>NC_081841.1:129992581-130601993 GCF_963259705.1 Myotis daubentonii
TTCCTCTCTGTAAAAAATAAATAAAATATATTAAAAAAAAAAAAAGAAAGAAAAGAATTAAGGATGACATTGAGCTTTTTTTTAAATAAATTTTTATTGTTCAGATTATTACAGATGTTCCTCTTCCCCCCCCCCCCCATAGCTCCCCTCCACCCGGTTCCCACCCCACCCCGTGCCCTTATCCCCCACACACTGTGCTCGTCCATAGGTGTAAGATTTTTGTCCAATCTCTTCCTGCACCCCCCACACACCCTTCCCCCTGAGAATTGTCAGTCCACTCCCTTTCTATGCCCGATTCTACTGATTCTATTATATTCACCAGTTTATTCTGTTCATCAGATTTTTTATTCACTTGATTTTTAGATTCACTTGTTGATATGTATTTGTTGTCACTTTGGTGTTCATAATTTTTTATCTTTACCTTTTTCTTCTTCCTCTTCATAAAGAATACCCTTAAGTATTTCATATAATACTGGTTTGGTGGTGATGAACTCCTTTAGCTTTTTCTTATCTGTGAAGCTCTTTATCTGACCTTTGATTCTAAATGATAGCTTTGCTGGGTAGAGTAATCTTGGTTATAGGTTCTTGCTATTCATCACTTTGAATATTTCTTGCCACTCCCTTCTGGCCTGCAAAGTTTCTGTTGAGAAATCAGCTGACAGTCGTATGGGTACTCCCTTGTAGGTAACTGAGTTTCTTTCTCTTGCTGCTTTTAAGATTCTCTCTTTGTCTTTTGCTCTTGGCATTTTAATTATGATGTGTCTTGGTGTGGTCCTCTTTGGATTCCTTCTGTTTGGGGTTCTCTGTGCTTCCTGGACTTGTAAGTCTATTTCTTTCACCAGGGAAGTTTTCTGTCATTATTTCTTCAAATAGGTTTTCAATATCTTGTTCTCTCTCTTCTTCTGGCACCCCCATAATTCGGATGTTGGTACACTTGAACTTGTCCCAGAGGCTCCTTACACTAACTTCATATTTTTGGATTCTTTTTGCTTTTTGCTCTTCCAGTTGGGTGTTTTTTGCTTCTTCATATTTCAAATCTTTGACTTGATTCTTGAGATCCGCTAGTCTACTGTTGAATTTCAGTATACTATTCTTTATTTCAGTCACTGTATGCTTAATTTCTGATTGGTCCTTTTTCATATGCTTTTCGCGCGCACCTCCGCACCTCCTACCAGTCTCAATGCACTTTTTTCTTTCCTTCTAGTTGTAGAGCTTCCACTCAACAAGCTTTCCCGTGGTTTTGGATGATTGTTGTTTTATCTTTTAGTTGTAGTTTTGATATGGTTTTGAGAGGCAGCAAGTACAGGTGTTTACCTATGCCACCATCTTGGTTCTCCCCCCCGACAGTGAGCTTTATTTTTTTTATCCAAATGACTAACTGGTTTTCCCAGCATTGATTATTAAAGAATCAATTTTTCTTTAAAAAAAAAAAATGCACATAGCATCTTTGGGAACTTATGGAGAAGATAATGGACAAGTACCTATAATACTGTTTAAAATAGAAAAATGTTAATGTTTTCAAAGGTATAGACAAAGGCTATCAGGAGTCTGAAGTCAAAAGGGAAACCAGGGTTTCAAAAGAACTTATGGGTTATGGGACACTGCCACTCAGGAATGGGACATTATCTGTGTCTTAACCTTACAGTTTGGGAATGAAACAACTAGTTTCTGGCTGAAGCAGTTAATGAAAATGGCTTTGTAGGTTTAGATAAAAATCAATATTCTATCTTCATATCTTTAGTGACAGTGATATTAAATTTTGAAAAGCAAGAATACAGATCAATCTCCTTTCATGAAGACCATAATCAAATCTGAGCTCTACGTCAGCCTGCGGACCAAAAGGTCCCAGGTTCGATTCTGGTCAAGGGCACATGCCCAGGATTCAGGCTCCATCCCCAGTACGGGGTGTGCAAGAGGCAGCCCATCCATGATTCTCTCTCATCATTGATGCTTCAGTCTCTCTCTCCCTCTCCCCTCCTCTCTGAAATAAATAAAAATATTAAAAAAAAAAAAAAACCTCGGATGGAGAACCAAGATGGCGGCATAGGTTAACTCCGGAGTTTGCTGCTTTGAACAACTACTTCAAAAGTAAAACTAAAAGACGGAAGGGACATCACCCAGAACCACAGGAACGCTGGCTGAGTGGAAGTCCTACAACTAGGAGGAAAGAGAAACGCATACGGACACTCAGAGGAGGCGCAGTGCTGAAGTCAAATTCTGAGGTGCGGAGTGTGTGGAGCGGGCTGGCGGCAGAGGGCGCGGTTGTTGTTTTCAATCGGGAGGGAGTCGCAGACTCTGAGCTCCAGATACAGGCGAGTCTTTAGGGACCCAGACTCAAACGGGAGAAGCGGGACTGTCTGGCTTCGGTCAGAGCAAGTGCAGCTTTCTCTCTGAGCTTTGCAGCGGGTGCTGGGACTCAGAGAGGCAGAGCCCCTGGGGACAGAACTGAGAGCCGCCATAACTGCTCTCTCCGGCCCACCCTGTTGATCCTGTGCGACCCGCCCCACCCAAGCCCTGCACAGAGGCCTTTGCAGGATAGCCTCAGGCAAAGGCTAGATTAGCACCTCCCTAGAGGACAGAAGTTCTCTCACTGCTGACACAGCTGATTCTCATAGCCACTTGGTCAATGATTTGAAATGCGAGGAAGCAAAAAACACCCAACGGGAAAAGCAAAATGAAAAAAGAATCCAAAAATGCGAGGATAATGTAAGGAGCCTCTGGGACAGCTTCAAGCGTACCAACATCAGAATTATAGGGGTGCCAGAAGATGAGAGAGACCAAGATATTGAAAACCTATTTGAAGAAATAATGACAGAAAACTTCCCCCACCTGGTGAAAGAAATGGACTTACAGGTCCAAGAAGCGCGGAGAACCCCAAACAAAAGGAATCCAAAGAGGACCACACCAAGACACATCATAATCAAATTGCCAAGAGCAAAAGACAAAGAGAGAATCTTAAAAACAGCAAGAGAAAGAAACTCAGTTACCTACAAGGGAATACCCATACGACTGTCAGCTGATTTCTCAACAGAAACTTTGCAGGCCAGAAGGGAATGGCAAGAAATATTCAAAGTGATGAATACCAAGAACCTACAACCAAGATTACTTTATCCAGCAAAGCTATCATTCAGAATTGAAGGTCAGATAAAGAGCTTCACAGATAAGGAAAAGCTAAAGGAGTTCATCACCACCAAACCAGGATTATATGAAATGCTGAAAGGTATCCTTTAAGAAGAGGAAGAGGAAGAAAAAGGTAAAGATACAAATTATGAACAACAAATATTCATCTATCAACAAGTGAATCTAAGAATCAAGTGAATAAATAATCTGATGAACAGAATGAACTGTTGATTATAATAGAATCAGGGACATAGAAAGGGAATGGACTGACTATTCTTGGGGGGGAAAGGGGTGTGGGAGATTCGGGAAGAGAATGGACAAAAATTGTGCACCTATGGATGAGGACAGTGGGTGGGGAGTAAGGGCGGAGGGTGGGGCGGGAACTGGGAGGAGGGGAGATATGGGGGAGAAAAAAGAGGAACAAATGTAATAATCTGAATAATAAAGATTTAATTAAAAAAATAAATAAATAAATAAAATAAAAAAAATAAAAATAAAAACCTGAGCTCTAAATAACAGTTATTTTCATGTGTGAGTACAGAAATACAGACTTCTGGATCTAAGTAATAATAAAATATACGTAAAGAATAATCCTGGATTTATGAATGGGCTTTATATTTAATAGTAACTCTGTAATAAAATAAATTATATTACTTACATTGTAAATTAGGAAAGTGAATATTAAGGTAATATATAGCTAAAAATCACATTGCTTTTATTCTATAATCAAATGTAATTTATCTTTAAGTTTCTTTCATATATGATACTTCAGCTTCTCCAAATACTTTGAATGCACCCTACTAAAGCTTTTTCCTTCAAGATAAACACACTGATATGGGAATCAAGTTGACTTAGGAGCTAGGCTTGGCTCTACCACCAGCTACATGAATTTGGGCAGGTAAATTCTCTGGCCTAAATTTTCTCATATGTAAAATAAGTTGTTAGAGCAAATAACCTCTAAGATCCCTCTGAAGTTTAAAAAAAAAAAAAAAAAAAGACTGAAAGCCTACCTCTATGCCCAAACCATCAACCAAAGCAAAAAGTTTCAAAACTAATATTAAAGGAACTTAGATTTAACTACCTTTCTCCTTTTACTTGATTCAGCCAACTTACTTACGAATTTCCTAACAGCAGTCAGGCTGACAGTTTCATCTCTAGTAGTTACAGACTGGAGAAAATGACCTCTATCCTTTATTCCTTTAGAAACAATTCTGTAACAAAAGACTTTCTAGGTCCAGAAGCAATCTCTTTAATAGAATTGTGCCTCTATTGAAAAATTAAACACTCATAAGACTTCTTTGTGAATTTCAAAAGGTTTCTACATCCATGTATTCCATTTCAGCCATGAATTTCTTCTGTTTATTGCACACTGATTGCAATTGATGTATGTTTACAATCTTTTCCATTGGATCTGCACAGAAAATAAATCCATTTGGCCATTTGTTTGCAGTATGATGTAGACAAGCACAATGTATTCATCCTGGTTATACTGAAGAACCTATGATATGAATAGACCTAACAGGAAAATTTTTTGTGGCTACATTGTAAATAAAGTGCTAAAATGACTATAAAGACAGTAAACTTTGTTGCTTTACCTCTGCCTACAATTTTAGGGTATTCTCTACCTCAGCATAATTTGAACTTACATTAAGGAAACCTACTGTTTTAATGTTAAAGCCCCTTGTCATATACCTCTACAGTGTTAAACTTTTTAAAATACTAGTTGACATTATCAAAACAATTCCAGAAAATACCATAACTACTAGATTCAAGCAGCATTCCTATGAACATCAGCTTCATCAACCTAATATCTGCATATTAATGGACTATTAACGGACATTAAATTAAATTAAATAAAAAACCCTTTTGTCTGACAAATAAGGGAGCAAATCAAAGGCAGAACAAATGCCTCCACTTCTGCAAATTAAGCAAAATTAAAGCAAAAAAAGAAAGGAAGCAAGCAAAGGGAAGGAACTCAAGAGCTATTTGCAGCACTGGTCCCTTGCAAGTTCTGAAAAGGAAGGCAAAGGAGAGAAGGCGCTTCTTTGGACAGGCACTTTTCCTTTGGCCAGAAGCCCAAAGTACTCTTTTCACAACTTGCAATACTCATTGATTCAGTTTAAGGTGTCTAGGAGATGTGGATTCGGTGGGAATGTCCGGGAGAAGAGTGCATTTGCCTTCTCCGTTTGGAGCCCTAAGAACTGTACCAGAGCACTCAAAACCCTCAGTTATTTTCGCAGAGGCGGCCGGGGGCATCCTCCTCGCGCACACACCTGCTGGGTCCGGCGGCTCCTTCCTCTCCCGCCCCGGTCCTCAGAGCCGGACCAAGGTCCAGAGGCCCGCATACCGTTAGCCCGAGGGCCACCCTGGCGGCGGCCGGCGTCACCCGGCCCCTGGGAAGCCCAGAGATCACGTCCCTGTCCGAGCTCCGCTTCCCCGAGCCACGCAGCGGCGGCGCGCAGCTGGACACCGGCCTCACCAGGATGCGCATTATAATAAAAACTTGAGGGAGCATGTCTACACTTGTGCCGACCATGAGGTGCAGCCCCCAACGCGGGTTGGGGGGCCGCCGACCTGTCCCGCCCCTCCTCGCGGCCGAGGGGCAGAGGTCCGTACCTGTCCTCCGAGACGCTGATGACGCCCTCCTCCTTGGGAACGAGTACAGCCATATTCACCACCTCCTGGGAGCCCTCGACCCGCTGCAGCAGGATCGGCTTGCGGGTCAGCGGCTTGGGCTGGATCTCCGCCGCCATCAGAGGAGGGGGCGCGCCGGGAGCGCCGCTGCCAAACGCGCAGGGGGACCGTGGTGAGGAGAGCGCTCGGCCAGAGGCACACGCTGAAACAAGGACTCTGGTTGGCCCGAGCGGGACGCCGGGGACCCGCGATCATAGCCTGGCCGCCGCCTCAGGGAACGACTCTGCGCTCCCGGTTAGGAGCCCCGAAACCACCAGGACCAGTGCAGCCACCCAGCGCCACCACCAGCGGAGGGGGCGGGAGCTGGGGGCGGAGCCGGGAAAGGGCGGGGCCTGCCGCAGGGTGTGGCCGCCGGTCCGGCCCAGGCTGGATGGTGCACTTCCGGAGGGCGGTGGAGGAGGACGAAGAGGGGAGGAAACCTTAAAAGGGGCGGGCGCCGGCGCCCAATGCGCGTGCGTCTGCCCGCTTGCCCATTTCCGCCCGCCCGCCCCGCCCCTCTGCAATTCCCAAAGCCTCGCAGCACATTTCCCCAGAACGCATGCGCCTTCTGTGCTCTGCGGTTTCCTCCGACCCTCGCCACCATCCACACCCAGTGTTTAGTCCCCTCCCTTTTTAATCTCCTGTGAACGCGCAGGTCCACACCCCTGGGAACGCGCTTGCCAGGGGCCTGCCCCCTCCCGCCCCAAAATCCTTCTAAAGAGGGCGGAGGGTGGGGAGAGGAAAGCGCGCCGGGGCGAGGCCGGAAAAAGAAGCAGCCAGCTGGAGGGAAAGAAGAACTAGTTGCGACGTGACTAAGCATGCGCACAGGTTACCTGTCCGGAGCGGCTTTGGTGAAGTAGGGCGGGAGGCGGCTGACCTCTTTACACGCACTGGGCCCAGGCTACCCAGTGACACTGCACGGGCTCCTGGGAGTTGTAGTTTCTCGGGGCCTTCTCTCCCTTGGCTTTAAGTGACCTATTGCCCACTTCTCTGCGCTCCTGGCCTGGGGAGCTCAGTAGCCTCCCTGGCCGTTGGCCGAGTTGCGGCCAGGACTGACCTCTAAATGCAGGGAGCTGATGGTCAGCTGGGGCTGAACAGGCTATCCTATGCCCTTGGTTCAGGCTGCTGCCCCTAATAGTGTAACTCTAGGGGTGAGAAAAGAAGAGAATCTCTCATGTAAGTGTCTTTGAGGGAGTTTAGAGATCGTATGTAGTGTCAACCAACTATATAGGTGGTTACTAGCCTAAGGCTCCTTTAGCTCCCAAGTTAGGACTATAGCCCCACCCCCACCCCCACCCCCAAATTTGACCCCAGGCCCCATGCTCCTGGTTCTGACTCCTTTCCATTCCTTAGCAATCCAGCCTTTCTAGCTTGCTCCAAGACAATGGAGTTACTGTGATTATGTTACCAGAAAGGGGACCTGGCCCTGACCAGGTCTGCCTAAGGCAGCTGGTAGTGTGTGGGTTCTTGACTTGGTGCAGGAAAATTTTCACAAGGAATCCAGGTGAATTTTAGAAGACTTTATTAAAGCTGGGGACAGTGAAACAAAGGGCTGGGGAAATGAGCCGAGGCTGGTCTACTTTGGCCTACTAAGAAGTCAGAGAAATGGGGTCCTTGGGGACAGGTTCCGGGAGCTTGTCTGGGACTAACTACTGAGGACATGCTCCTGGGAGGCAGAGGGAGCACTGGGACCTTCCTGTGGAGGGTTTTAAAGGCTGGGCATGGAGAGGAGGATCTCAATAGAATGTTCATCAGCTTTATGCTAATGTATCAAAATTAGGTTTATTCTCTTAACTTGATCTGCCCTTGGGTGTGGTTGGCAAATGGCACTATTTGGATTTCTGCTGTTTCCCTCAGTAAGGGGATTTAAGCTATTTACTCTCTGCTTGGGGCGAGGTACAAACCATCTACTCTTAAGTGTCCTTGGTTTAGAAAAGATAGGATTTACTATATGGCTGCAAGCTGCTGCTTAACTATCTGTCTCAGTTTCCCTATTGTTCTTGTCCTGTCTCACACATAACCTCTCTCAAAGCACAGTGCAACTCTTTACCACTTCCAGTCTTTGCAGAAATTCTCTAAGGCCTTGAATGGGTAATTGAGGTATTTTCCACTTTGGGAAATAAAACGCTTTTATTTCCCAAAGTGGAAATAAACAGCTGCTAGGCTCTGTTGTTTAAAATTTGAGCCCAGTTAGCCACCAGGAGCACTTCTTAGTAGATGTCTTTTTTCTTCCCCTCAAGGTTTACACTTCCATATTCTTATCTCAACTGCTGACCTCATGCTTGAAATCCAGATTCATATATCTAATGCTACTCCACTTTATCCCTTAACTGTTTGATGTTTCAAATATCCTCAAACAGTATCTTTATAAATGTTTTTTTAATTCTCACCCAAGGACATGCTTTTATTTATGTTAGAGTGAGACCGAAAGAAAGAGAGGAACATCAAGAGAGAAAGGATGTGAAAGTGAAACATTAATCAATTGCCTCCCACAGTTGTTCAAAACTATTTTCCTAGAAGTTGTTATTGATTTTATCTTTTTCCTCACAACTCATATCCAAATCATTAACAAGTCCTATCAGCACCACCTTCAAAGCATATCTTTGTTAGGTTAGTGCCGGGGTCCAACCCCAGCAGGTCCAGGGGTCCCCAAAGGTGTGGACGGAGTCGGCGAAGAAGGAATGACACGGAGACAGCGTTCAGTTGATCAGCAACCCAGCCAGGATCTCTAGCCCGGATCTCCAGAGAGGTTCTGCTTCGGATCTCCAGCGAGGTTCTGTAGCCATGTTCCCTCGCTAGGTTCTCCAGCCAGGTTCAGTCACCAGGCTCTCCAGTCAGGTTCAGTGTCCAGGTTCCAGTCAGGTTCTCCTGCCAATCCCAAAGGTGTGGACGGAATCGGCGAAGAAGGAAGGACACGGAGACAGTGTTCAGTTGATCAGCAGCCTAGCCAGGATCTCCAGCCAGGATCTCCAGCCAAGTTCTGGTCTGGATCTCCAGAAAGGCTCTGCTTCGGATCTCCAGCCAGGTTCTGTGGCCATGTTGTCTTGCTAGGTTCTCCAGCCAGGCTCTGTAGCCATGTTCCCTCACTAGGCTCTCCAGCCAGGCTCCGTCCAGGCTCTCCAGCCAGGTTCTGTCCAGGTTCTCCAGGCAGGTCCAGTCACCAGGTTCTAGTCAGGCTCTCCTGCCAATCTCCGCAGTCAGGTTCAGTCCAGGATCCCCTGCCATGCTCTCTCGCCAGGCTTTGCCTCCAGGCTCCGAGGCCAGTCCCTGTCCAGGATCCTCCGGCATGCTCTCGCCAGCGAAGTTCTTCTGTCCCTAGAGAACGTTCTGTGTAGGTTCTGTGCCTAGGCTCTGTCTCTCTTGGTCCTGTCTTCCAAGCCCTGTCTCCTTAGTTCTGTGTTCTGAGTTCTGTCTCATGAGTTCTGTGTTCTAAGTTCTGTGACTTTCTGTCTTGTTACAACTGTATTTATACCTAGTTGATTCAATCCTATCAATCTCTATTACAAAGGTTAGGGCATTTCTTATCTCCATTCCAGGGAGAAAAGATTATGTAGTTTAAGCATGATTGTTCGTAGTTAAAGGGATTAATTACCCGCCTGGCACTTAGTTGAGGGGTTTTATTCCCTCCCTAACTTCAGGGGAAAATCCCTACCTGGGGATTCAACCTTTCTCGGAGAGGTGACTTTGGTTAAAACACAGCGCCAAGAAGGTGAGCAAACATATTAAGAACAGTATGCCATATATGCCAGGTCCCTTGAAACAGCAAGGATGGACCGGCTCCCGGCAGGTTAGGTGGCTCAGGAGACGGCGCAAGAAATAGAGTCCAGTGAATCAGAAAAGAAAGGAAAGGAAAAGGTTTATTCTGCGTCCCCGGGAGACCCACGTACCCCCAGGACAGGGCACGTGGATTCACGCCAACAGGGAGGGGGGCGCTTTTTTTATACTGCAGTTGGGTGAGGGGTGGGGACATGAGCTGAGGAATTCTCTGCCACAGGGGATGGGCAGGGGTATTCAGAAGAAGTCCCTATCTGTGTGGGGGTATGTGGATTCAGGGAGAAGAAGCTGGTATCTGTGTCTGGCACGTTGATCTGTGAGAAATTCCAGGGGAAGTCCATTGTCTCATCACATGTCTGCATGTATCTGATCCTGGGCTCTCTCTGACCTAACAATCTTGAATTTTCTCACTTATATCTTCTCTACCCCAGCCCAAGTCATCATAATCTATGGCCTCTACTGCCACAGTAGCTAATTCCTTTCCCTACTCCTCCTTTTTGAGCCCAACCTTCAAAACTTACATGATCCATTTTTATCACAGTAGCCAGAGGATTTTATTTTTAAAATATCACCTCTGTTGTAAAACTCATCAATGGCTTACCATGGCACTTGGGATAAAATACATCTCCAACTTCACCTCTCCTACTCGGTACTCTCCAAGCCCGAGAAACACCCAACCTCCTTCCTGCTGAAGGCCTTTGCAACCATCTGTGTTCACCTCCTGGCTACTTTCTTCTCAACACTCAGGCTTCAGCTACAATGTTAGCTCATTAAAGAGTCTTATCCTTCCACCTCTGAAGTACTCCATTTGTTCATAACACTCACTGTCATCTCACCTTGTCTTATCTCCCTCACAGTACTTCTGCCCAAAATAACCTTGTTTGTTTCTTATTTATTTCACAATTTTCCTCTACTAGAAGAGAAACATCAAGAGAGAAAGGATGTTGTATGCCTGTTCATTCTTACATTTCTAGCCCCTAGAATAGTGCCTGGAATGTTAGGAGCACACTGTATTTGTTGAATGAATGAGTGAGTGAATGAATGAATGAATGAATGAATAGAAAGAAAAAGAGGTTCAAATTTGTTTAACTCTATTCCATTAGAGTATAATGGAAAGACTGGAATCTATACCTTGCCCTAAATCCTAGGATGGGAAAACTCTTGGGAGAATACATACAACAGACAGATGACAGTACCAAGGTGTGAGTAGTTGATATCCAAGAGAAAGGCCTAGCATGCAATTTCATAAAGCATAAAACTATCAGAAGCCCAGGTTGAAAACTCCTGCCTGCTCTAAGGAATTAAGACTGTACAACCCCACTCTCCCATCCACAAGAAAGGGCATTTTGGTGGGGATCAAGAACGGAAAGAAGTAGCTTGCTAGAAATATTGATTATCATATTCCTTTGTTTATATAGTAAAGAATTTTGGAGAATTTAAGTATAAATATTTTAAAGAGTCTGAGTTCAAGTGACTGCCAGCTCCCAGCAGGTCCAGGGGTCCCCAAAGGTGTGGACGGAGTCGGCGAAAATCCTGGCTAGAGATCCTGGCTAGGCTGCTGATCAACTGAACGCTGTCTCCGTGTCATTCCTTCTTTGCTGACTCCGTCCACACCTTTGGGGACCCCTGGACCTGCTGGGGTTGGACCCCAGCAAGTGACTTGTAAATATTAACATTTATTGTAAACTAGAGGCCCGATACACAAAATTTGTGCATGGGTAGGGTCCCAAGGCCTGGCCAGCGGTCAGGGCTGATCTGTGGGGCAACTGGCGGGGTGATCAGGTGGGGGGGCTTCTGCTGATACCTACCATGGCCGGCCTGGCACTGCCTGCTTGCCGGCCCAGCCCTGCTCGCCGGCCAGCCCCACCCCCTGACCACCCCACCACCTCCACCAGTCACCTCCCTCTGCAGGACAACGGGGGGGTGATCTGGGGGCCCTCCACTGGCACCTGCCTTGGCTGACCTGGGGCCTGTGAGCTGGGGACAGCTCCAACATTTACCATCTGCCCCTGTTGGTCAGTGTGCATCATAGTGACCAGTCGTTCTGCCATTCAGTTGATTTGCATATTAGGCTTTTATTATATAGGACTAGAGGCCCGGTGCACAAAAATTTGTGCACTCGTGGGGGAGGAGGGGTCCCTCAGCCCGGCCTGTGCCCTCTCGCAGTCGGGGACCCCTCCAGAGATAACGACCTGCAGGCTTAGGCCTGCTCCTGGGTGGCAGAGGGCAGGCCCAATCCCTAGGTGCAGCCCCTGGTCAGGCTCAGAGCAGGGCCGATTGGGGAGTTGGGGTGCCTCCCCCTGTCATGCAGAGAGCAGGGTGGATCGGGAGGTTGCGATGCCACCTTCAGTCCCGCTCAGGGTAGGGCCGATTGGGGGGTTGGGGCACCGCCCCCTGTCAGGCACAGAGCAGGGCCAATCAGGGGGTTGAGGAGCTCCCCCCTGTCACTCACAGAGGAGGGCCAATAGGGGAGTTGGGGCACCGCCCCCTGTCACACACAGAGCAGGACCAATAGGGGAGTTGGGGCACTGCCACTGTCACACTCAGGGCAGGGCTGATGGGGAGGTTATGGCTCTACCCCATCACACACAGAGCAGGGCCTATCAGGGGGTTGGGGCGCTGCCCCCTGTCACACACAGAGCAGGGCTGATCAGGGGGTTGGGGCGCCACCACTGTCACACTCAGGGCAGGGCTGATGGGGAGGTTATGGCTCTACCCCATCACACACAGAGCAGGGCCTGTAGGGTGGGGGTTGGGGCGCCACCTTCTATCACCCACAGAGCAGGGCCGACCGGGGGTTTGGGCACTGCCCCCTATCACACTGATCCCGGTGCCGGGAGGCCTCGCGGCTCCGCTGATCCTGGTGCTGGGAGGCATATTACCCTTTTACTATATAGGATAGAGGCGTGGTGCATGAGTGGGGGCCGGCTGGTTTGCCCTGAAGGGTGTCCTGGATCAGGGTGGGGGTCCCCACTGGGGTGCCTGGCCAGTCTGGGTGAGGGGATGATGGCTGTTTGCAGCTGGTCACACACCCTTCAGGGTGGGGGTCCCCACTGGGGTGCCTGGCCAGTCTGGGTGAGGCACTGAGGGCTGTTTTCAGGCTGGCAGGTGACTGAAGCTCCCAACCGCTCCTTTTTTTCTTTATTTTTTTTTTATTCTGGGCCAGCTTTAGCTCTGAGGCTTGGCTCCAGCTCTTAGGCCTCTGCTGCTGAAAGCAGGTATCTGGTTTGTTTGGGTTCTATAATCGAAACAATGTATAACTCCAGCTCTTGAGATCCCGGCTCACTAAAAGCAGGTTTCTGGGGTTTTGTTTAGCTTCTATATTTATTACAATGTTTCAAACTGCAGGCTCAGAGGCTGGCAAGGGAAGTGGGGAACGTTGGTTTCCTCCGTCACTGAAGCAAGCAAGCTTCATGTTAGTTTCAAGCTGCCTGGCTGCCAGCCGCCATCTTGGCTGACAGTTAATTTGCATATTGCCCGGATTAGCCAATTGGAAGGGTAGCGGTTGTACGCCAATTACCATGTTTCTCTTTTATTTGTGTAGATTTGCATGTATAGGAAAAACATACATATGCATAGGGTTCAGTACTATCTGAAGTTTCAGACACCCACTGGGAGTCTTGGAATGTATACCCACAAATAAAGAGGGACTACAGTGTATTCATACAATAGGATATTTGGCAATAAAAATAAATGAAATACTGATACATGTTACAACGTGGATGAACCTTGAAAATATTATGTTAAATGAAAAAAGACACTTGTAAAGGATCATATGTTTTAAGATTCCATCCAGAATAGGCAAATCCATAGGAATAGAAAGCAGATTTGTGGTTGCCAATAGAATGGGGAGAAAAGAATCGTAAGGGTGGCCATGAATGCTGACTGAAGAATGTGCAGGATTTCTTTTTGAGAGGATAAAAATGTTCTAAAATTGATTATCATGGTGGTTGCACAATTCTATGAATATACTAAAAGCCATTGAATTGTAATCTTTAAAATGGTGAATTTTATGCTATATGACTTTCAGTTGTTTATTACCCAAAATTATTTTTGATGATTCCCTGACAAATTCTATTATATCTATTTTATTGAAAGCAAACTATTAGAAACTACCTGACTTCTGAAAGAATCCTATCTAATAAAAGAGAAACATGGTAATTAGCGTACGACCGCTACCCTTCCCATTGGCTAATCAGGGCGATATGCAAATTAACTGGCAGCCAAGAGGGCGGCCGGCAGCCAGGCAGCTGACGCGAACAGGGAGGCTTGCTTGCTTCAGTGATGGAGGAAGCCAAGCTTCCCCGCCTGCCTTGCGGGCCTCTCAGCTGCACTTTAAGCAACATTGTAACAAATATCGAAGCTAAACAAAACCCCAGGCTTCAGCCAGCAGGACCGCAACATTGTTTCAAACACAGAAGGTAAACAAAGGCCAGAAACCTGCTTTCAGCAGCGGAGGTCTCATAGCTGGAGCTGAGCCTCAGAGCTAAAGCTGGCCCAGAATAAAAAAAAAAGGAAAAAAGGACAGGTTGGGAGCTTTAGTCACCCGCCAGCCTGAAAACAGCCCTCAGCCCCTCACCCAGGCTGGCCAGGCACCCCAGTGGGGACCCCTACCCTAAAGGGTGTGTGACCAGATGCAAACAGCCATCATCCCCTCACCGAGGCTGGCCAGGCACCCAAGCGGGACCACCACCCTGATCCAGGACACCCTTCAGGGCAAACCAGCCGGCCCCAACCCGTGCACCAGGCTTCTATCCCATATAGTAAAAGGGTAATATGCCTCCCAGCACCGGGATCAGCGTGACAGGGGGCAGTGCCCCAACCCCCTGATCGCCCGGCGGCTCTGTGTGTGACAGGGGGCGGGGCCACAACCTCCCTATCCGCCCTGCTCTGTTCGTGACAGGGGGGAGCTCCCCAAACCCCTGATCGTCCTGTGGCTCTGTGTGTGACAGGGTGCGGTGCCCCAACCCCCCACCCCCATCGGCCCTGCCCTGAGTGTGACAGTGGCGGCACCCCACCCGTCTGATCCCCCCTGCTCTGTGTGTGACAGGGGGTGGTGCCCCAACTCCCCTATCGGCCCTGCTCTGTGAGTGACGGGGGACCTCCCCAGCCCCCTGATTGGCCCTGCTCTGTGTGTGACAGGGGGCAGCGCCCCAACCCCCTGATCAGACCTGCTCTGTGCGTGACGCGGTGGCGCCGCAAACTCCCTATTGACCCTGCCTTGAGTGTGACAGGGGGCGGTGCCCCAACCCCCCAATCGGCCCTACCCTGAGCGTGACTGAGGGTGGCATCACAACCTCCCGATCCTCCCTGCTCTGTGCATGACAGGGGGCGGCGCCTCAACTCCCCAATTGGCCCTGCTCTGAGCCCAACCAGGGGCTGCACCTAGGGATTGGGCCTGCCCTCTGCCACCCGGGAGCAGGCCTAAGCCAGCAGGTCGTTATCTCCCGAGGGGTCCCAGACTGCGAGAGGGCACAGTCCGGGCTGAGGGACCCCCTCTCCACCCCCGGAGTGCACATATTTTTGTGCACCGGGCCTCTAGTCCTATATAATAAAAGCCTAATATGCAAATTGTCCCATCTGGTGGTTGCTTGAACAGGAGTTCAACCAGGAGACCAAGAGTTCAACTGCTCGCTATGACGTGCGCTGACCACCAGGGGGCGGAGTGGAACTTGGGGGGCATTGGTGACACGGTGCTGGGCGGCAGTGGAGGCACTGCCGGCCTGGATGGGCCTCAAAGAGAGTGGGACCACGGCAGGATGGTGGAGCAGGTGAGCAGGTGGCACCAGGCCAAGGTGGGTGCGAGTGGGGGCCCGATAGCCCCACAGATCACCCCGCAGACGGTGACCAGCGGTGCGGGACAGGGCCACCATCCGGCTCCCAGGCGCTGAGGGAGCCAGGCGAGGGACCTGGCCCTGATCGATCACCCCACAGGTGGGATGGTGGAGCAGGTGAGGGGTGGGCACCAGGCCAACGCAGGGTGCCAGGTGGGGCCGCAAGGCTGGGGGTACAATCTGGGGCTGCGAGGCTGGGGGTGCGAACTGCAGCCTGATCTCGTAGGCCACCCTGAGGGACCCACCTGTGCATGATTTGTGCGCCGGGCCTTTAGTTGTTTACATATTCATTAAAGTAATTTATTTCTCAATTTCTGAAAAGTATACAAAAACTATTTTATGACTGTCACTTTTATCTGTTATTCTTACAATTAAAGGTTTAACCCTATATACTGAAAGAGAATAGGGAAAATTTAGAATGTTTTAAATTCAGTATAGTTTTTTAAATAAAATGCTTTTATCTCATCACACTCTTAAATATATTTTTCTCTAAATCCTAGAGCTGCAGACTTCTTATGGAAAAAGTCCACCATATAGCCTAATTATCAAAGTTCTATTGTCAAACTAGGTAAAACAAACATACTTTCTGTCAGAAAAATTCTGACTTTATTTTTCCATTCAAATGAATAAACATTATTATGTATTTTGAGGAATATTGTAAAAATAATATGGAATGCATCCTGTAAAATGGATTATTAAGTGTAGTCAAGAATTCAATTATGTAGATCTAAGATAATTAATTTATCAATTTTTAATAGGTATGAAAACAAATATGCTTTTCTTATTACCTAATTACAATGTGTGGCTTAAATTATAAATTTTGGTAAAGCAAGAAAGGTGACCTCTGAAAATGGCTCACTATTGACTTGACCCAGAAAACCCCACAAAAGCATGCAAATCAAGAGGTTCAACTTTTCGTGTTCACTTTAAGAACACTCGAGAAACTGCCCAGGCCACCAAGGTATGCATATTCAAAAAGCCACCAGGTATCTGAAGGATGTCACTTTACAGAAGCAATGTGTGCCATTCTGTCCGTAAATGTGCCCAGGCAAACAGTGGGGCTGGACACAGGGCTGGTGGCCCCAAAAGAGGACTGAATCTTGGCTGCACGTGCTTAAAATGCAGAGTAATGCTGAACTTAAGCTTTAGATGTACATTCTCTGGTCACTGAGCACATCCAGGGGAACAAAACTCCCAAGATGCAGTGTAGAACTTACAGAGTTCATGCCACATTGAGATGATCCTTACTAAAAAGGAGTAGATTGTTCCTAAACAGAGGAAGTTTCATCAGAGAAAAAGATATCCCTGAAGAAACAAAACTTTATTCAGCATAAAATAAATGCTAATAAAAGTAAAAGCAGAATGTTGGTTGTTTTTATCAACAAATATATTTCAAGTGTACTTACAAAATGGATCCAACAAGTTTCTACAGATTAGAATCAAAACATAGGTTATTCTATTTTAAAAAGTGACAAAAGGTCCAGTTGGTATGGCTCAGTGGTTGAGCGGAACTGGAGATCTCATTTCGACTCCCGGTCAAGGCACATGCCCAGGTTGCCAGCTCAATCCCCAGAAGGGAGTGTGCAGGAGACAGCTGGTCAATGATGTTTCTCTCTCATTATTATTTTTTAAAATATAATTTTTATTGTTGATAGTATTACAGATATCTCCCATTTCCCCCCACCACCCCTCTTTGCCTCCATCTTCCCAAACCCTACCCATGCCCCCTGGTCTTCACTACCCTATTGACAGTGTCCATGGGCTATGCATTATAAGTATACAAGTTCTTTAGTTTATCTCTTCTCTTCCCCCACAATCCCACATTGAGGTATGTCAGTCTGGTCCATGCTTCAGGTCTTACTTTGTTGGTCAGCTCATTTTGTTCATTAGATTCCACAAATAAGTAAGAGCATGTGATATTTGTCTTTCTCAAATTGGCTTATTTCATGTAGCATAATATTTTTCAGGTCCGTCCATGCTTTCCATGCTGTCCCAAAAGGTAACAGATCCCTCTTTTTTATGACTGCATAGTATTACATGGTGTAAATGGGATCACTGGGTCAAACGGAAGTTCCATTTTTAATTTTTTGAGAAAACTCCATACTGTTTTCCATAGTGACTGCACCAATCTGCATTTCCACCAGCAGTGAACTAGTGTTCCTTTTTCTCCACATCCTCACCAGCACTTGTTGTTTGTTGAATTTTTTTATGATAACCATTCTGACAGGTGTGAGGTGATATCTCATTGTGGTTTTAATTTGCATTTATCTAGTGGTTAGTGACTCTGAGCATTTTTTTTCTTGGCCATTTGTATGTCCTCTTTGGAGAAATATCTATTCAGGTTTTCTGCCCATTTTTTAATTGGGTTGCTTGTCTTCCTTTTGTTGAGTTGTATGAGTCCCTTATATATTTTGGATATTAACCACTTATGAGATGTATCATTAGCAAATACGTTCTCCCACACAGTGGGTTCCCTTTTCATTTTGATGGTGGATTCTTTTGCTGTGCAGAAGCTTTTTATTTTGATGTCGTCCCATTTGTTTATTTTCTCCTTAGTTTCCTTTGCCCTAGGAGATGTATCCATAAACATACTGCTATGTGAGACGTCTGAGATTTTACTGCCTATGTTCTCCTCTAAGATTTTTATGGTTTCCTGCCTTATATTTAAGTCTTTTATCCACCTTGAGTTTATTCTTGTTTATAGTGTAAGTTGGTAGTCTAGTTTCATCTTTTTACATGTGTCTGTCCAGTTTTCCCAGTGTTATGGGTTCACTCAGCGAGATAGACCACGGACTTAGAATTTAAATTTAAGAGCCTTTATTAAGTTGGCCAGCTGACTATAGTTACAGCACCCTGCCAAAGCAGAGGCTGAACTGCAGTGCCAACTTCCATGGCCAGCGACTACAGTTACAGCACCCTGCCGGAGCAGAGGCCGAACTGCAGCCCAGACTACAGGAATTACAGCATTTTTATTTGCAAAAACCACAGAGTTACAAAGCCTTGTTTACATAATTAGTTCTTGATACAGTATAGCATCATACAGTGACTACCTTCCTATCTATCTGTTCTAAGAACAGAGAGTACAGAGTGCCGGGAAGGGGCCATGAGACCATATCTCAAGGCCTGGCCTGATGTCAGTACTTCCTATCTATGTGTTTTAGGAACAGGCAGCACAGCGCGCCCCATCTGGCAGAAGTGCCAGATATGCAGCCCAGTACACCCGCACCATTTGTTGAAGAGACTACCTTGACTGCATTGTATGTTCTTGCCTCCTTTGTCAAATATTAATTGACCTTAATGGTGTCAGTAAATTTCTGGGGTCTCTGTTCTTATCCATTGGTCTATATCCCTGTTCTTGTGCCAGTACCAGGCTGTTTGGGTTATAATGGCTTTGTAGTATAGTTTGATATGGTATTGTGATCCCTCCTACTTTGTTATTCTCCCTCAAGATTGCTGCAGCTATTTGGGATCTTTTTTGTTCCATATAAATTTTTGGAGTATTTGTTCTAGCTCTGTGAAGTATGCCATTGGTATTTTAATAAGGATTGCTTTGAATCTATAGATTGCTTTGGGTAGTATAGATATTTTAATGATTTAATTTTCCAATCCATGAACATGGTATACACTTCCATTTGTTTGTATCTTCCTCTATTTCTTTTTTCAATGTCCTATAGTTTTCCAAGTACAGATCTTTTGCCTCCTTGGTTAGGTTTATTCCTAGGTATCTTATCTTTTTGTTGCAGTGGTAAATGGGATTGCTTTTTTAGTTTCTCTTTCTGAGAGTTCATTATTGGTGTATAAAAATGCCACCAATTTCTGGCTGTTGATTTTGTATCCTGCTACCTTGCTGAATTCATTTATTAAGTCTGGTAGTTTACTAGTGGAGTCTTTGGTGTTTTCTATGTACAATATCATGTCATCTGTGAATAATGACAGTTTTACTTCCTCCTTTCCAGTTTGGATGCCTTTTATCTCTTCTTGTCTGATTGCTTTGGCTAGGTCTTCCAGTACTATGTGGAATAAGAGTGGTTAAAGCACAACCCTTGTCTTGTTCCTGTTCTTAAGGGAAATGCTTTTAGTTTTTGCCCATTGAGTATTATGTTGGCTGTAGGTTTGTCATATGTGGCCTTTAGTATGTTGAGGCATGATCCTTCTATTCCCACTTTGCTGAGAGCTTTTATTTTTTAAAAAAAGGGTGCTGGATTTTGTCCAATGGTTTTTCTGCATATATTGATAGTATCATGTGTATTTATCTTTCAGTTTGTTTATGTGATGTATCATATTTATTGATATACCAGCCTTGCATCCCTGGAATAAATCCCACTTCATCATGATGTATGGTCTTTTTAAGATATTGCTGGATTCAATTTGCTAATATTTTGTTGAGGATTTTAGCATCTGTGTTCATCAGGGATATTGGCCTATAATTTTCTTTCTTTGTAGTGTCTTTGTCTGGTTTTGGAATTAGGATAATGCTGGCTTCATAAAAAGAGCTTGGGATTCCTCTTGGATTATTTGGAATAGTTTGAGGAGGGTAAGTGTTAGTTCTTTTTGAATGCTTGGTAAAATTCACTGTAAATCCATACAGTCTAGGACTTCTGTTTGCTGGAAGTTTTTAAATCACTGCTTCAATTTCACCAATTGTTATTGGCCTACTCAGGTTTTCTGATTCTTCCTGATTGAGTTTTAGAAGATTGTATGTTTCTAGGAATTTGTCCATTTCGTCCACATTGTCCAATTTATTGGCATATAGTTGTTCAAAGTATTTGCTTACAAACCTTTGTATTTCTGTGGTGTCCGTTGTTATGTCACCTCTTTCATTTCTGATTTTGTTTATTTGGGTCCTCTCTCTTTGTTTTTTGATTAGTCTGGCTAGGGGTTCATCAATCTTATTTATCTTTTCAAAGAACCAGTTCTTGGATTTTTGATCTTTTGTACTGTTTTTTTTCGTCTCTATGTTATTTATTTTCACTCTGATCTTTATTATTTCCTTCCTCCTACTTCCTCTGGGCTTCTCTTGCTATTCTCTTTCTAATTCATTTAGTTGTAGGGTTAAATAGTTTATTAGTCCTAGTTTCTTTTTTTTTAGGTAGGCCCATAGTGCTATGAACGTCCCTCTCAGGACTGCTTTTGCTGTGTCCCATAGGTTTTAGGTGGTTGTGTATTTATTTTCACTTGTTTCCAGAAAGTTTTTAATTTCTTGTTTGATCTCATTGGTAACCCATTCATTGTGTAATAACATGCTATTTAGCCTCCATGTATTGACTGTTTTTTAATTTTTTGTTGTAGTTGATTTCTAATTTCATGCCATTGTGATCCTAGAGGATGCTTGGTATTATATCAATACTCTTGGAATTTGTATATCAATCTTCTTCAATTTGTATAGACTTGTTTTGTGCCCTAACATGTGGTCTCTCTTTGAGATCTCTCTCATTACTGATATTTCTATCATCTCTCTCTAAAAATCAATAAAAACATTTAAAAAGTGACAAAAGGTATAATAGTCTTTCAATAATTATGTGTGTGAATATATATTGAACTCTGTTGTTGAACTCTTGAAAATAATTAAATAAAAATCAAATATTAATATCATAAATGGTTACACTAGTTTGGTTAGAAATCATAAATTTTCTTATCTGTTTAATGAAGGGAAAGATATATACTCTCAAGAAATAATCAGTCTAGGACTAGTATATATTTAATTTTTTGTTAGTAGGAAATAAAAAATGAAACTTTTAATAAAATAAGATGATGATTGACCATAAATGAAATAAATATTCAGTATGGTTTGAGAGATAGGTTCTACCTACTTTATTGAAGAACAGTCATTGAATCTGAAAAAATAAGTTTCACAGTGGTTTTTGCCAATATATTTTGAAACTTGATAGTACTGAAAAATGTTGCATGGAAAGGAATCAGTATCACTAATATTGTCTACTTTGGCTTCTCTAAAGCCTTTTTTTTCCTAGTTAATGACTCATGCTGAGGTTGAAAATAGCTGAAAAAAAATGCTTTCATTTAATGCACAAGTAAAGATTTTTAGGGCATTCGGTATTCTTATTGCAGGTTTCTTAGTGTTGCTCTCACAGCACTCCCCTTCCAGAATGAAGCTTTCTTTGATAACAGAGGAGATGGAAGGGCAAAGTCATTAAACAAAACAAAAACACCCATTACTCCCACCACGTTACTCTATCTTATGTTAGAATCCAGAACCTCTCAAGAGGAGCCAAAATATCCTTGTTTTTCTCCTTTACCAGAAATATTTATGATAAGAAACACCAGAAAGATATGTGGGTTAAGTCACCTTATAAAGCATTAAAATCGCCCCAAATCAATACTTTGTAGTATCTGTTTTTTTCTTGTTTCTTTTACCCAGGGCAAGTACCACACTAAGATTTGAGATGGATAAAGGATATGAAATGGGAGAATATCTGATGTAAATGTAGGCACATGCTCAGGCAAATTGACTTTAGGACCAATAAAATTTGAGGATCTGGAAATGCATATCCTTAAAATGATTCATGTCCATGTACTACTTGAAAAGTTTCAACAGAACAGAATTCCATGGTACATAGTTCGGACACCACTGATCTAGGAAACAGAAAGGGTGCTGAGGCTCTAGCAGGGCATAGAGCCTTTTTAGGTAGAGAGGGGATTAAAGGAAAGGAATTATGCATAGTCATTGGGCCAAGGCAACTTCTTTTGGGTTAACTCCTCACCTTTGGAAGGCCAATTATAGGGAACAGGATGAGCCCAGTGAGAAGGCTGAGAACAGCATAAAATCCTTTTTAGCAGTAAACAGTATGCATTTTTTTGGCTTGTCTTCAGCACCCCAGCTTGGCAGTAGGGGAGAGAGAGAGAGAGAAAGATTTCTCTACCACAAACAACACATATGTTTCTGACACGGAGCCCCTAAAACATGTATAGATTCCTACATGATAAGAGCATTAAGAGCATCTTTTGTTCTGATGCAGTGACTCTGAGTGCGCTCCTTTGTGGGGGCTGGTTACCAGAAAGATCAAGCCATGATTAGAAGTTGTACCTTCCCTCACTTCTCTAGAGAGAGGAGAGGGACTAGAAATGGAGTTAATAATTGATAGTGCCTATGTGAGGAAGCCTCCATCAAATCCCAAGAGTGTAGGGTTTGGTGAGCTTCCAGGTGGGGGAGCATATCCATGTGCAGGGAGGGTGACACACCCCAAGTGCACAGGGACAGAAACTCCTGTGGTCAGGATCCTTCCAGACCTTGCTCTGTGTGTCTCTTCATCTGGCTATTCATTTGTATCTTTTATCACATCTTTTAATAAACTTGTAAACTTAAGTGTTTCCCTGAGTTCTAGCAAATTATTCTAATTCAAAGAGCTGGTCATGGGAACTTCCGATTGATAGCCAGACCTGACAGAAGTTCGGGTCCTGGGGATTTACTACTTGCAATGGCATCTGAAGTGAAGAGCAATCTGGTATGGGATTGATCCCCTAACCATCCGGATTTGATGCTATCTCCAGGTAGACAGTAAGCTGAACTGTAGGACACCCAGCTGGTGTCAGGAGTGTTGTGCATGGGGTAGCAGTGTGAGAGTAAAGGAGCCACACAGGAGGAGGACTGGATTTTTTCTTCAGCAGGGAGCAGGGGATCCTGGCTTCATCAGATGAAATGTACACATAGTGAGAAGACTCTAGGTCACTAGTTTGAGAACCAGAGAAGCACTCAGTCAGCATCAGGGACATTTGATAGCCAGCAAGGGTCCAGAGCTGGAGATTCACATCTGTAGCAACAACTTAGAAAAGCAATGCCAGCCCCCAGGTCAGAAGGAATGGTGTTCTGAGCAGGAGGCCTAGACAGGGTCTTAGATGTCAGAGCTAGGGAACAAGGTCTGAGTATAACCACTTACCTGTGGCCTGTAGAAAATCATTTAAGCTATTGGAACCCCCCTTTCTTCATCCGTAACGTGAATAATTACAGCACCAATCTTACAGACTTGTGAAACATGAAATAAGAACATTCATTTGAAGACACAGACCAGTGCCTGGCAAGTAGTTCTTCTAAGGGGAGAGGGGCAAGACTAGGAGTTGAAAGGGAACCATAGGGCATACAGATAGAGAAAAGAAAAGAAGTGGAGATGATTTAGACTCAAAACAAGGGAGAAATCTATTTATCAGAAGTGAGTCACAAGTCAAGGCCAAACTTTCTTGCAACAGAAGTTCTGACTTTTCAAATGACTAAATCTGAGACTAGAGAATTAAAGATAACTTCCACTCTTTTTTGAAATCAGAAGTTTAAAATTCATTGTTTGGAACTTTAAATTTTCTTGCTGACTCAAATATGTATTAGTGGCTCCCAGGAATGCTTACAAAAATCCCTATAAATAACACTAATGGTTCCTTGATGTAGAACCACTATTACGAATAATACTTCTCCGGAAGAATATTTTTGAAGTTACCTCTAGGAGCATCATATAAGCATTCCTCCTTTTGTCTTCCTTCTCCTTTCTCAGTTCCCTTGCCAGCAGTAGGTACATAGACTCTCTCACCCTGGCTGCACATCATAAATCCTGGGAACTTTTTTAAAATACAGATCCCTGCACCCTATCACCAAACAACTAATTTTGGTTTTCTGGGAACTTGGCCTGAGAATCTGAATTTTTATAAAGCGTTTCAGGTGATTCTAATGCGAGTGGCCCTAGATATCTAGTCTCATCTTGGAACTACAGACCTGGGAATCTGATGGAAGGGTGCAGAAAAGGTGATCAGCAGTATGGAGGGCTGGGCCTCCAGCCATGAGCACATCTCTCATTTCCTTTTCTTTCCCAGCATGAGAGACTAGCCAAAGTTCTTGTTCTTGCACAGGTAGCATCTGTTGTTTCTGATCAGACCAATGTCTTTTTTGTGTGCCCCATTGAGTAACAGAACAAGCCTGTGGCTTTCCCTGTACTCACCTGTACTGGAATGGAAGTAAGCACAAGGCATTTGCAAGGTTTTTCTCTTAATCTTCCTCTACAGTCCTCTCCAATTCTCTCTAGCTGAGACAAGCTTGGGCTAACAATTGGTTTTTATGTATACAAAGGGCTGGATTACGGTTCATCTACATATATCTAAATTTCTATATCTATATATTTGTTTAAATAAACTTTTTTTTAGAGAAGTTTTAGGTTCACAGCAAAACTGAGTCGAAAGAACAGAGCATTCCCATGTATCCACTGCATCCACAGATACACAAACTTCCCCATTATAAACATTCCCCACCAGGTGGTACATTTGTTACATTAAATGAACGAATATTGATACATCATTATCATCCAAAGGTTCACTCTTGGTGTTGGACATTCTGTGGGTTTAGACAAATGTAAAATAACATGTGTTCACCATAATAACATCATATAGAATAGCTTCACTGCCCTAAAAATCCTCTGTGTACTGCCCATTCACCCTCCCACCCCCAACCCCTGGCAACCACTGGTTTGTTTGTTTTTTGTTTCTATCTCCATACTTTTGCCTTTTCCAAAATGTCATATAGTTGGAATCATACAATATGTAGCCTTCTCTGATTGGCTGCTTCCACTTATTAATATGCTTTTAAGATTCCAACATGTTTTTTTCATGGCTTAATACTTCATTTCTTTTTAGTGCTAAGTAATAGTCTATTGTCTGACTATACCATAGTTTATTTTTCCATTCATTTACAGAAGGACATCTTGGTTGCTTCCAAGTTTGGGCAAGTATGAATAAAGCCAATATAAACACCCATGTTCAAGTTTTTGTGTGAACATAGTTTTAAATCCCTTTGAGAGAACCAAGATGGCGGCATAGGTTAACGCCGAAGTTTGCTGCTTTGAACAACTACTTCAAAAGTGAAACCAAAAAACGGAAGGGACATCACCCAGAACCACAGGAACGCTGGCTGAGTGGAAGTCCTACAACTAGGAGGAAAGAGAAACGCACACAGACACTCAGAGGAGGCGCAGTGCTGAAGTCAAATTCTGAGGTGCGGAGTGCGCGGAGCGGGCTGGCGGCGGAGGGCGCGGTTGTTGTTTTCAATCGGGAGGGAGTCGCAGACTCTGAGCTCCAGATCCGGGCGAGTCTTTAGGGACCCAGACTCAAACGGGAGAAGCGGGACTGTCTGGCTTCGGTCAGAGCAAGTGCAGCTTTCTCTCTGAGCTTTGCAGCGGGTGCTGGGACTCAGAGAGGCAGAGCCCCTGGGGACAGGACTGAGAGCCGCCATAACTGCTCTCTCCAGCCCACCCTGTTGATCCTGTGCGACCCGCCCCACCCAAGCCCTGCACAGAGGCCCTTGCCGGATAGCCTCAGGCAAAGGCTAGATTAGCACCTCCCTAGAGGACAGAAGTTCTCTCACTGCTGACACAGCTGATTCTCATAGCCACTTGGCCTGGAGGTCAAACCCTCCCTGGAATTAGCTACAACAATCAAGATTTAACTATAAGACTGCGAACAAAGACCACTAGGGGGTGCACCAAGGAAGCATAACAAAATGCGGAGACAAAGAAACAGGACAAAATTGTCAATGGAAGATATAGAGTTCAGAACCACACTTTTAAGGTCTCTCAAGAACTGTTTAGAAGCTGCTGATAAACTTAATGAGATCTACACGAAAACTAATAAGACCCTCGATCTTATATTGGGGAACCAACTAGAAATTAAGCATACACGGACTGAAATAACGAATATTAGACAGACGCCCGACAGCAGACCAGAGGAGCGCAAGAATCAAGTCAATGATTTGAAATGCGAGGAAGCAAAAAACATCCAACCGGAAAAGCAAAATGAAAAAAGAATCCAAAAATGCGAAGATAGTGTAAGGAGCCTCTGGGACAGCTTCAAGCGTACCAACATCAGAATTATAGGGGTGCCAGAAGATGAGAGAGAGCAAGATATTGAAAACCTATTTGAAGAAATAATGACAGAAAACTTCCCCCACCTGGTGAAAGAAATGGACTTACAGGTCCAAGAAGCGCGGAGAACCCCAAACAAAAGGAATCCAAAGAGGACCACACCAAGACACATCATAATTAAAATGCCAAGAGCAAAAGATAAAGAGAGAATCTTAAAAACAGCAAGAGAAAGAAACTCAGTTACCTACAAGGGAATACCCATACGACTGTCAGCTGATTTCTCAACAGAAACTTTGCAAGCCAGAAGGGAGTGGCAAGAAATATTCAAAGTGATGAATACCAAGAACCTACAACCAAGATTACTTTATCCAGCAAAGCTATCATTCAGAATTGAAGGTCAGATAAAGAGCTTCACAGATAAGGAAAAGCTAAAGGAGTTCATCACCACCAAACCAGGATTATATGAAATGCTGAAAGGTATCCTTTAAGAAGAGGAAGAGGAAGAAAAAGGTAAAGATACAAATTATGAACAACAAATATGCATCTATCAACAAGTGAATCTAAGAATCAAGTGAATAAATAATCTGATGAACAGAATGAACTGGTGATTATAATAGAATCAGGGACATAGAAAGGGAATGGACTGACTATTCTTGGGGGGGAAAGGGGTGTGGGAGATGTGGGAAGAGACTGGACAAAAATCGTGCACCTATGGATGAGGACAGTGGGTGGGGAGTGAGGGCGGAGGGTGGGGCGGGAACTGGGAGGAGGGGAGTTATGGGGGGGGGGGGGGAAAAAGAGGAACAAATGTAATAATCTGAACAATAAAGATTTAATTTAAAAAAAAATCCCTTTGAGCAAATCTAAGGAGCCCAATCACTGGGTCATATGGTAAAAATATGTTTATTTTGTAGGAAATCGCTAAACTGTCATCCAAAGTTTCTGTACCATTTTGTATTTCCACCAGCAATAACCAAGAGTTAGGTCATCTATATTTCAGGAGAAAACCAACTCTCCTAGAATTTTCTACAGAGGAACTAAAAGGGCAGGACAGGATGAAGTGGAAGTAGAAACCAACTTTAGGAAGAATATAACAATTAGGGTAAATAGTTTAAAAAGATAGAGATAAGGAATAAGGGATATACATTTTTGTTTCTTTGTTTCCTTTTTACTAATAACTTTTATGCTACCACAGACGTGCCCATACACTAGCCCTGAATTGGACTGAAGTGAGAAGTGGGGACTGACTGATGACCTAGAGCAGAGAACACCAAGTACATTTTGTCCAGAGGAAGTGAATCTACTATTCCTAGAACATGGTGTTTTCTCAAAAGCAGAAATTAAAACTTAAACTCCTCAGCTTGCCAGTCAAAGATCATAAATCTACTAGAATCTTTGGTTTAGCTCAAGAAAACTCAGACCAATTTACAAATCCATGGACACTGTCTTTGTTCATTCTTATTTCCAGCAAATATTTGTTCAGTGACTGCTCCCACTGTGTGCAAGGGAGTGGGCTAGGTGCTGGGTATGATTAACTCTTGTGAAAACAAGGTCCAAGCTTGATTCAGCTCGTATCTTGATTTCATCATTGGAGGGCCATTGCTTCTAGGGCACAATGAGCAAGAAGAAAAGAGGACTTGGCCTGGTCAGTTTGGCTCAGTGGTTGAGCATTGACCTATGAATCAGGAGGTCACTGTTCTATTCCCAGTCAGGGCACATGCCGTGTTGCAGGCTAGATCTCCAGGGGGGCATGCAGGAGGCAGCCAATCAATGATTCTTTCTCATCATTGATGTTTCTATCTCTCTCTCCCTCTCCTTTCCTCTCTGAAATTGATACAAACACATTTTTAAAAAAGAAAAGAGGACTTGGTGTGGCAAGCTTTAGGTTTAAAAGTAAATGTCAGGACTATGCTCGGGTTCTGTCGCACAATTATGTGGTCAGTTCTGTGAATCTGCTGCATCCACTGATGTGTAATAGAATGTATGAAGGAATTAAATGGAATCTATGGGAATGAATATTCCTCATATGAAATAGTTACATGGCTGTGTGTGTTGTGCAAGTCATTTAGGCAAAATGATTTATTCATTTGGACGGAATCAGTCCCTGACTTTAATATATAATTACAGTTTCTTACTAAGGAATGGAAATTTTGTCTCTGTGACAACTTTTTGGGATAATGCATTTTTCTACATGTACCTGCTTTTGGTTCCATTTTACACCTATAATTATACACATGGGGAAGATAAATGATTCTGTTAACCAAGAATGAGATAATCTTTATCCTCAAGGACCTTGACTGAAGGTCAAGTAGTTCATTCAGTGGTTAATGAACAAAACTCTAATGGTGTCACAGGAGTCCTGGCAAAATGGCATATGAAACTCTTTGAATATATCTGATGACACTTTAAAAAACTTCTTGCAAGCGTCAAGGATTGACACAGCACAGCCATCGTACATATGAACCAGATGTTGTAGTATATGTGTAAATCTCATTGAACAGGGTTTTATGAAAAGCACTTCCCATCCTCAGAGTGTGTACTCTAAGCCTTTTATAAACAGAAACCCAGCCTTTCTCTCCAGTTGTACTGCCCCTAGCATTAAGCACAGTGCAAAGGCATGAGGGGCTCAGTAATGACAGTGAATAATTGAATCTTAATATCTTTGCAGAACAGTTTCCATTCAAATGGAGCAGAGAAGAGTCACATAGCCATATTTTTACTACCAATAGAATTTATTTGGCAGCTAATAATGGAGGCCAAAGAGATCACGGCAAATGTTTATCAAAGATGCCCCCTCTTGAGTAAAATTGGTTAAGATCAGATTAATTTTCCTCAAGAGCAATACATACCATGGGAAAAGAGCTTTTTTGCCAATTGACTCAATATTATACTTAGCCTTTAATTGCCTTTCTGTCTCTGGGAGTGGGAGCAAAAACAAACAAATAAAAAACATGCCTCAATGATGAAAAATACTGAATTGACAAATAAATAGAAAAAGAGGAGAGCAACAAAGAAGGGAATGGGAGCCCGCATAGCATCAGGTAATAGGAATCAGTGGTGATTTGGTCCATGTGGGAGACTCAGACAACACCATCTCAGACTAAAAGCAATTGCTTTGTTACAACACCAGCCTGGGAAGTGCCTACCGATCAGTCTCTGTGGGAGGGGCAATGTGGCAGTTCTTGGGGCTAAGGATAAGTCTGACTAGTACACCCATCAGTGAATCTGAGGGACCCTTTATTCTCTGGAAGAATTTTGGCAGAGAGCAGGACAGGGGCTGGACAGTGTGACTCAGGAAAGAAGACCCATCCTGCCCACCTTGAGCACAGAGGAGGTGGCCCTTTCCCCACCTGTGGAACAGCTGGCTCTGCCCCACCCTGCTGTGACCCATGGCAAGGGAGAATGACTCTGATCTGGAATTCTGTGTCCACATGGCTGGGTCTGGCAGTGCAGGGGACTTGGACATTTGGATTGATAGGAGTCTGGGTGAAGGCCCCACACAGTGGGGGCTGGCTGCAATGAAAGACTGAAGTGCGAACTGTGGCTGATTTTTTAATTTTTATATTTTGTCCCCACCTGCTTGGTGTGGTGGCAAGGGGGGTGCCATCAAGCAAGGCAGAGCTGAGGCATTGGAAATATAGGAAATACCCACCCACCATGCTACAAGCTATGGGCATCACCATCAATGCAAGTCTGTTTAAACCATCCTGGCCAGGGCCCAGAACTGGGTTCTCTAGGGAAAGGGGGAGCAGCTCAGAACAGGGACATTAAAAGTGCAACACTTGAGGCAGTCCCTACCTCTGAGCTATGGAGGCCTTGCCTGCCAGACAACTTAGGGTTCCACACTACTGTGCTTCAGTCAGGCTGCCCAGGGCTAGGAAGTGACAGTGACTCAGGTTGGCTTACACCAGAGAACCTCCTGGGACTGACACACTAAGGAGCCAGATTCAACAACATTGAGGCAATATCCAGCAAGCACCACAAATAGATCTAAAGTATTCTTTTTTAGTCTTTTGCTGTTGCTTTTGGTTTGATCTTATTTTGTTTTGTTTTGTTCTGTTAGCACCTGTATAACAGTTGGCACCATGTGGTTGGGTTGAGACTCACAGTTAGCAAGCCTGAGGGCTGAGCCCACCCACTAATGGGACAATATCAATAAAGACCCAAATACAATAGGAGGGCCCACATAACTCACACAAGGGGCATTCTTAGAGCACCCAGCTCATAGGATCAAGGAGACTACACAACTGGTTCCCACAATAAGGCCACCCCACCAAGACTAGATGGCATAACATTCTTATCCAATACACAAAAACAAATGCAAAGAAACAGCAAAAATGGGGAAACATGAGGAATCAACAGAAAAAGAGCTAGATGAATTGGAGGCAAGCAATTTTTAGAGTAATGTTTTTCAGAATGCTCAACAGCATGGAAAATGACACAGAAACCATGAAAAACAACCAGTCAGCAAAGAAGAATGACATAGCTGAAATAAAGAATACACTGGAAGGAAGAGAGGTAGGTTAGTAGAGGCAAAGGATTGAATCTGAAAATTTAAATCCAAGGGAGAAAAAAAAAAATCAGAGCAGCAAAAAGAAGAAAAAAAAAACTTTAAAAGTTTGAATACAATTTGAGGGAACTTTGGGACAACAGGAAACAGAACAACATCCACATCATAGGAATTCCAGAAGAAGAAGAAAGTGAGCAAGGGATAGAGAACCTGTTTGAAGAAATAATGACAAAAAACTTCCCTAACTTGGTGAAGGAAAAAGTCACATAAGTTCAGGAAGCACAGATAATTCCAATCAAGATGAACCTGAAGAGACCCACACTAAGACACATCATAATTAAAATGACAAATATTAAAGATAAAGAGAGAATCTTAAGGCAGCAAGAAAGAAACCTATGAGGGAGCTCCCAAAAGGCTGTCAGCTGATTTCTCAACAAAAACACTATAGGCCAAAAGGAAATGGCATGAAGTATCTATTTATATAAAAACCCTGGGTGTAACATCACGACCAAGCCTCGACCACCCAGAAGGAAGTCAGTCCTGCAGGGGTTGTTTTGGAAATGGCTGCACCCTCCCCGAGCTGATTCCCACAAGTGTGGTTTCAGGCAGGAACCCACCCTCAGAGCATGGCCGCACTGAGTCCTGGGTCCTCTTGGCAACAGTTGCGCCCTCCCTGAGCTGTTTCCAGTAAGAGCGAGGTTTGAGGCAGGAACCGGCCCTCGGAGCATGGAGGAGTATCTTTATAAAGTTTTAATACATTATATTAGAGATCATGGTAGTACTGTTTTACCCACAGCGTCTACAGCAGGGGTCCTCAAACTAAGGCCTGTGAGCCACATGCAAATACAAATATTGTATTTGTTCCCGTTTTGTTTTTTTACTTCAAAATAAGATATGTGTAGTGTGCATAGGAATTTGTTCATAGTTTTTTTTTAAACTATAGTCTGGCCCTCCAATGGTCTGAGGGACAGTGAACTGGCCCCCTGTTTAAAAAGTTTAAGGACCCCTGGTCTGCAGGAATTGCTGCAAATTTACTTCTAGGTGGAAGCACCTTTCATTCCCAATATAAATTACCCATTCCACTAATGAAACTTCAATTTCTAGACTCGATATAAACAGTGAAGTTGCTAAAACTATTAAAAAGGACCAACTTCTCATTATTGACGAATGCATCATGGCATCCAGTCATGCTGTAAATGCCATAGACAGATTACTAAGAGAAATTTGAATGTTGTATTTAGTGGGAAAGTTCTCCTTCTTGGATGGGATTTTTGACAGTGTCTCAGTATTGTACAGTATGCTATGCTATCAGCCATAGTACAAACGAGTTTAAAGTACTGCAATGTTTGGGTATGTTTCAGAAAGTTGTCTCTTACAACAAATATGAGATCAGAGGATTTTGCTTATAGTGAATGGTTAGTAAAACTTTGAGATGGCAAACTTGATAGCAGTTTTCATTTAGGAATGGATATTATTGAAATCCCTGTGAAATGATTTGTAATGGATCTATTATTGAAGCTACCTTTGGAAATACTATATCTATAGATAATATTAAAAATATATCTAAACGTGTAATTCTTTGTCCAATAAATGAGCATGTTCAAAAAGTAAATGAAGAAATTTTGTATATACTCGATGGAGATTTTCACACATATTTGAGTAATGATTCCATTGATTCCACAGATGATGCTAAAAAGGAAAGTTTTCCCATCGAATTTCTTAACAGTATTACTCCTTTGGGAATGCTGTGTCATAACTTAAAATTGAAAGTGGGTGCAATCATCATGCTATTGAGAAATCTTAATAGTAAATGGGGTCTTTGTAATTGTACCAGATTTATTATCAAAAGATTACAACCTAACATTATCAAAGCTGAAGTATTAACAGGATCTGCAGAGGGAGAGGTTGTTCTGATTCCAAGAATTGATGTGTCCCCATCTGACACTGGCCTCCTATTTAAATTGATTCAATGACAGTTTCCCTTGATGCCAGCATTTGTGATGACTATTAATAAATCACAAGGACAAACTCTAGACAAAGTAGGCATATTTCTACCTGAACCCATTTTCGCACATGGTCAGTTATATGTTGCTTTCTCTCAAGTTTGAAGAGCATGTGACGTTAAAGTTCTAAATACTTCAGCACAAGGGAAATTAGTCAAGCAATCTGAAAGTGTTTTCACTCTTAATGTGGTGTACAGGGAGATATTAGAATAAGTTTAATCACTTTATCACTTTATCATTGGTTGCATCACTGTTGTTTTTATATCATGTTTTTGTTGTTTTCATATCATGTTTTTGTCGTTTTTATATCATGCCTCTGTTGTTGTTATAGCCTTTTGTTACTGTTTATTTATTAATAAATTTATATATTAGTTTCATATACATTTTACTAATTTCCTTTCATCTCTCACACTTCTATCATAGAGAAAGGGCAAATACCAGTATTAAAATATTTCTGTTAATTAATTCCCTTTTTATTGTGCATGAATTTCATGCACTGGGCTACTAGTTCAAAGTAATATAAAGCAAGGATCTGAAGCCAAGGCTGCTCTATCCAGCAAGACTATCATTCAAAATTGAAGGTGAAATAAAGACCTTCCCAGACCAAAAAAAGGCTACATGTTTATTACCACCAATCCAGCATTGCAAGAAATGTTAAAGGGATTGCTGTAAGAAGAAGAAAGAGCTCAGCCGCCATGGCTCAGTGGTTGAGCATCCATCTATGAACCTAGAGGTCATGGATCGATTCCCAGTCAGGGCATATGCCTGGGCTGTGGGCTCAAAACCCAGTGTGGGGCATGCAGGAGGAAGCTGATCAAGGATTCTCTCTCATCATTGATGTTTCCATCTCTCCCCATCTCCTTTCCTCTATGAAATCAATAAAATAAAAAATAAGAAAAAAGAAAGAGAGAGGACCATAGGCATAAAGAATAAAAATGGCAATAAATAAGTATCCTACATAATAAAGAGCTAATATGCTAATTAGACTGAACAGCAGAACGACCATCTGGACAACCTTGTGGCTGAGTTTGTGAGGGGCTTTGAGAGCCAAGCAAGGCTGAGAGGGGCTGCGGGGGCCAGCCAAGGTTGTGAGGGACAGCTGAGACTGCGAGGGGCTGCAAGGGACAGCCAGGACTGCAAAGGCCAGCCGAGGCAGCCAGGGCTGTGAGGGCCAAGCCACTTGCACGAATTTCATGCATCAGGCCTCTAGTCTATCAATAATAACCTTGAATGTAAATGGATTAAATGCTCCAATCAAAAGACATAGGGTAGCTGAATGGATAAGAAAACAAGACTCATATATATGCTGACTACAAGAGACACATCTCAGAACAAAAGACTCACACAGGATGAAAGTGAAGAGATACAAAACAATTTTCCATGCTAATGGAAATGGGAAAAGAAAGTGGGGATAGCAATATTATATACTAGGGGCCCGGTGCATGAAATTCGTGCACTGAGGAGTGGTCCCTTAGCCCAGCCTGCCCCTTCTCACATACTGGGAGCCCTCAGGGGGTGTCCTATTGATGGCTTAGGTCTGCTCCCTACTCCCTTTGGGGAGCGGGCCTAAGCTGCAGTCTGGCCTCCCTTTGTGGGAGGTGACCTGGCTGATTAGGGGAAGGCACCAGCCCCATCACCCTGCTGCTGCAGCCACTGCCAGTCACCACAGCCACCAAGGTGTTTTCATCAACACGGACTCCAGTCCCTTCACCATTAAAAAATGACAACTTTCTTTAGGCATTTTCAAGATGTGTCTTTCATAGGATATTACATTTCTTTGTTATTTTTTTTTTTATCCTCACTTAAGGATATGTTTCCATTGATTTTTAGAGAATGTGGAAGAGAAAGGGAAAGACAGAGAGAAACATCAAAGTGGGAGGAACACTTTGATTGGTTGCCTCCTGCATGAGTGCTGACCTGGGCCCTAGCCAGGGAAGAGCCTGCAACCTAGGTACATGCCCTTGGTCAGAATTGAACCCAGACCCTGTGGTAGGCAGGGCATTATCTACTGAGCCAAACTGGCTAGGGCAGGATATGATATTTCTTAGCCCCTCCAGCGGTGGACCTTCGTTTTTTTCGCCAGGAGTGTGGTGAAAAACCTTAGATCACCTTTTTGGATTCTTATTACCCAAGTTACTAAGAATATTACCAATGGCATACAGGGAGCTTAGCCAATGAATGGTCAGAAAAGGTGTTACTTCTGTAGTTCACACTGATCCCAGGCTCAGCCCCTGCCCAGGCCTAAGGCCTTAGGCTGGGCATTAGGCCTGGGCAGGGGACCCCCAGCCTGCTCCAATAGTAGGCTCTGCCCCTGCCCAGGCCAGAGGAGTATTTGGCGTGGTCAGGGGATGCCCAGTCCATTCCAATCGCCTGCCAAGGCCTAAGACCTCTGGCCGGGGCCTTAGACCTGGGCAGGGGACCCCCAGACCGCTCCGATCGCAGGCTCTGCCCATGCCCAGGCCTCAGGCTTCTGGCCAGGGCAATCGCCAGCTCCGCCTCCCTAGGTGGTTCTGGCGCTGCCCACCCCACCTCTCTGGTCCCCGATCTGTGGCCCGGATCCTGCGGGTGGCGTCTGGCGCTGACCGCCCCACCTTCAGTATGCAAATTTAACGGCCATCTTTGTTGGGTTAATTTGCATACTCTTCTGATTGGCTGCTAGGTGTAGCGAAGGTACGGCCAATTAGCATCTTTGTCTTTTATCAGTATAGATGACAAAATAGACTGCAAAACAAGGTCACAAAAGAGACAAAGAATATCACTACATAATACTGAAGGGATTGATTCAACAAGAGGATATGACCCTTGTAGACATATATGCACCCAATATAGGAGCTCCTAAAAAAAATTTATATATATATATATATATATATATATATATATATATATATATATATGTAGAGAGAGAGAGAGAGAGAGAGAGAGAGAGAGAGAGAGAGAGAGAGAACACTCTTGGAGGACTTTAAGGGAGAGATCAACAGCAATACAGTCATAGTAGCAGACTTTAACATGCCACTGACATCACTGGATAGATCTTCCAGACAAAAAATAAACAAGGAAACAGTGACATTAAATAACACAGTAGATGAGATGGATTTAATTAATATTTACAGAACATTTCATCCAAAAGATGCAGGATATACATTCTTCTCAAGTGCATGTGGAACATTCTCAAAGATAGACCACATGTTAAGACACAATATAAGTCTACACATTCAAGAAAATTTAAATGATATCAATCATCTTCTCAGTTCACAATGGCATGAAACTAGAAATCAACTACAATAAAAAATTCAAACACATGGAGGCTAAATAGCATGTTATTAAACAATGAATGGCTACCAATGACCTCAAGGAAGAAATCAATAACTTCCTGAAAACAAAATGAAAATCAACACAAAACAACCCAAAATCTATGGGGCACAGCAACTGAGGTCTGGAGAGAGAAGTTCATAGAATTACAGACCTAGCTCAAGAAATAAGAAAAATCTTAAATAAGTGATCTAAGCCAAAAACAGTAAGAACTAGAAATAGGAAAACAAGAAAAACCCTGATTAAATATAAGGAAGAAATTAATAAATATCAGAGCAGTCCTAAACAGTTTTGCTCAGTGGCTAGAGCATCAGCCTATGGGTCCCATGCTTGATTCTGGTCAAGAGCACATGCCCAGGTTGCAGGCCTGATCCCCAGTAGGGGACATGCATGAGGCAGCTAGTCAATAAATCTCTCTCATCATTGATGTTTCTATCTCTCTTTCCCTGTGCCGAGCCAGCTCAGCCAAGGGTTCAAAAGCCTGAGTGAGGGCAGCAAAAGGATGAAGAAATGACAAACCAAGAGAATAAGATGGGTCTAGGTGGATCTTCCTGTGCCTGGCTGAGGCTACAGAGAGAGATCCAGAGGCAAGCTGAGCCTTTATTTTATAGCCAGAGGTAAACAAGGTAGCGGTCACGATAGTTACAATGTTCTTGTGAGTTTCACTTGTTTTGGCAGCACTTGCTGCACTTCCCACAGCCCATTAGCTACCTAGGAAGGATCTAGGGAGGGTCATAAGGCCAAGCCTAATTATGCTAAGAGGACTGCGCCCTCTAAGCTGGGACTTTGTGGCTTTGCCAACAGGTCAGTCCTAGGCTTAACCCTATAGAGCGCCCTACATTTCCCTCTCCCTTCCTCTCTGAAATCAATAACAATATATTAAAAAAAAAAAAGATCAGAGTGAAAATCAATGACATAGAGACTGAAAAAAAAAAAATCCCAATTCAAAGAATCAATGAAACCAAGAGCTGGTTCTTTGAGAAGATAAACAAGATTGATGCACCTTTGGCCAGACTAATCAAGAAACAAAGAGAGAGGACCCAAATAAATAAAATCAGAAACAAAAGAGGCGAAGTTACAACTGACATCACAGTAATACAAAGGATTGTGAGCAAATACTATGAACAACTATATGCCAACAAATTGAACAACTTGGGCAAAATAGACAAATTCCTAGAATTTTCCAAAACTGAATTAGGAAGAATCAGAAAACCAGAATAGACAGGTAAGAACTAATGAAATTTAAGCAGTGGTAAAAAAACAAAACAAAACAAAAAACCTCTCACCAAACAAAAGTCCTGGGTGGGACGGCTTCACAGACGAGTTTAGCCAAACATCCGAAGAACGAACATCTGTCCTCCTCAAACTATTCCAAAACACTCAAGAGGAAGGAAGACTTCAAAGCTTTCTTATGAGACCAGCATTATCCTAATTCCAAAACTAGATGAAGACACAAAGAATGAAAATTACACACCAATATGCCTGATGGACATAGATGCAAAAATCCGCAATAAAATATTAGCAAATTGGGTTCAGCAATACATTAAAAAGATGATATACCATGATGAATAATTCCCTGATATTTAGTCTAGGGATGAAAGGTTGGCATAATATTCACAAATCAATAACTGTGATACATCACAAAAACAAAATGAAGGATAAAAATCACATGATTATATCAGTAGACACAGAAAAAGCATTCGACAAAATCCAGCACCCATTTTTCATAAAAACTTTCATCAAAGTGGGAATAGAGGGATCATAAATCAACATAATAAAGGCCATATGTAACAAACCTAAAGCCAGCATCATACACAATGGGCAAAAACTAAAAGCATTTCCCTTAAGAACAGAAACAAGACAGGGATATCTGCTTTCACCACTCTTATTCAGCATAATACTGAAAGTCCTAGCCACAACGATCAGACCAGAAGTAGAAACAAATAAATGTCATCCACATTGGAAAGGGGGAAGTAAATCTGTCATTATTCACAGATGACATGAAATTGTACATAGAAAACCCTAAAGATTCCACACAAAAAACCCACTAGATTTAATAAATAAATTTGGCAAAGTAGCAGGATACAAAGTTACATCCAGAAATCGATGGCATTTTTATACACCAATAATGAACTCTCAGAAAGAGAAACAAACAAACAAAAATCTCATTTATTACTGCTACAACAACAAAAAATAAGATGCCTAGAAATAAACTTAACCAAGGAGGTAAAATAACTGTATTTGGAAAACTATAGGACATTGAAAAAAGAAGATACAAACAAGTGGAAGCATATACAGTGTTCTTGGATAGGAAGAATTAATATCATCAAAAAGTTCATGCTACCCAAGGCAATCTATAGATTCATCGTAATCCCTATTAAAATACTAATGCCATATTTCACAGATCTAGAATAAATATTCCAAAAATGTATATGGAACAAAAAATATCCCAAATAGCTGCAGCAATCTTTTTATTTATTTATTTATTTTTATTTTATTTATTTTTTAATTAAATTTTTATTGTTCAGATTATTACATTTGTTCCTCTTTTCCCCCCCATAACTCCCCTCCTCCCAGTTCCCACCCCACCCTCTGCCCTCACTCCCCACCCACTGTCCTTATCCATAGGTGCACGATTTTTGTCCAGTCTCTTCCCACATCCCCCACACCCCTTTCCCCCCCAAGAATAGTCAGTCTATTCCCTTTCTATGTCCCTGATTCTATTATAATCAACAGTTCATTCTGTTCATCAGATTATTTATTCACTTGATTCTTAGATTCACTTGTTGATAGATGCGTATTTGTTGTTCATAATTTGTATCTTTACCTTTTTCTTCTTCCTCCTCTTAAAGGATACCTTTCAGCATTTCATATAATACTGGTTTGGTGGTGATGAACTCCTTTAGCTTTTCCTTATCTGTGAAGCTCTTTATCTGGCCTTCAATTCTGAATGATAGCTTTGCTGGATAAAGTAATCTTGGTTGTAGGTTCTTGGTATTCATCACTTTGAATATTTCTTGCCACTCCCTTCTGGCCTGCAAAGTTCCTGTTGAGAAATCAGCTGACAGTCGTATGGGTATTCCCTTGTAGGTAACTGAGTTTCTTTCTCTTGCTGTTTTTAAGATTCTCTCTTTGTCTTTTGCCCCTGGCATTTTAATTATGATGTGTCTTGGTGTGGTCCTCTTTGTATTCCTTTTGTTTGGGGTTGTCTGCGCTTCCTGGACTTCTAAGTCTATTTCTTTCATCAGGTAGGGGAAGTTTTCTGTCATTATTTCTTCAAATAGGTTTTCAATATCTTGGTCTCTCTCATCTTCTGGCACCCCTATAATTCTGATGTTGGTACGCTTGAAGCTGTCCCAGAGGCTCCTTACACTATCTTCATATTTTCGGATTCTTTTTTCATTTTGCTTTTCCGGTTGGGTGTTTTTTGCTTCTTCGCATTTCAAATCTTTAACTTGATTCTTGCGCTCCTCTGGTCTGCTGTTGGGAGTCTGTATAATATTCGTTATTTCAGTCCGTGTATGCTTAATTTCTAGTTGGTCCTTTATCACATCGAGGGTCTCATTAGATTTCTTGAGGATCTCACAATATTTATTGGCGGTCTCACCAGTCTTTTCGAGGGCCTTACTAAGTTTATCAGCAGCTTCTAGACAGTTCTTGAGAGACCTTAAAAGTGTGGTTTTGAACACTATATCCAGCATTTTGCATTCCTCTCCTTCTGTCATTTGTGTCCTGTTTCTTTGTCTCTGCATTTTTTATGCTTTCTTGGTGCACCCCCTAGTGGTCTTTGTGCGCAGTCTTGTTGTAGTTAAGCCTTGATTGTTGTAGGTAACACTGGGCGGGATTTGACCTCCAGGCGAACTGGCTGTGAGAATCAGCTGTGTCTGCAGTGGGAGAACTTCTGTCCTCTAGGGAGGTGCTAATCTAGCCTTTGCCTGAGGCTATCCAGCAAATGCCTCTGTGCAAGGCTTGGGCAGGGCGGGTCCCAGGGGATCAACAGGGCGGGCGGAGCAAGCAGTTATGGCTGCTCTCAGTCCAGTCCCCAGAGGCTCTTCCTCTCAGTGTCCCAGGAACCGCTGCAAGAACCTTGGAGAGAAAGCTGCCCTCGAGTTCTGACAGTCCCACTTCTCCCATATGAGTCTGGGTCCCCAGAGACTCACCGGGAACTGGAGCTCAGAGCCTGAGACTCCCTCGGGATTGAAACAGACAACCGCGCCCTCAGCTGCCAACCCACTCCGCACGCACCTCCGCACCTTTGTATTTTACTTCTGCACTGCGCCTCCTCTGAGTCTCGGTATGCTTTTCTCTTTCCTTCTAGTTGTAGAATTTCCCCTCAGCCAGCCTTCCTATGGTTCTGGGTGATGTTCGTTCCATCTTTTAGTTGTATTTTTGAAGTGGTTGTGTGAGGCAGCAATCTCCGGTGTTTACCTATGCCGCCATCTTGGTTTCTCCCCAATCTTTTTTTAAAAAAAATATATTTTATTGATTTTTTTGCTGAGAGGGAGAGGGATAGAAAGTTAGAAACAGAGATGAGAGAGAAACATCGATCAGCTGCCTCCTGCACACTCCCTACTGGGGATGTGCCTGCAACCAAGGTACATGCCCTTGACCAGATTCGAACCTGGGACCTTTCAGTCCGTAGGCCGACGCTCTATCCACTGAGTAACACTGGCTAGGGCTAGCTGCAGCAATCTTGAGGAAGAATAACAAAGTAGGCGGGATCACAATACCAGATATCAAACTATACTACAAAGCCATTGTAATCAAAACAGCATGGTACTGGCACAAGAGCAGGCATATCAATCCATGCAACAGAACAGAGACCCCAAAATTTAACCAATGCCATTTTGGTCAATTAATATTTGACAAAAGAGGCAGGAGCATACAATAGAGTGAAGACTGTTTCTTCCATAAATGGTTTTGGGAAAATTGGAGAGATACATGCAAAAAAAAAAAAAAAATGAAACTAGATCCCTACACCATACACAAGAATAAACTCAAAATGGATAAAATACTTAAATGTAAGTCATGAAACTATAAAAATTCTATGAGATCTCTCTCGTAGCAATATCTTTATATATACATCTCCTAGGGCAAAGGAAACTAAGGAGAAAATAAACAAGTGGGACTACATCAAACTAAAAAGCTCTGCATGGCAAAAGAAACCATCATCAAAATAAAAAGGGAACCCACTATATGGGAGAACATATGTGCCAATGATACATTTGATAAGAGGTTAATTTCCAAAATTTATAAAGAACTCATACAACTCAGCAAAAGGAAGACAAACAATCAAATTTTAAAATGGGCAAAGCGCCCTAGCTGATTTGGCTCAGTGGACAGAGAATCGGCCTGCAGACTGAAGGGTCCCAGGTTCAATTCCAGTCCAGGGCACATGTCCGGGTTGCAGGCTTGATCCCCAGTAGCAGGCGTACAGGAGGCAGCCGATCAAGGATTCTCTCTCATCGTTGATGATTCTCTCTCTCCCTTTCTCTTTGAAATCAATTATAAATATGTGTGTGTGTGTGTGTGTGTGTGTGTGTGTGTATCGTTGTTTTTTAATGGGCAAAGTGCCCAACTGAGGTGGCTCAGTTGGTTGAGTGTCATCCTGTGCTGAAAGGATGCCAGTTAAAATCCCCATCAGGGCACATGCCCAGGTTGCAGGTTTAATCCCTGGTCGAGACATGTACAGAAGGCAACCAATCAATGTTTCTCTCTCATGTTGGTGTTTTTCTCTCTCCCTTCCTCTCCCTAAGCATGTCCTTAGGTGAGGATTGAAAAAAAATGGGCAAAGGACCTGAATAGACATTTTTCCAAAGAGGACAGACGGCCAATAGATATGAAAAAATGCTCAATGTCACTAATCAGAGATGTAAATTTAAACTACAATGACATATCACTTCACACCTGCCAGAATGGCAACCGTCAATAAGTCAAAAAACAAGTGCTGGTGAGGATGTGGAGAAAAGGAAACCCTAGTACACTGTTGGTGGGAATGCAGACTGGTACAGCCACTGTGGAAAACAGTATGGAATTTCCTCCGAAAATTAAAAATGGAACTGCCATTTGACCCAGAGATCTCACTTCTGGGAATATATCCTAAGAATCCCAAAACACCAATTAAAAAGAATATATGCACCCCTATGTTCATAGCAGTGTTATTTACAATAGCTAAGATCTGGAAATAGCCCAATTGCCCATCAGTAGATGCGTGGATAAAAAAGCAGTGGTACATTTACACAACGGAATACTATATGTCTATAAAAATGAAGGATCTCTTACCCTTTGAGATAGTATGGATGGACCTGGAAATATTATGCTAAGTGAAATAAGCCAGTCAGGAAAAGACAAATATCACATGATCTCACTTATATGTGGAATCTATTAAACAAAATAAACTGACAGACAAAATAGGTCCAGAGGCATGGATGCGTGGAACAGCCTGACAGATCTCAGAGTGGGGCTGGGGGGGGGGGCAGGAAAAGATTAATCAAAGAATTTATATGCACATAAGCATAGCCCATTGTTGAGGGCCTGGCATGGGGTGGGGGCTGGGTGGAGGGGGGGCAAAGGGGATGAAAATAGGGGACATCTGTAATACTGTCAACATTAAAAAATATAGAGCCCTGGCCAGTGTTTTTCAGTGGTAGAGCATCAGCCCACACATCAAAGGGTCATGGTTCGATTCCTGGTCAAGGGCACATATCTGGGTTGCAGGTTCGATCCCTGGCCCCCACTGGGGCTCATGCAGGAGGCAGTCAGTCGATGTGTCTCTCTCACATTGATGTCTTTCTCTCTCTCTCCCTCTCTGTCCATTCCACTCTCTCTAAAAATCAATGGGAAAAATATCCTTAGGTGAGGATTAACCAAGAAATTAAGAACAAAAGAAAAAGACTTTGGAAGGACTATAGAACAAATCAGAAGTCCTAAAGACAAACAGAAGGAGGCCAAGAAATTATTGATAGCCCAAATAACATAACCAAAATTTTGATCTCCTACATTACATACTTGAAGAATTTTATGGGCCATTCTTACACCAGTACAGGCTTAATTATTGCAGATCTGATTGTTCGTCAGTTATTTAATAGATTTGTCTCCCCAGATAGGTTAACTCCTTGAAGACAGAAACCCTATCTTTTTTATCCTTACTCTTGACACCTATAAAATGACCAGAGCAGCCCTAACTGGTTTGGCTCGGTGGATAGAGCATCGGCCTGCAGACTGGAAGGTCTCAGGTTCGATTCCAGTCAATTGCATGTACCTTGGTTGTGGGCACATCCCCAATAGGAGGTGTGCAGGAGGCAGCTGATTGATGTTTCTCTCCCATCGATGTTTCTAACTCTCTATCCCTCTCTGTAAAAAATCAATAAAAATTATTTTTAAAAAATTAAAAAAAATGATCAGAGCATATAGGAGTATCCTTTAAATAAATTCTGAGTTTTGTTAATTCTACTGGAAGCATTGACCTCAAGTTGTGTTCACCTGTGTGTAGGTATGATCTCCTCTGGTGTCATAAACTCAAAAAAGAGACAGAGTCTCAAAAAAAGTAACTGGAGCACAGGCAGATAGGAGGTGAAACGCCTGTGTCATTCTGGTTCTTGGCTTCCTTGGTCTGGATTCGGAGGAATCTAGAAGTCTTTGAGGGTCCAGGGCAGTATTAGTTGCTAATGATGCCCTCTGCCATATGAAGACAATTCAAGAATCAGACAAGAGGCTATCCTACAGGAGTGTCAGAGTGCTAACCTGGCCAGCCAGATTACCCAATGGCATGTTATGCTCCATGCTTATGTTACTTTTATTATTCTTAATCAGAAAGGGGGAGCATGCTCTAAATATTATTTCCTCTCACCTCATAGCTCTGAAAAAATATCATTTTTACCTTTGCTTAACTTACAGTGTCTGAGGATGGAATAAAGAAACATTTTTTTAAATGAAATAAAAAATATTATCATGCCCTAACCGCTTTGGCTCAGTGGATAGAGCGTCAGTCTGCAGACTGAAGGGTCCCAGGTTCAATTCTGGTCAAGGGCATGTACCTTGGTTGCGGGCACATCCCCAATAGGGGGTGTGCAAGAGGCAGCTGATTGATGTTTCTCTCATCAATGTTTCTAACACTCTATCCCTCTCCCTTCCTCTCTGTAAAAAATCAATAAAATATATTTTTAAAAATATTATCAGCAATTTGTTTTTTGGGGTTTTAAATTTTTTTTTGTTTGTCAGCAATTTTTTAACACACTGTTGGTAGGGCTTGGTATATGTGACAGAGAAACATATGAAGCAACTGGGAAATTTCAGGGAAGCTAATAATGAATTAGCAAATGATAGTGCTCTGTAGATAGTAACACTGATGGTAGTAGTAAAATACCCTGGTGGGCCCTGGGATTCAAAGATGAGAAGCCATGCATTGCAGAAGATGCTAGTACCTGTCACCAGAGTTGTAAAAGCAGCAAAGACCAGGCTCTTTGACCTTAGTGAAGTCACATTTAAATGTGATAGCTAAAGACTATTAATAAGTATAAGATAGTATAGTATAAATTAGACATCTGTTATGGTACTGTGGCAAGATTGTTTGTCTGATTACCAAGGGAGTGATCAGTGTGAAATGACATTAGTCAGGAAAGGCTCTTGAAGGGGTGAGTCACAGTTTTTTTAACTAGAGGCTGACATGATGTAGATGTACTTGAAAAATATTATCTTAGCAACTGTGTAGAGAATAAACTGAGATGGGGGAGCACAAAGCAGGGCAACCAGGTAGGAGGCACTAATGCAAACGGGGGATAGGAGCAGGACTGGTGTGTGGGCTGTGAAATAGAGCTGGAATGGTTCAGCGAAAGCAATGCAGAGGATTGCATAACAGCGTGGGCTTTGCAGAAAAACTGACTTGGGCTCCGATCCTGGCTCCACCACTGACTAGCTTGTTACTTGGGTAACTAATCTACCCGCTTTAAGTCTATTCCCTTGTCTACACAATGCACTGTGGGTGTTTGTCGTTTTTGTTGTCTAGTCACTGAACATCTTTCCTAATTTGAGTGAATCCCAATGTAAGTGAAAGCCTCAAAGGGAAAGCTGTTCTACTGCCTGCCGCTGGCAGCCAGGGCAGAGGCATGTGCTCTGAGCAGGGCCAGTTGATGCTCACACCTCTCTGTACTGGGGGACAGTGATACAAAGGCACTGGGGTCAGTCTGAGAATCTTCAAGGACTCTTGAGGAGATTAGAATCCAGAGGTGTGGAGGGGCATGTCTGGGAAATTGTGCTCTAATTCTTCTCTTGGCTCCCCACGGAATCCAGTCCTTCAGCTCCCTATGGATTCTGTGAGTTGCCCGATACCTTTCCAGTACACTTCTTTTCTGCTTAACTTACCTGCTGTTTGCTACCAAGCACCCTGAATAAAACAGGACTATTTTGAGGATTGGATAAGATGGTGTATAGATGGTGTATATAAAGCCCTTTCCCCAGTACCTGAAACAGGTAAATACTAAGTTGTTCTAAGGAAAACAAAGAAAGTATTTGTGACAGAATAGTTACAAACTTTGATAACTAATTAGATGGGGAAGAAAAGCAAAAAGGAAAAATGGGGGAGGTAACAGTCTAGAAATTTTCCTTCCACATCCTTATTCTGCCTCTAATCATATTACGGAAGCCAACAGAAGGATGACCTGCTTCAAAGAGGGTTAGACAGTAATGGCAAAGCACCAATCTCTCAGTATGGTGACTGAGACCACAGTATTTCACTGACATGACAAAGTCCAAACTTGTTAGCCTAGCACATGAGGCACTTCATAACCCTGTCTGAACCTGCCTTTCTGGCCCGATGCTTGCCACTCCCAGAAAAACACCTGACACTGTAGTCATATCAAGCTGCTTGGAGCCCCACAAACACATCATGTTATTCTGAGCTTCGCTGTTTTTGCACATTGTATTCTCTTTGCCTGGAATATCCTTCTCATCCTCCCTCAACATCAACTTCTCATTTAAAACTTGTATTACTGCCCGGCTGGCATGGCTCAATGGTTGAGCCTCAACCTATGAACCAGGAGGTCACGGTTTGATTCCTGGTCAGGGCACATGCCAAGGTTGCAGGCTTGACCTCATCACTGATGTTTCTCTCTCTCTCCCTCTCCCTTCCTCTCTGAAATCAATAAAAATATATTAAAAATAAATAAATAAAACTTGGGTTACAGATTTTCTTTTCGAGGAAGCCCTTCCTAAGTCCTCTGGGCAGAGTTCTCATTCCTTCCTCTAGGCTCCCACAGAATTCTGTTTGTGCCTCTTTGATGGAACCACATTTTATTCTAATGTTCTCTTTGCATCTCTCTTATTTATTGCCCTCTGTGGTCCCAGATACCAGGGACTAGTGTTTGGTCATCCCTGTATCAACATTGCCTGACATTATCTGGCAGGTAGATGCTACTTCACAGGCTCATTATCAAATACCCAGAAGATGTCTTTATATATTTGCTTAGAGATAAAGTAGTATGACTGTAAGATAAGAAATTTGATTTGACAATCCACACACACAAGTCAGTCATATTCATTATTTGTTCATGTATTAATTACTAATTAGTGTCCTTTTAACCTCCTAGCTCCTAAAGGGCAGAGTTCTGTTTTGAATCACTTTGTGCCAACAGGGGTTTGCACCAACACATACAATAAAGGAATTGGAATCCTTTTTGAGGTGCTGCTTGATGTAACCAAAGCAACGCTGTTGCTGGTATGCTGAAGAAGCCCTGGTTGGAGAAACTGGCTTCCGGGTCCAAACCAGCAGCTTGGTTAGGTTTTCCTATAGACACTCTTCAGCTCTGATCTACATGATTCAACCAACTCACATTTCCCAAATAGGAACTGCTAATGAAAATAAATATTTCCCAAAGTTGGGCTTAAGTACAAGGTTCCAGAGGAACATAGCCATGAAGTCAATATTTAGTTAGTTTTATCTTCCATTGCCTTCAGAAATTACTCGTTTCTATTTTATTAAAAATACTTTAGAAATTTTATTTTTAATTTATTTTTGAATAAACAATGCATTCCTGTGATCCAAAATTCAAAACCATACAGAATAAAGTGTCCACCTTCCCTCACCTTGTTGTATTGTAGCCATTCAGCTTCTCTCCCCATGCCAATCAAAGCTATTATTATTTTCTTGTGCTTTTTTCTAGAGATATTTTATGCATATCCTATATAATAAAAGCCTAATATGTTAAGTGTTCAGTCGTCTGGTTGTCCATTCAACCAATCAAAGCATAATACGCTAATGATATGCTAAGGCTGCTCAACAGCTCACTATGACATGCACTGACTACCAGGGGGCAGACAGTCGACCGGTTGACTAGTTGCTATCATGTGCACTGACCATCAGTGGGCAGATGCGCTGACTGGTAGGTTAACTTACTGCTGGGGTCTGGACGATTAGGACTGAGTGAGATGGGCCGGACATGCCCTGGAGCCCTTCCATGGTCCCTCCCCAGCTGGCCAACCTTCCGTGTCCCTCCCCAGCCCAGATCATGCACTGGTGGGATCCCTCAGCCTGGCCTGCACCCTCTCACAATCTGGGACCCCTCGGGGGATGTTGGAGAACTGGTTTCGGCCCCATCCCACAGGCCAGGCTGAGGGACCCCACTGGTGCACAAATTTGTGCACTGGGCCTCTAGTAAGAAAATATTTTTATTTCCTACTGCCTTTTACTTAAAAGTGAAATTAGTACACACAGTTTTGCAGCTTGTTTTGTTTTCACTGAATAATATATCTTGTGGAACTTTTCATATCAGTATATATCAGTACAAGTCTTTTTTTGCTGGCTGTAGGGTATTCCATTGCATAGGTAGACTGTGATCTATTAAACCAGTCCCCTATTAATAGACCTTTAGTTTTTTTCCCCAATCTTTTCTATCTTATAAAAAAATTAGCAGCTTTTTTAAACCTCCCTACAAACTTCCTACCCAGCCTCTGCTTCTTCATTCTAAAAAAATAAAAATAAAAGTAAATGTCCATCTCTCTTAACTCACAGAGCAAACAGAGACCATTAGATAAAGATTCCATCAATTTTCTGCCTCCCATCCACCTGTACTTCAAACTCCTTCAATACCAGTGTTTAGTTCTCAGGATGTGCGTGTTCTCACTTGTCTCTATACCTTTCTATATGCCAGTCCTGCTCCTACTATCCTTGATTTACCGTGGAAACCCCCTGTTAACCTTTCAAATCCAAGTTTGGATATCATGCCAGAGAGAGTTAATCATATTACATGCTATTGTCTAGTATGTCTGTACCTTGTTCCTCTCTCACAGTTATTCTTATGCTGCTGCTTTGAAATTTGTTTCCAAGTCTACGTTGCCATTAGTCTGTGAGCATTTTGAGAGCTAACTCATGTTAAGTATATCCAGCACTTAGCAGAGAGCCTGGTAATAGCAGCTACTCAATAAATATTTGTTGAATAAATGAATAAATAATATGGAGGAGATGTAAGCATGCTCATACTCTGAAATGATAAGTATTTGCAAAACATTAAAATGAGACTTCAACTTTGCATAGTGTAGTGGAAACAGCATTGGGTCAGAAATCAAGAGAACCAATTGGTTCACAGAAACAGGAAACTTTCCCCACATGTTCACGGCTGCACCCTCAATGCGTAGAAGGGCTGGTGCTTGATTGGTGCTGAGAAGGTGGCTTTGTGTTATGTTTTAATGAGTCTGCTAACAACACCCTTTATTTCAAATAGTCTTCAAGGAGAAAGCTAGAACCAGAGGTCTGTAGTTTTTAGACTAACAAGAAAACATACCCAATACCCAGTCATGGGTAAATTATCATACTACCAGTAAATTTATTAACTGCTTAACTTGAACAAATTCAACCAACTGAGTTTTACAAATATATTTTATAGATTAAATTGACACATTTCTCATAGCAACATGTTTTTCCAAGCTCGGTGGTAATCACATGCTCAACCTGGGAAATGAAACAAAAACCTTATAAATAATCTTGGGGAGGCAGAGCTCTTATCTCCTCCTCTGTAGACACTGAACAGACCAAAAGTTTGACAATCAGAGACAGAGCCCCTATCGATTTAAATTGAAATAAGACCTTTACCCCACCTGGCCTGTCTCCTAACAGGGCTCTTTGTTCATTGCTCTCCTTTGATAATCAGAATGCAAATATTCTCCTGCCCTCTCTTCCTTGTTTTACTGAATAGTAGACACACACAATAATGTTAATTCTTCATCAATGTATCAAAATAAGATTTGTGCGCGCTCTCCCTCCTCCTCCACTCCTTCCCAGACAGACTTGCATCTCCTAAACTAAGGGACTCCAGGAGACTTGCAACTGGGACAGCGATGGGCAGCTGCAGCTCTGGCTCATCCAAGGCTCGCCCCCTGAGCCTGTCTCTAAGGACCCCTTTTTTCTGACTTCTCAGTGAGCTGACAGCAGCCCCGCCTAGGCTCTCCAGTTGCTCCTTCTATCCTAAGCCCTTCCTTGTCCCCAGCTTTAATAAATGTACTCTCAAAATAAAATTTAAAAAAGAAGAAAAGACTCTTTCATCCCAATGATTTTTATCAAATATCACGGTGACCCACAGGTTGTTTTTAGACTAAGACTGAATCAGTTTTACATTTATAACTTTTATTTACTGAATCAGTTTTACATTTATAGCTTTTATTTCCGTAGTGTTCAATAGATATTTGTTTGTTGACTAAATGAATATTTTGCCATTAATTAGCTCTGTAACTTTGGACAATTTTCATTAAACTTTCCTAGGCTTCATTATCCGCATCTATGCAATCAAATTCGATTGTTAAATTTTTCAAATTATTTTTAATAGTTCAAACCCTTTCTTCAAATAGTCTTAGGCAAACCCCAATATATCAAACAGAAAAAAGTGGGTTACTCTAGATAAAATAGGTTTGGGGACCATAAGACACCTCTTCTTTCCAGCCTCATTTCTGCTTTGAGCCCACTCTGCTGAGCCCCAGGACTCTGTGAAGCGTCATCTAAAAAAAAACCATTGGACTAGATGATTGTATACATAACATTGACTTCCAGACTTTCAAAGAAACATTGCTGATTGGGATCAGAGAGTCCCAACCTGCAGCCTCTTAGTTACGCAAGGTAAAACCCGCCAGGCAAGTTAAATATGACATTTCTTTGCTTTTGATGGTCAATTCATGTAATGTCAATTAATTACTTAATGCTAACCAGAATGGGAAACTATGTATATTTTTGATAAATTAACAATGAATATGGATATGTTAACAATGAATATGGTAACATAAATTGCTAACAATTGTTAGGAGACAAAATTTCTCAACTTATTATGAAAATTGGGGGCATGTAATAAAAGGAATCCCTGTGGAGTGGAAAGGTTGAGAATAATGAAGAATTCCATTTTTTTTTCCTTTTCATAGAAATAAAATGAGGCAGGGAAAGGTTAAATGGCCTGCTTACGCCCTCCCTCACAGCTTACTTGGTGGCAGAGTCTACAGTGGGACACAGCACTCATAGTATCCAGAACAGTGCTCTTTCCCAACCATGCTGCATTTCCACAGAAAGTTACTCTTTTAACTTTATGTGTCTGGGATTCATGGACATGGATACAGAAAGATAGAACTTTCTCGTTATCTCAACATTCATTAAGCCCTTGAGAGTAAAAGTTATCATAACCTAGAAATGTTTACTTATCAAATGACTGGTTATAAAACCCATTCAAATATCCATCTTCATTAAACATTAGTATTGATGCTCCCCTTCTAAAATCAATTTCTTTGTCAGATCTCTGGCTGATAATCAGATTTTTATAAATATTTGACAATACAGTACATTACAATGCAAATAAATTACAAACTGAAATCACTCGACCTGCAAAATTTTATGAGATTCATGAAAGAAGGCCAATGTGCTTAGTCCATGGTGAAAGAGAGGGAAAGATGTGATTTTGAAGAGGTAGACAAAAGCCAGATTAGGGAGGGTCTGTGGGTCTCAGTGTTTTTTGTTTGTTTGTGTGTTTTTTCTCAGTGGTTTTCATTCTGATTGGGATGGGGAATTTTTCGAGGCTTTTAAGCAGAGGAAGTAACAATCAGATTCATCTCTACAATTTTCATTTTGAACTGGCAAATACACTAAATTATATGATCTTGCAATTGTATTTCTATGATTCTATCCCACAGATGTATCTCTACATGTATGAGGTTATTTATTGTTGCATTATTTGTAAGAACAAAAAATTAACTCAAGGGTGATGTTCAGCAAAATGGGCCTGGTTCAATAAATGATGGCACAATATGCAACTACATAAGTGAACTTGAAAGACCTCCATGTACTGATATGGGAAGAACTTTAGGACATATTGGAAAGTGAAAAAAGGATGATGTAGAATAGTATAGAACAGTGTATAGAGTAGGCTACCTTGTGATTAATAAGGTGGGAGATATAGTGTATACGCTTGCATTTGCCTAAAAAACTCTAGAAGGGAGTGCTTATCATTAGATGGCTAGGGGGAGGAATATAGGAAGGAGTGGGCGCAAGACTTCTCTGGGCATATAATTTTTATAGTATGTTGACTTTTAGATCATGTAAATGTAGTACCTAATAAAAATAAATACATTTGAAATTCACTCTGGCTGCTCTGTGGAGAGTGGTAGTAGGGACATAAAGGTAGAAGCTGCAAGACCATTTTGGAAGCTATTAAAGTAGTTCAGGCAAGGCTGATGGTGGCTGGCACTGGACAGTAGCAGTGGAGCTCATAAGGGGTCAGTTTGGGGGTATAGAGACAATTGGACTTGTTAATGATTTGGATGCAGTGTGTGAGAGAAGAAGAAAAAAGAAAGAAATGAAGGTTAATTTCTAATATTTGTTTTTAGCAAGTAGAGGATAGAAGATGGGGTAGAAGTTGGGGTTGGCAGGGAAAATCAGAAATCAAGGGTTCTGCTTTGAATACATTAAGAACGTGTCTAGAGAGATTTTTGGAAAAATGAGTTCAACTCCCCATGAGTTCAAATTAAAGAATTGAGAGACCTTAGTAAAACTAATAAAATCCTCAAATAGAGGTCCATCTTTATTTCCACGCTGCACAAATAAATTATAAAGGGAACATGTATTTGTGCTATTATAACATTTTTTTTGGAAAAAAATTTTGTCCAAAATTTTTAAACAATCATGTAACATATAGAGTAAGCATGTAGTTGTCATTATATCCTACATTTCGTTAAATATAAGGTGAAATATAGTTTCATAATTTGCATTTCATTTTTCAAGATAAAGTTCAAATCAAAGCCTTTTAGCTATTTACTATGGGCTTTTCAGTTACCTAAACACAGTGCAAAAGGACAGAACCCGGCGGTGGCAGAAACACAAGGAAACAAATATGATTCAAACTTTCTCTCTTGGATACTGAATTCACATCTTTATTACTAGGATAATGTCCTACATATCCTGGATTGGGAACAGGGCAAGAGGTAGAGAGTAATAATTTTTCCTACCTTACCACTTGAGAGTAATATCAATATTGGGGGTAAAAATGCAAAATTTCTCTCTTAAAAATTCTACCTTGCCCAGCCAATGTTGCTCAGTGGTTGAGCATCGACCAATGAAGCAGAAAGTCACAGGTTAAATTCCCAGTCAGGGCACATGTCCAGGTTGCAGGCTCTATCCCCAGTGTAAGACTTGCAGGAGGCAGCCAATCAATGGTTCTCTGTCATCATTAATGCTTCTCTCTCTCTCTCCCCCTCTCCCTTCCTTTCTGAAATCAATAAAAAAATTTTTTAAGATTTTTTAAAAAGGAATTCTACCTTCAACTAATAATTGATCTCTTGTGCATATACCCTGGGTAGGACAGACTTTGGAAATGTCCCAAAGTTAGTATAAAGTCAGGCTGTTACTGGTTGTAGTATTTGTTGTAATGCCCAGCATCTTATCAAGTTTGGACTACCAAAACAAATTACCACAGGTTGAATGGCTTAAACAATAAATGCTTACTTCTCACAGTTCTGGAGGCTAAAGTGTGAGATTAGCCATGGCCAGGTTCTCGTGAGAGCCATCATCCTGCCCTTTCCTTAGAGCATGTATGCACACAGAGAGAGCCCATGAGTCTCTTCATTGTCTTACAAGGGCACTAATCCCATCATGACCTCATGTAAACCTAACTACCTCTCAAATGTCTCCTATCCAAATGCCATCACATAAGGAATTGGGGTTTTAACATATGGATTTGGGGTGACACAAACATTCAGTCTATAGTACTCAGCCCAGATCCCCCTTCCAGTTCAAGGCCCTTTCACCTCCAGGTACCTGGGGTGTTGGCTGCTGAGTTTACAACTGAGTCCTCCCAAGTACTTCCCTGAAGGAAGCATCTCCTTCAAGTTTAGGACTCCTTTCCATCCATGCAGGTGAGGGATGGACACAAAAGGGGAGCAAGTACAAAGATCCACTCCCTTGACTCAATATGAGACAACTTGGGTGAGTCATCTACCTCCTGAGCTCCCCTGAGGGCAGCTGAGTCCAGACTTCTACCTTTATCCTGCTCCTCTGACTCCCTTACAGGTGTTGTTCCCCATAGACTTCCTGCACATGAATCTCTGTCTCAGAGTCTATTTCCTAGGGAACACAACCTAAGACACCAGTAGAACTCATTAATAGCATATCCTATATAATAAAAGCCTAATATGCTAAGTGTCCGACTGTTGGACCAGTCGCTATGATGTACACTGACTGGTAAGTTAGCTTGCTGCTGGGGTCTGGCCGATCGGGACTGGGCGAGGTGGGCCGGACACGCCCTGGAGCCAACCTCCCGTGGTCCCTCCTCAGCCTCTAAAATATTGCTTCTAATTAATTTCCTTTCAATGTGCACCAATCTCTGCACTGAGCCTCTAGTTTAAATAATAAATAACCAAATCATGAAGATTTCTCTACATTTTGTGTAGACTGATGCACAGTGTAAAAGGCAAATGTAATGGATAATGGCTAGAATATAGAATACTCTATAGGATATGCCAACGGCTGCCTTTATGCACTTTGCACATACACACACATTATGGAAGAGAAAACCCTCCCTTAGGCCTATTTGGAGCCACAAGTTTTTATCTATCACAGGGAGTAGTTTCTTTGCTCATTATGATTGATCTTGGAATGCATTACAATAAGAAAGAACCAAGTTTTAATCTCATTATGCTAGAATTTATTTTTGTTTCTTAACAAAGTATAATAACAGGAAGTCCAATTTTAGTCCAAGTATTCTTGGAAGAAATGAAAAGTAAATAATAAAATGAAATAGCCAGTTCAGCAGCACTCCATAAAAATTTCCCAGCAGTGGTATGTGGCTGCATCTAAAAAATAAGACTTTGATGCTGAGTTGATTTATCATCGATATAACAATTCCCAGATCATATATTCTGTTAATTCATTTCCATCGGTATAATTTATTTAGCTTTCACTTTTCAAGATATTTTATGACCATTAGTAAGGTTTAAAAATAGCACCACACCCTAGCTGGTTTGGCTCAGTGGATACAGCGTTGGCCTACAGACTGAGGGGTCCCAGGTTCGATTCCACTCAAGGGCACATACCTAGATTGCAGGCTCAATCCCGGGCCCTAGTTAGGGCTCATGTGGGAGGCACCAACTGATGTGTCTCTCTCACATCTATGTTTCTCTCTCTGTCTCTCCCCCTCCCTTCTACTCTCTCTAAAAATCAATGGAAAAATATCCTCAGGTGAAGATTAACAACAACAACAAAAAGTTTCAAAATAGAATCATGCAGACAAGCTTTCATAAGGAATGTCCAGGCTCTCCTCTTCCCCTATGGCCGGTCACTTGTTCATTTACCACATAGATACAATAAAATCAGTGGACCAGAGTTACTTTACAACATGGCAAAGTTTCCCTAAGGTCCTCCCTCCTGCTCAGTATTTTAGAGTGGGCACATCAGCGGATTGCTGGGAGATAATAGTGATATAATGTGGTGGTCACCGGCACAGGTTCTGAGCCCCACGACCTTAGTTCCACTCCAGGCCTGATCATTTGCCAGCTGTGTAACCTCAAGTGGTTATTTAACTTCTCTTTTCTTATGAAAATGGGAATGATAACAATGTCTACTTCAGCAAGTCATTGTGAAGACTAAATGAGCTAACTCATGTTGAAACTTAGCACTGTGCAGAACACTGAAATATGTTAGTTAGTTATTTGTACTAATTAAGGCTACTTGTGCTGTTTTGTAGTTATTTTTACTCACAGAGAATAAGATATATTTAACTCTGCCTAAATTAAGGAAAAGAAAATAAGTCAAACGAGAAACCAGTTTGATTTGCTGGTGTAAAGTCTGAAATGTATTCAATGTTTCAAAGAAATGCAATTGTATTCCTTTAAGATTTGAATATATTAAACCCCCAAATAACATGGAGAATAGGAAATAATTTAAAGGGTGCAATAAGTAAAAAAAGAGGAAATTTGATATATAAATGCAATTTGCAACAAACAAGTTTTTTCTGAAGTGCCCAGTGTGTACCCAGCTAGTCTTCCTGCTTCTATCCTTGCCTTCCTTAAAGCTGTCTGCAGCACAGCAGCCAAAATCATCTTTTAAAGACTTACGTCAGACCCTGTCACTTCTCTGTTCAAAATCTTCCAATGGCTCCTACCTCATTCAAAATAAAAACCAATTTCTTCACAATGCCCTACAAGCCTTATATAATCTGCTCGCCTCTCCCACATTTACTTCTATGATTTAATCCTTTAACATCCTCCCCCTTACTCATTCTTCACAGGCCTCACTGGACTCTGTTGTCCCTTAACAGTGTCAGGCACTCCAACCTCAGGGCCTATGCACTTGTGGTTTCCTCTGCCTGGAGTTCTCTTTTTCAAAGTCACATCTCTTTTATGATCTTACTCAAATGCCACCTTGCCCAACCTTCCTACTTAAAATTTATCTTCTTCCCCATCCCACCACTCTCTAGTCTCCACTTTGACTCTGTTTTCTATATATTTATTGATTTGTTTTGTTTATATCTTACCCCACCTCCCTGCAATATAAGCTCCACAAAACAGGGGGTTTTGTATGTCTTATTGCTGCAACATTAATCCTTAGCATAGTGAGGAAGCTGAGCAGCACATGGGGAGGAGGGAGGCCTCTACGAGACACCGATATTGGGGTGCAAGTCCTTGTCACCACACAAAAAAGGATTCAAGATTGAGATGGGAAGGTTTAGCAAAGCACAGTAGATTTATTAAAGGGAAAGTATGCACTCAAGAAGTGGCAGCGAGCCTGGCTGGTGTGGCTCAGTGGTTGAGCGTCAACCTATGAACCAGGAGATCACAGTTTGATTCCAAATCAGGGCACATGCCCAGGTTGCAGGCTCAATCCCCAGTGTGGGGAGTGCAGGAGGCAGCCGATTGATGATTCTCATCATTGATGTTTCTATCTCTCCCTCTCCCTTCCTTTCTGAAATCAATTTTTTTAAAAGTGACAGTGGGCAAAGAGCTTTTGAAGTGATAAAAGTGACCAATGGGGTCTGGGTGGAAGGTTTTCATTAAATGGCGATAGGGCTGTCCTTTGCCGCCTCTTTCATGCTGGTGGTGTGACTGCCCACGTGGCTCCTTTTCCTCCCTCCCGTCCAGACAGCAATTTCTTTTCTGTCCCTCCAGGAACTGTCAGGGTGATTTAATTGGCGGTATGGTCTGAAACAGCAATGCAAATTTATTATAAAGATATTATAATGGCCCTGTTGGTCAATATGGCTGCGGAATCTGGTTGAAACCCATTTTTGTCTCAACTACAGGAAACTGGGGAGGGGAAAGTGGGGACAGGTGGTCAGTAAAAGTCACATTGGAGATGTTCCAGCCAGGATGGAAAAGGGGAGGGTAGCACTTGAAGCCTTTGTTTTCTATTCTAACTTTTCTGCCTCAGTGATTGCACTAGTAGTTGAATGCATGAATGAACTCCTGAATGGGGATAGGTGCTTTTACATATGTTATTCATTGACATCTTTCTGCAAAAGCCTGATTTTCAGAATATATCACTAAGTGGTAGCCGTTATTATAACTATGTATTTTTATATTAAACAATTGCTGTTTCCTGAAATTAAAAGTAGACTGAAAACACCTGTAAGTTCTAAAAATCTAGAACTTGAAAAACTCTATTTTAATGTCTGAATGTCCTCTAAAGCATCTTTCATAAGACTGAGATTCAGAGGAAGAAGTTTTTAACTTCTTACTCAATAGAAATGACATATAGGGTATCCCCCAAAAATGTATACACACACTTTGAATAATTATAAAGGTAGTATTTATTAAAATGCTCTTCATTTTCAAAATTGAGCTATCAGCTGTTAAAGTGTGTATACATTTTTGGGGACACCCTTTATATTACTTACGAATTAAAAGAAATTACGAATTTGTATCAAAATTTAAGTTGGCTTTTTCTAATTTTAGCATTAATTTTCTAAACCTTAAAAACAATGTTTACACTAGTCCAAATGGTTTGGACTAATCCTTAGCATAGTGAGGAAGCTGAGCAATTGGCGGTATGGTCTGAAACCGCAATGCAAATTTATTATAAAGATATTACAATGGCCCTGTTGGTCAATATGGCTGCGGAATCTGGTTGAAACCCATTTTTGTCTCAACTACAGGAAACTGGGGAGGGGAAAGTGTGGCCTGAAAGTCCCTGCATCTACTGAAATACTAGCAGCCTTTATTTATCAGGGTCACACCGTAAACTCTCTGGGATATTTCTACCCTAATGGTAATGGCCTCACTGTCCCCAATGGCCTGCTGTGGGTGACAGCAGAAGTGTGGCCTGAATGTCCCTGCTTCTGCTTTGTTGGAGATAAGGACTGCTTACTGGATTTCTGGTTTCCATTACAGCCAATGACATGGAAGGAAGGCTTGTAAGAACAAATGTTTGGTTCTAGGCTGCAGCATAACTTAATAGAGCACTTAAGAAAGAAAAGTTGATGAGTCATTCCAAAACCTCTGGGGAGGGAAGGGTGATTGTAAACAATTTGGAATGGGACAAGAAAGCCTAACATGAAAGCACTGCAGCAACCAACCATAAAAGTCTTGTCTAAACTTGATTAAATGTTGGCTATTTTCCTGAATGATTTTAGCTGAAGAATGACTGTTAGATTCGAAACCCCTTTTCCTCTGCTCTGATTTGGGAAGTGGGATGTGGTTAATTTTTTATAATTTCAGATAATATGAAGTATCTGGATGGAAGATTACCCCAAGGTTTTCATAATTACATTTTTTTCTCAAAGCATTACATGTGATTGTATTTTTTAAGGGGCCAGAACCCTAGGCAAATTTTTATGGAAGAAGAGACTTAAAAAAAGAAAAAGAAAAAACTAAGTTAAAAAAAAATAGAAACTAAGATTGAAGACACAATAGCCATCTAAGTAGGTAGAGTACACAGCTGCCATGGGCAAGACCCCAAAACCTCTCTTACCTGATACTTGTTGAAGCCTGAAACTTTGAAAATCAGGAATTCGCTATCATGGGTTAAGACTGCATCTTCTGAAATACTAACAGCCTTTACCAGGGTCACACCTTGAACTCTCTGGGATATTTCTACCCTAATGGTAATGGCCTCACTGTCCCCACGGTTAACAGGCTTCCCCAAATAGGTGGAGATAAAGCAGGCGGAGGTGGGTAGAGGGTGACACTCTTGGAGGAGCTCATCAAAGAGCATCAGAAGGTGAGGAAGCACAGGCAGGAGCATTTGAAACCTTTTCCCACTTTAGGAACCGTTTTTACACATTCTTACTAAAGCTGTCCTCCCTTGCATACTGGAGGAACATAAGATTGATATGGTAATGCTGTCTAAATAAAGCGGGCACACTCCAGTCTCAAGTAACCCTAAACCACAGTCAGAATTATCATAGCAATTAATCCCTCAACATTAGCCACACTGCTTGCTTACTTTGTTTCTCCACAACAACCAGAAATATTATAATGTCTTTATCACTTTAAAAGCTATTCTATAAAATACTTCTGACATGGGGGATTCCTCTTTCTCCCACAGTTTTATAAAGAGTAAAATTTATGCTGCTGTGTAAAAATGACACCAGCCCTACAGTTGCCCATCAGGCTTTTTGGACTAGGGTCACTGGTTCCATGGTTACCTCACCGAGATAACAGTGATATATTATTTTAATTTCTCATCATTTAACTTAGTTATTTCCTTTTTTGTAACTTTCAAAACAATTTAGTACCTAGGAAGGGTAAAAAGGAGATTTCATAAAGTTTGGGTTATTTTGCCATTTTAAAATGATGGTTTGCAGTATGGTAGATGTCTTTGCTTTTTAAAGCTATGGCATAGCTATTCAAAAAGTCCTCTTGTAGAGATTACTAGGTCTTCTCATCATCGTTAGTTTCCTTACCATATGTTGTGCACATATTATGTAGCAGAGACTGGGCTGGGCACTAAGGCAGCAGAGCTGAGATCCACCGTCCTGACCTCAGGTTGCTCAGTCTATAGTCAGTGCTCAGAGACAGACAAATTACCATCTACTAAGAACATGACAGGTTTGCACAGGGGCTGCCAAAGGTTCCTTAGCCATCTCAGGGCACTGGGAAAGCTTTTCTGTGGGGATATAGTGTCTGAGCTGAGAGTTTTAAGGATGTGAACAAAGGTAGGAATCAAGCAGAAGAAGAAGTGGCAGCTCGTGTCTCAAGTAGATGAAACAGTGTGTGCACAGAAACAGTGGAGAGAGAGTAATTTCCTGTTGGTTTTCACCTCTCTAGGACAGGGCCCAGTTCTTACTCATCACTAGATCTCTGGTATCTGTCAGGTATGCCACAGTATTCAGAAATATTCATTTAACTAAAATGAACTGAACTGCAAATATCTGTGGCTGTTTTCTAGATGTTAGTGATAGGATAGTTGCCAAAATGGAAGTTCCTATTTTATAGTAGTGCTTATGTTCTAAGAAAGCAGTAGTGTAAACCAACATTTACTAAGCACTTCCTACCTGCCAGGCATTGTCCAAGAGCTTTATGTATTCACTCATTTGATTTTTGCAACAAGACTGTAAGTAAAAAAAAAAAGAAGAAAAGCAAAAAAAAAGACTGTAAGTAGGTATTATAATATTACCCCAATGGTCACCACACACCTGTAAGAATAATGAACATTTTGAAAAGCCAAAATAGGGTTTAAATTAAAGATGATATAGTCTTTAAAAAAGGTAAAGAGGAAATAATGATCATATCAGATATCAAAATGCATTATAAAACTATACTGATTAAAAATATAGACATAGTGGCTATAGTTAGTAATACTGTATTGTATATGTGAAAATTGCTAAGAGAGTAGATCTTAAAAGCTCTTATCACAGAAAAAAAACTGTAATGATGTGTGGTGATGTTAACTGGAATTAGTGTGGTGACCATTTCATGATATATATACATTAAATCACTACGTTGTACATCTGAAACTAATATAATGTATGTCAATTATATCTCAATAACAAAAGAAGAAAGAAAAAATATAAAGAGAGAGCGTATAAGAACGGGTTTAGGTCCTTCTGCTAACACTTTCCTCCTCCCCCGTGATTGAAGAATTGAGAGCAACAATGAGAAAAAATTCTCATTTAGATACAAAGGATCATAAACAAATATATACAACATCTGTTGCTGCTCCCTTCACACAGCATTTCCCAGGAGTTCCAATCATAAAACCAGCTGCCCTCACATCAGAGCCAGGAGCAGTGAGAGGAAGTTGGATACTGTCTTAAGAAAAGTATTGACAAACCAATTCGAATATTTTCAGTATAGAGAGAACTTTTAAAGTTTTGTATAAATGAAATAAACATATTTTTATTATTTGATTTGAGCATTAAAATCAATATATATAAGGTGAGGCAAAAGTAGGTTTACAGTTGCTTGTATAGAAAATAATACAATAATTAATTACTAATCCTATCTAATAATAGACAAACATGGTAATTGACCATACCTCCACTACGCTTCCCATTGGCTAATCAGCAGGATATGCAAATTAACTGCCAATAAAGATGGCGGGTGGCAGCCACGCAGCTGAAGCTAACATGAGGCTTGCTTGCTCCAGTGATGGAGGAAGCCAAGGTTCCCCTCCTGGCGCAGCCCAGCCCTGAGCTTCAGAAGCAAGAATGTTTCAATTATAGAAGCTAAACAAACCCCAGATACCTGCTTTCAGCCAGCTGGGGCCTCAGAGCTTAGAGCGCCAGTGATGGCAACAGAGTTTCAATTATAGAAGCTAAACAAACCCCAGATACCTGCTTTCAGCCAGCCACGGCCTCAGAGCTGGAGCCGGCTCTCAGCTCCAGTGACAGCTATAGAAGGTAAATAAATCCCAGAAGAAAAAGAAAAGAAAAGAAAAAAAAGAGGTTGGGAGCTTTAGTCGCCCGCCAGCCTGAAAACGGCCCTCAGCCCCTCACCCAGACTGGCCAGGCACCCCAGTGGGTACCCCCACTCTGAAGGGGGTGTGACCAGCTGAAAACAGCCATCAGCCCCTCACCCAGGCTGGCCAGGCACCCAAGTGGGACCCCCACCCTGATCTGGATCACCCTTCAGGGCAAACCATCTGGCCCCCACCCGTGCACCAGGCCTCTATCCTATATAGTAAAAGGGTAATATGCAAACTGACCCTAACAGCATAAAGACTGGGAATGACTGGTCACTATGACACACTGACCACCAGGGGTCAGACACTCAATGCAGGAGCTGCCCTCTGGTGGTCAGTGCACTCTCATGGGGGGAGCTCTGTTCAGCCACAAGCCAGGCTGATGGCTGCCAGTACAGCAGTGGTGGTGGGAGCCTCTCCTGCCTCCTCAGCAGCACTGACTGCAGCTTAGGTCTGCTCCCCGCTGGCAAATGGACATCCCCTGAGGGCTGCCGGGCTGCCAGAGGGATGTCTGATTGCCATCTTAGGCCCAATCCCCTGGGGAGCAGGCCTAAGCCAGCAAGTGGTCACCCCCGAGAGGTCCCAGACTGCGAGAGGGCACAGGCCGGGCTGAGGGACCCCCTACCCCTGAGTGCACAAATTTTTGTGCACCGGGCCTCCAGTACAATAATAAACTCTGTTTCACATACACTCAACTGTAAACCTACTTCTGCCATGCCCTGTATATAGTGTGTATTTCACCAAACTGAAAACTAAAAACAATTAAGGACTAAGCTCTTCAATAACTTGTTAATTTGCCAGAATCTGAGAAAGAGTTCTAAAATGTAAGTTCCACTTATTTCTCTACCAAATTTGTCCTGATATTTTAAAATTATAAATTTAATAACAAAATTATAGATTTTCGATAATAGATACTGTAGTTTAGTAAGAGTACAATAACATTAAATCTAAAAATATGCATACCTTAATTAAAAATACTCTATTGCTAAAAAATGTTAATCATCATCTGAGTCTGTTAGAAAAATGGTACTGATAGACATGTTGGATGCAGGATTGCTACAAAACTTCAATTCGTAATGAAAAAAAAATCCCTGGAGTATTTGTAAAGTGCAATAAAGTGAAGTGTAATAAAACAAGTTTATAATCTATAATAATAATAATTAGACCGGACAGCCAAACAACTTTCTGGACGTCCTTCTAGACAACCTTCCAGATGAAGCTGGGGCTGTGAGGGCCGAGGCAAGCTGCTGAGGCAAGTCGCTGCGGCTGTGAGGGCCAAGCCCCTTGCGTGAATTTCGTGCATCGGGCCTCTAGTCTATACACATAAAAACCTAAGTGATCATTCAACCGGTTGACTGTTCGACTGTTCGACCCATCGCTATGATGCGCACTGACCACCAGGGGGCAAACGCTCAATGCAGGAGCTGCCCCCTGATGGTCAGTACACTCCCACAGTGGGAGCACTGCTCAGCTGACTGTTGGGTGCCAGATGCCGGGCTCATGGCTGGCGAGTGCAGCTGCAGCAGCACGAGCCTCTCCTGGGGACACTCCCCCTGCGCTCCCTCCCCCATCTGGGCCAGGACCAGGTTTGGGACTGGCACTGGGACTGACTGAGTGTAAGCCTGCAGCTGCTTCTCGGCATGGGCATGCCAGTATTGCCCTAGGACGGGTACGTGGAGACCACAGTGGAGCGGCAGTGAGCCTACCAAGTAGTGGCGGCAGCAGGTGCAGCAGGGCTGGGATGAGCAGGAGGGGCAGGCAGGAGTGGCAGGCGGTGTTGGACTGCCAGTTTTGGCCTGATCCCAACAGACCACACCAAGGGACCCCGCTGGTGGACGAATCCATGCACTGAGCCTCTAGTTTTAATATATTTTTATTGATGTTTTTTAGAGAGAGGAAGGAAGAGAGAGAGAGAAGGGGAGAGAGAGAGAGAGAGAGAGAGAGAGAGAGAGAGAGAGAGAGAAACATTGATCATTTGCCTTCTGCATGCCCTGACTGGGGATTGAGACGACAACCCAGGCATGTGCCCTGACTGGGAATCAAACCAGCAACATCTCGGTGCATGGGACCACACTCAACCAACTAAGCCACATTTGCCAAGGCTAGGTGTATAGGTGTGTCTGTATTTGGAAAGTTACTTTAACAAGGAAAGAAAGCTGTTAGCAGCTTTGTGCAGGATAGATGGAAAGGAATAAAGCTGGAGTCAGGGAGACTGGCCCAGGTTGGAGATGACAGAGCAGTAGATGAGGAAAGAAAGAGACAAATTCAAGATATTTAAAAAAAACAGACATGACAAGATTTTACTAATTGAGAATAGAAGACAAAAGGATTGGATTTGAATGAGGACCTAGAATAATAGACTTCCAACTTGTGTAGTTATATCACTCAGCAAGATAAGAGCTCAGGAGAAGCAGGTATGAGGGAAGACTTTGAATTAGGACGTGTTGAATTTGATAAGTCTGTGTGACCACCAGTGGAAGTGTCCATAAGAGAGTTACTCTTCTAAGGTGCAAAAGAACTCTGGGATGTCTGAGATATCTAGGCAGGTATTTTAGGGAATCATCAGAATATACAGTAGGTGGGAGATTGGCAGTGGAGTAAGTGGATGCTGCACAGACACGCTCCCAGAAACAAACTGGAATTACAGTTAAAATATAGAAAAACTTCCTGAATAATCAATGGAAGACTCACTGGAGAGAACCCTGATACCTGAGGAAGGAAAGAGGAGACTGCATAGAGACTGGTAGGAGGGGAGGAGGCGCAAAAGGGCTGGTCCACAGACAGCAACTAAAGTTCTGGAGAGATATCCAAACAGTGAGGGGGTGCCAATGAGAACTCTGTAATCTAATCCCCAAGATGGGCCCCCCAGCAGAGAACACCAGAACTGAGAAAGGTACCCACATAACATCTGGCTGTGAAAAGCAGCAGAGTTGCTGTCTGCCAGGGAGAGATAGCTGGAAATTCAGGCACCCTCTTAAAGGGTTAACACACAAAATTCCCTGTGGAGCCACTCACCTTCTATTCTGGCAGAGGGAGGGCAGAGTGGACTGGAGTTGTGTGAGCAGATAACAGGATTGGGGACTCGGGTGTTAGAGCTCAGAAGGCAGACACCTGCCCTAACCGGTCTGGCTCAGTGGATAGGGTGTTAGCCTGCAGACTGAAGGGTCCCAGGTTTGATTTCGGTCAAGGGCATGTACCTTGGTTGTGGGCACATTCCCAGTAGGAGGTGTGCAGGAAGCAGCTGATCAATGTTTCTCTCTCATCAATGTTTCTAACTCTCTAATCCCTCTCTCTTCCTCTCTGTAAAAAATCAATAAAATATTAAAAAAAAAAGAAGGCAGACACCTCTAGTTTCCTGTGCTGAGTCATTCCCTCACACAGCAGAAAATATCTTTCCCACACAGACATTTGCTATATACAGGCGGCCTTGCCTGGGGGGAAGACAGTTGACCCACCCTATTGGGAAACACCTTGCCCCTTGGTGTGGAGTTCCTGAGGCCACTTTAAGAGACTAAAAATAACAATTAGCCTCCAGGCAAAAGCAACGGCCCCACCCTGTTGAAAAAATCTCTCACCACACCTGAGGATGATTGTCTGAGGGCAAGTCAAGTTGGAATCCTATCAGTCTGTAGGCAGAGATGGTCTTTGGAAGCTTTGAGTCTTTTCCTGATCTAATTAGTCAGAAATAGCATTTGACTCTGTTCTGCACTAGAGATTGAGAGGTGTAGCAGATCTACCTAATACATAGTCACAAACCCAAACAGGCAGCCAAAATGAGGAGACAAAGAAACAACCCCCAAATGAATGAACAAGAGAATTCTATAGAAGAAGAGATAAATGAAATAGAAATAAGAAATTTATTTGAAACAGAGTTCAGAATAATGATGGTAAAGATGCTCAACAGCATGAGGAAAGATATAATAACTATGAAAACAAATAAAAACAGAGATAGCACAAATAAAATACACATTGGAAAGAAAACACAGCAGATTAGGGGAAGCTGAGGATAGAATAAATGAATTAGAAGACAGAGTTGGAAAAATCACTCAATCAGAGAACCAAAAAAGAAAAAACAATTAAAAAACAGGAGGACAGCTTAAGGAAGCTCTGGGAAATGTGTAATATAACAATATTAGAATAGCAGGTGTGCCAGAAGAGGCAGAAAGGGAGAAAGGGATAGAGAATGTGTTTGAAGAAATAATTGCAGAAAATTTCCCTAACCTAGTAAAGGAAAAAGTCACACAAGTTCAGGAGGCACAGAGAACCCCAAGCAAGAAGAACCCAAACAGGCCCATGCCCAGACACATTATAATTAAAATGCCAAAAAGTAAAGACAAAGAGATAATTTTAAAGGCAGCGAGAGAAAAGCAAACTGTTACCTACAAAGGAGCTTCCATAAGGCTGTCAGCTGATTTCTCATCAGAAACTCTACAGACCAGAAGGGAATGGCATGAAGTACTCAAGGTAATAGAAAACAAAGATCTGAAACCAAGATTACTATATTCAGCAAGGCTATCATTCAAAATAGACAGTCAAATAAAGAGCTTCCTGGACAAAAAAAAAAAAAAAAAAAAGCTAAAGGAGCACATCACCACCAAGCTAGCATTAGAAGAAATGCTAAAGGGGCTGCTGTAATGAGCAGAAGAAACAGAGAGAGAAACCTAGCCATACAAAATTAAAATGGCAATAAATAAGTACCTATCAATAATAACCCTAAATGTAAATGGATTAAATGCTCCAATCAAAAGGCATAGGGTAGTTGAATGAATACATCAGAATATAGGTGGAAGTTGGAGCTATGTGATTTTTGAATTACCAAGGGAAAGTGTAAATTAAATGAAGTGCTCCAGAAAATATTAGAATTTAAAAGGTTAGGAAAGAAGACTGAGAAAAAATCATCAGAGTTTGTCATGGAAGCAGGAGAGAGTGATGTCACAGGTGCCAAAGAAAAGAGAGGACTGAGAAGGAGGTGTGGTCAGTGGTCAATCACACAGAAACTAAAGTCTAAGAATTCTGTGTCAGATTGGGAGATATGGATGTCAGCTCTGCCTTCTGCTGAGGTTGCTTTACTATTCAAATGCAGATGGAAGCTAAAGTGATGTGGGTTAAGGAGTGAATGGAAAGATAGTAAAGAAGCAGATAGGGTTTTTATAGACTAATTAGAGGCCCGGTGCATGAAATTCATGCACTGGGAGGGGGGTGTCCCTCAGCCCAGTCTGCACCCTCTCCAATCTGGGACCCCTCAGGGGATGTCTGACTGCCGGTTTAGGCCCGATCCCATAGGGCCTAAACTGGCAGTCAGACATCCCTCTCATAATCCAGGACTGCTGGCTCCCAACTGCTTGCCTGCCTGCCTGCCTGCCTGCCTGCCTGCCTGATTGCTCCCCTGCCGGCCATCTTGTGACAACGTGGGGGTGTCCATCTTTTGACGACGTGGGGGCAGCCATCTTGTGATGACATGGGGGCAGCCATCTTGTGATGACGCGAGGGCATGAGGGTCAATTTGCATATCACCTCTTTATTATATAGGATCTTTGGAGAAGGATGTTTCTGAATGGAAAAAAGAATGTGTAGAAGATAGAATACCCTTTTTCATCTTAAAGATGAAAGGATTGAGCATGTCCATAATCTAAGGGAAGAAAGCAGTAGACAGGGAGGAATTTAGAATACAGCATAGCATGGATGATGAAAAAGACTAAAGCGTCAAAGGAGATAAGAAGGCTCCTACCAAGAGTAGCTTTGATAAAGTGGAGAAACACCCTCTGAAATGAGGTGTTATTGCAGAAGACCAAAGAATTACCAAGCACGCTTCCTAGAGAAAGGGAGGGACCCTGTTTATTAACACTAGTAGACTCGGAATAATTTCCAAATCAGAGTGAAGAAACACGCAGAGGGTTCACTTTTTATAACCCTCTGGGGTCTTTGTCTTGCAGATATGGTTCCGCCCCCTTTCGTGGGCTTACAGGAAGGCCCCCAGGTGTTGGGGGTCCCCAGGCCATATCTGATGATCTGTCCTGGGACCAACAATAATGACCTTTCTCCAACCCACAGGGCAGTGCATTGTTCACAGTTTTTATGGCCTGACATGCCTTGCAAGACCAGTTTCCTCCTCAGTGTAAGCAGGGAAAGATAGGTGTAAATGAAGATAAGTTTATAGTTGGGTAGAGGGAAGGCAAGAGATTGAGGGAGTTCCCATCTGATGATGATTTGTGGGAAGGGGCCATAAGAAGAGTGATCAAGGTTTGACGGCACCATTTAGAAATTTAGGGTGGAGGTGGCTGTTTAAGAACATATAATCTAATAAAAAACAAGAGGGTAATTGACTGTACCTTCACTATGCTTCCCATTGGCTAATCAGGGTGATATGCAAATTAACCACCAACCAAGATGGCGGCCAGCAGCCACGCAGCTGAAGGGAACAGGAGGCTTGCTTGCTCCACTGATGGAGGAAGCCAAGGTTCCCCGCCTGCCTTGGCTGGCTTTGAGCTCCGAAAGCAACAAAGTTTCAATTATAGAAGCTAAACAAACCCCACATACCTGCTTTCAGCATGCCATGGCCTCAGAGCTGGAGCGAGCAGGAGCCTGCTCTCAGCTCCAGTGACGGCAACAAAGTATCAATTATAGAAGGTAAATAAATCCCAGAATAAAAAAGAAAAAAGAAAAAAGAAGAGGCTGGGAACTTCAGTTGCCAGCCAACCTGAAAACGGCCCTCAGGCCCTCACCCAGACTGGCCAGGCACCCCAGTGGGGACCCCCACCCTAAATGGGGTGTGGCCAGCCTGAAAACAGCCATCAGCTCCTCATCCAGGCTGGCCAGGCACCCCAGTGGGAACCCCCACCCTGAAGGGGGAGTGACCAACTGCAAACAGCCATCAATCCCTCACCCAGGCTGGCCAGGCACCCAAGCGGGACCCCCACCCTGATCTGGGACACCCTTCAGGGCAAACCAGCCGGCCCCCACCCATGCACCAGGTCTCTATCAAAGCCTCAAAAATATGCTGCTGTAAAAAGGAAGGAACTTCTACCATTTGCAACAGCATGGATGGTACTGGAGAGCATTATGCTAAGTGAAATAAGCCAGTCAGAGAAAGATAAATATCACATGATCTCACTCATTTATGGAATATAATGAACAACATAAACTGATGAACAAAAACAGATCCAGAGACAGAGAAGCATCGATCAGACCGTCAAACCTCAGAGGGAAGGTAGGGGAGGGTGGGGGTAAGGGGGAGAGATCAACCAAAGGACTTATATGCAAGCACATAGGCCTAACCAATGGGCACTGACAACAGGGGGTTAAGTGCATGAGTCGCGGGGGGGGGGGGGGATGGGGGTAGTGTGGGGATAAGGACACATATGTAATAACTTAATCAATAAAAACAATTTTAAAGAAGAAAATAAGTGAAACCTAAAAAAAAAAAAAAAGAAAAGAGCTATCAAGCTATGAAAAATATAGAGGATTTTAAAATGCATATTACTAAATGAAAGAAGCCAATGGGAAAAGGTTACACTGTGTGATTCCAACCATATGATATTCTGGAAAAGGCAAAATTATGGAGACAATAAAACAATCAGTGGTTGCCTAGTGCTAGGTGGGTAAGGAGGAGGGGAGATGTAAGGGAAGGAAAATGATGAGTACATAGACAGGCAGGATTTTTAGGCCAGTGAAAATACTCTGTCTTTAATATACTATAATGATGCATACATGTTATTGTACATTTGTCAAAACCCATAGAATGTATAACACCAAGGAGGAATCTATGAAATTTGGGTAATAATGATGTAACAATGTAAGTTCATCAGTTGCAACGATGTACCATTCTAGTGGGCGATGTTGATAATGAATGTGTGGGAGCAGGGGACATATAAGAATGTCTGTACCTTTCTCTCAATTTTGTGAAGTTAAAACTTCTCTAAAAAAATAGTCTTAAAAATTAAATGTATATAGCCTACCATCTTGAAAACAAATCTTATCCTCTTGTTTATTTTTTTAAATTTTTTAAATGTTTCTCTTTTCTTAATGATTTTATTGATTTTTTTTTTTGAGAGAGAGAGAGAGAGAGAGAGGAAGGAGAGGGAGAAAGAGAGAGAAACACCAATGTGAGAGAAAAACATCGATTGCATGTGCCCTGACTTGGAATCGAACCGGTGACCTTTCGATGCTTGGGATGACACTCAAGAAACTGAGCCATACCGGCAAGGGCTTGTCCTCTTTTTAAAACATTTTTTAAGCTTGATTTTAGAGAGAGGAAGGATGAGAGAAGAGAGAGAGAGAGAGAGAGAGAGAGAGAGAGAGAGAGAGAGAGAGAGACCAATTTGAGAAAGAGAGAGAGAGACTGATGTGAGAGAGAAATATTGATATGTTGCCTTTCCCACATGCCCAGACCGGGGATCGAACCCACAATCTGGTATGTGCCCTGACCGGGAATCAAACCCACAACCTTTGGAGCAGGGGGTGATGCTACAACTAACTGAGCACACTGGCCAGGGCTAATTTTGTCCTCCTTACATACAAATATTATGGATGTATGGGATGGGATGGAAAGGCAGTGGAAAGTGAGTAACACAGGAAGTAAACTAAATGAGGAGACTTGGGGTGGGAGATAAACTTGGGAAATGAAGTAGTGCTTGATGTAAGGTTTTAAATGTTTCTTTATTTCCTTTTCATATAGCAGTTTTACTCAAGGGATAATGGAGGTAGAAAAACTTCTCCAAAAACCTCCTCAAAAGCTTTTGATAAAAGTCTGCACATACCTCTTGGGTAGTAATAGATTAAAAGCAAAGTGCTATTAAGCTGGTAGGTAAGTCAAGACTCCTTCTGATAGATCCCTGATTGTTATCAGGCTCAAAAGAAGTATAACATGTAGCAGACAGCTAAGACCCTATCATGAACTCTATAATGTTTGTTCATAGATAAAAATCAAAGAAATTAATTGTAATATTTACTGTGGTTTGAACAAGGTAACTTATATTAATGACATTTTCCCTGAGTTAAAGCTATACTTTGAAATTAGAAATATGATTTATCATGGTGAATACATTATACTTATAGTATTAGAAAATCTCTTTGCTTTTTGATTGACTGAAAATGATTGGGGGGAGAATAGGGAGGGAGAAATTAGAAACCAACATGTTATCTATATATATATATATAAAAAGCCAGCAACCGAAATGCTGTAACGACCAGAACGACCAGTCACTATGATCTCCATGCAGCCAGAGAACCAGCCTGACCTGGGGGTGGGGCCAGCTGGCCCCTCCCCTAATTGCCCCCCCTACCCCATTGGAGGTGGAGCCTGCTGGGGGAGGGGCTGCAGGAGGTTGGCTGGCTGATGGGCCTCCACCACCCTGATCGGCCACAGCCCCTCCCTCTGGCAAGCCCCACCCCTGATTGCCCCCCCAATAGGGGGTGGGGCTAGCCGCCAACCTCATGCAGCCCCTCCCCCCAGCAGGCCCTGCCCACAATGGGCCCCCACCACCCTGATTGGCCCTCAGCCCCTCTCCCTGGCTGGCCCCACACCTGATTGGCCACTATACCCCAATAGGGGGTGGGGCCAGTTGGCCAACCTCTTGCAGCCCCTCCTCCCACCTGGCCCCACCCTAGATCGGCCCCCCCCACCCCGATCAGGGGCAGGGCCTGCTGGCCAACCACCTATGGCCCCTCCTCCTGGCCAGCCCTGCCCCTGATGGGCCCCCACCACCCCAATTGGCCTGCTGCCCCTCCCCCCAGCCAGCTCCACCCCAATTCACCCCCCACACACACCAATTGGGAGTAGGGCTGGCCGGCCAACCTCCCGCCTCCTCCTCCCGACAGGCCCGGCCCAATCCTCCCCGATTGGAGCTGGGCCAGCTGGATCCAACCTGTGCACGAATTTGTGCACTGGGCCTCTAGTGTTCAGATAAAAGAACATGAGAGTAAGCCAGAAGATAGAACTTTCATGAAAGTTTTCCCTGTTGTCCTAATTAATTGCACAGGCGCCTAAGAGGAAAAACCCTACTAACTTCTTGTGTGTTGTATGTGTGTGTGTGTGTGTGTGTGTGTATAAACCCTGCTAACATCTAAGTTAGCTTGAAAAGCTTCTTTATTTGTGTCACCAAGGGTTACAAAGTGAATAAATCAACATCCCTGCAGCATACACTTAAAAATGCTAAACTATTTATCTCCCTAATAGTTTATTTTTTCATTAAGAAATAGGATGGAGCGCTAGCCTGGCTCAGTGGATAGAAGGTCCACCCCTGGGTTCCATTCCAGTCAAGGGCACATACCTCAGTTGCAGGTTCCATTCTGGTTGGGGTGCATGGGTGGCAACCAATCGATGCCTCTCTCTCGCATTGATGTTTCTCTCTGTCTTTCCTCCTCCCTGCCACTCATTCTGAAAATTAATGGAAAAACATCCTCCAGTTAGGATTAACAAAAACAAACAAACAAACAAACAAACAAAAGAAATAGGCTGGAGCCCTTGCCCGCAGTTGGTTAGAGCTTTGTCTCCATATGCCAAGGCTGTGGGTTCAATCCCTGGTCAGGACACATACAAGAAGCAACCAATGAATTCATGGAACAACACACGTTCCCCCCCTCCCCCTTTCTCTCTCTCTAAAATCAATTAATAAATTTAAAAAATGAAATAGGATGGAATAAAATTTTCACATTAAAGTAGGATGAAGACTTGAAGTCAGAAGGATAAAACACTAATAATGGAGACATGTGGGCTGGTGTTCTCACCCCATCTGGAAGATCATATGACCAAAGCTGTGTTTAGTGTACTTATATACCTGTCTATGTGCACAAAATAACTGTGATCTAAGGAAAAGATATCCCCAAGTTTTAACTGGTGCTCCAAACAAGAAGCAGCCCTCGAGGAAAACAATAAAAAAAGAATCCAAACATCACAAATAGCATTGAGAACTGTAATGAAAGGCTTTCTTGTGTCACTGAAGCATCACTTTGGCAGGCCCAGCTGCAGCTGTTAAAGTCCGGGGAACATTCTAAAGGGCAGATGTGGCAGTGCCCCCGTCCCAGGAGCAGGCCCTCGCGTCTCTCACTTCCAGGCCCGAGAGAGCAGCTGCAGAAGCCCGCACTCTCAGCACTCAGGATTAGTGATGTGAAGCAAAGGCTGTCTCTTCCATTTGAATTATGACTTCTCAAAATGCCAAAAAATCAACCAGTTGAAGTTTTAGCTGGCTTTTAAATTTTAAGAACAACGAAAACTTATTTGGATACATTGTTAGAGCTTAAGGTAATTATCATAGAAGTTTATAAATTGTTGCTTTGGTGAATCATTTGATGAACAATTTCTGATACAAAGGAAAGTAAGTGGTGCCTGGTCTCCCACATTCATTCCTGAACAGTATCATGGAGTTGGGGAGCACACATGACCTGGAGGGACCTTTGCTGGCATCCCAGAAGCAGTGGAATTCTACCGCTGGAGAGCCTGGCTAGTGTGCAGTCTAGCAACTTGGAAACAGGCAAGTACCCGCACCCCATTCCAAAACTACCACACTACCCTTGTAATGAAGTCACATTTCAAATTTTCCTGTTTCCCTTTTCTTGAATGAGACATTAATGTATCCATTGAGTTGTCTTCGTTCTATTACACCATGTCTTTCCTTTATCAGGAGTATGTCCACATAAAAACAGAACTAATCATGATTTTTTATTTCACAGTCAAAGAGACCAAGTGATTATCTTGTTTACAAGTTATGGTGTTATGTAGATGGATAGGAGCATGCTCAGATCCGCGCCCCCCCCCCCCCCCCCCATCCCGTAAAGGAAACAACAACAACAACAACAACCTTTTAAAAATAAATAAGATGCCTAGCTGGTTTGGTTTAGTGGACTGAAGGGTCCTGGATTCGATTCCAGCCATATGCATGGGTTGTGCACTCAATTCCCAGTAGGGGGCATGCAGGAGGCAGCCAATCAATGATTCATCATTGATGTTTCTACCTCTCTCTTCCTCTCCCTTCTTCTCAGAAATCAATTTTAAAAAAATTGTATAGCCCTAACCCGTTTAGCTCAGTGGATAGAGCATCGGCCTGCGGACTCAAGGGTCCCAGGTTCGATTCCGGTCAAGGGCATGTACCTTGTTTGCGGGTACATCCCCAGTGGGGAGTGTGCAGGAGGCAGCTGATCGATGTTTCTCTCTCATTGATGTTTCTAACTCTCTATCCTTCTCCCTTCCTCTCTGTAAAAAAATCAATAAAATATATTTCTAAAAAAAATAGTATAGCTTTGAAACCAGAACTTGAGTCCCAGCTCTACCATTTAAAAATAAATAAATAAAATAAAATAAATAAGAAATATTTTATGAAAGAATTTAGTTAGGGGACTGTTTACTTAGCTTTGGAAACCTAATCATGGAAACCGAGATCATGACTCAAACATATTGCCCACCTTGGCAAGGTATGTATATAAAATTTCAAGGGTGTTTACTAATTTGGAACTTTATAAAGACCACAAAAAGATTTGTTGCTGATGACGTTACTCTTCAGAATTAGAGGTATATTGTACAGAAACATACAACTTGCTTTGTACTGTTTTTTTCCTGAAACAAATGTAAAAATTTCTGACATCATTCACCAGATCTTTCTAATGAGATCTCTTAGGATGATTTTTTTTTCTTCTGTGGGCCTTGGGGCAGGCCCAGCTACAACAAACACGGGAAAATGGGCAAGAGGGCAGGGGGAGGAGAGAGTTAACAGATTTGGTCTTGAACTTGGGGAGTTGGGTGGAAAAGTGATGATCTTTGGGGCTTGGGATGAGGACCAGCAGGAAGAAAGCTGTCTGATGGGGGCCTGGGCAGGCCCAACGGAGGGGCTGGTACCCTTGGGGCTGAGTTGAGCGGGGAAAAAATGAGGCCCCTCCCCTGAGGACAAGGCACTTGGCTTAGACGCCTCCTGCCCCACACCATCCATGGGAGAGAGGGGCCCTCATCCCCGCGCTCCTCTCACTGGCTCAGAGGCTGTTCCAGGTTAAGCCTCTGAAAGAAGCTTTTGCCCAACTCATGTGCTGATCATGATGGCACAGGAGGGGGCGGCCTTGGTGATCCTGGGAGGAAGCCTGCAGAGTCCCCTGGTGCCGGACTCAGCCCGATCCTCCGCCGCGGCAGCCAGGTGGAGTCGTGCACAGGTGACACTCTCACAGCTTCCTCCGCTCCCAGCGCAACCTGGCGTCGAGTCTTCACTGCATCAAAGGATAGAGTCAGGATGGCAGCCACCGTTCCTGAGATGCCACCAGCCACAAAGCTGATGCCCACCGATGTCTGGTCCTTCGGCCTGCGCCCACTCAGCCAGCTCTTTACCAGCTCATAGTTGAACCAATACAGGGCTGAAAGGGGCACATCCCGAAGAGCAGTGGGGCCCCAGCCCAGCCACAGCGAGCGCCAGCCGCCCTGAGCTACGGAGGTTCGGACACAGGCACCCAACCCCCGGTATGACACATGCTGAGCCTGCAGCTTTGTCCGTACCAGCTCTAGGGGGCTTATCACAGTCACGGTGCCCAAGCAGGCAGTGCACCAGCCACCATGGGTGCAGAGAAGTCAGAGGTCAGGGCTCGACCACACAGGAAGGCCTTGAGTTGGTCATAGGCCGTGAAGTAGGTGGCGGTTGCTGGCACAGTCATCACCAGGGTGGCTGGGAGGCCACTCCACAGGGTCCTGGTGCCCTTGTGCCTCACAATCTTCTCAAAGGCAGCCATGGTGCCGGTGAAGCGAGTAGGGTCCTGAAACCAGGTGGCACAGCGGGCACCGTTTGGGCACAGGTACAGGGGTTCCAGGACACCATTGCAGTAGAAGAGGCACTTCCATTTGGTGTAAGAGAGGCTCCAGAGTCTGGAGGGAGGCATCCCATCGCTGGTCACCGAGGGACGCTGAGACTGCAGGCGGACCCTCACCACGTCCAGGGGGGTCATGAAGATGGAGGTGACCACGGCCCGGCTCCTGAGGCCACCATCTGCCGGAGGGGGCTGATGCCCCCTGGGTCCCGATCAGCCATTTGTAGCTTCAGCTCTGGCTTTAGGATGGTACTCGCGCGGTGCGGAGCCCGGGGTCGGGCGGGCCCATGGTGGGTCCGCGACGGTTGCGGGGTCCGCGCGCCTTCGCCTCGCTCCAAGGCCGACGAGGAAGCTCTTAGGATGGTTTTTTAAAAAAAACTTTCTGCTTTCCAAACCTCAAATAAGTAGGGAAAACCCGGCTTTTGTTTGGGAAGAGGGCTTTAATCAGCAGCATCTTAAGTAGCTCTCAACTTGTGTCTGGACCGGTCTAGACCCTAGGTCTCTGTAACAGGCTCCTTTCTCTGCATACCACAATCTCAGGGAATGTTCCCGGTTTGCACTTCTATTGTAATCTGGTTTTTGCTCTCTGTCCACACCTTTGAATCTGGTACCTCAGTCTGTCCTTTTCTCCCCAAGTTCACTATTGCCTGAGTCAGATATTTTGTCTCCCTTTTTTTGGTTCCCCGTACTCCCACATCCAGTTCTGAATCTCTGTCCACTAACCCAAGTCATACTGGATTCTCCACTTACAAGAAAGGTATTTCCTTAGGCTATGGGTTAATGAACAGCATTTTGCATGACTTTTGATAGTGGAAAGCAATGATTCACGTATCATGGTGCTCTGGTCTGGGCAGTTTTTAACTACTGCCTATAGCAATGGATTCTAGCTAATACTGAGAAATGGGTTTTCAAGAACCCTGTATAAGGGTGTCTGAGCCCACAGCAACTGTCTGTCTCGTGTCATGAACAGCAAAACAGCCCTGAGGAGGGTAGTCAGAGAAGCTCTCGGCACACATGGCCTTGCCAGGAACCATATCGATGATGGCAGCATCACCAGATTTCAAAAACTTTGGGCCCTCTTCCAGCTTTTTTCCACAACGACGATCCATCTTCTTCAGCTCAGAAAAGTTGCAAGCAATGTGAGCCGTGTGACAGTCCAGCACAGGAGCCTATCCAGCACTGATTTGGCCTGGATGCATCAGGATAATCACGCGAGCTGTGAAGCCAGCTGTTTCCATTGGTGCAAAGCAGTGGACAAGAAAGCAGCTGGAGCTGGCAATCACCAAGTCTGCCCAGAAAGCTCAGAAGGTTAAGTGAATATTTTCCCCAATACTTGCCAGTCTTAATTGGTGGTAGACGAACGGTCTCAGAACTGTTTGTCTCAATTGGCCATTTAAGTTTAAAAGACTGGTTAATGATGACAATGCATCATAAAAACTTCAGAAGGAAAGGAAAATGTTTTTGTGGACCATTTGGGATTTGTGTGTGGGTGGCAGTTTTTAAGTTATTAGTTTTAAAAATCAGTGCATTTTATGGAAACAACTCTACCAAATATCTATCACTATTTAATGAGAAGGAAAAAAAAAGAGTGTATGAGGAACCACATCCCATCTAGCCAAAGGACTTCCATGTGGTGCTGAACAACATGTCACAAGTTTAAGAGTAGAAGCTGCTCTTTTCCTATTCAGAGACAAAGATTTTCTAGTGTGTCCCAAGGGACAGAACTTTCTCACTCTTTTGCCCTTATAGTCCTTACAGTTGACTTCTTCAAGAAGCAGGGAGTGGCCCTAGCCAGTTTGGCTCAGTGGATAGAGCATTGGCCTGCGGATTGAAGGGTCCCGGGGTTCGATTCTGGTCAAGAGCAGGCTCCTCCCGTCTGGGCCCTGGCTGGGGCATGTGCAGGAGGCAACCAATCAATGTGTTTCTCCCACATTGATATTTCTCTCTGTCTTTCCCTTTCTCTTCCATTGTCTCTAAAAAAAAAATCAACGGAAAAATATCTTTGGGTGAGGATTTAAAAAAATAAATAAGTAAATAATAAAAATCCCAATCATATTTTTTCAAAAAGAAGGAGGGAGTGCATTGTATCTACAAAGACCACTGTGTGCACATCTGACAGGATGCTAATTTATCCTAATCCAGTCCACCTATATGCCTGCTATTGCATTTCATTTGTTTCTCTACTGGTTTGGGCGACACTGTTTAAACTCATCCAAGTCCACATTTACCCATCTACTATCCACTTTCCACAGAATTTACCAAACATGTGAAGAGCATTTACATTCCTCTACTAATGCTTCTGTCTGGTAAGTCTACCTTTCCACCACAAAATTCACATACAATTCCATGTGTACCCTTATTTTATCAAAGCTATCGCTTCTCTTCCTGCCACCTTTCTACATCCTTAGCACTGAGCCCCTGCATATAGACTAGCACAAGAAATTTGCTCCATTATTCTACACACTGATGTTCATACCATCTGGTCTGTCTTCTGTTGAAGACCCTTTGCTTTGTGCCCAGTCGTAGTTTTCCACCAATGCTTTGGAACTTTTATTTTAATCTTTTTTTAAAAATAGATTTTTATTGATTTCAGAGAGGAAGGGAGAGGGAGAGAAAAATAGAAACATCAGTGATGAAAGAGAACCATTGATTGGCTGCCTCCTGCTCACCTCCTACTGGGATCGAGCCTGCAACCTGGGCATCTGCCCTTCACTGGAATCAAACCTGGGACCCTTCAGTCCGCAGGCCGACGCTCTAACCACTGAGCAAAACCAGCTAGGGCTCAATGCCTTGGAACTTGATAGTCAAATTGCTTCTTACTTCTCACATCTGACCTCACCCAGGAATGCAACCCATGGCTCCAAAAGAAAACCTATCTTGATAGATGTTATGCTCTAGTTCAACTGAACTACATATTCCCTTTGCACGTGCTATTTCCTTTGCTCAGAATACCCTTCTTTGTCATTGCTTTCTTGGAGAATATGAGCATAAACAAAGTTTCCCAAATCATTTCCCTCTCAGCTATATTAATCATTACCCACTCTGGGCTATCTCTATACCTTTCAATTATTTCTATTGATTATCATACTATATAGAAATTATTTATGTGCATGCTCCTCCATTGTACTTGTATGTCTTGACATCAGGGCTTTTGTAATTTTTGATCTCTAATTTCTTGCATAGTGCTTAGAACATAATAAGCCCTCATTCACTTATTCATTCTTTAGGCAGGTATTAATTGAGGACCTATTGTTTTTTTACTCTCATGGAGCACAGAGGAAAATGGAGACAACAAAGCTGGGTGTTTTAAAAATCAAATTGCATTGCAACTTGATTCAATTGCCTTTCTTTTCATTTTCTGACCCATTACCACTCTTCAAAATAACTTTGTTGGAGTCTTAACTTGAGTTCTGTGGTTCTTGATTCCTATGTTTGCTTTGACTCTTTAAAAAAAACAACAACAAAAAAAACCAACAAAAAACAAAACCCTTCAGATGGTCAATGGCAGGCATTTCCCTGTGTACCTGAGCATGGTGATGTCTTATTTTATCTCAGTTGATCTTTTTCAGTCAGGAAAAACCTTTCAGGTCAGAATAATTCAGGATGTTTTTTGTTACTTTAAAAAATTTAATTTAAAGAAAATTTAAGACAGGCATGTAGTCATTTTTCCTGTGAATTTTGTTTTCAAGCTTTTTAAAAAGTTGTTCTTGGCAGAGGTGTGGTTTGGTTTGGGGACAAAGGGGCTTCTGGGTTCAATGTGCAGCCACAGCTTCCTCCATGCCTCCCCCGCCTGCAGTTCCACCATCACAATTACCAAGAAGATGGGTCCTGTGAAAATGTCTGATTCCTCTGATGGGAAGGAACCTGGCCAAGTTTAGACTATGATGACAATGCCCAAAATTACTTTATCATAGTTGCTAATCAGCAAGCAAAAGAGGTTGGGCTGAGGGAGACGTGGGGAAGGTTAATTGTATATGGGCATAAGGGACCTTATTAGAGTGATGGAAACAATAACAAACTGACTTATGGTTATGGTTGCACAACTGGCTAATTTACTAAAAAAATCATTGAATTACATGATATGTAAAATGTACATCAATAAAGATATAGTAAAGAGCAAGGTGTACAACAGAGTATTTAAATTACTACCATTTACTTTTTTCTTCTTTTTTTTAAAAAATATATTTTATTGATTTTTTTACAGAGAGGAAGGGAGAGGGATAGAGACTTAGAAACATCGATGAGAGAGAAACATCGATCAGCCGCCTCCTGCACACTCCCCACTGGGGATGTGCCCGCAACGAAGGTACATGCCCAAATCAAACCTGGGACCCTTGAGTCCGCAGGCCGATGCTCTATCCACTGAGCCAAACCGGCCAGAGCTTTTTTCTCTTTTTAAAAAGAATATGTTTTCTTGATTTTTAAAGAGAGAGGGAGGGAGAGAGAGAGAAAGAGAAACATCTATCAGTTGCCTCCTGCACGCATTCCCAACTAGGGATTGAACCCCCAAACTGGGCATGTGCCCTGACCCGGAATCAAACCAGTCACCCTTTGGTGCATGGGATGGCTCAACCAACTGAACCACACCAGCAGGGCAATATGCTACCGTTAAAATTAAAAAGCAGGAAACCAAAAAGTAAGGCATGAAAGGCTGAACCTTCATGAAAAGTTTACATAAATAAAATTTTTAGTGAGAGTGGAGAGCTTTCTTTATAGTTGGGCTTATTCTGTGCTTCAGTCTAGGCTTAGTATTGAAATACCAAAAATATGGGCTTGGGGCAAGGGGCTGTCTGTGGAGAGAAGAGGCAAAGGTGTCTGTACTCGTGTTCACTTGCAGGGCACCTAGAGGCTTTGGTGAGGTGACTCTCTCCCAACGTGTCTTGAATTGTGTATAGAGCTGTGTTGCAGGCAATTTGATTTTATGTGTGATCCAGCTAAAGCTCTCTATGTCACATTGAATGGGAAGGAGGCAGGAATATGCGTAGTTATCACGTGGGCAATCTTTGCGCATTGGGGAGGGGAGGGGGTCGGCATCAGGTGTTAACCTCAGTTCAGCAACCTCATTTCTTGAGTTCTGGCTAAAAGAATAATTCAGAGCCAAGAATCAAATTATAAGAAAAGTTTATTTAGGAAGCCACAGAGGTAGAAGTAGTGAGCCATAGAAGAAATGGGCTCAAAAACAAGTTACAGCAAAAGAAGGGCCTTTGGAGCTTCGGGGAGGGCGGGAGAGAGAGCTGCCCTGGGGAAAGGGTGGGAAGAGGCGCAAGTGTACGCCATCGAAAGAGCTGCATTGGTTCATCCACCCTGAGGCCTTTTATCTGAGGTCTCAGAGGAGGATCTCAAGAGAATGTTTATCAGCTCTCCTGGTACGTCTCCTCAGGTCTTGATCTCCGATGATTGGTCAGCGCCAGGGAGGGGGTCATTAGCCATTGCTGCTGGTCCTGATGTCACGGAAACACAGTGAAGGTCTAAATGTCATTTTCAGGGGTTATTGATTAAGGGAGTAGTTGTGTGAAGGCTAGCAGTCTTGCCCATTGCTAGGCACCTGGGGCTCCCTGCCCTGGTGACCCTCTGCACCTGGCCTGCGAATCCTGCTCTGCTCATGCCTGTCTAACTGCCTATTACAGGCAGCGTGTGGGTTCAAAGGCTGGAGGTGCAGGCCTTTGGTAAGGCCAGGTGCTGGGGTGGGGGGTGGGGGTAAAGGGGGTGAATTGTGCATGTGTGGGGAGAGGGTATGGAAAGGAGGAACAGCTAGACCAGAAGAGTAGGGAAGGTGCATTGAAAGGGCAACACACTAAAGAGTGTGGTGTGTGTGTATGTGTGTGTGTGTGTGTGTGTGTGTGTGTGTGTGTGTGTGTGTGTGAGAGAGAGAGAGAGAGAGAGACAGAGAGAGACAGAGAGAGACAGAGAGAGAGAGAGAGAATTCCTGTGATCACATCTCGTGGTTGCAAAGCAGCTTCGTGTGCTCAGTATTATCTCCAGCAATGTTCTGTGACTTTATCCTGAATTGGACACAGTTATGTAAAAACGTGTTAAGACAATGCCACAGGAGCTTGGCTGGCAGCAGCAAGCTGGGCAGGTAAAGGAGGCAGGGCACCATGCTGTCCTTGCTGACCTTCTTTCCTGGGATTTGTTCCTGAACTTCAGTCAACAGGCACAGAAATCACCGTGGAGAGAAATGCCCAGTGGGTGAGTCTGGAAAAGAGATGTGGAGGTTTAAGAATATGTTTGATTTTTATTATTATTTTTAGAGGTTGAATTCATTCCACATTTTTGTTTCATGGAGAACAAACATGTTCTCTTTTAAAAAGCCAGCAGGAAAGAATTGGCAGCCCTTGCCCCGCTGTACATTGGAGACTCCCAGTGCAGACCCGCCAGACCACCTGGCCAGTGACAGCCATTCACTCCCAGAGCCAGGACTCAGACCATCATTACTGAAAGTACTTGTGGAAAGGTCTTTTTTGTTTTCTTTTCAGATATATGTCTTCATATAAGTTTCCTGTTACTTTGGAAAGAACAGATTAGTCCCTCAGACCTGTACTTTGTTTGGCCTTGTTACGCACATGTTTTCGGCCAACTCCACCTTGCTGAGGGATCAACCCTCATTTCACATGGTGTTTTCTTTCCCATAAACTGCATGACCTGATTTTAGTATTTATTTTAAAAAACACCAACTAGTTTTGCTTTTTTCCAGACGGTAAACCTAAATTCAGCATTTTAATGATAGGTAAATGGTGTGAAATACAGTATCTCCCCAAATTCATGTCAATCAGGGCCTGTCAATGTGACCTTATTTGGAAATAGGGTCTCTGCAGATGTAATTAGTAAAATGAGGTCATGCAGGATTAGGGTGGGTCCTAAAAACAATGATTGGTGTCTTTATAAGAGAAAGGAGAGGGAGATTCAGGGATAGAGACACCAAAACACACATGGGAAAAGGGCCATAAGAAGACAAAGCAGACTGGAGTGATGCAGCCATAGAGCAAGGATTGACGCAAGCAGCTGAAGCCAGGAGAGAGACCTGGCGCAGATTCTCCCTCAGGAGCTCAGAAGAAACTAACCTGCTGACACCTTGATTTCAGACTTCTAGCCTCCAGGAACAAGAGAGCGTAATGTTTGTTGCTTTAAGCCCCCAGTTTGTGATAATTGGTTATGGAAGCCCTAGGAAACCAATGCAGCGTGTATTCCAAAGTTTTTGCTCCACAGCAGCCCGAGAGGTTTTGTTGAAATGTAAAGCAGATTGTGCTGCTCTGATCAATGGAATGGTCTGCAGGCTCCATGTGATCTGTACCAGCCCCATCGCTCTCAACTCATTTCATCTCTTCTTTGCCACACTGCCCTTCTTGGTGTTTTCCTAACATACCTCAGGCCCTTTGCCTTTCTGTCATTCTGGAATGTTCTTTTGCTGATATACATACAGCTCCCTCCCCCACCTCTTTCACATCTTTACACATTGGCACCTTCTTTGTGAGACTTCACCTGACCTCTCAACTTAGAAAATCACCACCGATTCCCCAACCCCTTGCTGCCTTATTTTATACTAGAGGCCCAGTGCACAAAAATTTGTGCACTGGCAGGGGAGGGGGGGGTGTCCCTCAGCCCCACTTGTGCTCTCTAACAGTCTGGGACCCTTAGGGAGATAACCACCTGCTGGATTAGGCCCGCTCCCTGGGTGGCAGATGCTGATCCAGCAGGGCTAATCCGGGGGTTGGGGCACTGCCCCAGGTCGCACACATGGCAGCACCAATCTGGGGGTGGGGTGCCGCCCCGGGTTGGGTCGCACACAGGATGCCCGGACGGGCCGGCTGATCACTGCTGCCCCACCCAGCCTGCCCTGGGTATCAAATAGCAGGCCTAGATGGTGGCAGGGCAGGCGGGATGGCGCTGTCCCGCCCTGCCTGCAGTATGCAAATTAGCCGCCATCCGTGCTGATTAGCAAATGGGAGGCGTAGCGAAGGTATGGTCAATTACCATGTTTGTCTATTATTAGATAGGATGTTAGTACTTATCACTGTCTAGCTTATCATATATTTTACTTACTTATTTCATTTGTCCTCTGGCTTCCCCAACAGAGGATTAGCTCTAAAAGGACAAGGAGTTTTGCCCGTTCTGTTTTTCTTTTGTTTGCTTGTTAATCCTCACCCAAGGACATTTTTAGAGAGAGTGGAAGTGAAGGAGGGCGGGGGGGGGAGAGAGAGAGAGAGAGAAACATTGATGTGAGAGACACATCAATTGGTTGCCTCCCGTACATGCCCCGACCCAGGCTGGGGATGAGAACTGACATCCAGGACATGCCCTTGACTGGAATCAAACCCGAGACTCTTTAGTCTGTGGGTCGTCACTATGAGGCACCAGCCATGGTGCCCATTCTGTTTTTTACTATATCCCCAACACCCATGTGCCTGACACATAGTTGGTACTCAGTGAATATCTGCTGGACAAGTGGGTGCATACACTGGTGGTGCAGCTGTGCTGTCACGTGCATATATGGAAGCACCTCATTACTGACCCCCTTGCATGTGAGGAGCTGCCCAAGCTGGCACCAGAACTTACGTTACTATTACCAATTCTGGGCCTACCCCCAAAACTGGATATTTGGCAGCCACGGCAGGGAACACCTGGTGTTCCTGGTGTCCATGCTATGAAACTGAATGCCATGCCCACAGAATCCATGCGGTTCTTGGAGGTTAGTGTCTGAGTCTGCTGAGGCTGCCAGAGCAAAATAAGATAGATTAGATGGCTTATACAACAGACATTTATTTTGTCACAGATCTGAAGACTGAAAGTTCAAGGTGAAGATGCCAGCATGGTCAGGTTCTGGTGAGAACCCCCTTCCTGGCTTTCAGATGGTTGCCTCCTCCCTGTGTCCTCCCATGGCAGGGAGAGAGGTCTGGTGTCTCTTCCTCTTCTTATCAGCCAGTTCTATGAGATCAGGGCTCCGCCCTCATAACCTCATTTAACCTTTATCACCTCTTCAAAGCCTTATCTCCAATACAGTCACATGGGTGTTCGGACTTCAACATCTGAAAGCTGGAGTGGGGAGCATAATTCAGTTCCTGGCATCAGTGCCACATCCAGCAATGTGGGGCTAATTAGACTTTTGTGCAGTAGCATTCCGTAATCTTTTCTCTGACAAAAATGGATACAGAATTCCAGATACTAAGTTCTTTCAAGTAATATACACTATATCTCACATACACTGCCTGAATATAGAAATGCAGATGATTGGTAACATACAGACAGAGCCCTGTACTACTCTGAGTTACTTAACTCCCACTGGCATTTTTGTTGAGTGGTTAGACATGCAATCTAGGGTAGTTTGGGTTACAAATGAATCTTTCTTCGTTTCTCCTCTAAGACCATCTGCTCTTAGGTGTGCTGTTAACAGGCCAGGGTCAAAAGTTCTGTCTCTCCTGAGCTTCCTCCCAGCATGACCCAGTCTGTATGCTTTCAATACACCACAGCAGATGTCTCAGATATGGGTTACCTGTGACTGGGCAAGAGCATGTGGATGAATCATTGCAGTTAATCCACACTGTTAGAACTTACAGCACATGCTCTACAGATTGTGAATTGATCATATGGAAAGTGAACTTTAAAGCAGGAAAGCAATTTTAATTATGTGATTGTGGGCAAATCATTTATCCTCTTTGGCCTTGGTTTTTCAATTAAAAAATATAAGAATTGGGGCAAATTCCTTCTAACGCTAATATTCTGGTACAATGGCCCATTTATAAAACCTAACTAACAATCAAAAAAAAAAAAGGGAAGGACACTAGTCAACAAGAGAATGGATTATAAGGTGCTAATTTTGAAAAATAAGCAGATTGAGAGGCCTCACCATCAGGTCAGTCCTGAGAGGACAATTTGTGGGCGTCTCTTCCTCTTGCTGCATAGGTTCAGATGACTCCAGGGATTTTGGCCTGAGCAACTGAAAAGATGGAGCTGTCAATGAATTGAGATGATGACAGCTGTGGAAGTAGTAGATTTAGAGGGAAGATTGCCAGGGTCCAACCCCAGCAGGTCCAGGGGTCCCCAAAGGTGTGGACGGAGTCGGCGAAGACTATCCACCCTCTTCCTACGGTGGAGTCCGATCCGTCCCGAGTGTGGGGCGTTTACCTAGGGGTCCCTGTTCGGGCGCCAGATGCCGGGGTCCACCCCCAGCAGGTCCAGGGGTCCCCAAAGGTGTGGACGGAGTTGGCAAAGGAGGAATGACACGGAGACAGTGTTCAGTTGATCAGCAGCCTTGCCAGGATCTCTAGCCACAATCTCCAGCCAAGTTCTGTGTCCATGTTCTCTTGCTAGGTTCTCCAGCCAGGTTCTCCAGGTTCTCCAGCCAGGTTCTGTAGCCATGTTTCCTCGCTAGGTTCTCCAGCCAGGTTCTGTCTGAGATCTCCAGCCAGGTTCTGTCTGAGATCTCCAGCCAGGTTCAGTCACCAGGTTCTAGTCAGGTTCTCTTGCCAATTTCTGTAGTCAGGTTCAGTCCAGGATCTTTTGCCATGTTGTCTCCAGCAAAGTTCTTCTGCCTGTAGGTTCTGTGTAGGTTCTGTCTGTAGGTTCTCTCTTCTAAGTTCTGTGTCCTAAGTTCTGTGTCCTGTTGTCTTGTTGCATCTGTATTTATACCAGTTGATTCCAATCCTATCAATCTCATTTCCAAAGGTTAGGGCGTTTCTTATCTCCATTCCAGGGAGTGAAGATTATGTAGCTTAAGCATGATTGTTCATAGTTAAAATGATTTATTAGCCGCCTGGCACTTAGTTAAGAGGTTTTATTCCCTCCCTAACTTCAGGGGAAAATCCCTACCTGGGGATTCAACCTTTCTCGGAGAGGTGACCTTGGTTAAAACACAGCACCAAGAAGGTGAGCAAACATATTAAGAACCGTATGCCATATATGCCAGGTCCCTTGAAACAGCAAGGATGGACCGGCTCCCGGCAGAAGATCAGGAATTTGGTTTTTGACATGTTGAGTTTGAGAAGCTAATTCACATTTAGAGGAGAGATGTCAGTTTGCCAATTGGATATTTGTGTCTGGATTTTGGGAGAGACATCTGCTGGAGATAAAAATTTTGGAGTCATCAACATACAATTGATATTTAAAGCCTGACACTTAGGGTCAAGCAAGCCTCAGCCCCAGAGTACTCCAAAATTAAGTGGTTAAGCATACTAGTCTGTTATAGCATGATCAAATTTTATTGTCATTGCTATGTTTGTATTATATTATCCTTATACAGTAAAACCTTGATATAATGGACTAATTTGGGCAAGGGGGTGTCCATTAAAACTGAAAATCCATTATATAATAAAGTAGATTTTCCAAATATGTGTGCTAAAAAATTGACAAATTAGTTTACCTGACTACTTATGTAGACACATTTGTGTAATTAAAATTAAGTATGTATGAAAACTTTAATTTCACAGAAAAATTTTCTATAGGTATTACTGTAATTTTAAATTTACACTGAGCCCAGCCTGTGTGGCTCAATGATTGAGCATTGACCCATGAACCAGGAGGTCACAGTTTAATTTCTTGTCAGAGCACATGCCTGGGTTGCAGGCTCGATTCCCAGCAGGGGCATGCAGGAGGCAGTTGATCAATGATTCTCTGTCATCATTGATGCTTCTATTCCTTTCTCCTTCTCCCTTTCTCTCTCTGAAATCAATTAAAAAAAGCATATTAAATTTATACTGAATTGGTCTAGTAAATGTGTTCACTCACCAATCACCGCAAGTAAACAAAGGCACACGGTGGAGGGTTGGCTTAGTGCATGTCAGAGGGTCTGCTGGCAGGAGTTAAAACTGCTGCAGAAAGTTAGGCCACCAGACAACAGAACCAATTACCACTTGAGATGTGGTGTGAACCTGTGCGAATCATTCCCCAAACACTGTTTATGAGCAGTGACTCTGGGATTTAAATATATAGACTATAGCTGTAGATATGATTTATTTATGTCGGTGAAATTATTAGTGTTTTTTCCAACATATGGCCTATTCGCTAAAATTTGTTAAAAATAACAGTGAATTCACAACAAAAAATAACCAAATAAACAAATATTGGTTAGAAGCATTTTTAAATTAACTGGCTGTTAATTTTCACATATGAGATACAGACTGGAAATTTTGTCTGTTAAATCTGAAGTGTGTTAAATGGAGATCTGCAAAATAGAGGGTTTACTGTACTGTGATCTCCATGATGGGAAGGACTGGATCTCACTCATTTTTAATAGCTTTATCTGAGATATGATTTACCTACTATAACACACATCTGTTTTAAGTATACAATTCGATGATTTTTAGTTCTTACTCATTTTCTATCTTCAGTGGCGAGTATATGTCAAGCACTTAATGCATGTTTTTAGAATAAATTTAAAAATTTTAAGTGATTAACAAATGAATGAATGCCTGTGATCTTATTTATTAATTTTTTTTGAGAGAGAGAGAGAAACATCGATTTGTTGCTCCATTTATCTATGCATTTAAAGGTTGCTTCCTGTATGTACCCTGATGGGGGACAGAATCAACAACTCTGAAGTATCAGGACACTGCTCTAACCAACTGAGCTACCAGGCCAAGGCCGGAATGCATGTGATCTTAGATTAGCCCTTTACATGTCCAGATATCACTTCTTTGTATATAAAATGAGGGTCCTGACTAGAGGATTTTAAATTTTCTTTCAACTTTGGAATTTAAATTTAAATGTCCCAAATATTTGTTTAGAGGCAGGGAATAAACTTCAGTGAGCTACTTAGGTTTCACCATCACTTTTATAATGGTACTAGAGGCCCGGTGCAAGACATTCATGCACTGGGAGGTGTGGGGGTCCCTCAGCCTGACCTGCACCCTCTCCAATCTGGGAGCCCTCAGGGGAGCCCTCTCCAATCCGGTAGTTTCAGTCTTTGCAGTCATATGAGAGAATTGTCTGAGACCCCAACTCAGTTTCGTTTGTTGCTCATAGAATAATAGAGGCATTTTTTTTTCTTTTTGCTTCATTGGTGGAGATTTCCTGGAAATTTTAGGATATCGTCCCTTTAAATTTTCCTAGACACTCTGATTTTACTTATGTCTCTCACCTTTGCTTTCCCTCCATCCCCCACTGCAACAGTAACTTGCTCCAGGCTCACTTTGCTCTAATGCAGTGGTTCTCAACCTTCCTAATGCTGCGACCCTTTAATACAGTTTCTCATGTTGTGGTAACCCGCAATTTAATTGTTACAAATTGAACATAATTAAAGCATAGTGATTAATCACAAAAACAATATGTAATTATATATGTGTTTTCCGATGGTCTTAGGCGACCCCTGTGAAAGGGTCGTTCGACCCCCAAAGGGGTCGTAACCCACAGGTTGAGAACCGCTGCTCTAGTGTCTAGGCTAGGAGATCCATCTGCCACCAGAACTACGATTCCCAGCATTCCTGGTGCTCCCCACACTCTGGGCTTCTGTTTCCAAACCTGGGGCTGCCACCAGAACTACTATTCCCAGAATTCCTGGTGCTCCCCACACGCTCTTGGTTTTCCCTTCCTGCTCTGTCTCTGTCCCATGGCCTCCCACTCTGCCAAGTCCTCCAAGCTGTCAAGTTCTCCCTCTCTCTCTCCATCTGGCAGCTTGGAGCCAATTTCCCCAAGCTGCTCCACTCTCCGCAAGCTCTCCTGCTTTGCTCTCCACCCAGCGCCTGTGGATGCAAATTAACCCACCATCTTTGTTGAGTTAATTTGCATACTCACTCCTGATTGGCTGGTGAGCGTAGCAAAGGGACGATCAATTTCCATGTTTCTCTTTTTTTATATAGGACTAGTGGCCCGGTGCACAGATTCATGCACATTGAAAGGAAATTAATTAGGAGGTGGCTGGTGAGGCGGGACTAGGCAAGATGGGCTGGACACGCCCTGGAGCCAACCTCCCACAGTCCCTCCCCAGCTAGCAGCACCTGGGGTGGCACCATGGTTCAAAGGGTGTTTGCAGAGTGAATGAGTCTGCAGGGATTGGGCCGAAATTGGCTCTCTGACATCCCCTAAAGGGTCCTGGAGTGTGAGAGGGCATTCTGCAAAGTTGCTGTCGTACAGGGTGTGGAATGCAAATGCAAGTGTGCAGTAAACCAGATTCAGGGCCAACAGTGCCCCAGCAACAACATAACCCACAGCTGAAGGTGGAATCGCGCTCCCTCCTCCCTGGTTCCAGGGTGTGTCACCCAAGAATTGCTGCTGCCAAGTCACCACAGCTCAGCAGCTCCTGCGTTGAGCATCTTCCCCCTGGTGGTCAGTGAGCATCATACCTACCAGCCAGTCGGACGGTCCGATGGTCACTTAGGCTTTTATATATATAGATAAAGACATGGAATTATTCAGAAAAAATTTTAGACCAATGAGAATTAGTTTTGTCTTTGTTGGGTCAGGTTGTAACTACCATAACTATGAGTATTGTTTGAAATTGAATATTTGACCATGAATCAATCATAATAGAGCAGAAACTTGGGATATAGTATTATTTGGTTTATAATACATTACAAAAAATGATTGAAATGTTAAGTGAAACCATGTTACAGGATTCTTATATTTCAACATTATGAAGTATATTGTGATAAGTTAAATATTGTAATCCCTGGGGCAATCACTAGAGAAATAATATCAAGAGAAATAGATAAAAAATAATACAAAAAATTAAAATGGAATGCAAAAAAAATGAATTAATACAAACGAAGATAAAGAGGAAGAGGGGGGAATATAGATGACAAAAATAGAAAGCAAATAGCAAAATGGTAGATTAAAACCAATCAGATCAATAATTACATTAAGTTTTAATTGACTAAGTGTGCCAATAAAAAGCAGAGATTGTCAGACTTCAGATTTGATAAAAAAAGCAAACCTAATTATTTGCTGTCTGCAAGCGATACACTTTAAATACAGAAACATAGAGTGAGAAAGAGAGTGTGACTGAGAGCGCGAAAGGGGAGTGCTGTGCACCTGTGGGGCGTGTGTGTGTGTGTGTGTGTGTGTGTGTGTGTGTGACGGTTATATTCCGCAGTACTGTTGGAGACTGGCGGACCAGGCTCCCCCAAGCTGGGCCACCTCTACTACCACTGAAATCTCTCCCAGGGTGGCCGGCTCTGCTGCAGAGACCACGTCATCTTGAGGGGGAGAGTGGCTGTGGCTGGGAGCCCACCCTCACCTCCACCCAGGGAGACCTCGGACACTACCAAGGACCCTACAGCCACACCAGGCAGACATCAGCTGCCACAGCTGTCAACCCACAAACACCAAGACTCCAGCCTCCCCAGCTGTTGGCTCCTAAAAAGTTTGTCCAGGGGGAGACAAAATGGTAGCCGAATAGGCAGATGGGTCAGGCGCTTTTGATGGAGCAGACAGAAGAAACATTCACCCGGAACTGGAGAATAACATCCATAGGGAATTTGTGAATTAAACTCAGCTGGAGAGGCAATCCATGGACAAAATGGTCAGAGTTAGCCAAGAAACCGGTGGAATCTGGAATCTGGGCTGGAGGGAGAAATGTGCGTAGCCTGGACTGTGCTGAACCAACACCACGTCCGTTAGGGACAAGGGTAGCGCTCCACTGTGGAAGGGTGTCCACAGGGCTGCTGGTAGCGGGGGACTCTAGACCTAAGCACACAGCCCTGGGAGGCTGTGCCCAGAAAGGCAGCCTGAAGTTCTGCACTGGCCATGCAGGGCGGGGGTCGGGTGGAACATACAGTGGGGAGATTGCTCTGTCTTTATAATTTCCTTGCTGTTACTCGCTAAACCCAGGATCTTGCAATTACAAATACTCATCGTGGTTGCAACGCAGGGGAAGGTGGTTTTGTGGAAGCTGGAGAGCAAAACAGGGAGAGGTGATCAGAAAGCCAGCTCTGGGACAGTCCGTTCCCTCCAACCCATTTTTCTCCTGGAGACCAGGCACTTCCCAGCAGCGCAGCCACACCCAGCCTTGAGCTGGGCAGGGAAACTAGGATTCAAAATACCCCCAGGGAGGCCTTGGGGTCTGGGTTGAGGGGCAATTTGGTCCCAGAAACTAATACGGAAACACTGCTACCTAAAGGCAATGTCAGAAATAGACCCCTGCCCTAACAGGTTTGGCTCAGTGGATAGAGCATTGGCCTGCGGACTCAAGGGTCCCAGGTTCGATTCCAGTCAAGGACATGTACCTTGGTTGCGAGCACATCCCCAGTGGGGAGTGTGCAGGAGGCAGCTGATCGATGTTTCTCTCTCATCGATGTTTCTAACTCTCTATCCCACTCCTTTCCTCTCTGTAAAAAATCAATAAAATATATTTGGGGAAAAAAAATAGACCCCTATGTAAATACGACTGAAAGTAGACAAAGCAGTCAGAGTGGTCCCTTCTGGCTGTGGCATCTGACAAAAAGGAGCTGTGGATCTCTGGGAGCTACAACACAATGCTGATTATCTAGCAGGAAGCTGGGACATGGCACAGAGAACAGTGGAGAGGGGTCTTAGACCAGCCTCCATGGGACATTAAATGAACTTCACTACTTCACTTTTTTTTTAACTTTTACTTAAGAAACTAAAAATTGTTTTTTCTTTTCTTTATTTTATTTTTATTATTTTTATTACTATTATTATTTTTTAACCTTTTTGTTGTTATTTTTTGGATTAGTGTTCTACTTTCTTTCTTTCTTTCTTTCTTTCTTTCTTTCTTTCTTTCTTTCTTTCTTTCTTTCTTTCTTTATTTATCATTACCTTACTCTCATTTTTTCCTTTATGCCAACCATTTCTTCCTAACTTCACCCTTTTTTATCCTGTTTCTCTTCTCCTGTTCCTGCTTTCGTTTTTCTCTCTCCTTTCGTTTTACTCCTTGGTAAAAATTGATCTTCTTTATTGACACATTACTATTACAGTAGTCTCTATAGGGTCTTATGAGTCTTGCTTTTACTCGCTAAACCCAGGATCTTGCAATTACAAGATCTGGATCACCTCTCCCTGTTTTGCTCTCCAGCTTATACGTATGACTCTTACTCATATATCTAATTTCCTTTCCCCTGCTCCAAAATTATGCACCCTTCTCTTTTCTCTTTCTTCACTAGCCAATTTTTTTCTTCTGGTTGTTGCTCATTTGATAGTTTGTTTTTTTGATTTTTATTTTATGCTTTTGTTCTTCCTCTCCTCGCTTCTTCTCTTCTTCTACTAATAGCTTAATTAGTTTCACTCACCAAACTCAGGCCTATCTGCTACCTACTCTATTCTCCTTTTTAAAAAATAGATGGATAGATAGATAAAGGGGGAAATTTTTAATATAAATTTATATATTTTTTGAATATATATAATTACTATTATTTTTATTATTATATATATATTTTTTTTAATTGAGTATTTTGATTTTTACTTTTCTTCTTATACACTCATTCTCTTTCTACCTCCTCTATACTGAATCATGGCCACTACCCCATTCATTCAGTTCCTTTACCTTACCTTCTGAAAATAAGCTCTGCCTCTTCAGATTCAGCTCTCCTCCTTTTTTTCCTGGCAGTTTGTGGTTTGCATTTTTTGGTTTTGTTGTTGGTTTTGTGGAGTTTCCTCTCCATATACGTATATATATTTTATTTTCTCTTTCTTTCACCTTCTTTTTTCTTCATTTTCTTTTCTCTCATACCCTTTTCCTTTTCTCAATATTATTTTTGTGCTCTCTTCTCTCCCGAAATTTTGTTTTCTCTGATGGTAACCTTTATCTGGGGTTATAGGTGTCATGTATACATTCATGTTTTGTTCCCTCTGTGTCATGTCTTGTTGAGTTGTATTTTGTGCCTTTGGTCAATGTGGTAGAGAGTGAGCCACATAACCAGGCACCCTGAAAGGAGTGAAAATGGGGAGACAAAGGAACAGACCCCACATGAAAGAAAAGGAGGAATCACTGGAAAAGAAAGTAAATAAAATGGAGGCAAGCAATTTGTCAGAGAAAGAATTCAGAGCAATGGTCATAAGGACGCTGAAAAGGTTGGAAGACAAATTCAATAGCATGTGTAAGAATCAAGAGGAAATGAAGACGAACCAAGAAGAAATGAAGAATGACATCGCTGCAATAAAGAACACAATAGAAAACATCAACAGTAGACTAGAAGAAGCTGAGGACTGCATCAGTGAGCTAGAAGACAATGTAGAAAAAAAGCACACCAAGGCAGAGCAGCAACTGGAGAAAAAACTTTTAAAAAAAAACAGGAGGAGAGTCTAAGGGAGCTTTGGGACAACATGAAACAAAACAACATCTGCATAATAGGGGTGTCAGAAGGAGAAGAAGCTGAACAAGAAAAAGAGAACTTGTTTGAAGAAATAATGACAGAAAACCTCCCTTACCTGGTGAAAAGAAAAGTCACACAAGTCCAGGAAACACAGAGAGTCCCAATCAAGATGAACCCAAAAAGACCCACACCAAGAACATCATAATTAAAATGGCAAACATTAAAGACAAAAAAAGAATCTTAAAGACTGCAAGAGACAGAAATGTACCTACAAGGGAACTCCCATTAGACTATCAGCTGATTTCTCAATAGAAGCACTTCATGCCAGAAAGGAGTGGCATGAAGTATACAAAGTAATGAAAAGTAAGGGACTGAATCTAAGACTACACTATCCAGCAAGGCTATCATTCAAAATTAAAGGTGAAATTAGGAGCTTCACAGACCAATAAAAAAGGCTAAAGGAATTTATTACCACCAAACCAGCAATGCAAGAAATGCTAAAGGGACTGTTGTAAAAACAAAAGAGAAGAAATAGAAAGAGAGGGAGGAACACAGGCATAAAGGGGAAAAAAGGCAATAAATAAGTGCCTGTCAATAATAACATTAAATGTAAATGGATTAAATGCTCCCCCCCAAAATACATAGGGTAGCTGAATGGATACAAAAACAGGACCTAATTAAACGCTGTCTACGTGTGACCCACCACCGAACAAAAAACTCACCCAGAATGAAAGTGAAGGGATGGAAAAATTTTTCCATGCAAATGGAAATGAAAGAAAAAGCTGGGGTAGCAATACTTATATCTGACAAAATAGAGTTCAAAATGAATGCCATAACAAGAGATAATGAAGGCCATTCATAATACTAAAAGGATTGATACAAGAGGATATACCCCTGGTAAACATAATTGCACCCAATATAGGAATAGTTAGATATATATTTTAAAAAATTCTAGAAGACTTTAAGGGAGAGATCAACAGTAATACAATCATAGTAGGGGACTTTAACACCCTGCTGTCTTCACTGGATAGATTTTCCAGACAAAAAATTAACAAGGAAACAGTGACTCTAAATGACACACTAGATCAGATGGACTTAAATGATATTTATAGAACATTTCACCCCAAAGCTGCAGAATATACATTCTTCTCAAGTGCACATGGGCCATTCATTCTCAAAGATAGATCACAATAACATGAAACTAACGATGAACTACAATGAAATCACCCCAAAATATTTAAACACATGGAGGCTGAATAGCATGTTATTAAGTAATGAATGGGTTACCAAGGAAATCAAGAGAGAAATAAAAAGCTTCCTGGAAACAAATGAAATGAACACATAACAACCCAAAGCCTATGGGACCCAGTGAAAGCAGTCCTGAGAGGGAAGTTCATAGCAGTACAGGCCTATCTCAAAATTAATTGTTTAATAACATGCTATTTAGCCACCATGTATTTGAATGTTTTTGAATGTTTTTACTGTAGTTGATTTCTAATTTCATTCCAGTGTGATCTGAGAAGATGCTTGATATGATTTCAATCTTCTTGAACTTGTAGAGACTTGTTTTGTGTTCTAACATGCAGTCTATCTTTGAGAATGACCCATGTTCACTTGAGAAGAATGTATATTCTATAGCTTTGGGGTGAAATGTTCTATAAATGTCTTTTAAATCCATCTGATCCAGTGTATCATTTAGAGTCACTATTTTCTTGTTAATTTTTTGTCTGGAAAATCTATCCAGTGAAGACAGTGGGGTGTTAAAGTCCCCTACTGTGACTATATTGCTGTTGATCTCTCCCTTAAAGTCTTGTAGAATTTTTTTAATATATTAAGTATTCCTATATTAGGTACATATATGTTTACCAGGGTTATATCCTCTTGTTGCACTGATCCCTTTAGTATTTTGTAGTGAACTTTGTTGTTTATTGTGATGGCATTCGTTTTGAAGTTTATTTTGTCAGATGTTAGTATTGCTACTCCAGCTTCTTTTTAATTTCCATTTGCATGAAAAATTTTTCCCATCTCATCACTCTCATCCTGTGTGAGTCCTTTGTTCTGAGGTGGGTCTCTTTTAGACAGCAGATATATGAGTCATGTTTTCTTATCTATGCAGCTAGCTAGCCTATGTCTTTTGAATAAAGTATTTAATCCATTTACATTTAAGATTATTGATATTTATTGCCATTTTAATTCTGTATGCCTATGTTTTCCTCTCTCTGTATTTCTTCTTCTCATTTCATCAGTCCCCTTAGCATTACTTGCAGTGCTGGTTTGGTGGTGATAAACTCATTTAGCCTTTTGTTGTCTGGGAAGCTCTTTATTTCAGCATCTATTTTGAATCATAGTTTTGGTGGATGTAGTCATCTTGGTTTTAGATCCTTGCTTTTCATTACCTTGAATAATTCATGCAAATCCATTCTGGCCTGTAGAGTTTCTGATGAGAAATCAGAAGATAGCCTTATGGGAGCTCCTTTGTAGGTAACAAATTGCTCTTCTCTCTCTGCCTTTAAGATTTTGTCTTAGTCTTTAATTTTTGGCCTTTTAATTATGATGTGTCTAGGGGTGGGCCTGTTTGGGTTCTTCTTGTTTGGGACTCTCTGTGCTTTCTGGACTTGTGTGGCCTTGTATTTTACCAGGTTAAGAAAGTTTTCTGTCATTATTTCTTCAACATGTTCTTGCTCACTTTCTTCTGTTACACCTATTATGTGAATATTGTTATGTTTCATGTTATCCCTTGGCTTCCTTAAGCTGTCCTCCTGTTTGTTAATTGTTTTTTCTTTTTGACTCTCTGAGTGATTTTGTTATACCCCGTCTTCTAATTCACTGATCCTATCTTCAGCTTCCCCTAATCTGCTGTGTCTTCCTTCCAATATGTTCTTTATTAGTGCTATGTCATTCTTTATTTCCAACTGGTGTTTTTTCATGGTTACTATCATTATTTTGAACTCTATATCTGATACATTTCTCATCTCCATTTCATTTAGGTCTTCTGCAGAATTCTCTTGTTCTTTCTTTTGGGGATTGCTTTTAGTTTTGTTTTGTTTTTTGGTTTCCCCATTTTTGCTGCTTGTTTGGGTTTGTGTCTACGTATTAGGTAGATCTGCTATGACTTTAAATCTCTGGTGCAGGACAATGTCAGGCTGTTTCTAACTGGTCCTCAGTACCCTGTTTGAGCTATCTGTAATGCACTCTGCTATGGCTCCCTCTGCTGGGACTGGGTTGCTTCCATATTTTGGTTATTGCATACATAATGTCCTTCTTTGTCTGTTGTTATAGCCTTTATTTTAAAGTTTATTTTGTCTGCTGTAAGTATTGCTACAACACCTGTTTTACCATTTCTGTTTGCATGATATATCTTTTTCCATTGCTTTACTTTCAGTCTGTGTGTGTCTTTCAATCTGAAGTGGTATTTTTTATCTTAATCTGAGGACATGTTCATTGATTTTTTTTTTTTAACAGAGAGGGGAAGGCAGAATGAGAGCGAGACAGAACATTAATCATTTGCCTCTAGTATGCGCCTCGACTAGTGATAGAAACCCAAGTATGCACCCTGACCAAGAGTCCAACCGGTGACCTTTTGGTATACAGGACAATGCTCGAATCAACTGAGGTACACCAGCCAAGGCTGAAGTGGTCTCTTATAGGCAGCACATGTATGGGTCTTGTTTTCCTCTCCATTTAGTCAGCCTATGTGTTTTGATTAGAGCATTTTATCCATTTCCATTTAAAGTAATTATTAATAGGTATGTAGTTATTGCCATTTTATTATTTAAATTTTTATTCTCCCTCATTTCCTCCCCCCTTCTTCTTCTTGAAGTCCCTTAACATTTCTCTTAATATTGGCTTGGTGGTTATAAACTCCTTTAGCTTTTCTTGTCTGTGAAGTTCTTCATCTCTCCTTTGGTTCCAATGATAGCCTTGATGGGTAGAGCAATCTTGGTTGTAGATCCGTGCTTTTCTTTTCTTCTTTTTTTTTTTTAAATTAAATCTTTATTGTTCAGATTATTACAGTTGTTCCTATTTACCCCCCAATGGTCCCCTCTACCCGGTTCCCACCACACCCTCTGCCCTTACCCCCCACCCCACTGTCCTCATCCATAGGTGTACGATTTTTGTTCAGTCTCTTCCTGCACCCCCCACACCCCTTTCCCCCCGAGAATTGTCAGTCCACTCCCTTTCTATGCCCCTGATTCTATTATATGCACCAGTTTATTCTGTTCATCAGATTATTTATTCACTTGATTTTTAGAATCACTATACGTATTTGTTGTTCATAATTTTTATTTTTACCTTTTTCTTCTTCTTCCTCTTCTTAAAGGAAACCTTTCAGCATTTTATATAATACTGGTATGGTGGTGACGAACTCCTTTAGCTTTTTCTTATCTGTGAAGCTTTTTATCTGACCTTCAATTCTGAATGATAGCTTTGCTGGGTAAAGTAATCTTGGTTGTAGGTTCTTGCTATTCATCACTTTGAATATTTCTTGCCACTCCCTTATGGCCTGCATAGTTTCTGTTGAAAAATCAGCTGACAATCGTATGGGTACTCCCTTGTAGGTAACTGAGTTTCTTTCTCTTGCTGCTTTTAAGATTCTCTCTTTGTCTTTTGCTCTTGGCATTTTAATGATGATGTGTCTTGGTGTGGTCCTCTTTGTATTCCTTTTGTTTGGGGTTCTCTGCGCTTCCTGGACTTGTAAGTCTATTTCTTTCACGAGGTAGGGGAAGTTTTCTGTCATTATTTCTTCAAATAGGTTTTCAATGTCTTGCTCTCTCTCTTCTTCTGGCACCCCCATAATTTGGATGTTGGTACGCTTGAAGTTGTCCCAGAGGCTCCTTACACTATCTTCATATTTTTGAATTCTTTTTTCTTTTTGTTTTTCCGGCTGGGTGTTTTTTGCTTCTTCGTATTTCAAATCTTTGACTTGATTCTTGGGATCCTCTAGTCTGCTGTTGGATCTCTGTATAATATTCTTTATTTCAGTCAGTGTATGCTTAATTTCTGATTGGTCCTTTTTCATATCCTCGAGGGTCTCACTAGATTTCTTGAGTGTCTCACTAAATTTATTGGCGGTTTCTAGAAAATTCTTGAAAAACCTTATGTGTGGTTTTGAACACTAGATCCAGTAGTTTGCTTTCCTCCATTTCTGTCATTTGTGACCTGTTTCTTTGTCTCCACATTTTGGCTGCTTCCCTGTGTCGATAGAGTGGCTTTCTGTGCTAAGTGTCCTATAGGGGCCAGTGGCTCAGCCTCCCCAATTACCTGAGGTGGACACTCTTGGTGCACCCCTTTGTGGGCTTTGTGCACAGTCTTGTTGTAGTTAAGCCTTGATTGTTGTAGGTATCACTGGGAAGAATTGACTTCCAGGCCAATTGTCTGTGAGATTCAGCTGTTTCTACAGTGGGAGAACTTCTGGGCTGGAGACACCATTCTGGGGCAAGACTTGCTTCAGTGGGGCTGGGTGCTCACTGAGTCTGCCCCCTGAGTGTGTCCCTTATGAATCTGAGGAGTTGTAGTCTGGATGGTCTCACTCTGACCACTGGGTACACTGGCTCTCGGATCTCTAAGGAGGTGCTAATTTAGCCTCTGCCTGAGGCTACCCAGGAGGAGCTACGGAGAGATCTGCAGATTCCTATTCTTTCTTTGGGGTTTGGAGGTGCCCAGTTGAGGCCCAGCTGTGAAGCAATGCAAGCTGCTGTGGGACCTTGGCCCTTCTTTCGGATGTTCTGGGTCTCTCTGACCCAGCTTGTTAGGTAATTTTAGATTGCAAAGGGCCAGGCCATTCATATGCAAAAGCCTCTGTGCACAGCTTGGGTGGGGTGGGGTCTCAGGGAATCAACAGGGCGGAGCAAACAGCTATGGCTGATCCTCAGTCCTGTCCTAAGAGGCCCTGGGTCTCAGTGTCCCGCAATAATCGCTGAAAGCACCTCTGAGAGAAAGCCACCCTCAAGTTCCCCCCGATGCCAGACAGTCCAGTTTCTCCCCGTATGAGTCTGGATCCCCAGAGATTCTCCCGGAACTGGAGTTCAGAGTAGTCGGGAGCTTGAGACTCCCTACCGATTGAAAAAGACAACTGTGTCCTCAGTTGCCAGCCCTTTCCGTGTGCGCCTCCGTACCTCTGCACTTTACTTCTGCACCTCCTCTGAGACTCAGTGTGCTTTTCTCTTTCCTTCTAGTTGTAGAATTTCCACTCAGCCAGCCTTCCTGTGGTTCTGGATGATGTCTGTTTTGTCTTTTAGTTGTATTTTTGAAGTGGTTGTGCGAGGCAGCAATTTCAGGTGTTTACCTATGCTGCCATCTTGGTTCCTCCCTGTAGATCCATACTTTTCATCATTTTGAATATTTGTGCCAATCTCTTCATCCTGCAAAGTTTCTGTTGAGAAATCAACTTCCTTTTATGTCATTAACTGACTTTCTCTAGCTACTTTTAAGATTCTCTTTTTGTCTTTAACCTTTGCCATTTTAATTATGCTGTGTCTGGGTGTAGGCCTCTTTGGTTTCATCTTGTTTGAGTCTCTATGCTTCCTGGACTTGTATATCTATTTCCTTTGCCAGATTAGGGAAGTTTTCAGTCATTCAGTCTTCAAATAGGTTTTCAATCTCTCGCTCTCACTGGTACCCCTAGGATGCAGATATTGGTATGCTTGATGTTGTCCCAGAGGTCCCTTAAACTACCCTCATTTTTAATAATTCTTTTTTCTTTTTGCTCTTTCCATTGAGTTTTCTGCTACCATGTCTTCCATATTACTGATTAGATTATCTACTTCATCTAATTGCTATTGATTCTATCTAATGTATTCTTCATTTCAGTTATTGTATTCTCCATTTCTGTGTAGTTCTTTTTTTATGGTTTCTAGCTGTTTGTGTAACTTCTCATTGATTTCATTTATTCTTCCCCTAAAGTTTATTGAACAGCCTTATAACCAGTGTTTGAACTCTGTATCTAGTTGATTGCTTGCCTTCATTTTGTTTAGTTCTTTTTCTGGAGTGTTGCCTAGTTCTGTCATTTGGAACATGTTTCTTTGTTTCCTCATTTTGGCTGCCTCACTGTGTTTATTTCTATGTATTAGGTAGACCTACTATGTCTTCCAGTGTTGGCACAGTACACGTCCTGCAGGGCCCCGGGGTGCAAACTCCTGGTCACCTGAGCCAGGTGCTCTAGGTTATTCTTTGTGTGGGTTGTGTGTGCCCTCTTATTGTAGTTGAGCCTTGATTGCTGTTGGCACATTAGTGGAAGGTATTGCTGTTAGGCTGGCTGGCTCTGAGGACTGACCATGACTAAAGCTGATGAGTTCTATTATGTGTGTGGGGGGATGACCCCACAGAACTGGATTCACTGTAGCAGGACTCTAGTGCCTTCTGAATCCACTCTTTGGGAGTGTCATTTGTGGAGCTAATTGGTGGTGCTCTGGTGTGGTTTGATGTTGGCCATGGTTGATTCTTGGACCTCTTGGGAGGAGCTCTCATGCAGGCCCAGATCAGCCATTGCATAGGCCTGACCAGGGCCACCTGGTAAGAGCTACACTGTGATTTGTGGTTGGCAACTGCCTGTACTGGACTGGGAAGCCCTGGGAGAGCTATCATGTGAACTCAGAGCACGCTGAGGCCAGCTGCTGCTTGCTGGGGGTTTGTGGACCTTTGGGAGATTTAGGACAGTCCCTGGCATGGGCCAATGCTGATAGCTTATGAGGAATAGGACAGGCAGCTACCTGAAAGGGGTTTGGGTTGGTACCTGGGTTGGATCTCAGAGAATCACCAGGGTGGGATGAGTTTGATGGAGATTCAGATTTGGTGCCCACCTTCACCTGGGTTGGGGGAGAGCTCAGCAAAGGAACAATGGGGCTTGTCAGCATTAACTTCATTTTCAAATGATTACTTTGCCAAGGATATTATAACAATACCTTGAGCTATGTACTAAGAGGAATACACTTAGTTAAGAAGGAAAAAGACTCAATTATAAGATATATTCTGAAATAGATATGCCAAGAAATCCCTTTTGGTTCACTTATTAAAATAGTCTGCTAGCCTTAAACAACATACTTTATAATCTTATGCTGTATCTTAGGTATTCTCAACAATCAGGTAACAATGTTAGGTTTTGTCTTTACCCCCTATTGCCTGTTACATGTCTGCTTTGCAACATGCTGCCAGAACTTGAACATAGTAGATGAGACACCTTGATGTCCCTAAGGACTTAACATTTAGGTCTTTTGTTATTAGAACTATTTAATGATGATGTCGAGATTTAAAATAAGAATTTTCCTTGGATAATTATAAAATGACAGACAAACCTATATACTCAAATATAACAAAGTGTTGAAATATTATAATTATAATACTACTAGAGGCCCAGTGCATGAAATTTGTGCATGAATAGGGTTCCTAGGCCTGGCCGGTTATCAGGGGCGATCAGGGCCTTCCAGCTGCCAGCCAGGGCCTTCCTTCTGGCTGCTGGCCAGGGCCTCCCTTCCCTGGCTACAGGCTGCTGGCTGCCAGCCGGGGCCTTCCTTCATTCTGCGCTGTCCCCTGGTGGTTAGCACATGTCATAGCAAGCAATCAGTCTCCCAGTGGAACTCCTGTGGTGAAAATTTGCATATTAGGCTTTTATATATAGACTAGAGGCCCGGTGCACAAAAATTTGTGCACTCAGGGAGGAGGGGGGTCCCTCAGCCTGGCCTGTGCCCTCTCGCAGTCTGGGACCCATCGGGAGATAATGACCTGCTGGCTTAGGCCTGCTCCCGGGTGGCAGAGGGCAGGCCCAATCCCTAGGTGCAGCCCCTGGTCGGGCTCAGAGCAGGGCCGATTGGGGAGTTGGGGCACTGCCCCATCATGCACAGAGCAGGGCAGATTGGGAAGTTGTGATGCCACCTACAGTCACGCTCAGGGTAGGTCCAATTGGGGGGTTCGGGCACCGTCCCCTGTCACACTCAAGGCAGGGTCGATGGGGAGGTTGCGGTGCCACCCCCTGTCACGCACAGAGCAGGGCCAATCAGGGTGTTGGGGCGCTGCCCCCGTCACACACAGAGCAGGGCCCGTGGGGGGGGGGGGGGGGTTGGGGCACCGCCCTCTATCACCCACAGAGCAGGGCTGATCAGGGGGTTGGGGCGCCGCCACTCTCACACTCAGGGCAGGGCCGATGGGGAGGTTATGGCTCTACCCCATCACACACAGAGCAGGGCCCGTGGGGGCGGGGGTTGGGGAGCTCCCCCCTATCAGGCACAGAGCAGGGCTGCTCAGGGGGTTGGGGCCCCGCCCCCTGTCACACACAGAGCTGCAGGGCGATCAGGGGGTTTGGGTGCTGCCCCCTGTCACGCTGATCCCGGTGCCAGGAGGCATATTACCCTTTTACTATATAGAAGAGAGGCCTGGTGCATGGGTGGGGCTGGCTGGTTTGCCCTGAAGGGTGTCCTGGATCAGGGTGTGGGTCCCCACTGGGGTGCCTGGCCAGCCTGGGTGAGGGACTGAGGGCTGTTTGCAGCTGGTCACACACCCTTCAGGGTGGGGTTCCCCACTGGGGTGCCTGGCCAGCCTGGGTGAGGGGCTGAGGGCTGTTTTCAGGCTGGGAGTGACTGAAGTTCCCAACCGCTCCTTTTTTTCTTTTTTTTCTTTTTTATTCTCAGCCAGCTTTACCTTGAGGCTTGGTTCCAGCTCTTAGGCCTCCGGCTGAAAGTAGGTTTCTGGCCTTTGCTTACAATGTTGCGAATCTGCTGGCTGAAGTCCGGCGGTATTTGTTACAATGTTTCTTAAACTGCCCGCTCAGAGGCCTGCAGCTGCAGGCGGGGAACGTTGGTTTCCTCCAACGATCCTCCGTCACTGAGGCAAGCAAGCCTCATGTTAGTTTCAAGCTGCCTGGCTGCCAGCCGCCATCTTGGCTGACAGTTAATTTGCATATCTCGCTGATTAGCCAATGAAAAGGGTAGCGGTCGTATGCCAATTACCATGTTTCTCTTTTATTAGTGTAGATAATTCAGACAAAATGAAAGCAACTCACACAAAAAATATTTAATAATTTTCTGAAATCTGATTTGTTGAAATTGCCTCAAAATATTTGTATACCTGAGAAAATTAGGCAGAACACACTTTAGGAAGTAATTTGCCCATAATGAGTATACATTTAAATTTCATCTTAAAAACCTGATTCATTCTGGGCTGAGTGGGTACAGAGCACTGGAAGTTCTCCAGGCGGCAGTGGCCTGAGCTCCAGGGCAGCCCACCCTCTCCCCATCTCTCTTTCCTCTCCACTGTCAGCATGAAAGTCTTCAGTCCAGTGAGGTCCAATAGGGGACACAGCCTTTCAGACCACAGCCTGGGCCTAAATCTCCCAGAGCAAAAACTCTAGGGGACAACCCAATGAGTCTGCTGTGCAACATGAATGACAACTACTCTAAGCTCAAGGAGATGGTGCCAAGCATCCCCCAGAAAAAGGTAAGCAAGATGGCAATCCTACAGCACACCATCCATTACATCTTGGACCTGCAGATAGCCCTAGACTCACACCCCACTCCTGTCAGCCTGCACCACTAGCAACCTGGACAGAGCCAAGTGTCGAGGACCCTCTGACCACCCTAAACACGGACATCAGCATCCTGTCCTTGCAGGCTTCCTAATTCCCTTCTGAGTTCATGTAAAGTGACAGCAAGGCGCTCTGTGCCTGAATAAATGGTGTTCATTACATTTTTTTTTTCTTTGCACAACAACAAATCCACAGGAACTTATTTTTCAACCATTTCATAAGGAGGACAAGTTGAATGCAATTTTTTTTAAAACTGGAAGCAAAACTAAACGGATCAGATCATCTTCTGCAAGGTGTTTCTGACCTGGACTCTGATATTAGTTGTTTATGAAAAAAACTTTTAATGCCCTTTCTGTAGTTAGAAGGTTTTCTTTATACTATACTATTTCCACCATGGAGAGCAAAAACATTAAAATCACAAGGAATTGGTGAGTTTAAGATTATGCCTTTTTTCAAAGATTGAGCGTGAATACCAGAAAGATCCAGTATTCAATTACTTAAATGCAGTCTTTTGGACAAAAATTCTCTTTTTGATGCAAGCCTACTGAATGCTGTATATAAAAGGAAAGCTTGTGTACCCTTTAATTAGAGTTCTTTTGTACAGTGGCAGACATGTATATTTCTGTATACAAATTGTAATAATGTACTTATTCATGCTAAACTTTTTATAACAGTTTAGTTGTAGTAAACTTAGCTGTTTTAAACAAAAGAAATCAAGTGTATTAATTGGGGGGGAATCTACCATTCCAAACATTTTTAACCCTTGAGTAAGGGTTAGAAATGGTTAGGAGACTAGGGCATTGCTAGCATTTCCAGGCCCTTTTTGTGAAGGAATAGAGTAATATTCTTCAACTATAATTCCTGGTGGTTTATTGTCAGGCAAGTTAGCTTCGCCTGATCTGTAGAGAGAAGCAAACTATTGGATCTGAGTAGCTAATAGGTTTCAGAATTCTTTATGAAAATGGTATTCCTTAAATGTATAATAAGATTGTGTTGAAAGCATAGTGAGTAAAATGAAAGACTTTTAATTTGAACATTTTTTATTTGCAAGAGATCCAATTGATTAAAGAGAGACATGCATTTTGTTTCCAAAAGATATTAAAAAATGTCTTTTTAATTTATTATCTAAGTGTTAGCAGCAAGACAAGAAGACCTGGTTCTTGCCTTCTTGAAGGAAAGATTTCAATCAAGAGACAAAGCGTAGAAAAGCAATCAAGAGCCCTGACTGGTTTGGCTCAGTGGATAGAGTGCCGTCCTGCAGACTGAAGGGTCCAGGTTTGATTCCGGTCAAGGGCATGTACCTTGGTTGCGGGCACATACCCAGTAGGGAGTGTGCAGGAGGCAGCTGATCGATATTTCTCTCTCATCAATGTTTCTAACCCTCTATCCCTCTCCCTTGCTCTCTGTAAAAAATCAATAAAATATATTTTTTTAAAAAAGAAGAAAAAAAAAGAAAAGAAAAGCAAGCAAGAATTTATTGACCACAGCACAAACACACTTAGAACAGTGGAACAAGGAAGGGCATAGAAGAAGCAATGAGAGACTCTAGGCAGGGTTGCTTTGGCTCACTGACAGGAAAGGAGCAATTAAGGAAAATGGTGAACATGTCCAGCGCCTTGTCCCAGAGCAGATAGAAGAAGCAACTAAATCAGAGAGCATCCACCTAGAATTGGCAAATTAGACAGAGCTGGTCAGACAAACCACAGCCGGGAAGGACAGAGGATGCCTGGAGAACAACAGAATCAGGGATCTGGGCTAGAAAGAGACATGCAACCACTGGGCTGAAAGGATCAGGAGGAAGCTGCACTGCACCAAGGCTGCATCCCTTGGGGACAGGTGTAACATCTGACTGTGGAAGGGCCACAAGGCAGCTTGTGGCTGGGGAATCTACATCTAAGTCCATAGCCAAGAGAGACTGTGCCCAGAAAGAGGGCCTGAAGAGCTGCCTGAGCAGTACCGTACCAGCGGGGGTTGGGGGGCTGGCAGTCCCATGGTTGTTTTGCCTTTGTCTTTGCTTTGCTTCGCTAAATCCAGTTCATAAGACCTTTCAGTTACACTCACCTGAGGCTGTGGTGCAGGTAGAGGTGCAGATTTGTGGAGTCTGGGGAGAGGCTGTGGAGGAAAGCAGAGGACGGAGAGGCGACCAGGAATCTGTCACTGAGACATTTGTGACCCTCCAAGCCTAAGCAGCCATTTTTCTCCTGAAGAGCCAGCCCCTCCCAGCAGCCTCAAGACAGCTAATACAGCCATGCCCAGCCGACACCTTCAGCTGTACAAAGGAAACAGAGACTCTTGGGCAGATTGGTCCTGCCTGCTTGCAGCCAAGGTGTGGAGACAAACACAAACAGAGGGGCGGTGGATCACTTGGAACTTCAACATGGTGCTGACTACCTAAGAGGAAACTGAGAAGTGGCAGACAGAAGGGTGGGGTCTTAAATCAGCCCCCAGGGGCATTATTGGGTGTACCAGTTAATAATGCGGATGTTTTCAATAGCTGGAGTTACACATATGGTGATATATATGCGATTTGATATGTATGCTATTTTGTTGTATTGACAGCAAGTTTCAAAACTTCATATGTCAAATTTGCTGAATATCATAGATATTTTTACGCTTAAAAATGCCAAATTTCATGCCCAAAAAAGAGCATTTGCGGGAAGTTTAAAATTATTACTTTATTTTGAAGAAAAGTGCTGCTGAATACTTCAGGACGCTTATGGTGAACATGCTCCATATCAAGATACTTGTGAATGCTGGTTTAAACGCTTTAAAAGTGATGATTTAAATGTGAAAGACAAAGAACATCCAGGTCAACTGAAAAAGTTTGAAGACCAACAATTACAAGCATTACTGGATGAAGATGCATGTCAAATGCAAAAACAACTTGCAGAAAGATTAAACGTTGCTCAGCAAACAATTTCTGATTGTTTACAAGCAATGGGAAAGATTTTAAAGGAAGGAAAATGGGTGCCACATCAACTGAACGAAAGACAAATGGAAAACCGAAAAGTCATCAGTAAAATGTTGCTTCAACAGCACGAAAGAAAGTCTTTTTTGCATCAAATTGTGACTGTCGATGAAAAGTGGATTTATTTTGAGAATCCCAAATGCACAAAATCATGGGTTGATCCAGGTCAACCATCAACATCGACTGCAAGGTCAAATTGCTTTGGATAGAAGACAATGCTCTGCATTTGGTGGGATCAGAAAGGTATGGAGTATTATGAGCTTCTAAAACCAGGTGAAACCGTTAATACTGATCATTACCAACAACAAATAATCAATTTGAACCATGCTTTGATCACGAAATGACCAGAATGGGCCAGAAGACATGGCAAAGTAATTTTGCTTCATGATAACGCACCATCACACACTTCAAAACCAGTTAAAGATGTTAAAAGATCTTGCCTGGGAAGTATTAACACCCCCGCAGTATTCACCGGATCTTGCTCCTTCAGATTACCACTTATTCCGATTGATGGCACACGCACTTTCTGAGCAGCACTTCAAAACATACGAAGAAGTGGAAAATTGGGTCTCTGAATGGTTTGACTCAAAACAAGAAAAGTTCTATTGGGATGGTATCCACAAATTACCTGTAGAATGGGGGAAATGTGTAGCTAGCGATGGACATTATTTAAATAAAGCACTTTTGATGTTTCTGTTGAAAGTATCGTGTTTTCTTTGATTACAAAATCCATTATTAATCGGTACACCTAGTAAAACTTGGCTGAAGTGAACAACATTTCATTTTTTTTATTTTATTAAAAAAATTGTTCTTTATTTTTTTAGCATTATTTTTTCTTTATTCTGTTTTTATTTTTGTATTGTTAGTTTTTCTTTTTTTTTTCACCTTTTCCTTCCCCACTTCTCCCTTTTTCATCCTGTTTTCTCTTCTCCTGTCCCAGCTTTAGTTTTTTTCTTTCCTTTCTTTTTACCCCTTATTCAAAATTGATCTTCTTTATCTGCTTTATTGATGTCCTATTATTATTATAGTCTCTGTTGGCTTACTCATATATCTAATTTCCTATCCTCTGCTCCAAATCCATGCACTCTTCCCTTCTTTCTTTCTTCACTAGTCAATTAAGAGAAGAAGAGAGCAGGAGAGGAGAGGGGGAAAAAAGCCCCCTCTTCTCTCCTGCTCTCTTCTTCTCTTGTTTAATTAGTTTCACTCACTAAACTCAAGCCTATCTACTCTTTCTTATATTCTCCTTTTCCAAAAGTAAATGAGTAAATAGATAAAATTTAAAAATATTTTTGTTTTATCTTTTTATTTATTTATTTATTTATTTATTTTTCTTCTTATCCAATCATTCTCTTTCTATCTCCTCTATACTGAACCATGGTTCTTCCCATATTCATCCAATTCTTTAACCTTACTTTCTGTATTTAAGCTCTGCCTCTGCAGATTCTGTATGCTTCTTGGACTCGTGTGACTTTTTTCTGCCCAAAATCAGGATAGTTTTCTGTCATTATCTCTTCAAACAGGTTTTCAATTCCTTGCTCAGCTTTCTCTCCTTCTGGGACCTTATTATGCAGATGTTTCATTTCATGTTGTCCCAAAGCTCCCTTAGGCTCTCCTCCAGCTTTTTAAGTTCTTTTTTTCCAGATGCTGCTTTGCTTGGGTGTTTTTTCTACCTTGTCTTCTAACTCACAGATGCGTTCCCCCGCTTTTTCAGGGTGGTTTATTTGCATTTTTTGGTTTATTTGTTTGTTTTGTGGTGTTTTCTCCCCATATATTTTTTTTCTCTTACCTCTCTCCTAATCCTCTTTTCTCTGGTAGTCACTTTTATTGGGGTTATTGGTGTCATGTGTACATTCGTGTTTTGTTCCCTTTGTGTTGTGTCTTGTCAAGTTGTATTTTATGCTGTCTGGTCAATGTGTTAGAGAGCAAGCCACATAACCAGACACCCTGAGAGGAGACTCCATTCACGAGTTGAACAATAACACTCAAGACCCAACTATACCAAGAGAACCCAAATATCTCAAGTAGGGGGCATCCCTAGAATACCCAGCCCAGAAGACTTGAGAGACTGCATCACTGGCCCCACAAAACATCTACTATATAAGACAGACTCAAAAAATCTGGGTGGCATCACAGTTTGATCTAATACATACAAACAATCACAAAGGAACAGCAAAAATGGGGAGACAGAGAAACAACCCCCATACGAAAGAAAAGGAGGAATCACCAGAAAAGAAGATAAATGAAACGGAGGCAAGCAATTTGTCAGAGAAAGAGTTCAGAGCAATGGTTATAAGGATGCTGAAAAGGATGGAATACAAATTCAACATGTGAAAGAATCAAAAGGAAATGAATAATGACATAGCAGCTATAAAGAACAAAATATAAAGTTTCAATAGTAGACTAGAAAAAGCTGAGGAACGCATCAGTGAGTTAGAAGACAAGGTAGAAAAAACACCCAAGCAAAGCAGCATCTGGAAAAAAAGAACTTAAAAAGCTGGAGGAGAGCCTAAGGGAGCTTTGGAACAACATGAAATGAAACATCTGCATAATAAGGTCCCAGAAGGAGAGGAAGCTGAGCAAGGAATTGAAAACCTGTTTGAAGAGATAATGACAGAAAACTATCCTGATTTTGGACAGAAAAAAGTCACACAAGTCCAAGAAGCATACAGAGTTCCAAACAAAATGAACCCCAAAAGACTGAGTCAAGTATTTTGGGAATTATAGAGAAAAAAAGACAAATCTAGCAATCAATGGGAAGCTTGGATTCAAACTTTATCAATTGGTTAAATTCATCACTTAGTTATTCATTTCTATATTACATCGCTTGTATTATCTTGTGTTGTATTTTAAAAAGCAAACCTTAATCAAAATTACATTTCACAAATCTGAAAATTGAAATCACAATACAATTTTCACCAATATATCTCCTATGGCAAGAGAAATAAAAGAAAAAAATAAACAAAGGGGACTACATCAAACTCAAAAACTTCTGCCCAGCAAAAGAAACCAGCATCAAAATGAAAAGGGAATCCACTGTATGGGAGAACATATTTGCCAATGATACATCTGATAAGGGGTTAATTTCCAAAATATATAAAGAATTCATACAGCTCAACAAAAGGAAGACAAATTATTCAATTTAAAAAATGGGCAAAGGACCTAAATAGACACTTCTCCAAAGAGGACATACAGAAGGCCAAAAGTTATATGGAAAAAGTGCTCAAAATCACTGATCACCATATAGATGCAAATTAAGATGACAATGAGGTATCACCTCACACCTGCCAGATTAGCTACCAGCAATAAATCAATAAACAACATGTGCTGACAAGGATGTGGAGAAAAGGGAACCCTAATACACTGCTGGTGGGATGCAGACTGGTGCAGCCATTATGGAAAACAGTACGGAGTTTCCTCAGAAAATTAAAAATCAAACTGCTGTTTGACTCAGGGATCCCACTTCTAGGAATATATCCTAAGAATCCCATAACAGCAATCAGAAAGAATATATGCACTCCAATGTTCATAGCAGCCCAATTTACAATACCTAATACCTGGAAACTGCCCAAGTGCCCATCATTAACTGAGTGGATAAAAAAACAGTGGTACATTTACACAATGGAATTCTATGCAGTAGTATAAAAGAAGGATCTCTTACCCTTTAAAACAGCATGGAGGGACCTGGAGAGTATTATGCTAAGTGAAACAAGCCAGTCAGAAAAAAACAAGTATCACATGATCTTACTTATATGTGGAATCTAATGAACAAAATAAATAGATGAACAAAATAGGTCCAGAGGCGTGGAAATATGGCACAAACTGAGGAATCACAGAAGGAAGGCAGGGGAGGGTGGGTGAGTGGGAAGAGATTAACCAAAGAACTTGTATGCATATATGAATAATCTATGGACACAGACATTAGTGAAGTGAAGGCCTGGGGTAGGGTAGGAACAGGGTGGAGGGGGGCAATAGGGAAAAGTAGGGGTCATCTGTAATATTCTCAACAATAAATATAAAAAACATACCATCATCTTAATAAATGGGAAATTTCCCATAATAAAGAAAAATGGCAATTTTAAAAGATATTTGAAGGTAAAAAAGTAAAAATAAATACTTTTTCATCATTTTATTCTTTTTTAAAAATATATTTTCATTGATCTGAGAGAGGAAGGAAGAGGGAGAGAGAGATAGAAACATCCACGATGAGAGAGAATCATGGATCGGCTCCCTCCTGCAAGTCCCCCACTGTGGATCGAGCCCACAACCTGGGCATGTGCCCTTGACCGGAATTGAACCCGGGACCCTTGAGTTCGCAGGCCGATGCTCTATCCACTGAGCCAAACCAGCTAGGGCCATTTTATTCTTTATAAGACATACAATCATACACTACAAAATATCACATTCAACAATGTAAAAAAACTGTGATAAGAATAAAAGTGTATTCTTCTTTATGTGAAAAAAATAAAAACCACAATACATCTCTCTATTAATATCAAAGGTCATAAAATTGCTACATGAAAAACTTAGAGGCTAAGTCATAGATGAGACAATTATATGTTTTGGGCATGAAATAGAAGAATCAATTCAGACTGTAGGCTCCTCTGATCTGTGTTTGAATCACATCTCTGCAGTTCCTGTTTGGGACATTTACTCTCTGATGTCTCCTTTCCATGTGATTCACCTTTGCTGGAGGAATAACTTTTGAGTTGTTGTAAAGATTTAGAGCTATGTTTGTAAAGCACTAAGCATACTGATTTCTAGATAGACTTTAAAAATGTTTTTATTGATTTTTTTAGAGAGAGATGGAGGGAGAAGGATAGAGAGATAAAAATAAAAAATAAAATCAGCGAGAGAACATTGATAAGCTGTCTCCTGCATGCCCCCTACTGGGGATCGATCCCACAACCTGGGCATGTGCCCTGACTGGGAATCAACTGGTAAACTCTTGGTTCATTGGTCAACACTAAATCATTGAGCCACACCAGCTGGGCTAGATAGACTTTTTCAATGATTAGATTCCCTACCTTTTAGTACACACACACACACACACACACACACACACACACACACACACACCTCATATTCATATTTGTTTTATCATGGGATATAAGACAGATGTTACCTCTAACTACATATATTTTGTTACTCCCGAGGATATTTTCCCATTGATTTTTAGAGAGAGTGGGAAGGAGAGAGGAGAGAGAGAGAGAGAGAGAGAGAGAGAGAGAGAGAGAGAGAGAGAGAGACATCGATGTGAGAGAGACGCAACATTTGGTTGCCTCCCAATCAAGGCTGGGGATCAAGCCTGTAACTGAGGTATGTGCCCTTGACCAGAATTGAACCTGGGACCCTTCAGTCCAAGGCCCAATACTCTATCCACTGAGCCAAACCTGCTAGGGCACCTCCAGGTATTTTTATACCTATGAAGTTCTAAAAATATTTTTCATTTTTGTATGTAAAAAAATGGTTAATTTTCTTATGAAATACATAAGTATCTTTTTTCTTCTTGTTGCTTTACAAAATCAAGTATCTTACATAAAACTTCTAGTATTGCCCTTCTAGTAACAATGCCTACAGCAACTAGCAATTCTTGCAACTGAATCAGAAACCCAATGATCCCACAGATACAGCTTTTGAAGGTAAAGATCTTTACTTAACAATATATGAATAATACAAATAAATATTTGTGGTAAAATTTTAATGGTTCAACAAATGTTATTTTTTCAACATGTCACCAAGTTGAATAAGCCTTAGCTATGATAAAATATATTTTAATGATAATTAAATATAATAAACAAATATTTTCCAACTCATAAAACATAAAGAGAGAAAAAGTTTATTTATATTTTAAAATTTTTGAGACTACAGTGCACAATCATCAAATATTGACCATTGTCCAAAATGATAATCTGGTTCACCAAGTGAATTTTTAAAGGTGGATATCTATATCTCTAACTATATCTCTATCTATATCTCTATATGTAAAATATATAATTAATTCTTACCCAAGGATATTTTTCCCATTAATTATTTTTTTTAGAGAAAGATGTAAGGAGGAAGAGGGGGGGAAAGAGAGAGAGACATCCATGTGAGAGAGACACATCGATTGGTTGGCTCCTGAATGTGCCCCTACCAGGGCCAGGGATCAAACCTGCAATCCAGGCATGTACTCTTGACTGGGAATCAAACCTGTGATCCAGCCTGACCAGTGTAGCTCAGTGGTTGAGCATCAATCCATGAACCAGAGGTCACGGTTCAATTCCTGGTCAGGGCACATGCCCGGGTTGCAGGCTTGATCCCCAGTAGGGGGCATGCAGGAGGCAGCCAATCAATGATTTTATCTCCTTATTGATGTTTCTATTTCTCTCTCCATTTCTCTCTCTGAAATCAATTAAAAAACCCCAGACAAAACCCATGATCCTTTAACCATTAGACACACTGGCCAGAGCTAATATATATATACTAGGGGCCTGGTGCAAGAAATTCGTGCACTGGGTTGGGGGGGGTGTCCCTCAGCCTAGCCTGCCCCCTCTCATATACTGGGAGCCCTTAGGCGTTGAACCCCATCACCCTCCAAACGCAGGATTGGCCCCTTGCCCAGGCCTGACGCCTCTGGCCTAGGCGTCCGGCCCCGGGCAGCGGGGACCTGCAGTGGCAGCGGGGGGTGCCGCGATCACGCGGGCTCCGCCCCTGCAGGAAGCCTCTGGCTGAGGCGTCCAGCCTGGGCAGCGGGGACCCACAGCTGCAGCGGCCCCGCGATCGTGGGCTTCGCTTTAGGCCCAGGCAAGGGACCCCTAGCTCCTGGGACTGCCAGCTTCGACCGTGCCCAGCTCCCATCGCTGGCTCCACCCCTACTTCCTGCTATCACTGGCCAGGGCGGAAAAGGCACCTGATTCTCCGATCATGGCTGGGGGGCAGGGCAAAGGCGGCCCTGGGGCCGCCTTTGCCCTGCCCCCCAGCTCTTAGCTCCCCCCTGGGTTTCCAATCACTGTCAGTGGCAGGGGGCTTCTTCCTGCTTTCCCTTTCGCCTCCCTGCATTGTGCCTACATATGCAAATTAACCGCCATCTTGTTGGCAGTTAACTGCCAATCTTAGTTGGCAGTTAATTTGCATATAGCCCTGATTAGCCAATGAAAAGGGTATCGTCGTACGCCAATTACCATTTTTCTCTTTTATTAGTATAGGTATACTAGATGCCTGGTGCACGAAATTCGTGCACAGGGGAGTGGGGGCGGGATCCCTCAGCCCAGCCTGCACCCTCAGGGGATGTCCGACTGCTGGTTTGCAGGAGGCGACCAGCAGGGCGCTCCCCGGCCGGTCCCACCCCCGATCACTGCCGCCAGTTGCCTCCCTCTCAGGGGGCAGACACTCAACACAGGAACTTCCCCCAGTCGGCACGACGGCCCCCTGGTGGTCAGTGCGCATCATAGCGACCGTCGTTCTGCCATTTGGTCAATTTGCATATTAGGGTTTTATTATATAGGATTTAAATCCTCACCTGAGGATATGTTTATTGATTTTAGAAAGAGGAAGGGAGAGAGAGAGAAACATTGATGTGAGAGAAACATCAACTGGTTGCCTCCTGTAGTCGCCCCAACCTGAGATCAAACCCATAACCTAGGTATTGCTCTCACCAGGAATAGAACCAGCAATGTTTTTGGGGTATTGGAGGATGTGCCAACTAACTGAGCCACCTGGCCAAGGCCATTCCAATATTTTAATGCCAAATGGAAATTTAGTAAAATGTTGTTTTTCTACTAAAAATTATTTTATTACCATGTTGAATTTTTTACATGTATGAAAACACTTTTTCATAATTACTATGGGAGAAATTTGGAGATCATCACTAGTTTAATTTTTTTGCTAATAAAATAAGATCTACCATTTTTTTTTCAGCATCTACTCGGTACCAACCACATGCTAGGCACCGCACATACATTCTTCCTAATCTTGGCAACAGTCCTGCATTATGAGACTCCTGGTTGCCCTCCCAATACATAGTGCAGCCACTATGCTGATCAGAGTGGCCATGTAATGTAGTTGGCCGATTAGATCCAAGAGGAATTATTAGGAGTGGTTTCAGAAAATTTGTTTTTTAGGGAAGGCCAGCTCAGCTGATATGCTTTCTTTTTTCCTTCACATAAAATAGCTAATTACCAGTTGACAAGTACACATTAAGATTGGCTGAGCAAGAAAACAGAGAAAGCCTCAACTTTTAATGACATTATGAAACTTAGAGTGGACAGATAAGGCCTGCCTGGACTGCCAATCACTGACATACATGATAAAAACACACACACAAAAAAACTCTTGTTTTTCAGGTTCTTTCTTTATTCAGGATGACTGCAACTCTGAACTGTTCATCTGAAAAGAAAATGTTGACCTTTTCAGTGTCTGAGAAGAGGCAACCCAGCTGGTAGAAAACAGAACAACAATTTGATACATAGGTATCAGAATCATTAATGATCTGATTTAAAAGTGCTTTGAAAACTTTGGATTAGAAGTGTTACAAAGTTAGAGGCTATTTAAACATTTTCCCTAATTTAAAAAAAGTTTTTAAATATATTTTTATTGGTTTTAGAGAGAGAGGAAGGGAGAGGATGAGAGAGAAGGAGAGAAACATTGATGAGAGGGAGACATTGATCAGCTACCTGCCGTATGCCCCGCACCAGAGATCGAGCCGGCAACCCAGGCGTGTGCCCCAACTGGGAACCAAACAGGCAACCTCTTGTTGCATGGGACAATGCTCAACTAACTAAGCCCCACCAGCCTGGGCTCCCTTAATTTTTAAAAAATAAATTTTCATCTTGGGCAAGTGTCTTTAAACCCTAGTCCTCAGTTTATTTACTTTAAGACAAAAGAATGGCACTAGATTATTTCTAAGATGCCTTACAGAGAGAACTATTAAAATGTGGTACATATTGGCCTATAGTAAAACAACAACCTCGTCCCAAATGCATTATTCCTGATAATCTTATGATTACCAGTGAGCCATAAATGTACACATTGCAAAATTTAATATAGAAGAGCCCTAATATCTCTGAGACTTAGAGGAATAGTCTAAACACGCACGTAGTATTACACTCTGTACTGAGGTTCACACAAATGTGCTAAATGTAGTCACTAAAAGATTATAAACTCCAGCCTTGAATTTTGCTTTTCTAGACAGATTGTGTCTGGAAAGAACAAACAAAAGTGCTATATATGTATAGTACAGAGCATGGTTAAAGCTCCCTTATCCAACATTTGTAGGTCATTGGTTGATTGAAGAAGTAAATTAAAGCAAATACATTTTTTAAATGATACTACGTGCCTTGAACTTTTCATTTTAACTTGAACTACAATTATATTTTATTTGTCAATCTTTTGAAATGGAAAATACTTGTAGATTTTTACTTTTTCTAAGCTTTTGCAGTCTTCTTTCTTTTTTTAAAAAAGAATTTAGTGTTTATTTTATTTTTAATCCTCACCTGAGGATATTTTTCCACTGAGTTTTAGAGAGAGTGGGAGAGGGAAAGACAGAGAGAAACATCCATGTGAGAGAAACACATTGATTGGTTGCCTCATGCATGCACCCTGATCAGGGCCCAGGCCAGGCAGGAGCGTGCAACCAAGGTGCCCTTGACCAAAATCGAACCCGGGACCCTTTGGTCCACAGGCCAAAGCTCTATCCACTGAGCCAAAACCGGCTAGGACTTTTGCAGTTTTCTTGCTTCACCCAATTTTACAGCAATTTCTTTAGTGACTTTTGTTTCACATTCCACTGTTTTACATAATATTTAATTAATTAAAAATTACAATAACACATTCAACTGATATAAAGGGGATTGGGGAAAAATGCAACTGACTCTACAAGCATGGAATTTGTAGTGGGAGCAGAAGTTCACAATTATATCAAAAAGAATTTTATTAATTGTTGAATACATATCATGCTGTGGCAATGTTTTAAAGAGAGAACGAAAAACATCAATTAATCTGGCAAATTAAGTGTATGACATGAGAACTGCTATGTGCCCATCACCAAGGACAGATAGTGCATAATCAGATGTTAAGCTATTTTATTTGCTGTTTTAGAACATGAATCTTTGGAGACTAGTGAATTGAATATTAAAACAATCTCCCTAACATCCTAGAAGCTCTCATCCCTTTATCCTTCCTATCTTGTTCTTATGAACAAATTCCTCCCTTATATTTTGTTGTCTCCCTGTCATTTTCTTCTGTTGCTGAGTCTCTGCCTTGTTTTCATGCCAGGTATCCCTGTTTCTACAGTTTTCTCAGGCACTGGAGCCTTTAGCTTACAAGTTTGTTAGCAGATTAAATGATCATGGGGAGCTCTAGCAGAGTACCTGGCATAAGTAGGCAATAAAGTGTTTCTTTTCCCCCCCATTTCTTCATGTAAGTTGCTATCACATTCCTTACTCAGAGCTCTAACTTCTTACAGGAATGCTTGTTGAATCTCCTAGAGCAGTGGTCGGCAAACTCATTAGTCAACAGAGCCAAATATCAACAGTACAACGATTGAAATTTCTTTTGAGAGCCAAATTTTTTAAACTTAAACTATATAGGTAGGTACATTGTTATTAACTTAATTAGGGTACTCCTAAGCTGGCCTTTGCTAAAAACGTCCTCAATCTGATTGAGGTACGTTCGCTGAGGTCGACCCCTTCCAACTCTCCCATCCACACTCGTCTTGTATACTTGTTTCGTCTATCTCCTTTTGTTCATCCTCTCTATATGTCCAAACCATCTCAACATACCTTTCTCAATCCTCGACACTACATCTTCTTTCACTCCACAATGTTCCCTAAAATTAACTTAATAAACTTTAAAGTTTTAAGTCTTAGTTAAACTATAGGTACGTTGAATAAAACTTGATATCATACTTAATAACGATATTATTTATTGATAAAATTAAATTCCTTACAATTTACCTTACAATATCCATGAAATTAAATCATGACAATGACTGACAAACACTAATGTGAACAATGGCCTTGCATCTCCTTGGAAAGTTTGGGTAAGTCAGGTTTGTATGTTGTTGTTTTTAATTTTAGGCACGATTCCAGGTTCTCATCAATAAGACGACTTCTGCGCATGGGCCACGAAGTTTCAATCACACTGTACGTGCGCGCCCGCATGTGGTATTTTGTGGAAGAGCCACACTCAAGGGGCCAAAGAGCCGCATGTGGCTCACGAGCCACAGTTTGCCGACCACTGTCCTAGAGGTTGACCACTGCCTGCCAGGATCTTTGCCAATAAGAGCCTTGTACAATATGCTTGCTTGTACATTTACTGTATACTGGTGTATTAATCAGGGTTCTCCAGAGAAAAAGAACCAATAGATACCATATCTATATCTATCTATATCTATAATCTACATCTACCATCTTTATCTAATCTATATCTTTATATGGAGAGAGAAAGAGAGAGAGAGTTGGCTCACATGATTATAGAGGCTGAGAAGTTCCAAGATCTGCTGTCGGCAAGCTGGAGACTCAGGAGAGCAGATGGCGTCATTCCAGTATGAAAGCTGGAAGGCTTGAAACCCAAGAAGAGCCAATGTTTCAGTCTGAGTCTGAATTCAGGAAAAGACCTAGCTCAAGACAGGCAGGAGACACGCCCTACTCCTGAAGGGTAAGTCTCTATTCTACTTAGGTCTTTGATTGCCCACCTACTTTGGGGAGGGCAATCGACTTGACTCAGTCTACCCATTCAAATGTTAATTGGATCCAAAACAGGCTCACAGATACACCCAGAAAAATGTTTGATCAAATATCTGGGCACCTTGTGGCCCATCAAATTGAAACATAAAATTAACTATCACATTGGGCACTGTGCTAGGCATTGTTCACATTCTTATAATTATTTCTGGTCTCAGAGAAGTCAGTGCCCCCTCTTTCACATCCTAATGTTCCAATCTATGCTCTTTTTTTTTTTTCAGAGCAAAAACAATTTAATCCTATATCATAGCACTAACAATAACAAAAAATACTTAAATGTTTTACAACTCTTTTGAAATGAATACTATTATCACCCTTACTTGAGAAGAAACTGAAAATTAGAGTGGGGAAGTAAGTTACCTACAGTCATGGACTAAAAGATGGCAGAGCTGCCTGGTTGGTGTGGCTCAATGGTTGAACATTGACCCATGAATCAGGAGGTCATGGTTCAATTATTGGTCAGAGCACATGCCCAGGTTGCAGGCTCGATCCCTCATAGGGGGCATGAAGGAGGCAGCTGACCAATGATTCTCATCATGGATGTTTCTATCTCTCCCTCCTGCTCCCTTCCTCTCTTTGAAATCAATAAAAACATATTTTATTTATTTTAATATATTTTATTGATTTCAGAGAGGAAGGAAGAGGGACAGAAAGAAACATCAGTGATAAAGAAGAGAAAAAAAAGACAAAAAAGAAAAAGAAAAGAAACATCAATGATGAGAATCATTGATTGGCTGCCTCCTACACGCCCCCTACTGGGGATCGAGCCTGCAACCTGGGCATGTGCTCTTGATCAGAATCGAACCCGGTGCCCTTCAGTCCACAGGTCGACGCTTTATCCACTGAGCCAAACTGGCTAAGGCAAAAACATATTTTTTAAAATGGCAGAGCTGAATCTATAAACTCAAGGAGTCAGACATGAGTTCACATGCTTAACACCAGGCTACAATGCTTTCAAATAAATCAAGAAAGACACAACCTTGCAAATGGTTGTAATAAAAGAAAAATATAAACTTTCAGTTTTTATTATCCAAAAGGGCATTAGCCCAAAGAGCTCTAATTTTCAATTCTCTCTTTTATTAAAAAAAAAAACTACACAAAAGTACACAAAAGAAAAATATTTAATGTTAATATTATAACTCAATGAATTGAAATGAAATGAGATACTACTTTTTTTTCTTTACTCTGCTTTCTTTTGTTTTTGTTTTTGTGAGATAGTATTTTTGGTTAACATTTTAGTAGTTATTTTAAAACTATTTGCATGCTCATCATAGAAAATTGAAGAAATAGAAAATATAAAGAAGACAATAAAAACAGCTCACAATTTCATTATTAATATTTTATTAAATATCTTTCAGTCTTTAAAAAACTTTTATTAAATTGGGGTAACACTGATTAATAAAATTATATAGGTTTCAAGTGTACAATTCTGTAATAGATAATCTATATATTGTACTATATGTTCACCACCCAAAGTCAAGTTTCCTTCCATCACCACTTATACCCCATTTACGCTCTTCTACATCCCTCACTCCCATTTCCCTCTATAATCACCATGCTATTGTCTATGTCCGAGTTGTTGTTTTTGCTTAATTTCTTCACCTTTCACCCAGCCCCTTAACTCCCTCCCCATAACAGCTATCAGTCTGTTCTCTGTATCTATGAGTCTGTTTCTATTTTGTTCACTAGACTCTACATATAAGAGAAATCATATGATATTTGTCTTTCTCTGACTGGCTTATTTCACTTAACATAATATTCTCCAGGTGCATCTATGCTGTCATAAAAGGTAAGATGTACTACTTTTTTTTACGGCCGAGTAGTATTTCATTGTGTAAATGTACCACCACAGCTTTTTTTATCCACTCATCTACTGATAGACACAGGCTGCTTCCAAATCTTGGTTATTGGAAATAACACTGCAATGAAAATAGGGTGCATAAACTGTTTAGAATTCGTGTTTTGTTTTCCAGATATATTCTCAGGGGTGGAATTGCTGGGTCATAATACAGTTCCATTTTTAACTTTTGAGAAAACTTCATACCATTTTCCACAGTGGCTGCACCAATCTGCATTCCCACAAATAGTGCACCAGGGTTCCCTTTTCTTGATGTCCTCACCAACACTTGTTTGATGATAACCATTCTGACAGGTATGAAGTGATATCTCATTGTGGTTTTAATTTGCATATCCCTGATGATTAGTGACGCTGAGCATCTTTGTATATATCTATTTGGCCATCTGTATGTCCTCTTTGGAGTACTGTCTATTCAGGTCCTGTGCCCATTTTTTAATTAGATGATTTTTTGGGGGGTGTTGAGTTATATTAAGTTGTTTATAAAATTTGGATATTAATCCCTTATCAGATGTATCGGTGAATATGTTCTCCCATTTGGTGGGCTGTCTTCATTTTGTTAATTGTTTCCTTTGCTGTACAAAACCTTTTTAGTTTAATGAAGTAGCATTTGCTTATATTTTTTTTTGTTTCCCTTGCCCAAGGCAACATAACAGAAATCTTCTGAGATTTTACTGCCTATGTTTTCTTCTAGGATTTTTATGGTTTCAAGTCTTACATTTAAGTTTTTAATCTATTTTGAGTTAATTCTGTGCATGGTGTAAGAAGGTGGTTGAGTTTTATATTTTCGCATGTATCTGTCCAATTTTCCCAACCATTTGTTGAATAGACTGTGTTTACCCCATTGTATGTTCTTGCTTCCTTTGTCAAATATTAATTGACCATAAAGGCATGGGTTTATTTCTGGGCTCTCTATTCTGATCCATTGATCTATAATGTCTGCTTTTATGCCAGTACTACGCTGTTTTGATTACTATGACCTTGTAGTATAGTGAAATCAGGTAGCATGATTCCTCCAACTTTATTTTTCTATTCAGGGTCTTTTTTGGTTCCATATAAATTATTGGGATATTTGTTCTAGTTTTGTGAAATATACCATTGGTACCTTGAAAAGAATTGCATTGAGCCCAGCTGGCGTGGCTCAGTGGTTGAGCACTGACCTATGAACCAGGAGGTTGCAGTTCAATTCCTGGTCATGGCACATGCCCAGGTTGGAGGCTTGAACCCCAGTAGGAGGTGTTCAGGAAGCAGCCGACCAATGATTCTCATCATTGATGTTTCTATCTTTCTCTCCCACTCCCTTCCTCTTTGAAATTAATAAAAGTATATACTTTTAATTGCATTGAATCTATGTATTGTTTTGGGTAGTATAAACATTTTAATGATGTTAATTCTTTCCATCCATGAACATGGTATATGCTCCCACTTATTTGTATCTTCTTCAATTTCTTTCTTCAGTATTTTATAATTTTCTGAGTACAAATCTTTTACATCCTTGGTTAAATTTATCCTAGAGTGTGTGTTTTGTGTTTTTTGTTTTTTTAGATGCAATTGTAAATGGGATTGTTTTCTTAATTTCCTTTTCTGGTATTTCTTTGTTGGTATATAAAAATGCAACTGATTTCTGGATATTTATTTTGTATCCTGCTACTTCACTGAATTTATCAGTTCTAGTTTTTTGGTGGAATCTTTACGGTTCTTTATATACAGTATCATGTCATTTGCAAATGATGACAGTTTTACTTCTTCCTTTCCAATTTGGATCCTTTTTTTCTTCTTCTTCTTTTTGTTTCATTGCTGTAACTAGGATTTCCAGTGGTGAAACCAGAAATCCCTATCTTGTTCCTTAAGGGAAACACTTTTAGTTTATTTTTTGCCTGTTGAGTATGATGTTAGCTGTGGGTTTGTCATATATGGCCTTTATTATGTTGAGGTGTGTTCCCTCTATTCCCACTTTGCTTACAGTGTTTATCACATACAGATGTTAGATTTTACCAAATGCTTTTTCTGCATTGATTGATGTGATCATGTGATTTTTATCTGTCATTTTGTTTATGTGGTGTATCGTGTTTATTGATTTGCAGATTTGTACCAACCTCCTATCCTTGGAATAAAGTGCACTTGATCATGGTGTATGACCTTTTTATTGTTTTGGTGGACCAGTTTGCTAGTATTTTTTTGAGGATTTTACCATCTATGGTCACTAGGGATATTGGCTTATAATTTTCTTTCTTTCTTTATCTGGTTTTGGAATTAGGATAATGTTGGCCTCATAAAATGAGCTTGGGTGTCTCCCCTCCTCTTGAACTTTTTGGAATAGTTTGAGAAGGATATGTGTTAGTTCTTCTTTGAATGTTTGCTAAAATTCACTTGTGAAGCCAGGTCTTTGGTTTGATGGTAGTTTTTAAATTTTTATTATTTATTTAGTTTTAATCTTTACCTAAGGATATTTTTCCATTGATTTTAGAGACAGTGAAAGAGTGAGGGAAAGACAGAGAGAAATATCAATATGAGAGAAATATATCAGTTGGTTATCTCCTGCATGAGCCCTGACCAGGACCCAGGCTGGGGAGGAGCCTGCAACCGAGGTTTGTGCCCTTGACTAGGATTGAATTAGGGACCCTTCAGTCCACAGGTCATTGCTCTATCCAGTGAGTCAAACCGGCTAGGGCATTTTAAAGAAACTTTTTTTTTATTGCTGCTTCAATTTCAGTCTCTTCAGATTTTGATTGTTCTTGATTCAGTTTTGGAAGATTGTATGTTTCTGGGAATTTATTCATTTAGTCAAGATTATAAAAAAACCACAAAAAAATAATTGTCCATTTTGTTAGCATATAGTTGTTCATAATATTTTCTTAAAATCCTTTCTGTGGATTCTGTTGTTAGTTCTCCTCTTTCATTTCTGATTTTATTTGTTTGGGTCCTCTCTTTTTCTTATAAGTCTGGTTGAATGTTTTTCCATCTTTTTTATCTTTTTTTAAAAAAAGCTGTTGGTTTCATTGATCTTGTGTGTTGTTTTTTAATTTAGACTTTATTTCATTTTTTTTTCTGTTCTGATCTCTATTATTTAAATTCTTCTACTCACTTTAGGCTTTGTTTGTTGTTCTTTTTCTAATAGTTTGAGATTTTTTTGTTTCTTGAAATAGGCCTGAAATGCTATGATTTTGTCTCTTATGACTGTTTTCACTACATCCAATGGGTTATTGAGTTCTCATTTTCATTTCTTTCAAGACATCTTTTTATTTTTTCCTTGATCTCATGTTTAACCCATTCATTATTAGTAATATGACACTTTAGCTTCCATGTCTTTGCATGTTTTTCAGTGTTTTTATTTTGTTGTAATTGATTTCCAGTTTCATAACATTATGGTCAGAGAAGATGATGCTTAATATGATTTTAATCTTCTTAAATGTATTGAGATTTGTCTTGTGTCCTAATACGTCAGTGGTTCTCAACCTTCCTAATGCCGCAACCCTTTAATACAGTTCCTCATGTTGTGGTGACCCCCAATTTCATTGTTACAAATTGAACATAATTAAAGCATAGTGATTAATCACAAAAACAATATGTAATTATATATGTGTTTTCCGATGGTCTTAGGTGACCCCTGTGAAAGGGTTGTTCGACCCCCAAAGGGGTCGTGACCACAGGTTGAGAACTGCTGTAATACGTGGTCTATTTCAGAAAGTGTTCCATGTGCACTTGAAAAAAATGTATACTCTGCTGCTTTGGGGTGAAATTTTCTGAAGATACAAATGAAATCTATCTGATCTAATGTGTCATTTAAGGTTGCTGTTTCCTTGTTGATTTTCTTTCTGGAAGATCTATACATTGATGTCAGTGGAGAGTTAAAATCCCCTAGTGTGACTGCATTGCTGTCAACCTCTCCTTATGTTCATCAAGATTTACTTTATATATTTAGGTGCTCCTAGGTTAGGTGCATAAATGTTTACAAAGGTTATATCATCCTCTTTTTGGATTGATTCCTTCATCATTTCATAGTGTCCTTATTTGTCTCTTGTTATAGCCTTTGTTTTAAAGTCTATTTTATCTGATATAATTATTGCTCCCCCAGCATTTTTTTTCCCATTTCTATTGATATGAAATATCTTTTTCCTTCCCCTTACTTTTAGTCTGTGTGTATCTTTTGTTCTGAGGTGGCTCTCTTATAGACAGCATATGTATGGGTATTGTTTTCTTATCAATTCAGCTACCCAATGTCTTTTTATAGGAGCATTTAAGCCATTTACATTTCAAGTGATTATTGATAGGTATGTATTTGTTGCCATTTTATTCTTTATGACTATGTTCCTGTGTTTTTAAAATTTTCTCTTCTTCTTAAAGCCAGCCTTTAACATTTGTATTATTGGTTTGTTGGTAATGGACTTCTTTAGCTTTTTCTTGTCTGAGAAGCTCTTTACTTTTCCTTCAATTTTAAATGATAGCTATCCTTGGTAAAGTAGCCTTGGTGTAGATCCTTGCTTTCATCACTTTGAATATTTCATGCCAATCACTTCTGGGCTGAAATGTTTCTGGTGAGAAATCAGCTGAAGTCTTGTGGGAGCTCCCTCACGGCTCCCTTAAAGACAGTAGGTAAACTGTCTTTCTCTTGCTGCCTTTAAGATTCTCTGTCTTTAATCTTTGCCATTTCAATTATAATGTGTATTGCTGTGGGGGCCTCTTTGGGTTCATCTTGTTTGGGACTCTCTGTCTGTGCTTTTTGGACTTTGTGTCTTTTTTCTTCTCCGGGTTAAGGAAGTTTTCAGTCATTATTTCTTCAAATAGGTTCTTGATCCCTTGCTCTCTCACTTCTCTTTCTAGTATCCTTATGATGCAGATGTTGTTATGCTTCATGTTGCTCCAAAGGTCCCTTCAACTCATTTTTTAAAATTATTTTCTTTTTGCTGCTCTAATTGGGTGTTTTCTGCTTCCTTGTCTTCTAAATTGCTGATTTGATATTCTGCTTCATCCAACCTACTGTTTATTCCTTCTAGTATAGTCTTCATTTCAGATATTGTATTCTTAATTTCTGGCAGGATCTTTTTATGGTACCTGCTGTTGAAGTTCTCACTAAGTTTTTGAAGTTCCAAGTTACTTGAGAAACCTTATAACCATTTTTTTTGAAGTCTACATCTGGTAAATTGTTATCTTGATTTCATTTAGTTCTTTTACTGGAGATTTCTTTTGTTCTTTCATTTGGGGCATGTATTTTGGCTGCCTTTGTGTTGTTTGTATGTATTAGGTAGCTCTGCCATGTCTACCAGTCTTTGTAGTGTGGTCTTATGTACTATGTGTCCTGAGGGAATCAGTGACATAGTCTATTTGAACACCTGAACTGGGTGGGTGCTCCAGGAATGTCCACTGGATGGGTTATATGAGCCCTCCTATTGTAATTGAGCCTTGATTGTCATTGGCCCATTCATACGTGGGATTGACCCTCAGGCTGGCTGACTGTGGGGATTGACCCTGGCCACAGTGTATGAGCTGCTGTACAGATGCTGACCACATGAAGCAGAATTAGCCTCAGCAGAGTCTGGTGTCTGCTGAGATCTCCCTTGGGATATGTTGCTTGTGACGCTAATTGGATCCTGTTCTGATGTTGTCTGAAGCTGGCCACTGGGTGTGTTGGTTCTGGGGCCTCTTGGTAGGGCCTCTGGTGCAGGTCAGTGTCAGACACTGCCCATGACTGGCCCTGAACAACCTGTTTAGAGCTACATAGTGATCCATAGTTTGTGGCTGCCTTTGCTGGACCTAGGTATGCATGGGAAGGACCAAGTTGCGCACCAACTCTAGCTTCCACCAGCAGTGAGCTCAGTGAAAGGCCAGCTAAAGGCCTAAGTCCCCCAAGACCCACCTCTGTCTGCCTCTACCTGCTGTCTGTTAAGCTCAGTTACTGAAAGAACCTCTGGTGGTACTCAAGTTGTATCAGGTAGGTTCTCAGTGAATCACCAGGTAGGGGCTAGTGGTATTCACCAGATTGATTTTGGTTAAAACTCAGTACCAGTGCTGAGTCTGAGGCCACTCAGCAAAAGTCCCTGGCACCTGTCAAGCATCTGCAGATCTTTGTGGTTGGGTGGGGTCTCAGGGAGTCATCCGACTGAAGCCAACAGACTTTATCAGGCCCAAGCAGACCAAGATTTGGCCATGTGAAGGCAGATCCCTGCACTGGTCAGGCATGCGAAGGAAAAATGACCCTTGTTCTAGAACTACACAACTCTGTTCCAGATTCTGCTGGAACCTCAGCTCTGTAAGGCATGGCCGCTGGGTGCTGGGAGGGTGGGGTGAGTGGATCTCCTGTGAGTAGGAGGCACTGGTCATGCTTTGGGGAAAGTGGTGGAATAATCCCCACCCAGAAGCACACAACTCAGTATTTTCTGGATTCTGCCCATACCTTCTGGGAAACCCACTTGGTGGTGCAGGGCTGGGCCACCAGGAGTCGAGAACATGGGGCTTAGGATCTCATGTGAAAGGGAGGTGCCAGTCAGGTTCATGGGAAAGTTGGGGGAATGGCTCCCACCCTCAAAGCCACACAACTCAGTCCCTCATACCTTCTGTGGGGCCCAGGCCTCTACACTCTGGCCAAGACACCTGACTCCTCAGCAGGCCATGACCTCCACATGTTGGGGCAACAGGAAGTCCAGAGGGTGGGGCTACTGCATCCCCCCAGGCTGGTGCCTTAAGGAGGGGAATGCTCCACCCAAGAAAGATGGGGTCTGTGGTGTGGAAGAGGAATTCAACACAGAGATTCTGGTGGCTGTTTCTTCAGCTCTCTCCCCAGAGCCACAAACACCAGTCTCTCCTCACAGGACTTTAGTCGGCTCTGCCCTACATTTGCCAGAGCCCAGGGTGAATAGCTGCATATGAGATTTTGTGTGCTGACCATTTAAGAGGGCACCTGTGTATCTAGTAGACTCCTGACTCTCCCTAGTAGACAGAAACCCTGCTGACTTTCACACCTCTGTGTTGTTATGTGGTTGCCTCTCCCAAACTGTGGTGCTCTAGGCTGGGGAGCCTGGGGTGGGGTTGAAACCCTCACACTCCTCAGGGTGCCCTTTGCAGCTGAGGTACCCCTCTAGAATCTCAGCTGCTGCCTGTGGGAGTGGGGCCAATCCTTTTCTCATCTCCACCCTTCCTACCAGTCTCGATATGGCTTCTTCTGTAAATCCTTGCTTATAAGACTTCTGTTCAGCTAGACTTCAGTTGGTTATTCAGGTTGATCATTGTATATTTTAGTTCTAATTCCAGTTTGGTTTTGGGAGGAGGTGAGTGTACCTTCCACCTACTTTGCTGCCATCTTCCCCACCTGATTGTTACCCTGTACCCTCCTGTTCCCGAGACCTGCCATACCTCTCCAATGTTTTAAGTTTGCCTCCGCTTTCTCTACCTAAAAACATGTTTAAGTTTTTCCTTGACTTTAAAACAAAGGTCCTCTTTGGTCCTTTAAGTTACCATCCAAACTCTATTTTAGTGCAAAAGGAATGTTTATAGCCTCTCCCTTCAGTCGTTCCCTAAAATCTCTGGTGACCTAATTAATGTTTCTTTTGTCTCTATATTCCACTAACAAGACCCTTGTAAAACTCAACCATAGCTTTCTCAATTCTAATGTCTTTTGTTCAGTCTTCACTTTGATGTTTCAGTAATTAAAAAAAAATTCTCCTTTCTGAAATTCTTCTCTTAGCTTTGGCAAGTTGAGTTCTTGGTTGCCCACCTTCTTCTTTTCTAGTTATTTTGGTTTCTCTTTCTTGTCTTGTCCTCTTAGATAAATGTTCCTCACAGCATTTTTAACTTCTTTTTTTGGCATTTATCAAATGCCACTCCATGTTTTAGTTATTTCTATAGTATAGGTTTAAGAGGAAAACATATAGTCCCACTACTTCTTATTCCTCTTCTCTGCTTTAGTTTTGTCCAGAGCTCATATCACTATTTGACATAATAGAGTTTACATATTTATTATCTTTCTCCTCCCCATGAGGGCAAGGGATTTGGGACATTTTGTTCACTAATGTATCTCTAACTACCAGAGCTATAACTAGTGTTCAAACAATAGTTTTTGAATTAATACAAAGATTTATGTATAGCACTGTTCAATGCATTATTATTTATAAAGTAAAACATCTGCAACTAAACAAAAAATCTAGTAATAAGAGATTAAATGATTATACACCCATAGAATGTAATATTATCCACTTATTAAAAATCATTTAAAACATTTAATGAAAACTGCTAACATAGTAAGTGGAAAAGAGGCAAGATGGAAAAGAATATATTAAGAGACTCCAATTTTATTTAAAATATGTCACCAGGCCCTAACTGGTTTGGCTCAGTGGATAGAGCATCGGCCTGTGGACTCAAGGGTCCCAGGTTCGATTCCGGTCAAGGGCATGTACCTTGGTTGCGGGCACATCCCCAGTGGGGAATGTGCAGGAGGCAGCTGATTGATGTTTCTCTCTCATCGATGTTTCTAACTCTCTATCCCTCTCCCTTCCTCTCTGTAAAAAATCAATAAAATATATTTTAAAAAAATGTCACCAGTGGCTATGTCTGAGTAGAGATTAAAAGTGATTTGCTTTTCTGTTATTTTTGCATTCTTGAACTTTTTGACAAATCTTTTAAATTAGAAAATTATAAAGCTTTGAAGAAAAAAATTCTTCAGTTGCTTTATTCTCTTCTTCTCTAGTATGAATTTATCACTTCAGTTAGAGATACAATTTGCACTTATCTTTTGCTGCCTAATATTATGTATCTATATTTTCTCTGCTAGGCCCTATGTTTTCTGAAGTCAGAAATCATGTCTTACTTATAATTTTCAGAGCCTTCACTACTTGTCTCTATAGTTAATAACTAAAAGACAAAATATTGAAAATGTTTGTGTTTTTAAAATATATTTTTTACTTCAGAGATAAAGGGGGAAGAGAGATAGAAACATCAGTGAGAGAATAATTGATTGGCTGCCTCCTCCATGCACCCCACTGGGGATCAAGCTCACAACCCAGGCATGTGCCCTTGACTGGAATCGAACGTGGCACCCTTCAGTCTGCAGGCTGTTGCTCTATCCACTGAGAAAACCAGCTAAGAACAGCTTGTTTTGAATCCTGTATTTTATCTGGCAATGCTTTGAGGTTAGATATTAGGTTTATCTCATTTAAAATGAATCCCCAGAATATAAAACAGTATTGTTGACTAGATAAATCTCTCAATAATATTTAATGAATAATTGGTGCTCTGCCTATCAGGGAGAACTTGTATCAGCAAAGAATACTTATTATTTAGAATAATACAGCTATTAATAAGAATATGTATTAAGTATCAGAAAAGAATACTTATTACTATTTCTTAAGAATAAGATTACTAAGTATTGGTAAAAAAATATGATCAACAGATAAGACTTTAATATGAATCAGCCTTTCAAACCACAAATGTTTTACTAAACATCAGTAAGTAGATAAAATCTCTCTCCCTAGATATCTGCAAAGCTGTCTCTCACTTCTTTCAGATTTCTATTCAAATGTCATTTTTTTTCAATGCCTTACCTGTTCTCTGTATCTAAAACTGCAACTCTCATCCTTCTGTAATACTGTTACCTTTCCCAACTTTAGTTTTCTTTCTTAGCACTTAAATATACTATATAATTTACTTATCATATTGTTCAGCTCTTTCGCTATAAGTAAACTTCATAAGGGCAGGCATTTTCCTTCCTGTTTCACTCACTGCAGAAATCCCAGCTCCTACACATACTAGATTCAATAAATATTTGAACAAGTGACTGAATAAACATCACTGGTTCTTATTAGCATTTGTAATTACCAGTAGTTTTTTGTCTTACTTTTTTGTTAATCCTCACTGGAGGATATTCTCCATTGATTTTTAGGGAGAGTGGAAAGGAGCAGAGACACAGACAGACAGAAAATCGCTGTGAGATACATTAATTGGTTGCCTTCTGCACGTGCCCCAACCAGGCCCAGGGATTGAGCCTGCAACCAAGGTACATGCCCCTGTGGGCAAACATTCTGTCCACAGAGTCAAACAGGCTAGGGCAGTAGTTTGATGATATTCACTTTACATGACACAAGATGGATTCCATCTAAAAAATATGATTCTGCCTGCATCTACTCAGTTCACCAAGTTCTGTCAATTCTATCACCTTGATATTCTATATAATCCTTTCTTTACCTTCCAGTTGCCACTTCAACATTTGTCTTTACAAAATGATTCACAGCTAAATTCCTTGGATTAGTGCAGAAATTGCCTAATTGGTCTTCTTGTCCACTGTCTTCCCCTTCTAACCTACCTTCTCAATTGTTATGAAAATTATATTTCTAAAGTGAGACTCTGATCATATCACTATCTTGCCCCAAAACTTTGTCTCCCACCCGAGCCAGTGTGGTTCAGTTGTTTGGGTGTTCTTCAGTGCACTGGGGAGCTGCTGGTTTAATTCCCAGTTGGGGAACATACCTGGGTTGTGGGCTTGATCCCCAGTAGTGTCATGCAGGAAGGCAGCATATTGATGTTGTGCTCTCACATTGATGTTTCTCTCTCTCTCTCCCTTCCTCTCTAAAAAAAAAAAATCAAAACATACACACACACACACATACCCCTTTATCTCCCTATCACCCAAAGGTAAAATTCAAAGTATCTTACTTGGGCAAATGAAACCTTTTATGATGTGGCCTAGCCTTAACTCCTATCACTCTTCCACATTTCTTTCAGCCCCATATGATTTCAGTCTGCTGAAATATTACTTATTTTGTAAGATTAGTTGGCCTATCCTCAGTGCTAACAGAGATCTTTGACCTTATTTTAACAGCTACCAGCACTAAGTGGTGTTTTACCGATTTAAATGTACATTTCTATTTTAACACTTCTAAACTTGGAATTTAACTTCAAATAATGGTATCTTCAATGCTGTGACCAGAAGGCAGTTGTGATGTAGCCTTGAGAGCTTATACATGTGCAAACTTCGTGGCCATTCCTGCTGGCACAACTAGACAATTGCAAACTGAAGCAGGGGGTCCCTCGGGGGTGAGGACGACAGAGCCCCAACGCGCTAGGGCGTCTGCATGCACAACTCCGGAGACCAGGTTCAGTGACGCAGATCCATTTTATTGTGGAACTATAGGGGAATATATAGCATGAGGGGACCAATCAGAGGGAGACATGTTGCTACAGGCGACCAATGGCTGAAAGGCTGGGGTACTGTGCACGTGGCTCTAGGAGTTCGTTCGTTCAGGCGGGCGTTGCTACTTCCTGGTGTGCCGAGGAAGCATGTCATGGTGGAGTGTGCTCACACCATTCCATCAGCCGCAGTGCTGAGACATACTTCCCGAGCTCTACCTACAGCAAACCCTAGATGTTTCAGTCAACCATTGAAAGAAAGGATATAAATCCCGGCTGTGGTCTAAACATCTCTCATTGATACCTTTAGTTTGATCAAGAAAGCAGCAGCATCAAAACACAGAATGGAAGCCAGTGGTTTGGAAGAAACTACTGAAGACAATAGTGAAGTATTCTTTTAAAACATTTTGCATCACTAATGCTCCTGGCTGGAATTTAATACAGTAAGGATAAATTGTAATTGATAAGCATTATGTCACAGTTTAATTAGCATTCTTCTTTCAGTGGTACAAAAATAATGGCATTTCTTAGAACCTATGGTGTCTCAGCACTGATGAAATATGGTATGTTGTCCTAGCCAGTTTGGCTCAGTGGATAGAGCATCGGCCTGTGGAATGAATGGTTCCGGATTTGATTCTGGTCAAGGGCACATGCCCGGGTTGTGGGCTTGATCCCTAGCTGGGGGCATGCAGGAGGCAGCCAGTCAATGATTCTCTCTCATCACTGATGTTTCTATCTCTCTCTCCCTCTCCCTTCCTCTCATAAATCAATAAAATATATTTAGAAAAAAGAAAAGAAACATGGTATGTTACTTTGCATTTTGAAAACAATCCTCTGAGACAGATCTTTATTATATCATGTTAGGGGTCTGCTGACTTGTCATAATATTCTCATTATCTGTTTATCTGCTGTCTGTCTTTCCATAGATTATAAACTCTCTTTGGCCTACCACAGTACCTATTATATAGGAGGTGTGCAATTAATATTAATTTAAAAATTACTGTAATTTTCATGCTCTTTTGTTAGAGAAACTGTTCCACTGTGATTCTAATTCTCATTTTGGATTATCTCCATTTTCAGGACTGATCTTGAATTATCTCAGACTTCAATTATTACTTTTGAAATACTGCTCTTTGGAAAGGTCTAATTTCTTTTTAATAGTACTCCCCACTAGCATATTCCCCACCCTGAGAATTGATATCTATATTATCTATATTATAAAAGGCCTGTGGCCCTAATACCATAACGACCAAAGACAGGCATGGGTGGGCGGGGCTGCGAGGGCGAAGGCACGAGCGAATGGGAGGGGCTGTGCGATTTTGCGCGCTGGGCTTCTAGTTATATATTAGGATGACCAAAATAAATTTTCTTATACTTGTATTATCTGAATACCTTCTGTTACAGTTTTACATCTAATTTTTTATGCCTATTACTTTTAAAAAATATTCTCAACCTCTCAATATCATTGACTATTGTAATCTTAAAGAAGAATGCAGAGAGCTAAGGAAATGGTAAGACAGCCACAAGAGTATTTGTGAGGGACACTAGCTTTCTCTGATTTTTTTGTTGAGATGGCACACTTAGATACTATAAGCCAAGTTATTGCACATAATTATTTAAAAACTGTGCTACCTAATTGGTTTAAAATGATTTAAAAGGGTTTCTGCTTAGCTTCTACAAATGAATCTAGTTCAACCACTTTTAATTTGGTTAGAATAGCTCCATTTCAACAATTTAGTCACTATTCTTTCAGGTTTCATAGAATTTATTCATTCCCTTTAAAACTGGAGCATTTGGACAGCACTCTTTAAAAATAGCAGCAAAGAGCAAGTTTTTCCCCACTTACCTTTTTTGACCAATGCCCTCCCAGAAAAATCTTCCCTCATCCCCTAGACTGCAACAGCACAGGATTTAGCACACACTACTCCAACTAGCTCTCCCTAGCACTGCAAGAGCTCACTGTTTCTTCAGTTGAGTTTAATGAAATACTCGGCTTGCATTTAGAGGCCATGTTTTACAAAAAGAAGCCAGCACATAACCAGGATCTTTCTAGAAGCACAGATATTGAGTGAAGAAGAGACTCATGTTTCCCTTCCTGTGCTTTAAGGCATAAGCTCATCAAGGGGTACAGTGGGAATATCCAGCACTACTTTTCTTTTTATTTTTTGTCAAACGTAGTTGAATTCAAGTAATTTACTTAAGTACTAGTATGTGATGTAAATCCACTGTTAGCTATATTGGTGTCACATTTATAGTTTTTTCCCCTTTAGTTTGCAGATTTTAGGAGTTTAAGAAATGTAATAACTCTAAGGGTAATATTAAATGCTAGACAAATACATTATTTTCATACTTTAAGTATATAGTTCTTAATCACCTGAAGAGCTTTTTTAAAAATGAGATGGCCAGGGCCCAACCAATTCTACTGAATTAGTTTTCTTTGGGTATGGAGATTTAGTACATTTATTATTTTTTTTTAAAGTTCTATAGGTAATGCTGATGAGTACCTCCTGGCCCAGAACCAAGGCTTTAAGCCACCGTTGACCAATAGTTTGTCAACCAGAATCAACTTGGCCTATTTCACAATTCTGCCTAGGGATAACTCAGTGCTTCCTGGTTCCTGATTGCCTCTTGATTTGCTGCCTATGTATGTCCTGACTTCTTTCCTGTTCTGTCTCAGGGCCTTGCCTTTCAGCACCTCTGGGCTTCTGAACTGGAAACCTGGCCTTTGATCTCAGGTGCCATCATAAGCATAGGTTCTGGTTATATGCGCCAGGTTGGCTCACTGGACTTGGCTCTCCTGATCTTTGTATCTAATTCTGGCTCCACCATACACTTCCAGTTATGAGGGAAGAGCCAAGATGGCTCCAAAATGATTTCAAATAATTGAAATAGGTAAGGTCATTAGTAATGCAGGCTCATCTACTTCAGTAGTCTAGTTTGATGCCCTTCAAACACTGCTTTGTAAAAAGCACCCCAACCAAAAATTCTTATATGGAAAAAGTCCTTAGCCTGGAATAAAGGCCCTCTACTCTCTAGATAGGACCTACATTTCTGGATCTTATGCTATTCCTTGTGTAGCTGGTGCTCCAGCCTAGCTGAACTTCACTGTTCCCCAGAAAGCCATTGGCAATGGTGTGCTAACTTCCTTTCTTCACTACATTTTCAATGTCTCGGACTTTTTCACCAGCAGCTTCCTCTTCCTCTATCCATTGGTAGGATTGCATATACCCACCATATCCAAATCCTACCAGTCCTTTAAAGCAGTATTTCCCAAACCTGAGTAATATACAAGAAATTACTATGATTCTACAGAATACATTTTTGAACAGGCAGGGTGGGGTCCACAGACCAGTTTGAAAAGGACGAATGTGGAAAACTGAAGACCAATTCCATTAAAATCTTTCAGTTGCAAAGTATCACTTTGAAAGAATAATTCTGTCTTTAGAACTAGGAAAACAATTTGTACGTTCTTTAAACAAAAAGAAAAAATTTTAAAGCATTCAAGAACGCTTGTCCTGGCTGGTTTTGCTCAGTGGTTAAAGCATCGGCCTGTGGACTGAAGGGACTGGTTTGGATTCCTGGTCAAGGGCACCTACATACGTTGCAGGTTCTCCAGCCGGGTTGGGGCACATGTTGGAGGCAACCAATGATGTCTCTCTCTTACATCAATGTTTATCTCTCTTCCCCCACCCCACCCCCAACCCCCATTCTGTCCAAAAATCAATGGAAAAATATCCTCTGGTGATTATTAAAACAACAACTCTCATTCTTAGCTCCAGGTCTAGGATCCTAGTTTTAGAAACACTGCTTTAAGGCACAGCTTAAATGTATTGACCCTGGAAAATGTTTTTTCATCACTGCAGGGTAATACATTTTTCTCAGAATTTTCTGAGTTTACTATCTAATCACTTTCTGCCTTGTAGTAGCTAATAATATGTATGTAATATTGTTCTAGAAAAACCTTAAGCTCTTCGAAGGCAGGTAGCATATTTTAATCATTTTTAACTCCACCAGTCCTCAGCAAATACTGTAAAACCTGTATTTCATCTTATTTTGTAGTCCAAAAAAAAAAAAAAACTCAAAAAGAATCTCTCTTCTATGGTACATACAACATATTACTGAAATAGCCCTACTACAGCAAAAAGTTCAGAGACTGACTTAATTAGAAAAAGTACAAGCTGTGAAACTCAAGATTTAAACAAAGTGTCACAAAGCATGTCTCTTCTGTGTTAATGTCAATAGGAACGATTCTTAAAAAATGATCAGTAGGTAAACAATAAATTTTAGGGTAGAGAGTAAAAAAATCAAAATACAAGGCTAGTACATTATCAGGGTTATATCTCTAATTCAACTTGTATTTCAGGCCGTCTTCAGTATTTTAACCAGAGAGTCCGAGGAAGCCGTTTCCCCGGATTCTCAGGGGAGTTCATTATTTCTGGCATCGCGGCAGGTGCTGCTCTAACCTAGCACTAGTTCCCTCACCAGGACGGGGCAATTCTGAGAGAACATCTAGTGAGAGACAGGCAGGGTGCGAGGCAGCCCATTCCCTGCGTCACTCGAGCAAGCCGGCCAGTTTTTTCACTTAAAAATAAGAGTAACGGATTATGGTTTGCCAAGGTCCCTTTTAGCTCTGAATCTGGCAGTGTACGAAGTAAACATGGTTTGGGAGAGGTCTTTCGCTGGGTAGTACCGGTTTTTCTCCCTGAGACTAACAAGGGCAACAAACTGTGAGTCAGCCTTCCGCCACGACCTTTAAGTGCTGAGTTAGAAACAAGTGGCTTGTTCCCTTTTAGTTGGGTCCTCCGACGAGAGGTTCCTGGCCTGTCCCGGGTCCACCCCAAGGCCCAGGGAGACGGCTCCGTCCTCACGGCCCAGCGGGAGCGGCGGGCCGCTCGGAGATCAGTCCCTGGTCATAAACAACCTCTCACTTCCCTTCCCCCGCCCCGGGTCCGCCCACGCCGGGGCCGGCCCTCTGAGGACCGAGGCAACTCCTCCGCTGACCGCGGGCGTGCCTCCTACCCTAAACGGGTGTTTGATCCGTAACTTCTCTCCTCCTCGCTCGCCCCGCGGGGAAGGGGCTTGTTACGGAGACCGCGGAAGCAGCGCCGAGGCTCGCGTCCACTTCCCTCCTCCCGACCCCTATCACCTCCAACAGCCAAGGAGAGCGCCGCGGCGCCGCCGCGCAGACTCACAGCCGCAGCCGACCTGCGCGCGCGCGCTGACGCTGCTCCCGCCCCCACCCAGCGATCCTTCCGCGGTCCGTCTCCGCCCCTTCCCGGAGCCGGCCTCCGCGTCCGCCGGCCCGCCGCTCACCCCTCGCGCTCGCTCGCTCGCGCGCGCACCCGACGCCCCGCCTTCACGCGTGCTCAATAACAGTTCCCGAAGCCGGCCTACAAGCTTCGCCTGTCCCTGAGCTGTTTGAATATGCTAATGAGGGGCTAAGCAGCAACCAATAGAATAGCGGAGCGGTGCGTCACGTGGCGCGAAGACGTGTCAGGGGGCGGTGGCTCTGCAGCCCCAGCCCGAGTTAAAACCGGAGTGTGAGAGAGAAAAGCGCTTCAGTAGCGAGAGGGGCTGAGAAAGTGGTGACACCGCCGGGGTGCGGAGGGAGTCCCTGAAACTTCTCCCAACAGCCCCAGGGCCAATCTCCTTTCAGCCCACTCCCCTCTTCGCCAGCTCCCAGGTCCCCACTCCCTGCATCGGGGGTGGGGTGGGGGGCCAGGCTCGTCTCCCGCTGGGACACACACAGGGGCCGGGAACGGGGACGGGACCCCCGAGGCGGGGGGACGGACCGACAGACAGACGGCCGGCTCCCGCCCCAGCGGGCAGGCAGGAGGAGGCGGAGACGGGGGTACGACGGGGAGGACTGGGTCTGGGAGTTTCCTCTCAACTACCGGGGGAGAAACTCCCCGCAGCCGGAGGAAAGACCCAGACGGTGTTTTCCTCCCGGGGGCCGCGCTCCCCCGCCCCGCGTAGCGGCGGTCGCCGCCGCCGCCACCGGCGCCTCCACCTCTACCATCTCCTCTTTCTCCACCACCGCGGGCCCCGGTGTCCCCGGCCAGCACTATGCCCATCTTACTGTTCCTGATAGACACGTCTGCCTCTATGAACCAGCGCAGCCATCTGGGCACCACCTACCTGGACACGGCCAAAGGCGCGGTAGAGACCTTCATGAAGGTACCGACTGACCGAGCCCGGGCGTCGACCCCGGCCCGGCGGCCCGCGGGCGGCAGGGGTGGCGGGGAGCGCGGCCGGGGGCGGCGAGGCGGAGGTGTCGGGGACCTGACTGCGGGAGCTGCCGGGCTCGGGGACCCCCTCCCCCACCGCGCGGACGGGCGTGCGCTGCGAGCCGGGCTCGGCCCGGGCCCGGGCTCCGGCCCCGGGCGGTGTGTCGGAGCCGATCTGTGTGTGGGGGGGGCGGCGTGGGGGGGTGGCCGCGGCGTGTGCGGTACTGTAGGGGGGCGGCGGGGCCGGGGGGCGCCCCTTCTCCGCCTCGTAATCTCGCTCTGTGCTCGCCTCTCACTCGCCCTGTTCTTCCTCCCGCCCACCCCCCGCTCTCCTGCAGCTCCGCGCCCGGGATCCTGCCAGCCGCGGAGACAGGTATATGCTGGTCACTTTCGAAGAGCCGCCCTATGCTATCAAGGTAACAGCGCCTGCCCTCCCCCTTCCCCTTCCTGTTCCCTCCTCGCTCGCCGCCCCCCCCATTCACCCTTCATGTTGCTCCCCTCCCCCACCCGCGGTGCTCCAGGCGCCGAGGTCTTTTTCCCTACGGGCGCCCACCCCTTCCCCCGCTCTGGAGCGCCGTGGCGCGGTGCGGAGTCGCGGGGCCACCGCCGTCCCCTCCCCAGCCCGGCCCGGCGGCGGCGGCGGCGCTGCGATCAACATGGCCGACATTTCCCCTCCGCGGCGTGAGCGGCAGCAATGAACTGTGGGGGATATTTATTCAACTTAGCCCGAGTGACAGCCGGGCCCGGCCGCCGGGAGCCGGGGTTTGCATTAAAGGGGAATCGGCCCGCGGCTCGGCCGCCCTCCCCACGCTCGCCGCCGGCGAGCCAGCCTGGCGGGGGCTGCGGGCTGGGTGTCAGGAGCCTTCCCGAGAGGCCGCGCGGGTCGTGGGGCGGCGGGAGGTGAACTTCAGAAGTCCTGCCCGCGCCTGCTTCCCGCCAGCACTTTACATCCCACGTTTTGGGTGTTAAGTTAGGGAGTGCGTTTCCCAGGGAAGTTGTGAAGTAGTTGGGCTGCCCAAAGCTGTAGTGCAGGCAGGGTGATTCTTGGCCACCTTCGGAGGAGAGTTTCTTGAGCGGTGATAGGGAATTACACGTTAGTCAAACCATAGTGTAAAGCAAAGCAGCTGTTTGATCAACTACAGATTGTAATGGTGTTTTGTGTATACATGGCTTTAAATAGTGAAAAAAACCATTCTTACATATTTCTTTTTAGGCCGGATGGAAAGAAAACCATGCAACGTTTATGAATGAACTGAAAAACCTTCAGGCTGAAGGACTTACGACTCTTGGCCAATCCCTAAGGACAGCTTTTGATTTATTAAATTTAAATAGATTAGTAACTGGCATAGACAACTATGGGCAGGTAGGTTGAATATTAAGGTGGAAAACAGTTAATTTTTCTTTTTGTGGAAAAACAGTCCAGTCCAAAAACTATATAACATGAAATACAGTACAAAAGATTTTGGATTAAAATACAAGAAGCACATAATACAAAAATGAAACTCTGACCATACTATATATGTTTTATACGTAGTCCTCTTTTTCATCTTAAAATGTATTTGTTACCTTGCACTCACATAAATAGATAAATATCTTGCCTCATCCCACTCAGTACAGACACTAGTTGATTAGTGGTCTTCATTTCTATGCTAGAAAAAATGTTACAGGAAATTATTCTGTTTGTTATATCAGGGTTTAATTTAACTATATTGTATAACTACTATGAAAGGTAAGATTTTCATTGGAGTGCAATAACTGGCTGAATTCATTTAAGATTTCTCAGCTTTTGAAGTTTATACCATAAGCAATTATTCAGGAAGAATTCTTAATTCATTTCTGAATTAATTGCAGGTCCAGAGGTGGTTTTTTAAAATTTATTTTAATGTTTTTAATTCTAAAACCTTGGGAGAGAGGCTGTTTGAAAATATGAAAGAACCTTTCCTTACTCCCTTACTCCACTCCCTACACTCTTCCATCTACTGCACTTGCTTGTATCTGTCTGAAGGTGAGAAAGAGCTTTAAATCACATGATGGTTCACTATGGAATAATGTAAGGCAATCTATTACAACTTTTTGAGATTTCAGGATTGGAAAATAAAAATGTGTTATGTTACACATAAAAGAATATTAAATCCAAGGAGTTTAATTTTTATGCTGTAGTGCAAAGCACTATTACCACAATGATATATTTAGGTATACATTTTGTTCTTTTCTCAAGTTTCATGAGCCTCAGTTTTTATGAATTTCACAAATTTCAGGGGCAAATAACCTTACTACAATTTGTGGTTGTTTTATATAGAAAGAAACAGAATTGTTCCCTTGGTTTAGAAATGTTTGCATTTTACTTCTTAGGAGTAACTTAGCCATATAGCATTTAGTATGCCTTGGAATTCAGAGTCACTTTGTTTCTGTTTTTATCTAAATGGATTCCCATTGTTTAAGTAAATGTGTATTTTCCTACCACATTAATCTTTTTGTTTCCCCTTCTCTGTGTTGCTTTATTTTGCAACTCAGTATTTTAGGCAGATTTGCCAGGACTTTTTTAGTTTGTTTTTGTAAAATAATGGATTTTCTTTTCATATTTCTTTGTTATATGTAGTACTTAAACAGTCTTTCATTGCTTAAGGTTTTGGTCCAAATTTCTTTTAGATAAAAAAAAAAAAATTTAAAACTTGCCATTGGTTATCCTTTTTTGGTTGTCAGGTTTTCAGTATGTAGCAGAACTATTGATTTCCTGTTTTTCTGCATTACATTTCATAAGTGGGAAAGACAATTAGACACATTTACTTTCTACAAGCTAATTAAAAATATTGCTTAGGGTGCTTCCTTAGAAAAACTGATTATAATGGAGAGACTGATGACATTTGTAATTTAAACATGTATTTCTTTTTTCCCAGTTGCCATCTTCCACTGGAGATCACTTAAGTTCTTGTCCATAAAGATTACAGAAAGTTTGAGGTGGAAGGTGGTCCAGCTGTGCTGTTACCAGTTTGACCAAGAGAAAAGCCTGGAGATTAGGATGTGTTTGCATGTTAGGATTTATTAATTCAACAAGGGGAAGGAATAATATTTCTCAGTTATTCCGATGAATAAGCAAGGAGAGATGTTAACACAAGTCCTGAGCTGGCACATAAAATGATACTAGTATTAAACTAACTTAGGAAGCCACAATTTCAAAATGAAAATGAAAATGATGGAGTAAAGTGTTTAGTGAGAAGAAAACATCTTTCCAGATGATATTTTTCATCATAAGACTTTTTTTTGCTAATTTAGATCGTATACATTTACAATATAAATTGTAAATTATGAAGAATTTTGGATGTCTCAAATAATTATCACAAGATATAGTTCATGCATTTTCTTTGTAAAAGTACTTTGTATCTGCCTATTTTCTGTGGAATACCCCTTACCCTGTTTTTACATAAATAACTTTCATCATCCTCTATGCTAGCATCTGTGGAGACCACACTACTAAATATTTGTATATAATCACAATAATTGAAGGAATTGAGGAAAGGCCAGCTAGATGCTTAATTTTATAGAGCATCTGAAAACCTTTTAAGTTTATAAGTTTTCTTAAATATCTAAATTTGATTCTTCAGCATAAATGTGGGCATGTGTGTATGTATGTATGTATGTATGGCATAGATACTGCAAACTTGCTCTCCCCACATACATGTACATAAGTGATTTTTCTATAGCCAAAAGTATTTTTAATACCTATATTGCATCTGTTAATTTAGTTAGCATACCTATAAGTAAAACATCTTTGAGATATTAGTTAGGATACTAAGGAATTTGCAGGGCCTCTGTAGAGTAGCTGAGAATAAAGAATGATTCTTGGTGAATGCTTTCTTCAAGCATTTTGGATATCCCACTAAAAATATTCCTTGCATTTAGAAGTCCTTATAAATATTTAATTTTGATAATTAGTACCATGTCTACAGTCATGGAACAATGTGTAGCTTCTAGTCAAATCTTTTCCTTAAGTATAGCAGCTCCTTATTAAATTGCTTATCATTGCAGCTAAATTCAATATATATATTTTTCACATGTTCACCAGAGTTTCAAAAATAATGCTGATCTTTTGAGAGCCACTGAACATTTGAACTTAATTTCTAAAGTTAGGGCACATCCAAAGTTATAGAAGTCTGATTAAAGTTTTATATGTAGTTTGGTTTATTTTTCATACTGTCCCAAATTATCCTGTTTTTTTGAAATGTTTTCAATATTGCCCCCCCCCCCCTTTTTTTTTTAAGTTCGGTTCCAGCTATATTCAGATGTTAAATATTATTCTAGCCTGTAATTCATCGTTTTTGTCACTAGACTGATTCCATACTCCTACAACTCATTATACTAGTACTGGTTAGGTTATTTCAGGATTTAGAATGGTACCTGACCTACTACTACTCTGTGTCCCCTCCGTGAAGATAATCTTTGACCAATACCCTAAAATGAGATGTAATATGTATTTAATTTTTTGAGTGTAAACTTCATTGGAAAATGGTGGCTTTCAGATAAGATTAAATAGAATGAATCTTAGGGAGAATAATTTTAAACAATTTGATTCTTCAGCATAAAGAACTTTTGGTGAACTTTGCAGAAAATGCAGGTAGAGTTTTTCCTCCTTTACCCAAGCAGTACACATTTAATACTCAGATAGTACAAAATACAGGCCTCTTTTAATGTTGGTAGGTCAAGTAATGAAAACTTGATTCCCATTTGGGTTTTTGGTTTCCCATAAGCTATCAACAAATGTATTCTCAGTAGTTTGGTATTAACTATAGACATCTTTTCAAAAGAAAAATAGATTATTATACTTGAACATACTATTATGCTGAATATGAACTGGAAACACAATGGTGAATTGTATTTGGTAAATCTTTTCAGTGCCTGAATATTTTTCCTAAATTTTAAATTGTGGTAAAGAACATGTAAGAAAATTTACAATCTTAACCATTTTCACGTGTACTAGTAGAGTTCGGTCACATTGCTCCAACCAGTCTTTGGGACTTTTCATCGTGCAAAACTGAAACTCTGTACCCATTATAGTAGTAACTCCTCATTTTCCTTCTTCTCAGCTTCTAGCAACCTCCATTCTACTTACTGTCTCTATGAATTTGACTGCTTTAAAGATACCTTGTGTAAGTGGAATCATACAGTACAGTTGACCCTTGAACAATGCTGGGGTTAGGGACACCTACCCCTGCTTTTGACTCCCCCACTACCTAACTATTAATACCCTACTGTTAACTATAAGTGTTACTCATAACAGCCAATTAACACATATTTTGTATGTTATATCTTGTATGCTTATAATAAAGTGAGCTAGAAAAAGTTAAGAAAATTATAAGACATTTACAGTGCTGTACTTATTTATTAAAAAACAACAACAAAAACCAAGTATAATTGGACCTGTGCAGCTCAATTCCATGTTGAAGGGTCAACTGTATTTGTCTTCTTTCAACTGGCTTATTTTGCTTAGCATAATGTTCTCAAGGTCCATACATGTCAGGATTTCATTCCTCGAAAGGCTTAATAATTTTTTATTGTATGTACATACCACATGTTGCTTATCCATTCGTCTGTCAGTGGACACTTGGGTTGCTTCCACCTCTTGACTATTGTGAATAATGCGGCTATTAACATGGTATGCAAATGTGGAAGGTTTTGTGTTCAATTGTTTTGGATATATCCCATGAAGTGCAGTTGGATCGAATGGTAAACTTTTTAAATTTTTGAGGAACTGCCATTTTTAAATTTTTGAGGAACCACCATGTTGCTTCCCATAGCGGTTACACTATTTTATATTTCCACTAACAGGCACAGTAGTTACAGTTTCTCCACATTCTCATCAACACTTATTATTTTGTTTTTCTCACATTAGTAATCCTAATGGGTGTCAGGTGGTGATATCTCATTGTTTTGTTTTGTGTTTTTAAAAAAATATATGTTTTTATTTATTTCAGAGAGGAATGGAGAGGGAGAGATAGAAACATCAATAATGAGGGAGAACCATTGACTGGCTGCCTCCTGCATGCTCACAACCTGGGCATGTGCCCTTCAGTCTGCAGGCCAATGCTCTAACCACTGAGCCAAACCGGGTAGGGCTCATTGGTTTTTTAGCATTTACGTGATTGTTATTTATGTTGAGCATCTCTTCATATGCTGGTTGGACATTTGTATATTGGCTTTGGAGAAATGTCTATTCAAGACCTTTGTTCTTTTTTCTTCTTCTTTTTTTTTTTAAGCTGTAGGAGTTCCCTTATCAGACAATGCGATTTGCAAATACTTTCTCAGATTCCAGGGGTTACCTTTTCACTCTATTGATTGTGTCCTTTGGTGCACAGAAGTTTTAATTTTTATTTTTTTATATATTTTATTGATTTTTTACAGAGAGGAAGGGAGAGGGATAGAGAGTTAGAAACATTGATGAGAGAGAAACATCGATCAGCTGCCTCCTGCAAACCCCCTACTGGGGTTGTGCCCGCAACCAAGGTACATGCCCTTGACCGGAATCGAACCTGGGACCCTTGAGTCCACAGGCCGACGCTCTATCCACTGAGCCAAACCAGTTAGGGCGGAAGTTTTAATTTTTGATGCAGTCTAATTTATCAACATTTTTTGTTGTTGCCTGTGCTTTTGGTGTCATATCTAAGCAGTCATTGACAAATCCAATGTCTTTGAAGCTTTCCCCTATATTTTGTCTTAAGAGTTTTAGTTGTAGGTCTTACATTTAAGTTTTCAATCTATTTTGAGTAAATTTTTGTATATGGTGTAGGGTAAGGTTCCAACATCTTTCTTTTGCATGTGGACATCTGGTATTCCCAACACCATTTGTTAAGACTGTCCTTTCCCCACTTAAAGGTCTTGGCAAGTCCTTAAACTTTTTAGCCTTCTAAAATTATTTTTAATAATTATTGTTAGCTGATAGGGAACTCTACAGTAAAACTTGCTTAAATGTTTTTCTCCATCTTTATTTAATTGTGTAAAAGAAGAGGAATGGCCAGGAATGTGAAAATTTGAATCCCAGTTCTGACCTCAACATTTGCATTACTTTGTAACATTGGACAGTTAACTTTACTACCCTGTCTCTCTGCTGCTTCGTATTCTAATGAAGCCAGTGTACTGTTGTTATAAAATCAGTGAGAGGTTTGATGAGAGGGTTAAATGGGGTGGTATAGTAAAATGAATTTTAAAAATTATGAAGTGCTCAGGCACAGAGCATACTTTTTTCATTAATAGATTAGTTTATTTCCCTCTAGTTTTCTATTATTTTTCAGTTTAAAATTTGAGATTACAATTATACAAATCTAGTGACATGTTAAGCTGATTTTTATTACATGGTTTAAAATCTATTAGTGGTATATTAAATGTATATTTTTCTGGGCTTTGTATTCTTTTTTGGGGAAACAGTGCAGTAAATACTATAACTTGGTGAAAGTTGTAATAATGGCAATTGATAAACGGATAAAGTATAGGGCTAGTATTTAAAAAAAATTTGTTAAGCAAAAGTTGGACATAAATAGTTCAGCAGGTAAATCCCATTATTTTGCAGGAATTAAAGTTCTTTAGGGTTCTTTCAAAGAGGGAGCTCCCCCTAGTGCATTTAAGATGAGATTTAAATGAAGCTTTGAGGAGCACATCTGTTGGGAAATCAGGGATATTTTAATAAGGTTTGACTGAGCTCAGAGTAACGAAATGGATATGGTTTATTTCCCATTGAGTGTTATTTTTAAAGGTGGTAATTTAAATAAAAAATTTGAAGGTTTATTTTTTAAAAAACGCTTGTTATAATTTTTCTTCATAATATTACACTCCAAATTTCTTTTCTAAAGGAACAAAAACTACCCTTTCATGATTTTTCAAAAGAAAATGAAAAACAATAAGGATATCATTGCATTCTTAACTAGAAATTATTAAAAAGGAATGAGTACAAAAGGCAAAAGTAATAGGTTCTGCTTCAAAGAGAATTTTATTTTTCCTTTTTGCAAGAGGTTGTCAATAATTATGTATTAAACTATGTACAACTGAAAATTAAAAGGCCGGCAACAAATCTAATATTTGAATGAAATAATTCACTTATTCGAGTATTTTGAATTAATTTAAGATCATTTGTGCTCAGAATTAGCTAAAAGGATAGTTTATCCATGTTCATGTCATGGGTTTCTTCAGAGAGATTGTGTAATATTTTGTAACTTGAGATTTTCTTAAATATTTAAAATTATTTTTAGCCATCATAATCTTTCACCCAAATTTATAATCTTGGTGGGCTTTTTTTTTTTTTTTAAAAAATCACATAAACCAGTCATGTTCATTTTTTTAATTAAAAAAATTTTCCTTATATAAATTTAATTTTTGTTTAGCCTTATTTTTAATCTATTTAACTTAAGCATGGTCTCCAGACCATAAACAAAATACTGAACTTTTTTTTTTTGGTTTTGTTTTAGGTTGTATTTATTTCTTGATTTTTTCCCCACCAATCTTTTATTGAAATACAACTTAGTACATAGATCCTAAGTCTGAAGTTTAATGAATTTTTGTATACACTCTTGAAAAAAATTTGAACTTTGCATATATTGACAATACTTTACATTGGCCTTTGTATAAGTATTATGGTTATTGTTTCATAGGGCTTTAGAAGTCAAAGTGATGTTAGACGTTTACTCCGTCTTTTTTCATTTTATGGATAAAGAAAGTAACGCCTAGATAAGTTAAAATGCTTAATTCACATTTCTGAAATATTTTAAAGATTATAATTGGTTATGGAGTAGTTATGCAGATTGTATTAGTAGTTTATGTAATATTTAAGAATACATTTTAGTTAAAGGCATAACCAGTAGATCTGAGCCCTTTTTTGGGGTATATGTCAAATTCTTTAATGAAATATATATTCTTTCAGTTCCTCTGAATACCAGGCATTTCACTTTGCCATTGTATTACATTTAATCTTTCTTGTAACACACTATTGAAATAATGTTTATTAGATTCAGATGAATTTCCTCCCTACTCCCATGTTTGGAAAAAAATAATGAATTTGGAGGACAGTTGACAGGATTTTTTTATTTTACCAACATTAGTTTAAGCCTAGATACTAATACATATATATTAGTATATGTATATTTTTTTAATGGCACCTTTTGACTTTATTTCATAGATTATTACATTTCTGATGTAGTTAATTAATATAGAGCTCTTAACCTAGTCAGTTAATTGACTTTTCTGTTATAGTACACCAGCCAATATTAGTGCTGTAATTGTAACTTTTTACTTGGAAAGGTTTGTAATTAACTGTTATGTTTCTTTTCATGTAAGGTAATTTTGAAAATCTCTAATCATTGTTTTTTAAGATTCAGAAATACCTGCTTGATTCTTAATTCCTACTCCACCTATAAGTTTCTGGCATGTTTTGTAACCTCTCAGCCTTTAGTTTCCCCATTAGGAAAATGGGATGAAAGGATCTATCTTGCCAGGATTGTGGTAAAGATGAGGTGATATACAACATAATTTATTATTTTAACACATATTACCATTTTTGTGACTTTCTTTTTATTTGAGTTTTAAAAATTGGAGTTATGGTTACATAGAGTATTTTATCCAGTTCCTTTTAGAACAAGCAGTGTGATAATGAAAGAACTGCTTCATTAGAACTGACTGTGCCTGGCTCTGCCACTTACTAGCTTATGCTATATTGACAAGTCCCTTAACCTCACAGTTTCAAATTTCCCATCCACAAAATGGTGATAATACCAAATTTGAAAATTTTTATAAGAATTAGAAATAACGTGTATGTGTGTATGTGTATATATATACACACAAACATATAATTTTAATGTAATTTTATAAAAATTTTATTTAGACTTTTTGTTGTTGGGAATTCCAAATGCAAGCTCAACTATGTATAAATAATATTTGTTATTTACCTAGCAAAGTATTTGCTTGGTACCTGGTAGAAATTCAGATGATGATAATCATCATCATCCTGAATAGTAAGGTAAACATTTAATAGGGTAAAGCTTTCTAATTTGAAAACTTTGAGAGAAAAAAAACAAAAAGTGTTTCATAATTCATCACGGCGACCGGGAGTTAGCTATTCAGTAGGTCCAGCTAAAGTAAAATATCTTGCCATAGAGAATGCAATGGCTTTTGGTTTTGAATTGAAGCGCTATAGATTGCTCCAGAAATACTTTCCTGTTGGTATTACAAAAGTATTTCCCCTCAAATCTGTTTCTTGTTCAAAAACAGATAATAAAAGTATTTTTATTAAAAAAGGTTTTTGATTTTCAGAGCGAGAAAGGGTTTAAGCCTCTTTGAGGAAATATAGATTCAAGTCAATTTCTAGGGCTTTGTAATAGTATATTTTAGAATTTAAGTAGGTGATAGTTGGAATAGGGGAGAAGGGAGATGGTTTTTGTCCAGAAAGGTCAAATGTAAAGTGTATGATCCCTTTATTGTTTGTAATGTAGATTTATTGTGGGGGAAAAATATAGCAGGAAAAGATTTTCTTATGTGACAGTATTTCTTTTTTCGGGCATATATGATTTGAACTTTGATTATTGATATATTGAGATAGTTGCCTATAAACTATTTTAACTTACAATTAAGAGGTTTAGTTGTAACCAAAGGACAAATTTATATCAGCCTAGTAATGTCTTACCACTAGTCTCTATGGATTCTTGCTTTTCTTATCTGTGCCTTAAAAGGGTATGACATTGTAATATAAATATATATATATATATGTTTTATCCATAGTTTTGACAGAAAAAGCTAGAGGACTTATGGTAAAGGTCTTTGGAAGGATTAAAGCATCTAAAAAAGTGTGTTGCAGAAATACAAACAGTTCTGACTATTTGAGAAAAAGTAATTGTAGCATTAGCTGTTAAGTAATATAATTTGTAACTAGTAAATGAAAGGATTGATACTGTCATGTTAAATGAATACTTTCCCTTTGTCTTAAACCTGGTAAACATAATTAGATATTAGAAATCACCAACAAAGTCTTCTAGCTGTTATGGAATTTAAACACTAGAAGCATCCAAACAATTATTCTGGAAGGGTTAAAAACAATAGGTCATTATTACTTTTGATAATAGATTATTTTTAATCACTGGGATTGAAGATGATTGAATATTCAGTGTTCTGTGAAAAGTTGGTTGTAAAAAACCACAGTGGGTGATGTTACAAAGGCTAGGTTGGAAAGAACATGGTAGACTGTAGTACTCTTATATTAGGAATAAGCAAAACAATGTATTGGCCTTTGGAAATGCCTTAGTTGTCATGGTTCCTGATCATTTATGCACTTTGGCCTGTAATAACTAATGTAAAATTATGAATTTTCTGCAATTTTAGTTGTTAACCCCATTTCTCAAATCAGTAAGCTAGAAAGAAAAAACAAGAAATTGCCTCCAGAAAATTGGGCCTAAGTCAAGTAGTAGAAAGAGTAAATTTTATTGTTAACCCATAATGGACAATGTAATCCCAAACAAGATTTGTCTGTTGGATGTAAATCCTGATGTAAAAAAGTTATCTTGTCATGTTCTTAGGACTTCCATTTTAGTGAGCTATAGCAGCAATCTGAAACATGTAACAATCTGTTTTTATCTATTTATGACAGCTGCCTTTTCATGAGGTTCATTTCTAAGGTAGAACCTTGGATTTATTTGTATAGTTAGGAAGGCTTAAAAAATTTTAACATTAGGCCCAAATATGTGGATATTATTTTGTTTCCCAAAATGTCATCTATTTTGAAAATTTAAAATCTATATATACTTTGGAAGGTATTTAGCACAAGCATAAATAATTGGAACCAACAAAAATGAATTTCTAAAAATTGATTGCTCAAGTATATATACCTAAGTAATGGATTTGGAGAAATTTAAATATTTCCTAAAAAAATCTTACTAAAATTGGATTATCACCCATTCTCCTAGAAAACGGAAAACCCATATATAGATATAGATACAGATATAGATACTTTTTTTTTTTTACAAAACGGGGCCCTTTAACATTTAACCACACATTATGATTTATTTGATTGAATTATTTTCAGATTTGTCTTCAGCCATAGCATAAGGGAAACAGTGGACTCAGTTTTCCCCAAGTGCTTATCATGAGTTTTTTTCCCTTTATTAAATTGCATGCTTTATTACTAACTTTACTAATATGTAACACTTATTATGCAGTCACCTTTCATTTTCAGTTGCTGTCTTGAAGATACTTATGTAGAATATTATGGTCAAATTCCATATATTTGGTAGGACAGCTGTTGTGTGTATGAATGATTCATTTGAGAGCATATTCATATTTGTAATGTAGATGTTTTTAGAAGGAAGTAACCATAATGGTTAAAGGAATGACTTAAACAGACCTTCGCAAAAGTAATATCTGCAGATTTACTGGTAATCAGCAAACCAAGTAGATGATTAATCTTGATAGAAGAGGCAGATCTGTGTGATTTATTGTAGCCAGATTAATTTTCAGCATCATTGCTATATAATTTCACTTGTCTTTGAAAATATGTTTTCATTTTGGCTTTTATTTTTTACTTTTTTTTGTCATGTTTCTAAGATGTTTATTACATGCTTTGCTGGAATAATTTTTCCCAAGTTAATATTACCGAATCCATTTAATATAATGGATATATTAAGTTCTTTTTTTTAAAATTTTGTTTTATTGCTTAAAGTATTACAAAGAATATTACATATGTCTCCTTTCCACCCCACCCCCCCTTGCCATTCCCCCGGCCTCCCCTACCCCCCAGTGTCTTGTGTCCATTGGTTATGCTTATATGCATGCATACAAGTCCTTCGGTTGATCTCTTACCCTTGCCCCCACCCCCCAAACCTCCCTGGCCTTCCCACTGTAGTTTGACAGTCTGTTCAATTCTGCTCTGCCTCTGTATCTATTTTTGTTCATAAGTTTATAATGGTATTTATTATCCATAAATGAGTGAGATCATGTGGTATTTTTCTTTCATTGACTAGCTTATTTCACTCAGCATAATGCTCTCCAGTACCATCCATGCTGTTGCAAATGGTAAGAATTCCATCTTTTTTACAGCAGCATAGTATTCCATTGTGTAGATGTACCACAGTTTTCTAATCCACTCATCTGCTAATGGGCACCCTGGCTGTTTCCAAATCTTAGCTATGGTAAATTGTGCTGCTATGAACATATGGGTGCATGTATCCTTTCTGATTGGTGTTTCTGTTTTTTGGGGATCTATTCCTCGAAGTGGGATCACAGGGTCAAATGGGAGTTCCATTTTTAACTATTGGAGGAAACTCCATACTGTCTTTTTTAGTGGCTGCACCAGTCTGAATTCCCACCAGCAGTGCACGAGTGTTACCTTTTCTCCGCATCCTCTCCAGCACTTGTCGTTTGTTGATTTGTGAGATACCTCATTGTTGTTTTGATTTGCATCTCTCGTATGATTAGTGACTTTGAGCATGTTTCCATATGTCTCTTGGCTTTCTGAATGTCCTCTTTTGAAAAGTGTCTATTTAGGTCCTTTGCCCATTTTTTGATTGGGTTGTTTATCTTCCTTTTGTTAAGTTGTATGAGTTCCCTATAAATGTTGAAGATTAAACCCTTATCAGTGATAACATTGGCAAATATGTTCTCCCATGCAGTGGGCTTTCTTGTTGTTTTGTTGATGGTTTCTTTTGCTGTGCAGAAGCTTTTTATTTTGATGTAGTCCCATTTGTTTATTTTCTCTTTAGTTTCCAATGCCCTAGATCAGTGATGGCGAACCTTTTGAGCTTGGCGTGTCAGCATTTTGAAAAACCCTAACTTAACTCTGGTGCTGTGTCACATATAGAAATTTTTTGATATTTGCAACCTTAGTAAAACAAAGATTTATATTTTTGATATTTACTTTATATATTTAAATGCCATTTAACAAAGAAAAATCAACCAAAAAAATGAGTTCGCGTGTCACCTCTGACACACGTGTCATAGGTTCGCCATCACTGCCCTAGGAGCTATATCAGTGAAGAAATTGCTTTGGCATATGTCTGAGATTTTGTTGCCTTTGGATTCCTTTAGTATTTTTATGGTTTCCCGTCTTATATTTAAGTCCTTTATCCATTTTGAGTTTATTTTTGTGTATGGTGTAAGTTGGTGATCTAGTTTCATTTTTTTTGCATGTATCTGTCCAATTTTTCCAACACCATTTATTGAAGAAACTATCTTGACTCCATTGTATGTTCTTGCCATCTTTGTCAAATATTAATTGCGTATATTGGTTCAGGTCAATTTCTGGGCTCTATTCTATTCCATTGATCTATATGTCTGTTCTTGTGCCAGTACCAGGCAGTGCTGACAACAGTGGCTTTGTAATACAGCTTGATATCTGGTATTGAGATCCCACTTACTTTGTTATTCTTTCTCAGGATCGCTGCAGCTATTCGGGGTCTTTTTTTATTCCAGATGAATTTTTGGAGAGTTCGTTCTAGGTCTGTGAAATATGCTGTTGGTATTTTAATGGGAAGTGCGTTGAATTTATAGATTGCTTTGGGTAGTATGGACATTTTGATGATGTTGATTCTACCAATCCAAGAACATTGTATGTTCTTCCATCTGTTTATGTCTTCCTCTATCTTTTTTCAGCGTCCTGTAGTTTTCTGAGAAGAGGCCTTTTACCTCTTTAGTTAAGTTTATTCCTAGGTATCTTAATTTTTTTGGTGTGATGGTAAATGGGATTGCTTTTTTAGTCTCTCTTTCTGTAAGTTCACTATTGGTGTATAGAAACACCATAGATTTCTTGGCGTTAATTTTGTATCCTGCTACATTGCCGAATTCATTTATTATGTCTAATAGTTTTTTGATGGAGTCTTTAGGGTTTTTAATATACATTATCATGTCATCTGTGAATAAGGACAGTTTTACTTCTTCTTTTCCAGTTTGGATGCCTTTTATTTCTTCTTGTCTAATCGCAATGGCTAATACTTCCAGTACTATGTTGAACAGGAGTAGTGAGAGTGGGCCTCCCTGTCTTGTTCCTGTTCTTAAGGGAAATGGTTTTAGTTTTTGCCCATTGAGTATGATGTTGGCTGTGGGTTTGTCATATATGGCTTTTATTATATTGAGGTATGATCCTTCTATTCCCACCTTGCTGAGAGTTTTTATCAAAAATGGGTGTTGGATTTTGTCAAATGCTTTTTCTGCATCAATTGATATGACTATGTGGTTTTTTTCTCAGTTTGTTTATGTGATGTATCACGTTTATTGATTTGCGGATATTGTACCATCCTTGCATCCCTGGGATAAATCCTACTTGGTCGTGGTGTATGATCTTTCTGATGTATTGCTGGATCCGATTTGCTAAGATATTGTGAGGATTTTGGCATCTATGTTCATGAGGGATATTGGCCTGTAATTCTCTTTCATTGTGTTTGTCTTTATCTGGTTTTGGTATGAGGGTGATGCTGGCTTCATAGAATGAGCTTGGAAGTGTTCCTTCCTCTTGAATTTTTTGGAATAGTCTGAGGAGGATAGGTTTTAGTTCTTCCTTGAATGTTTGGTAAAACTCCCCTGTGAAGCCGTCTGGCCCCGGGCTTTTGTTTGCTGGGAGCTTTGTGATGACTGCTTCAATTTCTTCCATAGTTATTGGCCTATTGAGATTTTTAGATTCTTCCTGATTGAGTTTTGGAATGTTGTATTTTTCTAGGAATTTGTCCATTTCCTCTAAGTTGTCTAGTTTGTTGGAGTAGAGTTGTTCTTAGTATTTTTTAACAATAATTTGTATTTCTGTGGGGTTATATTAAGTTCTTTATTCAGAATGTTAGTATTAAGTAAAATATATTTCTGGTAGCCTCATTATTCCTTTTATGCCGGTATAAACACTATTTGGCTATTACTACTTTTAAATGTTGCCCAAACCAATAATTTATTTTCTAGAATAACTTTATTCAAAGTTTACATTCCAGTTCAAATGTAAATCTCAAATTCTGTGAAATTATTAAATATTTTAGATATATTGAATTGACATTACTGTCCTTTGATGCAGTATACTTAGCCTTATCAATTATTGAGTTTCCTTAACAATTTTTTTCACATAATTTTCTAGTTCTTATATTTGGTATTTCTTGTAATCATTACTATTTGATGTATTTAAATTAAATTCCAGGACATTGCTCCTTAGTCATTATATTAAAATGAATATAGGAGTTTCTCCTGCTTTTGCAGGTCTTAAATTTTCAATTGTTTTTTAATGTTGTTATGTTATTTAAAAAAGGAATTATATGGTTAAGTAAAGGAACTGTATTGTTATACAATTGTATAATGGAATTACTTGAAACTAAAAATGTTTCTTTTAGTATGGAGTTCTAACATTTTTTAATAAGCTATAAACCTTAATGTATTCTAAGATACTCATTTTTATACACTAGCAGATTTTTAAAATTTTATTTTTGGATGCTAAGCACCTTTTAATTTTAAATAGTACTAATTTTGAACACATCATGCCCTGGTTAAAAAGTTCAAGCATTATAGAAAGTTATACAGATGCTCACTTCCATTCTTCAGAGGCAGCCATGGTTTATCAGTTTGTGACATACCCTTCAGAGATCTTTTGTATATAATCAAAGGTATTTTAAAAGCACTAATTTCTTAAGATGAATATTTTAGAGTTTTTACATCAAAAGACATGCCACATCACTTGAGAACTTAATGATAAAAATAATAATCTTGCTGAATTCTAAAACAAACATAAAATTTTAATTCTGGCCTTGGAATATTGATTTAAATGTATATCTGCCAGGTCTTTATTGACTTAAATGTTACTATATTTTGTTTGGAATATGTAATTAACCTGTTGTATATTCATCCCTGTAATATATTGAACCTCCCCATCCTTTAAAAATATAGCTATGCCCTAGCCAGTTTGGCTCAGTGGAGAGCATTGGCCCTCAGACTGAAGAGTCCTGGGTTAGATTCCCGTCAAGGGCACATGCCTCCGGTTACAGGCTTGATCCCTGACCCTGGTAAGAGTGCGTGTGGGAGGCAATGAATTGGTGTGTGTCTCTCATATCGATGTTTCTCTCTCTCTCCCACTTCCTCCCATGGGTGAGGATTAACAAAACAAAACAAAACAAAACAAAACAAAACAAAACGGTAGCTAAGCAGTATTAATGACAATGAATTATTGAATAGAAAATATAATTAAATATAATTAGGATTATGATTTTATAGATCTTACTGTAGTGTTAGAGTAAAATAAAAAATGGAACTAATTTAAAGAAAAATATTAAATATTAGTACAGGTAATAAGATACTGAAAAAACTCTGGTTGTGGTATACAGATGTGGAAAGGGCAATACTGAACTAAGGAATGTTATTTATTTTAGTTGTATTAAAAGCTGCTATTCTCAGTTATATATAGTTATAATAGTGTTTATTATTATCTGTATTATGACTAGTAAGTCTTTGTATGTGAATTGTATCCTTAAATACTTTTCTTTTAGAAATAAGCTTAAAGTAGAATATTATACTTAATATTAATGTTTCTATATCTTATATTTTCTTTATATTTAATATTTTCAGAATCTGAATTTTGACAAATTATATAGGAATTATATAAAAAGTTTCTAAATGAATATGAGGTGGTTTGTCATTTTAAGAAACTTTGTTATCTCTATTACCTGTGGTAATAGAGGAAAGTAGGATAGATAATGCAGGCTTCATTTCATATTCTTACTGTTTAAGTAAATTCTGTAAAGATGTAAATAAAGAAAACCAAAGATCTAATGTAGCAACTTAACCATTATGAAAATTTTAACAACGGTCTTGCTTAGTACTTGTTCAGTGTATGCATGAGAACTTTTTAATGATATAGTACATATTTCTTAACTATGGCAGCCCTTCCCATCTTTCTACTCTTTATTTCTTTTATTTATTTGAAGAGGAAGCTTCAAGATTGAAAAAGCACAGGCTATTTCTGGAAGTTTTGATATTTTTGTTTAGGTGATATTCTTTTAACCTAGATGTATAAGATGTTATATACCTTAACATCTCTTCTGTTGATTGCTATTGGCCATAGCTTTCTTGGCATATAGAAAAATAGCTAGATAGTACGTAATTGGTGTGGATTAACTGAAGATACTACCACAGAAGAGCCAGAGAGCTCACTTTTGGTGCAATTTTCCCAACAGAAACCTTAAGCCCTGGAGAAAATGTAGCACACACAGGCATTTGGCTGTCCTCATAGGATTATTCAAAGGACTGGTAACATGGTGGAGCATGGAAGAAAACTTGAGACCAAACAGCCCTTTGGTCTTACAGCACAGTAGCAACTAAGTTTTCTAAGTGCTCAGAGTTGCCTTCCTTTTGCTTCAGAAGATAACAGCTAAGACCCGTTTAAGGGTATAGTAAAATTCCTGTGTCCCTCCCCAAAGTATATTGACAGTTTAGGGGTAAAATTAAAAATTCTGATTCTGAGAACCAAGTTAGTTCATATTTGGGGAGAAATTAGCCTTATTACATTTGCAAAACTTTTCCTTGCAATGTTTTAACATTTCAAAAACATTTTTTACAAAAATGAAACAGGTTCTAACAGATAAGTTCTACTTTATATTTTTAAAATTTTCTTATTGGTATTATACTTTAATTGAATTAACACTGGGATATTTTTAAATTATTGAGAACTTAAGTGAAAATTTTACTTTATAAAAACTCTTTTACCTGAGGCTTTTGACCAATATTAAATTCAATTTTTCTAAGTGACAGGGTTTCCATTAGCAAATAGCTCTAGAGGTAGAATATTATAATTTGCACTATATTTTCTGGTGACATGTCTAGATTTTTTTGTCAAGAACCACTACTTTCACATTAAAACATTTATTTAAAAAAATTAAATCTCTATTATAAATATTACAATAATTGAAAGTATTACATATGTTCCCCTTTTCCCCCCATTGACCCCTTCTAGCCCACCCCCACCCCCCACCCCAGGCCTTTACCACCCTGTTTTCTGTGTCCATGGGTTATGTTTATATGCATACAAGTTCTTTGATTGATCTCTTCCTACCTGTCTCCCTCCTCCACCTTCCCTCAGATTCCACGTTTGTTCTATGCTTCTTTGTCTCTGGATCTGTTTTGTACATCTTGAATTTAATTCTGCTAATGGCAAAAGTAAACTTTTAGTCCCTCTACTGGCTGTCTTTGTTGTAGCAGAGCTTATTTATTTATTTATTTTGAAATCTTGTAACTAAACAAAAGTCTGTTTATAACTTTATGACCAAGGTGAATTTTGAGGGAAATTCTAAATACGGACTGTTTTCCAATGATCAACTTCATAAACATTAAGAATAAAAATTTAAAATAGTAACAATTAAAGGTAAAGATTTGAGAATACCTCAGATCCATAGGTGGAATGAAAATGATCATATTTTTCTTTACTTTTTTCCTTCTACCTTTGATCTTTATCTGAATTTTCCAAACCTTAAAGCTATTAAAATTAATATTTTATGTTATATTTATGTATATACTCTCTGAAAGTTGAAGTCATATGGTCCTTTAAAGTAAACACTAATACATACTGCGTTTTGTATGAGTGTGTTTTTGTTTGGGGAGGTATATTGATTTATATATAGAAGAATTGATGGGTAAAATAGCATAGCAACAGGAAACCAGTAAAGGAATAGTACTACAGTAGTTAATTTCATTGCAGATAGAATATAATAAATAAAATCAAACTTATTTAATACCATTCATCATTGGGTAAATACATCATAATCCAGATTGGTTGTAGAATTGTTAGCGGCTACCAACAGGACTTTCAGGTGTTGTTGAAAGACCTTATGATTTGGAGTTGAATTAAGGTTCTGGCTTTGCCAGTTACCAGCTAGATGATTTTGGATTATATCATCTAATCTCTCTGAACATTTACTTGCCTCACCAAGTTTTTAGGGTCAAATGAGGTAAATTCTTTTTCTTTTTTAAATTAAATCTTTTTTGTTCAGATTATTTCATTTGTTCCTCTTTTTTCCCCCCATAACTCCTCTCCTCCCAGTTCCCGCCCCATCCTTTGCCCTCACACCCCACCCACTGTCCTCATCGATAGGTGCACGATTTTTATCCAGTCTCTTCCCGCATCTCCCACACCCCTTTCCCCCCAAGAATAGTCAGTCCATTCCCTTTCTATGTCCCTGATTCTATTATAATCACCAGTTCATTCTGTTCATCAGATTATTTATTCACTTGATTCTTAGATTCACTTGTTGATAGATGCGTATTTGTTGTTCATAATTTGCATCTTTACCTTTTTCTTCTTCTTCCTCTTCTTAAAGGATACCTTTCAGCATTTCATATAATCCTGGTTTGGTGGTGATGAACTCCTTTAGCTTTTCCTTATCTGTGAAGCTCTTTATCTGACCTTCAATTCTGAATGATAGCTTTGCTGGATAAAGTAATCTTGGTTGTAGGTTCTTGGTATTCATCACTTTGAATATTTCTTGCCACTCCCTTCTGGCCTGCATGGTTTCTGTTGAGAAATCAGCTGACAGTCGTATGGGTATTCCCTTGTAGGTAACTGAGTTTCTTTCTCTTGCTGCTTTTAAGATTCTCTCTTTGTCTTTTGATCTTGGCATATTAATGATGATGTGTCTTGGTGTGGTCCTCTTTGTATTCCTTTTGTTTGGGGTTGTCTGCGCTTCCTGGACTTGGAAGTCTATTTCTTTCACCAGGTAGGGGAAGTTTTCTGTCATTATTTCTTCAAATAGGTTTTCAATATCTTGCTCTCTCTCTTCTTCTGGCACCCCTATAATTCGGATGTTGGTACGCTTGAAGCTGTCCCAGAGGCTCCTTACACTATCTTCCTATTTTCGGATTCTTTTTTCATTTTGCTTTTCCGGTTGGGTGTTTTTTGCTTCTTCACATTTCAAATCTTTGACTTGATTCTTGGGATCCTCTTGTCTGCTGTTGGATCTCTGTATATTATTATTTATTTTAGTCAGTGTATGCTTAATTTCTAGTTGGTCTTTTTTCATATCCTCCAGGGTCTCACTAAATTTATCGGCGGTTTCCATAAAATTCTTGAAAAACCTTATAAACGTGGTTTTGAACTCTATATCCAGTTGTTTTCTTTGCTCCATTTCTGTCATTTGTGACCTGTTTCTTTGTCTCCGCATTTTTTAATTTTCCCTGTGTTGGTAGAGTGGTTTTGTGTGCTAGGTGTCCTGTAGGGCCCAGTGGCTCAGCCTCCCCAGTTACCTGAGGTGCACACTCTTGGTGCACCCCCTTGTGGGCTTTGTGCACAGTCTTGTTGTAGTTATGCCTTGGTTGTTGTAGGATCACTGGGAGGAATTGACCTCCAGGCCAATTGGCAGTGAGAATCAGCTGTGTCTGCAGTGGGAGAACTTCTGTGCTGAAGACACCCTTCTGGGGCAAGACTTGCTTCAGTGGGGCTTTGGTGCTCACTGAGTCTGCCCCCTGAGTGTGTCCCTTATGGATCTGAGGAGTTTTAATCTGGATGGTCCCACTCTGACCACTGGGTACACTGGCTCTTGGATCTAAGGAGGTGCTAATTTAGTCTCTGCCTGAGGTTACCCAGCAGGAGCTACGAAAAGATCTGCAGATTCTCCTTCCTTTTTTGGAGTTTGGAGGTGCCCAGATGAGGCCCAGCTGTGAAACAATGCAAGCTGCTGTGGGGCCTTGGGCCTTCTCTTGGAAGTTCTGGGTCTGTCTGGCCCAGCTGTAATTTGTTAGGTAATTTTCAGGTTGCAAAGGGCCAGGGCATTCATATGCAAAAACCTCTGCCCCAGCCTGGGTGGGGCGGGGTCTCAAGGAATCAACAGGGGGGAGCAAGCAGCTATGGCAGATTCTCAGCCCTGCCCTAAGGGGCTGCGCATCTCAGTGTCCCGGTAATTTAATTGCTGCAAGCACCTCTGAGGGAATGCCACCCTCGAGTTCCGAGTTCTGCCTGCTGCCAGACAGTCCAGTTTCTCCCCGTATGAGTCCTGGGTCCCCAGAGACTTCCCGGAACTGGAGTTCAGAGCAGTCGGGAGCGTGTGACTCCCTCCCGATTCAAAAAGACAGCCATGTCCTCAGTTACCAGTCCCTTTCCGCCCGCGCTCAAGCCTCCGTACCTTTGCACTTTACTTCCGCAGCTCCTGACTCTCAGTGTGCTTTTCTCTTTCCTTCTAGTTGTAGAATTTCCACTCAGCCAGCCTTCCTGTAGTTCTGGATGATGTCCGTTTTGTCTTTTTGTTGTAGTTTTGAAGTTGTTGTAGGAGGCAGCAATTTCGGTGTTTACCTATGCCGCCATCTTGGTTTCTTCGAAGGTAGCATTTTTTAAGCTTATTGAAGTTTGAATAATTTTAAATGCTTCTGTGAACTTTGACAGGTTTGTAATAGGCTATGTAATTAGTGAATAATGAATATTTAAGTGCTCATTGTTTAAATATTTTGTGTTCAGGCCCAAGGAAAAAATATGACATGATCCTTGCCTTTAATGTATTGAAATACATAAAACAATAGCAAATAATACAAGATAGTGTATTTTTTAAAAATTGTGGTAGAAACACACAACAAAACGTACCATCTTAACTGTTTTCAAGTGTAGAGTTCAGTAGTGTTAAATATTCATATTGCTGTACAAGGTGTTATATATTTAAATTTAAAATAATTTGTTGAGAGAGGATAAATGCTGTAGGGAAGTGGTATTCAAAATGTACTCCATGAAACCACTCAAAATCCAGTTTTATTTGAAGAAACACTTTATTTATCTATGTTAAATATGTAAATATATTTATTTAACTTGGGCTTGAAAACTATTACTATTAGAATTTGGAGAAGGAGAAGGGTGTACTTATTTAAGGCCAGAGTAATCAGGGAAGGTTTCATGGAAGAAGAGGATCAAGAAATGTAATTTACAAACTCCTACCCTCAGCCTTTTTGATAAACTATACCTTAAGGAATGATTAGGAATTGGGTGGGTTGTGGGCAGGGAAAAGGAAAAGCATTCTACTTGAGGGAACTAGTTAAAGCTCAGAGATGGGAATGAGCATTATCTGTTTCTAGATCCATGAGAAGAATTGCATTATTAGAATTTGTCATTTATGTTGGGGGTGAATGGTATTAGAGACAATATAGTATAATGTAATAGTTCCAAAAATGTGTCATATTTACCATGAATGTTGTAGAGGAGGAAGGGAAGGTAAATTCATATGTTATTCCTGCAAAGCTTCTCTAACATTTGAATGCTACTGTGCATTCGAATTCCTCGAGCTTATATCCAACATATTTTATTTGACCAGAGGAAGCTTCCTCCATCTGGACACCAGTTTGAAAAAATGTATATGCCACTTAGAAGTTGTGTAACTTGATCAAGAAATGTAATCTATTAGACCCCCACTCTGACCCCTTTATGATGATTAGATTATGATCACAATTGCTGTGAAAAAGTGTTTGAAAATTCTATAAGTAATGACTATGTACTATAATATGCTAATGATCGAGAGTTATATAAATGTGTAAGGGAAAGCTTATAGACCCATAGATGAGTATATGCATGTAAAAATCTTTTTACATCTTTGCTATTCTAAGTATGGTCTGTGCACATTAGCATCTCCTAGCCTGCAATCTTATTAGATAAGTATAATAACACTAGTCTCCATTCCATACCTACTGAATTAGACCCTGCATTTTATCAAGATCTCCATGTTCATATGCACATTAAAATTTGTCATGCTTTTTAACATCATATCCAATAAAACTTCATTCTGTCCTTGAACATTGTTAGTAACTGAGAATTTGATATCTTTGATTTCAAACACCAGGTTTACCCTCTAGAAACTTCAATCTTTCATTATAGTTTTATACACAATGTGCTTAGTATCTCAGATGAGAACATTTATATGTAAAAGATAAGTTTATGTTTATCTGAGCCCCTATGTCACTTAGAATCGATTATTGTATTCATAGAATGACTTGACTACAGATTTGAATGGAAGTTAATGTAGTTATTGTACCCTACCTATAGAGCATTTGAGAACTTTTTCACTGTGTTCCATTGCCACTGCTACTGTTTTTGTACTCTTCACCAAGTAGTTTCTTTAAGTAACCATCCTATGTAATTACTATATAATTTTTTGCATTGGACTATTATTAATTTTGCTAAGCTCAGAGTAGCCCTAGTTTTTCCATGGAACTAGCTCTTGGATTAAATTACATGATAATGTTCACCTATCATTCTGCCTTCCTTTTTAAGAAGTTTCTAAGAAAATACTATCCTTTTAATTTGTAATATCTGAATATGCTCAGTTATTAGAACTTAATTATGGAATCTCTTTTAAGAAATTAAATACTTTTAGATAGTTACATAAATGTAAAGGCTCACTATAAAAATTAAAACAATGTAGGGAGAAGTGAAAAGCCCACCTTTTTCTCTACTTAATCCTACTCCTTTAAGATTATCTTCTGTTTGGTTTGTTTCCTTCTCGTTTTTTTAAATGTACAAGAGCCTATACACTATCTTCAAAATTTAACAACAAAAAGAGGGATTTAGGCACTGTTCTGAGCATTGACTTTTTACTCAGAAAAAATGAACTACTGTCTAGATCTTAATATGATTAATGTGTTTTTTGACTTTAGGGAAGAAACCCGTTTTTCTTGGAGCCAGCAATAATTATTACAATTACTGATGGGAGCAAGTTGACTACTACCAGTGGAGTCCAGGATGAGGTAAATTATGTTTATATCAGCATGGATTATATAAATGCAGTTTAAGATCTTTATTTTTATATGCAACTGCAGGATATTGACTGCCTTAAATAGATTCTTTTATTATTTGATGCAGTCTAGAGTCATCTGTTTTCTAGTACTCGTGTACCTTCTCTGTTGTTTGAAGCAACCATTTCTAAATTTTCTTGAATAGAAATCTCTTGTGTGAAACTATTTTGAGCATAACCCACCCCAAATATATGTGTATTTTTGAGTTTATGTGAGAGTGACAGTATCAATTCATACAGTAAATTTAGTAAAATTAATATTTTTAGGTTAAAAAAATGAAGACAGCATTCTAATAATTTCTTCCCATATTTCAGTGGATTTTCATGTGCACCCCACTGTGGACACTCCTAGACTAGAATATAGCAAAGCCACAAGGAGCTTAAGACTAGGAGGTTTTGGACATTTTTATTTGAAGTCAAATATAATATAACTAGAGGCCCGGTGCACAAAAATTTGTGCACTCGGGGGGAAGGGGGGGGTCCCTCAGCCCGGCCTGTGCCCTCTCACAGTCTGGGACCCCTCGGGAGATAACGACCTGCTGGCTTAGGCCTGCTCCCGGGTGGCAGAGGGCAGGCCCAATCCCTAGGTGCAGCCCCTGGTCGGGCTAAGAGCAGGGATGATTGGGGAGCTGGGGCACCACCCCCTGTCATGCACAGAGCAGGGTGGATTGGGAGGTTGCGATGCCACCCTCAGTCACGCTCAGGGTAGGGCCGATTGGGGGGTTGGGGCACCGCCCTCTGTCACACTCAAGGCAGAGTTGATGGGGAGGTTGTGGCGCCACCCCCTGTCACACACAGAGCAGGGCCAATCGGGGTTGGGGTGCTGCCCCGTCACGCACAGAGCAGGGCCGATCAGGGGGTTGGGGAGCTCCCCCCATCACGCACAGAGTAGGGCCAATAGGGGAGTTGGCACACTGCCCCCTGTCACCCACAGAGCAGGGCCGATCAGGGGGTTGGGGCACCTTCACCTGTCACAAACAGAGCAGGGCCGATAGGGAGGTTGTGGCCCCGCCCCCTGTCACACACAGAGCCGCAGGGCAATCAGGGGGTTTGGGCGCTGCCCCCTGTCACACTGATCCCGGTGCCGGGAGGCCTCTCAGCTCCGCTGATCCCAGTGCTGGGAGGCATACTACCCTTTTACTATATAGAATAGAGGCCTGGTGCACAGGTGGGGGCCAGCTGGTTTGCCCTGAAGGGTGTCCTGGATCAGGGTGGGGGTCCCCACTGGGGTGCCTGGCCAGCTTGGATGAGGGGATGATGGCTGTTTGCAGCTGGTCACACACCCTTCAGGGTGGGGGTCCCCACTGGGGTGCTTGGCCAGTCTGGGTGAGGGGCTGAGGGCTGTTTTCAGGCTGGGACTGAAGCTCCCAACTGCTCCTTTTTTCTTTTTCTTTTTTTTTATTCTGGGCCAGCTTTAGCTCTGAGGCTCCAGCTCTTAGGCCTCAGCTGCTGAAAGAAGGTATCTGGTTTGTTTAGGTTCTATAAACGAAACTCTGTATCAACTCCAGCTCTGAGATCCCAGCCGGCTGAAAGCTGGTTTCTGGGCATCTATATTTGTTACAGTGTTTGAAACTGCAGGCTCAGAGGCTTGCAGCGGCCAGCGGGGAATGTTGGAGTCCTCCGTCACTGAGGCAAGCAAGCCTCATGTTAGTTTCAAGCTGCCTGGCTGCTGGCCGCCATCTTGGCTGACAGTTAATTTGCATATTGCCCTGATTAGCCAATGGGAAGGGTAGCGGTCGTATGCCAGTTACCATGTTTCTCTTTTATTAGTGTAGATAATAACCTCACCTATTGTCTACAAGCATGCATTACTCAGAGTTGGTTGTGTGTTATGTGATAGGATGAATACAGTAGAATTATTTTTAACTTTAAGCTGTTTTTATTGTAGTATTTGAATTGCTCTTGAACATTACATTAGGTTTTTAAGGTATGTTATAGGAAGGAGTTGGTTTAGACCTTTTTTCTGCCAAGGGCCATTTGGACATTTGTACCATCATTCATAGGTCATACAAAATTATCAACTTAAAAATTAGCCTGCTATATTTGCTCAAACATTTAATTAACTCACCCCCTAATGCCTTGGCAGGACCAGACCAAATGATTTCATGGGCCTTAAATGGCCTGTGGGCCAGATGTTCCCACCCCTGGTTTAGACTATTAACTGTTCGTTTGTATTTGCTTTAGAATCTTAACTTCAATTCTTATTGTATCTACAGAGGGTTTGATTAAGTAAGAAAAGTGTAATTTTTAAGTTCAATAATTTTTAGCAGTACTTTTTATTTTTGTGACATTGGGGAATGTAATTGGACATGGAATAAAGACATGTGGATTCTAGTCTTCCTTCAACTACTTTCTAGCAGTGAACTAGCTACCTATTTAACATCTTTCAATCTCTATTTTGGCAATGAAATGAAGATGATAATTCTTGCCCTACCTCCTAGGATTGTTGGAAGACTAAATGAAATAATTAATGTATGTGAAAGTGCTTGGTAGGCTGTAAAAAAAAGAACATGTCCTATCATAAAACATTGGAACCAGTAAAGAATTGTGATTGTCTGATCTTGATTAGGGGAGAGGAGAGCCAGAATTGTTTTGTGTGAGCTGTTGATGTCAGAGGGAATTTAAGCTATAATTCCTGGAGATAGAGCTGAAAAGTTTAGGTAGATTAAAATTCATAATTAAATACTTTCTAGTCTATATATAATTAGTAGACTTGGAATGCTCCATAATTAACTTTAATGGGCTTGGGGGCTTTTTTTTTTTTTTTTTTTAACTTAGTGGACATGTGTGATACCCTGCCATTATCAGGATCAGATAGACATTGATTATATACATGAACATGCAATAGAAATGTTGCTTAAATTTGAAACTCTCAGTTGATTTTTTCTACTTCACCTTCCTTTTGAAAAACTTCAGAAAGATTGATGTATTAATAGTCAGGTCAGAAATACTATTAATAGAACCCATAACAATGAACTTTTTTGTAAAATTTATAGAAGTCTTTTGATGGATAGTTTCATTTTATTTTTCTTAATTTTTTTTTTAAAAAACCTCATCCAAGGAATTTTTCCATTGCGTTTTAGAGAGAGTGGAAGAGAGAAGGAAAGACAGAAATACCGATGTGAATGAAACACATCGATTGGTTGCCTCCTGCATGAGCCCCGACCAGGGCCTGGGATGGGAAGGAGCCTACAACTGAGGCATCAAACCTGGGACCCTTCAGTTCGCAGGCCCACACTCTATCCACTGAGCCAAACTGGCTAGGGCTATTCTTTTTTTTTTTTTTTTTTTTGTATTTTATTGATTTTTTACAGAGAGGAAGGGAGAGAGATAGAGAGTTAGAAACATCGATGAGAGAGAAGCATCGATCAGCTGCCTCCTGCACACCTCCCACTGGGGATGTGTCCACAACCAAGGCACATGCCCTTGACCGGAATTGATCCCGGGCCCCTTCAGTCCGCAGGCTGACGCTCCATCCACTGAGCCAAACTGGCTACGGCTAGGGCTAGTCTTAATGATTTTGATTTGTAGTTGTGATGACTAAAAATGTATTTCTATTTTCTGTTGTGAGATAATCTACTCAAGGTGCTCTGTCTTACTACCTTTCTGGACATGCCCTTTGGGGTACAGTATATTTTGTTTTCATACATCTGGATATTTTAAAAAATATATATATATTTATATATATGTGTATATGTATGTGTGTGTATACATATATATTTATTGATTGATTTTAGAGAGGAAGGGGGAAGATAGAAACATCTATAATGAGAGAGAATAATTGATCGGCTGCCTCCTGCATGCCTTGTACTGGGGATTGAGCCTGCAATCCGAGCATGTGCCCTGACCAGGAATAGAACCATGATCTCCTGGTTCATAGGTCGATGCTCAACCACTGATCCCTTGTTGGCAGGGCAAGGATATGTTTTATTTGTAATTTTTGTTTTGTAGGACCTCTTGTACCTTTTAAAAATATCTTGAAATATACATGGATATTGAAATTGCTTACTTTTCTTCCTAGGTTTTTGGGAAGGATGTTGGAGAAATGAGACTTTGTGTTTACAGTGACCGAAAACTACCTTGCTAGTAGCTTGGGAAATTTTCCTGTGGGCAAGGATCTTTTACACTATTTAGCATAGTACTGATAACAGAGCTTACATTAAACTTCTTCTCTGAGGTGGATGATTCATTTGCATTAAGGCAAAGTTTTATTTTGGTTATGTGGTTGCATTATAGGTCTATGAGTTGTTTCAGTTTTCAAGTTTAGGAATGAATGTCTTTGATCCTATCTATGCATGTTTGGTTTTCAGTGTTCCAATAAGTGGGGCAGAAAGACAATATATCCCAGATGTGCATATTGTTGAAACTTAATTTTTGCTAAAATGTTGTGAAATATTGGTTTGTTCTAGCCCAAATAATTAAATTATGTGATTCATTTTAACGAGCCTTTCAATTCATAAAAAGCATAAAAATGCTTTGTGTTTTTTTCGTGTATGTGTTTGTGTGTGTGCGCACGCACGCACATGCACACACTACATATGATCTGTACTGTTATAATTTCTACTTGGGAATAACAAGCAGAATTTTGCCTTTATGTCTCTTTTCTTCAGATCTCTTAACCTTTGCTTTTGGCAGAACTTGATTCCTTTTCAGATTTATTGAATGAGTGAAAATGTCAGTAATTTTTCACATTAGGTATGTGTGCATATAATTCTTGCCTGCTTGTGGCTGCTATTGATGTGATCTATTACTATTTATGGAGTTGTGCATCCCACCCATACAATATCTTTTGCTCCAGAATTACATTATATCGCATAGTATATTATAACTATTCTGTCAGTGCTGTTTTTCAGGAATAAGTGTTCCTGCTGCTTTAAAATCATTTTTATGGCATATAAGTAAACTTAGAGCTCATTTAATCATAGTATTTATTTTATAAATGGGGAAATTGAGATCCAGGAAGCAAAGTGATTCACTAAAGTTTGTAAAATCTGTTATTGTCAAAATCTGGATTAGAATTTATCTAAATTCCAAAGACATTCCAGCCCCTCCAGACCAGTGCTTTTTTCCCTGATGTATCTATTACCGCTCAGATTCTGTTTTTGTGTGTTCTTAAAATTATCTTCTATTTACTTGATTTCCTGTTTATCTCCTTCAGCTTTTATGCAGGTGTGACGAAGGTATTATGTTCTTAGTCACACAGTGTATCTTGAATGACTATTTTGGCCAGGGCATTTCTAGGTAGTGAGGATAACCAAGATAAATAGGGTGGATTTCCAGTTTTCAAGTTTACAGTCTTATGGGGGTGATCGCCTATTAAATGGCTTTAAGAATGATAAAATAAAGATACATACTAAGTGAATGGGAGCATTAAGAGGGAGGGTAATTGTAATATTAGCTATCTTGTATACATGTCAAATCCTGTGTAATGTGAATTTTTATAGTCATTTAATTTTTATTCAAGGATCTTGCAGATGATTTGGTAGAGGATGTGGCTTACAGTTTATATCTGTGAAGTTATAAAGCCTGATAAGAAGTTGTTTTAAGCCTAGAAAATAGTTAATGGGAAAACTTGGTGCAATAATTGTCTCTTGAGGTGTTTAACCTTATGCAGGCCAGAATGATCCAATTATAACTTGTTTGTCAAAATAATTATAGGGCTACTATTTATTTTGTGACAGCTCATTTCTTAGTGTGTTCGGATTTAGAAGAGTTGCAGCTTTGGACTGCGGACAAAAATCTTGAGGTGTATATCATCATTTTACCTTAATTCATGACTATCTTTTTGGCCTCCTTTAATGAAAAGTCCAGGCAATTGTTTGAGGTGTCATAAGTGTGTTTATAGTGTAGCATTTGTGATAACTCTGTAGGACTTTTGATAACTGTTTGTGTTGGAAAAGTATGTGTGTATTTTAAAATACGTTTTTTTTTTCTTTTTAAATGTAGCTATTTGATATAGTTGGATGTTTGCAATATTTTTACCTATGAGGAGTAAATTAGATGGGACTTTGAATTCTGATACACAAGAAAACAATATTGTTTACCTCCATAGTAGTAATCTTTGATGTTGGTAAACATACTTGCGGCCAAATAATCATAGTACCGTTCAGCATGTTATATTATTGATGTGTCAGATGTTTTGGTAGAATTACCAAATTATAAATTAGAGTTGTTGGAAAACATTTTTTTCTGGTCTTGTTTCCTGCAGTAATCCTCTTAAGAACTGTTTTGCAATGGAAAACTGTTCTGTACTATGATTCCAAGAGCAGGTGGCTAACTATATTGCTCAATAAAGCAGCCAGAAGAAATCCTGCCAGTACCTTCTTGGTGACGAATGACATTACAGGAAGTGTAGCAGTTATCTTTCTCTTCCTTGAAAGTGCTAATAGTAGTATTATCTTTCAAATATTGAGATTTCTATATGCTGAAGAATCTGCATCTCTATCAATGTTATAATTGCTTTGGAAGCTAACGTTTTAGAGAAGATATTAGCAGTAAAAAAAAAAAAAAACCACAAAAAACAAACCCCTGTTGGCTTTTGACATTAAAAGTTTTGCCTTTAATGAGCTTCCCCAGCTTTTTAAGAAGAACTAGGGCAACTATTATAACTTTTTGGCAGATGTTCAGGAAGGGCATGCGTTTGCAGGAAAAAATTGTCTGAGTAATCTCAGCAATGTTTTAACTTCTCAGTTTTCAAAAGTTGATGCAGATGTCCCATGAGTCTTTGAGTTGTTGATTGTCATTAGTGATTTTTCTGGATCATTGCTGGGGAATGTAGATAGTTTTACCTTTAACAAGGATAATCTGTGATTAGAATCTATAGTTATAGTTTGTATTTAACTCTTCATGATCTGTTACTGATTAATAGGACAGTCCAGAATTTATTGAAATCTGTTTTTAGTATCTGAAATAGTTCAGATATCACATCTCTCTTCCCCCCATAAAATGTTTTTATTTCACTAAAGTTAGTAAAAATATGTGCCAAACGCTGTCAAAACTGTTTAAATTGTGTCAGGAAAGAATTTAAACATATATTTAAAATAGTTATTTTTCTCCCAGTATTCTTAGAATTTGGGGGTACTTTTTCTTTGTTTTTAAAAAAGACCACTAAGGAATCTTGAAAGATGTCATTGTAGTATGATAGAATATGTCAAACAGATCTGTGTGTAAATGTGTTTCTGCATTTTCATGTTTCCTCCTTAATAGTGGTGCCTGTTCATATTGATAGTAGTAGGGGCTCAGTAGCAATTTCAACATTAGCTCCTATTTTACTGATCTGTGATTCAAATGTTCTAAACATACGTACAATATTGCTGTATATGTTAGTCTCTGTCAACACAACTTTTCAGGAACATTTAATAAGAATTTGTTGGATGCAGTTAATTATTATTTTTTTACCCATATTTTTGGCCCTGTTCTCTCAACTCTTGATTTATTTTGGTGTGCTATAAAAAATGATATATCTGCAATTATGAGTATATTAAAAATCTTATATAATAAAACCCTAATATGCAAATCGACCGAAAAGCAGAACGACCAGTTGCTATGATGCACACTGACCACCAGGGGGCAGACACTCGATGCAGGAGCTGCCCCCTAGTGGTCAGTGTGCTCCCACAGAGGCAGCGCCTCTCAGGCAGAAGCCAGGCTCATGAACAGGCGGGCAGTAAGAAGCAAGGGGTCCCTGACTGCTAGAGGGATGTCCGCTTGCCGGCTTAGGCCCGTTCCCCAAGGGGATTAGGCACAAGCCTGGATGAGGGCCCCCCCCCCCATCCAGTGCACGAATTTTGTGCACTGAGCCTCTAGTATGTATAAAAAATACATAATTAAAAGATGATGATGAAATATTTCAATTTAATACCTATAGTGGATTTTCAGCAATTCACATTTGCAATACTCTTTTTTTTTTCAAGGTCTTGTGTAAAGGGAAGTTGTTAAGAATTGCCTCTAGACAAACACTATAATAGAATAATTAAAAAGAAACGCTGGCTGATTACCCTTTAATGAAACTATGTAGCTACAATAGCTAGTTTATTATCTAGAAACTTATGGTAAGATATCACAGCATTGTTTTCATTCAGAGGTGAAACAACTTCACCCTGAATTTGTTAGCCTGTCAGAGCCAGCAAGCAATAAGCAACACTGTACATGTAAGGAAAATTTCTGATTCTAGCTCTTTCATATATACTAGTAAACTACTGTCATATTTAGAATAGTAGTTTTCAAGTTGCTGCATAATGATCACCTAGGATGTTTTAGAAAATATACCGCTAATTCTGGAAATGTTGGTTCAGTTGACCTGGGCATGGACCTGTGGATCTGCATTTTTTGAAGTATCCCAGTTGATTTTGATGCACAGATTTAGAAACTATAGTTTCAGAGCACAGTATAACTATAAATAAATATTTTTAAAAACTGCTAAAAAAACATTTGAAAGTGAATACTTTTAACAAAACAAGTTAAAACTGTTCTGACTTACACAAAGACCATCAAAATATTTTAAGAAAATTAATTCTTAACCTTTAGAATTGTTAAACTTATAAAGGAGTTTCCAAGGGATATGGACTAGGCCTTGTGTGAATATTTTATATTGTGTTTGGTCTGCTTTAGAATCAGTTATTGGGTAGCCTTGAAATATTAAGTTATGTGCTGACTGTAATCTGTATTTACTGCTTCTGGCTTGCTGTATTGAGGAAGACTCTTAGACCCTGAGTAGGAGATGGGGTAGAGGAGGAGAAGGTAAGAAAAGGGGAGTAATTAATTCATATTCTGTCATGTGCTTGCTATCCCTGGCTTAGGAGTTTTTATCCAAAGGACTACATAGTATTCTGTTATCCTTATTATGCTTTAATTCCTGGTTTGGATGTCTATAATTAGTATTATTTTACACACACACACACACACACACACACACACACACACACACGACCCAGGTGGGCATAGTTACGCTTAATATTTGCTTTCTGGTGAGTTGCTACTAAAATACCCTTTTGTAACAATTTGTTCTGATTTTGAATACTTTTTAAAAAAATTTATCTTTATTGTCCCCCTTTTTTCCCCATTGACCACCTCAACCCTGAACCCATCCCTCCCCCCAGATTGATTTTGAATTCTTAAAAGTATATTTATATTAATTCAGCAATAATTTTTCTTGTGATGCTTACTAACTGGTTGTATACAAGAATATTGGCACACCATTTATATTTAGAATTACTGTGTTCTAGATACTGGGAACACAAAGATAGAATTAAGCAAGACTCTTGCCCTTAGAAGACTCTTGCATATTGCCTGGAGATATGCAAGTAAACAAGCATACAAGCATTTGTAATAATACATTGAGATAAATCTCATGGCATAAATAAACAGAATGTTCTGAGAGAACATGAAGAGAGGAGCTTAGCTTTGAGGCTTGGGTAAGGAATTGAGCTGAAATTTCAGGAAGAGGGACAGTGCAAAAAAATGTATGAAGGTATGAAAACAGTGTATTGGGCAATTATGAAATATATTAGAGGCCCGGTGCACAAAAATTTGTGCACTCTGCGGGAGGGGGGTTCCCTCAGCCCGGCCTGTGCCCTCTCGCAGTCTGGGACCCCTTGGGAAATAACGACCTGCTGGCTTAGGCCTCCTCCCGGGTGGCAGAGGGCAGGCCCAATCCCTAGGTGCAGCCCCTGGTTGGGCTCAGAGCAGGGCCGATTGAGGAGTTGGGGCGCTGCCCCCTGTCATGCACAGAGCAGGGCCGATCAAGGGGTTGGGGAACTCCCCCCTGTCACACACAGAGCAGGGCCAATCAGGGGGTTGGGGCGCCGCCCTCTATCACCCACAGAGCAGGGCCGATCAGGGGGTTGGGGCGCCACCACTGTGACACTCAGGGCAGGGCCAATGGGGAGGTTATGGCTCTACCCCATCACACACAGAGCAGGGCCTGTGGGGGGGAGGGGGGGTTGGGGCTCCACCCTCTATCACCCACAGAGCAGGGCTGATCAGGGGGTTGGGGCGCTGCCACTCTCACACTCAGGGCAGGGCCAATGGGGAGGTTATGGCTCTACCCCGTCACACACAGAGCAGGGCCCGTGTGGTGGGGGGGTTGGGGCGCCGCACCCTGTCACACACAGAGCCGCAGGGTGCTCTGGGGGTTGGGGAGCTCCCCCCTATCAGGCACAGAGCAGGGCTGATCAGGGGGTTGGGGTGCCTTCCCCTGTCAGGAACAGAGCAGGGCTGATAGGGAAGTTGTGGCCCCGCCCCTGTCACACACAGAGCCGCAGGGCGAATAGGGGGTTTGGGCGCTGCCCCCTGTCACGCTCATCCCGGTGCTGGGAGGCCTCGCGGCTCCACTGATCCCGGTGCTGGGAGGCATATTACCCTTTACTATATAGAATAGAGGCCTGGTGCATGGGTGGCGGCTGGCTGGTTTGCCCTGAAGGGTGTCCTGGATCAGGGTGGGGGTCCCCACTGGGGTGCCTGGCCAGCCTGGGTGAGGGGAAGATGGCTGTTTGCAGCTGGTCACACACCCTTCAGGGTGGGGATCCCCACTGGGGTGCCTGGCCAGTCTGGGTGAGGGGCTGAGGGCTGTTTTCAGGCTGGGACTGAAGCTCCCAACTGCTCCTTTTTTTCTTTTTTTTTTATTCTGGGCCAGCTTTAGCCTGGCTCCAGCTCTGAGGCCTCAGCTGCTGAAAGCAGGTATCTGGTTTGTTTAGGTTCTATAATTGAAACTCTGTATTAACTCCAGCTCTGAGATCCCAGCCGGCTGAAAGCTGGTTTCTGGGGTTTTGTTTAGCTTCTATATTTGTTACAATGTTTCTTAAACTGCAAGCTCAGAGGCCGGCAAGGCAGGTGGGGAACGTTGTAGTCCTCCGTCACTGAAGCAAGCAAGCCTCATGTTAGTTTCAAGCTGCCTGGCTGCATGCCGCCATTTTGGCTGGCAGTTAATTTGCATATTGCCCTGATTAGCCAATGGGAAGGGTAGCGGTCGTACGCCAATTACCATGTTTCTCTTTTATTAGATAGGATTGTTTGATAAATTAACTATCTTAAGGGTACAAATGTTTTAAAGGAGTTATGAGACAACTTTTAAAACAACTTCAAAGATTTTTTTTTTTGCCTTTTAATATTATGTCTTAGGAAAAATATTTTGTATTTAAAAACAGAAATAAGTAGAATTTTCTCTCATTTCCAATAATTAAAATTTTTATTTTGAACCTGATTGAATAAGTCTTAATTTATCTTATTATTTATCAGATATTTTGAGTTTTTAAATTTAAGGCCATAGTGATGTCAGTATTTAAAATTGGTTATTTCAAACAAGCATGAACATTGCAATTCAGAATGCTAGGACGGGCGTAGTGTCTAGGGGTTATGCCTTGTGCTAGTGTCAAGTCAGTAAAAGAGGATATAAGATTAAATCCTTTTCTATTTATTAGAATGTAATTTAAAAGTAGTAGTAGATTGGCTTTAACTGTATTGGCAATTTTCTGCCAGTTAGCCTGTGTGGTGTATTTCATCCCTCTTTAAATCAGATTACAATTTGGGCATGAAGAAATTGAGTTCTTGGTCTCCTGATGAGGCACAGTCATATCAGCCTTCAGCTGCTAGTCATTTATAAATACAGTAAAACCTTGGTATAATGGACTAATTTTGGCAAGGGAATGTCTGTTAAAGCCGAAAGTCCGTTATATAATAAAGTAGGTTTTCTAAATGCGTATGTTAAAAATTTGTCAAATTAGTTGACCTGTTTTTTCTTATGTAGACACGTTTGTGTGATTATGTATGAAAAATTTAATTTTACAGAGAAATTTTCTATATGTATTGCTATAATTTTAAATTTATACTAAATAGGTCTGTCAATGTGTACATTCACAACTCACCTCGAGTAAACAAAGGCACACAGCTGAGGCGTGGCTTAGCCCACGTGGGAACATCAGCCAACACATGTTAAAACTACTGCAGAAAGTCACACCACAGGACAACAGACTCAATTACCACGTATGCGGTGTGATCACGTCCTTATCATTCTCCGAACATTGTTTAGGAGCAGTGAATCTGGGATTTAAATATGTAGACTATAGTTGTAGATTTGTAATACACATTTATGTCAGCGATATTACTACAGCATTTTTTCTAACATATGGCCTACTTGCTAAAATTCGTTAAAAATAACAATGAATTGGTAACAAAAAATATAACCTGTTAATTTAATTATAAGCACATCTTGGTTTAAACCTTTTTAAAATTAACAGGGTGTTAATTTTCAGATATGACATGGATTGGAAAATTGGTTATATCTGAATTCCATTAAAGCAAGAGCTTACCGTACCTTCATTATACTTTCTTAGCTGTATTCCATAAATAGTTATTTTATGTAATTCCCACTTTCAAGTGTTCTTTTCAGATATAATGCAATAGATATAAAAATTTTTAAATTTCTGTATTAGGAATAAACTGTGCAGTGACTGGAAGATATTGAAACTATGATTTTTACTTCAAGGCAAGGCTACATTTTGATCTAGACAAGGCTATTTTGTTATATTTTTCCCCACGCTCTGTCTTTTCAGGTTGAATTACTGATTGTCCCTGCCCCCCCCTTTGTTTTGTTTGTTTTGGTTTTGATGTTTTTTTTCCTTTCAGCTAAAGGAGCAGCCCAGTGGTTTTCAAGAAGTGCCAAAGTGCACTGACTGTCTCATGATGACTGGTGCCTCAGGGAGGGTCATGATTCCTGGATACAGGATCGACCTGATCCTGGATGTCACTTCAAGCAGTCAGATCGTGGGGAAAAGCCTTGTCTAATGGCTAGCCTTCCTCAAAAGTCTGATGCTAGTCATCTCGGAAGGCCTCAGAAAAAGCCTTAAAGGTGAGCAGAGTAGAGTGTAGTTCTCTCTGGGGGCTGTGACTATTTGTTGGAGAATATGATTCAAGATAGAATAACATCCCTAACCTGACAAATCCAGTCTCAATTGGTAAATTAACTTTAGTTTATAAATTTGTTGATGATGATCAGACCCCAACTTTTTTGAGTTATTAGAAACTACCCTTCTAACCTTAAGATCTATAAAGGGAGGGATTCGGTATTTCCTGAGCCCTTCAGAACCTGAGGTTAAAAAACAGCTGTCTTTGTAGCAGTTTGGATTTATGTGGCTCATATTTTATTGCCTTCAACTTGAAGTATATTAAAACTGCCTGGCATAATTAAAATAACATTTTTAGCTCTATGAAAAATTCTTTAGAGGTGTTTTGAGCAATTTAGTTTGGAGCAAATTTAAATCCAGGGCTCTGTCTCTGTGTTTTATGCACTTACATATAATAAACTTGTTCATATACTAGGCTTTATTGCTAAATTTTCAAACTCTAAAACCTGTCCTCAGAGTTTATAGGTTGTTGTTTTTTTTAATGAGTCACTGATATTAGAAAAAAACAAAAACATGGGCATGCACCATCCCCAATTTGAATGTGCATTTTTACATTTAGAAATTATATATGTCACTGCTATATTAATATTTTAAAAACATGCAAAAATGTTAAAAAAGATGAGGTAAAGAAAACTTACGCAAAAGAAGTTCTGATATTTTCTTTCACATCATTCGTCATGATGGGGTTGGCAAACCATTTTTAAAGGACCAGAGAGTAAATATTTTAGGCTTTCAGCCCATATGGTCTCTATTGGAACTACTGGATTCCATTGTAAGGCAAAAGCAGCTATAGACAATATTTTAAACTAATGAATGTGGTTGTCTTTAATAAAATTTTATTTGCCAAAACAAGCTGTGGGCTGGATTTGGCTGGTGTGCCATTGTTTACTGACCCCTGGAGTATATCCTGTTTGGTTGGCCACCTGCCAAGACCTTGAAATTGTATTATACTGCTTTTGTTAGTTATTTTTCACCAGCAGTTTCAGAGTGCATTTGATCTTTCTTATACTGACTGAGCAGAAGAATACTAGTAGTCAGAATGCGTTCAGTTTAGTTGAACAAATACTTATAGGAACACCAGTGATTCAGGCACAAGGTTAGGTGCTGTTATCAGGAGTTTGAAAGACAGGTAAACAGTAGGGCTTGGTGTAAAAAGTAAAATATTACAGTACAAGCTGTTGAGAAAGTGAGGCTGGCACTGGGAAATGATGTTTCCTGTTGGACTTTGAAAGGTTGTGATGTGGATGGGTGCAAAGGCACAAAGGTGATAAAAGCGAACGTGGGGGAACCGTATATTACCTCAGTTTTGACAGTTGGCAGAGTGTTTGAGAAAATAGCAGCAGGAAATGAAAGTGGACAGATTGGCATGGCCTGTATCGTGTATGCTCCTCCAAAGAACTTGGACTTTGCCTTAAAGGTTGATGGTAATCATTGAAGAGATAATAGCACTGGAGAAACTGATCAGATTTAGATTTTAGAATGATAGTGGCAGTAGTAGGGAATATACAATGAGATGTTTTTGACAACTCATTTTTTTTACCTCCTTCTGAAAAAGGACACCATTGTTTATAGGTTGTTTTGCATCAGATGTAACATAAACTTGGAATATATTTAGCAGTAAAAAGGAATGAACTATTCATATTCTACAATATGGATAATCCTCTAAAATATATGCTAGATATAAAAGACCATATATCATATGATGCATATTCTATATTGCCATTTTTTATGGAATGTCCATAAAGTAGATTAGTGGTTGCCAGGAGGTGGACTGGGGACTGACTGACTGCAAATGAGCAGGAGGGATCCTTTTGGGATGTTGAAATGTTGTAAAACTGGATAGTGATGAAGGTTATATAACTCGTAAGTTTACTAAAAATAACTGGATAATTTTTAAATGGTTGAATTTTATGGTAGGTAATTACTAGCATACCTCAAAGTTGTTAAAAAAATTAGAAAGACCACACCTTTGAAATTTGGAGTAAAACTTTGTTAGAAATTATTTCCATATTACTATTGCCAAGTAATTGCTCTTTTCTCTGAACAAATATGAACATACTAGAACCCCCAAAAAGTGTGTGTGTTTTTTACCTTAAAGGGCATACATTGTAATCATAAAAAGAAACTGTAGGAACTAAAGTTTATAGAATTCACTTTGACTTATAGTTTCTTAATTTCCCTTTTCTTTTTATTTTATTTTATTTTTTAAAAATATATTTTATTGATTTTTCACAGAGAGGAAGGGAGAAGGATAGAGAGTTAGAAACGTCGATGAGAGAGAAACATCCATCAGCTGCCTCCTGCACACCTCCCACTGGGGATGTGCCCGCAACCAAGGTACATGCCCTTAGCCAGAACCGAACCTGGGACCCTTCAGTCCGCAGGCTGACGCTCTATCCACTGAGCCAAACCGGTTAGGGCTTTCCTTTTCTTTTTTAAAAAATTTTTCTTTTCATGTTAATGTCATATGAGGAGAATCTTAAGTGCTTATATAACATTAAAAAGCTAGAAATAAGCTAAGGGAAATTTACTTGATTTCTTTTTTTCCAAGGGAATAATTGTTAAAGAAAGAATCTGAAGTGTGATGATTTTAAATTTGTAAATTGTTTCTTCATAACCTTAACAGTTATAGAAAATGAGTAAAAAGAATATAAAAACATTGGAAAATGGTTGTTTTCACTCAATAAATATTATTAAGGGCCTACTATGTGCTAGGCACTGTTTCTTAGAAACAGATATAGTGATAGATTTTTACTATGCTACTTTCATTTATTCCTGGATGCCAAAATCATGTATGAGGTTTAGCATAATCATTAAGAAAATATGTATAAAACTGAATTATGTTACTTTTTATTGTTTACAAGGTAATTTCACAACTCAATCCCCAATTCTGTGACAGTGAGGAAAATGAATCTTAGTATATAGCTATTTCCCAAGTAAGAGGCAGAGCTTGACCATTGTTTTTTTTTTCCTATTTTTTTCAATTCTATTGCTCTTTATTCTCTAGTATGGGATTTTTAAAAAGTACAATACTACATAAGAATATATGTATAGATCTGTGGATAAAATTGAGAGTTCAGAAAGAAACCCATACATTTATGGTCAATTGATTTTCAACAAGAAAGCCAAGACAGTTTATTGGGGAAAGGATAATCTTTTCAACAAATGGTACTGGACAAGTGAATATTCACATGCAAGTGAGTGAAGTTGGACTTGTACCTGACACCATATATAAAAATGAACTAAAAATGGGTGAGCAAATTAAGTGTGAGAATTAAAACTCTTGGGAGAAAACAGATGTAAATCTTCATGACCTTGGGTTAGGTAGCAGTTTCTTAGGCATGACACTCAAAGAACAGTTAAAGAAAAATTAGATAATTTGAGTTCATCCAAACTAAAAAGTATTTGTGCTTTAAAGGATACTATCAAGAAAAGACAGTAACACAATAGGAGAAAATGTGTGCAAATCATATATTGGATAAGGTCTCAGGATACAGAATATACAAATAATTATTATAGTACAAAAATAAAAAGAGCCCTGGCTGGTATAGTACAGTGGATAGAGCTTCGGCCCACACACTGAAGGGTTACGGGTTTGATTCCCAGTCAAGCACATGTTACCTGGGTTGTTAAGTGTGGGAGGCAACCAATTGATGTGTATCTCTCACATTGATGTTTGTCTCTATCTTTCTTCCTACCCCCTCCTCCCTCTCTCCCTCTCATCCACTCTAAAAATCAATGGAAAAAATATCCTAGGATAAGGATTAACAAAAAATAAAAAGATAAATAGATAATCCAATTAAAAATGAGTAAAGGACTGAAAAAGGTTGTTTCTCCAACGAAGGCAAATAAATGGCTAATAAGTACATGAAAAGATGTTCACCATCATTAAGGGAATGCAAATCAATAAGATACCACTTATAATGGCTATAATAAAAAAGATGGATAATAATAAATGTTGAGAATGTAGAGAAACTGAACTCTCATAGATTGCTTATGGAAATGTAAAGTAATGTAGTTGCTGTGAATAGTAGTTTGGCAGTTCTTCAAGAAGTGAAACAGTTAACTTATGACCACAAAAGTTCACTCCTTGGTATGTACCTAAAGAAAATAATAGCATGTCCACATAAAATGTCAGATCATCATTATTTTTAATAGCCAAAAAGTAGAAACAACCCAATGTTCATCAACTGTTGAATAAACAAAATGTGGTATATCCATACAGTGGATTAGTTTTCAGCTTTAAAAAGGAATGGAATTCTGACATCCTATATAATAAAAGCCTAAGTGGCATCACGTCTTCACGCGATGTCATCACAAGATGGCCGGCAGGGGAGCGCAGTTGTGGGCGAATAGGCTGGCAGGGGAGGGCAGCTGGGGGCGACCAGGCCTGCAGGGGAGGGCAGCTGGGGAAGATTAGGTCAGCAGGGGAGCAGTTAGGCGTCAGTCAGGCTGGCAGGGGAGCAGTTAGGGGGTGATCAGGCTGGCAGGCAGAAGCGGTTAGGGGCAATCAGGCAGGCAGGCGAGCGGTTAGGAGCCAGCAGTCCCGGATTGTGAGAGGGATGTCTGACTGCCGGTTTAAGCCCGATCCCTGTCAGTTGGACATCCCCCAAGGGGTCCCGTATTGGAGAGGGTGAAGGCTGGGCTGAGGGACACCCCCCCCCCCGCCCCCACCATGCACAAATTTCATGCACCGGGTCTCTAGTACACTATAACAGGATGAACCTGGAAGACATGCTAAGTGAAAGAAGCCAGATACAAAAGGCCACTTACTGAATTATCCTATTTATATGACATGTTCAGAATAGGCAGTTCCATAGAAAAAGAAATAGTGGTTGCTAGGGGTTGTAGGGGTAAGTGGGAATGCTAATGTGCATGAGGTTTTTTGGGGGGGGGCGTGGTTAAAATGTTCTAAAATTAGATATTAGTGATGGTCGTATATCACTATCTCTCTGGTTCACCCATTCTAAATAAATGAAATAAAACAAATGGAAAAACTCATATCTTTACCCCCACATCCCTATTTCCCTCTCTAGTGATTTTAATTTTCTTTCACAGGAAATTTGGAAATCATTTTTGATATCTCTTTGACTGCCCTATCTCCTTTTCCTCCCCTCCCCTCCCCTCCCTTTCCCTTCCCTCCCCCTTTCTCTTCCCTCCCTCCCTCCCTCCCTCCCTCCCTCCCTTCCTTCCTTCCTTCCCTTATCTGAGGATATTTTCCATTGATTTTTAGAGAGAGGGAAAGACAGAAATATCATCTGAGAGAAACACATCGATTGGTTGCCTCCTGCACGTGCCCCGGGTCCGGGCCAGGGAGGAGCCTGCAACCGAGGTACATGCCCTTGACCGAAATTGAACCTAGGACCCTTCTGTCCCCAGGCTGACGCTCTATCCACTGAGCAAAACCAGCTAGGGCTCTTTCTTTTTTTAAAAAATTACGTTTTTATTGATTTCAGAGAGAGTAAGGGAGTGGGAGAAAGAGATAGAAACATCAATGCTGAGAGAGAATCATTGATTGGCTGCCTCCTGCATGCCCACTATGGGGATCGAGCCCAAAAGCCGGGCATGTGCCCTGACTGGGACTCCAACCGTGACCCCTTGGTTCATAGGTCGATGCTCAATCACTGAGCCACACCAGCTGGGCTTCCCCACCTCCTTTTTAACTCTTAATTATAATCTGGCTTCTGATTGTAACATTCTTAACTTAATATTAATAAGGTCATTCTTAATAAAGTCACTAATGATTCTCATCTTCCAAATCCAATAATTGGCTTAAAATTTTTCTCTATCATGATGTTTTGCCAGCACTATTGACCACTCTTTTTTTAAATGCTATTACTGTGTGTGTGTGAAAAAGAGAGAAAGAGAGGAGAGAGAGAGAGAGAGAGAGAGAGAGAGAGAGAGAAAGAGAGAAGAGAGAGAGAGAATCAGCTGCCTGCCATAATCACCCTAACGGGATAGAACCTGCAACCTAGGTATGTGTTCTTATCAGGAAATGAACTTGCAACCCTTAGGTGTATGGGATGATGCTCCAACCAACTGAACCACCTGGCTAGGGCATGAATACTCTTCAAGTATGTTGTGGCTTTTGGGTTTATACTCTCCTGGTTTGCCTTTGGCTTTTTGTTTTGTTTTAATTCTTGATCTTAGTTTATTTGCCTGTCACTTAAGGTAGGCAAACTAGCCCCGACCCTCTACTCTCCCCCATCTATGCACATCTTTTGTGTCCCATGGAAAAGATTGAGAATGAGTTACTCTTAGAAAGGAGACAGAGGTAACATGGTAATAGTCTACGGCACCAGACTCCAAATTAAATGGCATATGTATTCCAGAACCTTTTCTTTTTTCCCCCATTTTTTTTTTTGGCCACTAAGTATATGGTACTCAAAATTTGAATTAGTTTGTATTTCCTTTGTTGCTGTTCTTTCATTTGTGTAGCTATAATTTATGTACAATAAGATATAGCAATTTCAAGTATAAAAGTTGATGAGCTTTGACAAATATAAGCATCATGTTATTAACAGCACAATCCTATATAATAAAGAGGTAATATGCAAATTGACCATCACTCCAACACACAAGATGGCCGCCCCCATGTGGACACAAGAGGACCGTCAGGGGAGGGCAGTTGTGGGTGATCAGGCCAGCAGGGGAGGGCAGTTGGGAGGGATCAGGGGGGGCAGTTGGGCACAATCATGCCTGCAGGGGAGGGCATTTAGGGGTGACTGGTCCGGCAGAGGAGGGCGGTTAGGGGCAATCAGGCCAGCAGGGTAGCAGTTAGGTGTCGATCAGATTGGCAGGGAATGGTTAAGGGGCTATCAGGCTGGCAGGCAGAAGTGATTAGGGGCAATCAGGCAGGTAGGCAGGCCAGTGGTTGGGAGCCAGCAGTCCTGGATTGTGAGAGGGATGTCCGACTGCCCGTTTAGGCCCGACCTTACTGGGATCGGGCCTAAACGGGCAGTCGGACATCCCTCCAGGGGTCCCAGATTGGAGAGGGTGCAGGCTGAGCTGAGGTACACTCTCCCCCTCTGTACACAAATTTCATGCACCAGGCCTCTAGTAACGATATAAAATATTAGAGGCCCGAATTGGTGCACCAGTGGGGTCCCTCAGCCTGGCCTGCGGGATCGGGCTGGCCCAGACTGTGAGAGGGTGCAGGCCAGACCGAGGGACCCCCCCAGTGCACAATCGGGGCCGGAGAGGGACCGGGGAGGGACATGGGAGGTTGGCCAGCTGAGGCGGGACCATAGGAGGGCTCCAGGGTGTGTCCGACCCATCTTTCTCTGTCCTGATTGTCCGGACCCCAGCAGCAAGCTAACCTACAGGTCAGAGCATGTGTCTCCTGGTGGTCAGTGCACATCATAGCAACTGGTCAACCGGTCACCTGTCTGCCCCCTAGTGGTCAGTGCACGTCATAGCAAGCAGTTGAGCAGTGTTAGCGTATCATTAGCATATTATGCGTTGATTGGTTGAATGGACAACTGGACACTTATCATTTTAGGTTTTCATTATATAGGATATGTCATTCCAAAAAGTTCTCTTATCACTGTACCCTGGAACCACTTGGTGTCTCTCTCTCTCTCTCTCTCTCTCTCTCTCTCTCTCTCTCTCTCTCTGTATGTGTGTTTGTAGTTTTAGTATGTTAGTCTTTTGTGTCTGTCTTCTTTCACTTAGTCTAATGATTTTGAGATTCATCCATATTGTTGCATATATCAGTAATTCCTTTTTATTGTTGAGTAGTATTCCATTTATGGCTATACTACAATTTGCTTATCCATTCACCAGATAGAACTTTTCCCCCCCCTCCCCCCACACACACTTTTTTGATCATTATGAGTAAAGCCACTGTGTACATTGGTATACAAGTCCTTTTGTAGAAATACATTTTCATTTCTTTTGGGTATATATCTGGGGGCACAGTTGATGACTCATAGGGTAAGTGTATATCTAACTTTATATGAAACTGCTATATTATTTACTGAAGTGGCTGTACTATTTTATATTCCCACCAGAAATATATGAGTCCTAGGTGCTTTACACTTGAATTTTTTTCAGACTTCAAAATTTTTAACAATATAGTGGGTGTGTAGTGGTATCTCATTTTGGTTTTAGTTTGCATTCCCTAATGGTTAATGATGTTGAACATTTTTCATGTGCTTATATGCCATCTGTATATCTTCTTTGGTGAAGTGAATGTTCTAATCTCTTGCCCATTTTTTACTTGGTTGTTTGTCTTGTTATCATTGAGTTATAAAATTCTTTTACATATTCTGGATACAAGTCCTTTATGGGATGCATGTTTTCAAATATTTTTTCCCAGCCTTTTCATTTTTTATAGTGTCTTTTGAAGAGCAAATGTTTCCAATTTATTTTTTCTTTTATAGTTTGCTTTGTGTGCCCTATTTTAGAAATCTTTGCCTAAGCCAGGGTTAATATTTTTCTCCTGTATTTTCTTCAAGGAGTTTTATGGTATGAGCTCTTAATTTTAGGGTTATGATTCATTTAGAATATTTATTTATGATGGGAAGAAAGTATTGAGGTTCATTTTTTAGCATATCGTTAACTAATTGTATCAATACCATTTGTTGAAAAGATAATCCTTTCCCCGTTGAATTGGGTGGCATTTTTGTTGAAAGTCAGTTAGCCTCATATCTGTGTATCTATTTCTGGACACTCTATTCTGTTTTGTTGATCTCTGTGTCTGTCTTTTGCCTATACAAGCATTGTCTTGACTACTGTAACTTTTTAAGTTTTGGAGTCAGTTTAAGTCTCCAACTTTTTCTTTTTCAAAATTTTGACTTTTCTAGATCCTTCTGAGTTTTTACATAAATTTATTATTTAAAAAATTTTTAAAAATATATTTTTACTGATTTCAGAGAGGGAGGGATAAGAGAGAGATGGAAACATCAATGATGATAGAGAATCATTGATCAGCTGCCTCCTGCACACCTCCCATTGGGGATTGAGCCTACAACCTGGGTATGTGCCCTTGACTGGAATTGAACCCAGGACCCTTCAATCTGCAGGCCAATGCTCTATCCATTGAGCCAACCAGCTAGGGCTCATAATAATTTAGAATCTGGTTGTTAATTTTTTAAAAATAAACCAGTTGAAATTTTGATTGGAATTATATTGCATCTATAAGTTAGTTTGAATGTAAGTAAACTGACATTTTATAGTATCGATTATTCTGATCTACACATGGTATATCTCAGATTTTTTTAAGTCTAATATTTCTCAGCAATGTTTGTAGTTTTTCTTTTTTTAAAATATGTTTTATTGATTTTTTACAGAGAGGAAGGGAGAGGGATAGAGAGTTAGAAACATCGATGAGAGAGAAACATGGATCAGCTGTCTCCTGCCCACCCCGTACTGGGGATGTGCCCGCAACCAAGGTACATGCCCTTGCTTGGAATTGAACCTGGGACCCTTCAGTCCACAGGCCGATGCTCTATCCACTGAGTCAAACCAGTTAGGGCAATGTTTGTAGTTTTCATTGTTTATGTTTTGCACATGTATTTTGATGGTATTGTAAATTAGTTTTTAACTTTCAAATTTGATTCTTGCTGGTGCATAGAAATACAGTTGATATTTGTGTTTTCACCTTGTATTCTGTGACCTTCCTAATAATTTGCCTATTATTAAATAGTTTTATCTAGATTGCTTCTTTTTCTTTTTTTTTTCTTTTGGACACAAAATCATGTTGTCTGTGAACTTAGACAGTTTTACTTGTTCGTTTCCAGTTTTTGTCTGCCTTTGTTTCTCTCCTTAATGTGGTAGAGGTATTGAGAACTGACATCTTTGTTTTGTTTATGATCTTAGAGGATGAGGTGGTGAATGAAACCTTTTACCATGTAAGTGTGATGCTAATTGTAGGTTTTTTTGTATATTTTAAAACTTAGATTGTGTAAATTTTTCTTTGTTACCAGTTTTCTGAGGTTTTGTGGGTTTTTTTTTAGAATCATGAATGGGTATTGAATTTTGCTAAATGAATATGTTGATGATCATGATTTTTCTTTTAAAATATGGTACATTACATTAATTTTTAATGTTAAACCAACCATATATATATGTGTTTATATATGTCCTATACTAATAAAAGACAAACATGCAAATTGACTGCACTTTCGCTATGCCTTAAGCCACGCCCACAAAGCCAATCAGAGCGACTATATGCAAATTAACCCAACCAAGATGGCAGCTGGCAGCCACGGAGCTGGAGCGAGCAGGAGGCTTGCTTGCTCCAGTGATGGAGGAAGCCAAGGTTCCCCGCCTGCCGTGGCCCGGCTCTGAGCTCCACTGAAAGCCACAAAGTTTCAATTATTGAAGGTAAACAAACCCCAGATACCTGCTTTCAGCAGGCCCTGGCCACGGAGCTGAAGCGAGCAGGAGTGGGTTGCCCCTGGCAATGGAGGAAGCCAAGCTTTCCACAGGCCTCCGCTAAAGGCAACAAAGTTTCAATTATAGAAGGTAAATAAATCCCAGAATAAAAAAAAAGAAAAAAAGGAGAAGCTGGGAGCTTACGTCGCCAGGGTGCTTGGCCAGCCTGAAAACGGCCCTCAGCCCCTCACCCAGACTGGCCAGGCACCCCAGTGGGGACCCCCCACCCTAAAGGGGGTGTGGCCAGCCTGAAAACAGCCATCAGCCCCTCACCCAGGCTGGCCAAACCTCCATGGGGTGAGGGTCCCACTGAGGTGGACATCCTCCGAGGGTTCCCACATTGCAAGAGGACATAGGCCGGGCTGAGGAACCCCCCGAGTGCACAAATTTTTGTGCACCGGGCCTCTAGTGTTTGTATATTTTATAGACAAGGAAGCTGATAACATAAAAACGGTGATGTAAGTAAGCAGGCATAGGAACCCAGAAAGCAGCAATCTGAAATTATTTACTATAAGGTCATTAGAAAAACAATATGGGCACAGTGTAAACATGGGAATCCAGATATGTAACAATGATGTGGCTCAGTGGGAGAATGTGAATTTAAATCTTGGTGTGTGTTTTTTCTAGAATCTGAAATAACTTGGGACAATTTTATCAATCTTTTTGTGTCAAGGTTTCCTTATCCTTTTTACCCCCAAATGATAATTCTTTGTTTCTTTGATTCTAAGAAGTGTTACCCATCTATTCCCTATCCTCTTTAGCATTTCTGAAATCAGGAGAAATTGGCTTTCCACCAGGAAATAACCTTTAATGGACTTGTTTCTGGTACTGCCTGTGTCACTGTGTAGGTATGGTTCATTTAGCTCTCACAGGGGTTAAATTATTTGCTTTACTAGCAGCTTATGTCAGGTGAGATTTTTATATTCTGCTTAAAAGAGTTAAGACATTTCAGTTTAAGCACCATAAATATCCTATATAATAAAAACCTAATATGCAAATCAACTAAACAGAACGACCAGTAGAACGACCTGTCGCTATGACACGCACTGACCACCAGGGGGCAGACGCTCAGTGCAGGAGCTGCCCCTAGCCTGTAGGCCCCAGGCCAGCCAGTGGAGGCCCCCCCGATCACCCCGCCTGTCACCCCACAGAGGGAGGTGACCAGCAGTGGTGGCACGGCCGTTGAGTGGGTGGCGCCAGGCCAGCTAAGGCGGGTGCCAGCAGGGGCCCCCCGATAGCCCCTTGGTCACCCCACAGATTGGCCCTGATTGCCTGTCAGGCCTAGGGACCCTACCCATGCATGAATTTCATGCACTGGGCCTCTAGTTTGGCTAATAATTGTTTACAGGCACACTTGTAATAAAAGCAGTACTTTCCTTCTCATTCTCATTTCCCTCCCACAGAGGCTTTTAGTTTTGTGTAATTTCGCCCCATTGATTTTTAGAGAGAGTGGAAAGGGGGAGGGAGGGAGGAAGGGAGGGGGGGAGAGAGAGAGAGAGAGAGAGAGAGAGAGAGAGAGAGAGATAACCATGTGACAGAGACACATTGATTGGTTGCCTGGGTTCGAACCTGCAACCCTTTGGTGCATAGGCCTATGTTCTAACCACTTAGAAACATTGGCCTGGGCATAATTGTGTACATTTTTAATTCTGTTGATTAACTCACCTATGTCCAATTTTAAAAAGCCTTATTATGGAGCTTTCAAAGTACACAAAAATTGGAGAAATGAAGTAATAAACTTCAAGAGCTCTTGCTCAGATTCTATAATTGTCTACATTTTGCAGGATAATTATTGTTTTATCTGTTCTGCCCCTACCTCCATACACACTTTTTCAGGAAATATTTTATAGTAAATTCCAAACATTATATAATTTCACCCATAAATATTTCTGTAGGCATTATCTTTAACACATAAGGCTATCTAAATACATATATTTATATATGTGTGTGTGTATTTGCAGTGTTCTGTAGCCTAACATTTTAATTGATTTTTAAAAATTTTATTAAATTTAATTTTTAAATATAATTGATTTTAATTTAAGTGATTTAAATTTGATTTATCTTTATAGCTTAACAAAAAAATTGAAAGGGTCCAGGAAGTAAAATTAATATCCAATTTATATCCCAATTTTCCTACTTGTCTCAAAATTGTTTTGTTTGAACCAGAATCCAAACATGGTTCATATATTACAAATGCTGTTATCTATTTGGAATTTGAAGTCTTATAGAAGTTTAAGACAAATTTGGATCCCTAATTGTTTTTGAAACTTTTTAGGGAAATTATTACCTTATAGTGAATTAGCATTGAAACAAAAATACAACATTAGATCACCTAACTTGCAACAGGCAATGCAAATAAAGGTAGTTGAAATTGCCAAATTTTGGAAGATGAGGGATACAATTTTCACCGGTCAAACAATTGCCCAAAGTTAACCTTTTAAAGGGAAGCATAGAGTAAATTTTTTTAGCATCTACTAATTTATAATTGAGATAAAGAGAATACAAAAATAATCTAAGGTTGACCAAATAGAAATGCAAATTAGTAGTCTTTGATATACCTTGAAATTACAATTTTCAAAGTAAAGGTGCTAAAGAGATCAAGATCGTAAGCACAGGCTATAAAATATGACTCTGATGTTCTGCTTAATCTCTAAGGGCCAAAAGGGATTCAGAAGAACCTCTAGATCAGTGGTTCTCAACCTTGGCTGCACATTAGAATCACCTGGGAATCTTTTTAAAATCCTGATTTCTGGGCCTCATCCTCCAAAAACTCTGTTTCTTTGTTACTAATGTTGTGGCCCCACCCCATAACAAACAGAATTTCCGGAGGATGAGGCCCAGAAATCAGGATTTTAAAAAGATTCCCAGGTGATTCTAATGTGCAGCCAAGGTTGAGAACCACTGCTCTAGACCCAATGTGGAGAAGACCTAGACTCAGTCTGTGATACTGGAATTCTATGAAACTTGAAATAGAAGAAGAAAGGGATGTGCAGCTGTGTGGATAATTAATGTTCTTTTGTTGGTAAAAAAATTGTGTACATTAATGTTAAAATTTGGGGAAATATACTAAATTGATACACCTTAGAATCTAAGTTATAGGTAATAGGTGTGTTGGAGGATTAAATAAGTTGATTCAATGTAGGATATCTAATTGAAACCCTTAACTTTCTGATTTCAATTAATATTTGGTAAGAACAAGAAGTCTTTAAGCTTTTTTCTCTCCCTCCTTCTTTGAATTATCAAGAAAAGATTATTATTATTTTTGTGGGCTATAATCTGTTTCCAGAAGATAGGGACATAATATAATACACTGGAGGAAATTTGTTGATATGTTTTTGTGCTTGAAGCATTAAATGCTACTAGTTACTTAGAAAATAATGGCTCTCAATATGATTCAGGAAACTTCTACTATATATATATTTTTAATGTTTCTTTATCAGTGCACTTTAACTTAATTTTCTGATCTAATACTTTATAATTTATTTTAGTTTAAATGTTTTACGCTAGATTCTGAATAATTTGGATATTACTTAACAATTATGTGAAGTTATACATTAGAATTGAGAACATTATTGTACTTTTGCAAAAATCTCTTTTTAGTGTGTGTGTATTTGGTACTTAGTTTTGTAGTGGTTTTTTTTTTTCAACCTTGCTTCATATAATACAGCACCTTGTAACATTTTAAATATGTCAAATCATCACTATAACAGTAGAGGTAGTGAAAGTGTCAGGGTCTTAAGACATGTACATATAATAAGCCCTTGCTTTTGTGGGCTTCGATTTAACAGACTTTGGATTTAAGGGACAAAATTTCCAGTTTGTATGTCATATGTGAAAATTAATACCCTATTAATTTTAAAATGCTTTTAACCAAGATTTGTTTATAATTAAATTACAGATTATTTTTTAAAATTAATTCACTATTTTTTTCTTTTTTTAAATTTCTTTATTGATTAAGTTATTACATATGTGTCCTTATCCCCACATTACCCCCTATGCCCCCCACTCATGCCCTCACCCCCCTGTTGTCTGTGTCCATTGGTTAGGCCTATATGCTTGCATATAAGTCCTTTGGTTGATCTCTCCCCTTCACTGTTATTTTTAATAAATTTTAGCAAAGAGGCATATGTTGGAAAAAACACCAGTAATTTTGCTGACATAAATAAATATTACGTATCTACAACTATAGTCTACATATTTAAATCCAGTAGTCACCGCTTCTAAACAGTGTTTGGGGAATGATTAGCACGTGATCACATCACATTGTGCGTGCTAATTTGTTCTGTTGTTGTGTGGGGTGACTTTCTGCAGCAGTTTTAATGTGTGCTGGCTAATGTTTCACATGCGCTAAGCCATGTCCCAGCCGTGTGCCACGCCCCAGCCGTGTGCCTTTGTTTACTGGAGGTGACTGGGGAATGCACACATTTACTAGATCTATTCAGTATAAATTTAAAATTAGAGCAATACATTGAAAACTTCCTGTTTACTTAATTAAACTTTTCATGCATACATAATTTTTGTTTATTAAACAAATGGAAGTATAAACAGGTAAACTAATTTGTCAATTTTTTAATACAATGCATTTGGAAATCCTCTTTTATTATATAATGGACTTATGGCCCTAATAGACATCCCCTCAGCCGAATTAGTCCGTTATGATGAGGTTTTACTGTACTGTCTTTGGTATCAGTCCCTTGCTTTTTACTTTTATTATTATTTTTTCCTTTCATTACTATTTATGTTACCATCCATTACACTGGTGATTTTTTTAAAGTATTACATTAGCTTCCTTAACTTGTCTTCATTTCCTTCATTTTTTTATAACATGGCAATAATGATTCTAAAGCAGTGGTTCTCAACCTTCTGGCCCTTTAAATACAGTTCCTCATGTTGTGACCCTACCATAAAATTATTTTCGTTCCTACTTCATAACTAATGTTGTTACTGTTATGAATCGTAATGTAAATATCTGCTATGCAGGATGGTCTTAGGCAACCCCTGTAAAAGGGTTGTTTGACTGCCAAAGGGGTCGCGACCCACAGGTTGAGAACCGATGTTCTAAAGCATACCACTGAGCATATTTTTCTACTGTTCACAATGTTTCAATGCTTTGCATTGTCCAATAGTTCCTTAGTATCATTCACAGCCTATCTAGGCACCTTATTTATCCACCTATTCATTTATTTATTTAGGTATATTGAGTTTCTTCCATGAACCAGTCATTGTACTAGGCTCAGAGATCAAATGGTGAGCAAAAATAAGCAGGAGCTCTGCCTCCACAGGTCTGGTTTTGACAAAACAAGCATTAATAAAAATGTCACATAGATAAAAGTGAAATTGCAGCTGTTATAAATCCAACAAAAGGGAGGAATATGTACTATGAGAGTTTACAATAAGGGTGCACTACATTTAGTCAAGGAGCTCATGGAAAGCTAAGATCTAAAGAGATGAGTAGGATTTACTACACAAAAAGTAAAAGGATAGTTATACCAGGCAGAGAGATTGTTCAAAGGCTTTTCCCCCCAAAGGAAGTATGCTTGAGAATGAGGGATTGGGAGAGGGCTAAAGTGACTTAGACATAAAGAAGAGGAATTATTGTAAAAAAATGGAAAAGAAGGTTGGTTGGACTTGATACCACACAGGGGCTCTGAGGTCATCCTAAATAATGTTTTCAATATAAAAGCAAGGGTTTTATTTAGAGGAAGACAAGGGGCTGCTGAAAGACCAGTTAGGCAAGCAGTGTTGCATTGGCCAAGGAATTTGGTGATGATAGAAGAGATAGAAAGAAGCGAGTTTTAAGAGATACTTAGAAGGCTAAATCAACCAAATTTGCTCACATTTGGTGGTATAAGGAAAGGAAGATGACTTTTTACAAAACTGGATATATTATGATGCCAGTCACTGAGCTAGGAAATGTTGAAAGAGTACCATTTTGGGTGGAGGAAAATTGTGAGTTCAGTTTTGAACATCTTAGTTTGAGGAACCTTAGAGCCATTCAACAGGGAATATCAAGTAGGCAGAAGATTATTTGACACTCAGAAGAAAAATCTAGGCTGGACATATAAAATTTTAAAATATTATCTGAGTGTATATATCAACGGAAGCTGTGGGTAGGCGGGATGAGGGTTTAAGCATAAATTGGCCAAGACTTAAGACTGAGCCTTGAGGATATGCAGCACTTAATGGCTAGGTACTGCAGTTTGAGGGTTTGGGTAGAAGAGAGAGAGAGGAACAGCCAGAGAAGAGGAGGAAAACCATGAGAGTACTTCAGCATGATAGCCAAAGGAAGAATGCATTTCTAAAAAGCGGTCCATAGTTTTGAATGCTGCTGGAAAGCCAAATCTGAACAATCTGTACTTGTTTTTATGACTCCTTTGGTTACCTATTTCTATTTAACAAGTCACCCTAAATTTTAGTGGTTTAAAACAACAGTTTATTATTTCTCAAGATTCTGTGGGTTGGCTTCATTCAGCTGGGGGCTTAGCTGGGGCTGGAACACCCAAGATAACCTTATTTATTTGTCTGGCCATTGCTGCTCACTGTTGTGTGGGTACCTTGCTTCTTGTCCCTGTGGCTTCTGTCTCTCCATGTGATCTGTCATCGTCAGTAGTCTAGTTCAAGCTTCTTTACATGGCAGCTGGTTCCTAAGAGGTGACAACAAAACTGTGAGGCCTGTGTTAAGACTTAGGCCTGAAACACTTTTACCACACTCATCTACCACAATGACCAAAAAAAAATCATTGTTGACTAATAGTGTGAGTTATTTTAGTAGAGTGAAGAGACTAGAAAATGACTAGCAAATGAAGAAAAATTTATTGTCAATCTTCTATATTTTCTCTAAACTTGACCCAAAGTAGGCTACTATTTTCTGAATGTTTCCAGTTTCTTTCCTTGCATGTTCTCTTTCCCTGAATGTTATTCCTCTATTTCCCCATATTAAAATTTTACACATTCTGAGGCTTTCCTAAAGACTTCAGTTTCTCTTCTTTTTTGTACTTAATCCTCCAGCAGTCCTGAATTTTCATTTAATTTTTTATCCCAGTGTTTGTTTTTTGTTTCTTACCTCATGTTTTTTTTTTTTATCATGATCTTCACTCTGTATAGTCCCTGTAACCTGCAAAAGTTGATAGGTTCTCAGTGTATTTTTCATTCTTTAAACTTCCTCCGATGCTGTTTTCCCGGTGAGTCCTCCCTGGCTCACCCCCATAGCACAGTTACTTGTTTACATGTTCTTGAAGGTAGAAAACTAGTGTCTGGTGGGTCAACTTCCATTCAATAGTTCCTGTGTTCTAGCTTTATTCGTGATCCCCATTCTTATTTTTATAAAAGGCCTCTAATGATAACAATTAAAAATTGAATGTTTATAATGACCTAATTACTTCCTTGATACTGTGCCAAGTTCATTGGTATTAGCCAGTGCATTAAACTATAAAGAAAAATGATGGTTTGGTGTTTGAGGTAAACAAAATTTTTCAAGAAATATATGGTCATGTTCTTTGTATCTCTGAATAAGTGAAGAATATGAGGTTATATTTTGTGGGTCTTAGTGGAAGTATGCCCATATGCAAATTATCATTATGAGTACTGTACACTGAGCTAGATGGAATTGTTGTTATGGGTTCAACATATGGGATGGTTGTTTCTCCAGTCCTGTTCTAGATGTCAGGCAGGTTTTGCAGCTCATGTCTTTGTGTCCTTTATGTGCGGGCACATACAAGGGCCATAATTAGCTACTTAGATACATAGGGACAGAACAACACTTCCAGCTCTTGGAAATAGACCTAATTAGTTCTGTGATGTTCTGGTAATGTTTCACATACATGACTGTGGAATCCCTGTTTGTGTGTCTAATCCACATCAGTATGTGTCTTGGTTGGGGAGGGACACAGAGATGCTTGTGCTCTGATTGTAGCCATTATTCTGCTCCTCTTGCTCTTGTGCTTTCCTTATGCTGTGGGAATGGGAGGGGCCTCATTCTTTCATTTGACAGATATTATCTGTCGGGGGGAGAGGGACATAGAAAACAATCAGATCCCTCTTCTTGCCCTCTTTAAAAATGGTAGGATAGACAGCCAGGTAAATAGGTCATTAAACAAGGTGGGAAGTACACTTATTAAAGGATGTATAATTTTAATTACTTCACAAATAGAACCAGTTGGCAGAATATCCAAGTGCAAGAGGACACCTCTGAAGTGTTGGTATAAACCAGTTAGTTAATCCTGACATTCATGAAAAGCTCTGATATGATCATTATTCAGGAGCCAGTTGGGTTGTATGCCAGGAGAAATGTATGTTTGGTTCCTGACTTAAAGATATTTTAAATACAATTTTTTTAATCTTTTGCTATTAGTTGACTTTTATTTATTTTTTTACATTTGCAAATTTAAAAAGTAAATAACAATGTATGAGAATCCACATTAGCAGAGGTCTTATAACAGTTTTTTTAAAGTGAGCTTGCTAAAACTTTATCTCCAATCTTGTTTATTTGGCTTAGTATAATCCTTATTAAATCCTGAAATGCCATGTTTATGGTAGGTGCTCAGTGAATCTCTCTATATAAATATAAAATATAAAATCTATATATATACCTATACTAACTAATAAAAGGGTAATATGCTAATTAGACCTCGAGACCTTCTGGACATCCTTCCAGACAAAGCCATGGTGGCAGGGCAGAGGCAGTTAGGGGCGATCAGGCCAGGAGGGGAGGGCAGTTGGGGGTGATCAGGCCAGCAGGGGGGTGCCAGTTGAGGGCGAGCAGGCCGGCAGGGGGGGCAGTTGGGAGTGAGCAGGCCGGCAGTGGGGGGCAGTTGAGGGAGAGCAGACCGGCAGGTGGGTTAGTTGGGGACGATCAGGCTGGCGGGGTGGGGGGCAATTGGGGGCAATCAGGCCAGAAAGGGGGGGCATTGGGGCAAGAAGGCCGGCGTTGGGGCAGTTGGGGGCAAGCAGGTTGGCAGGCAGAATGGTTAGAGGCGATCAGGCAAGCAGGCAGGTGAATGGTTAGGAGCCAGTGGTCCTGGATTGCGGGAGGAATGTCCGACTGCAGTCGGACATCCCGCGAGGGGTCCCAGATTGGAGAGGGTGCATGTCAGGCTGAGGGACACCCCCCCCCTCCCCTTGCACGAATTTCATCCCCTCAGGGGATGTCGGAGAGCCAGTTTCAGCCCAATCACTGCAGGCCAGGCCATGCTCCGGACTTCTGGTAACTAAATAATTAAAATTTAAGTTGAGCCTTAGTCCAGTCTTAGCAGAGTCACGAATAATTAGGGTCTGAACCATAATCAAACATAAAACAAATAAAGGGAAAATTGTACTTTTATATGTACAGAAAGTTTGAGCATATCTAATGATAGACTATCACCTACCTAATCTGCCCTTTGTTTTTTATGCCTATGGAGAAAGAAATTTTACTTTAAAAAAAAAATAAGTTCCAAGAAAGACTCAAAGGTGAAAGGGCAATAAGATAGATCTCCAAAGGAAAGCAGGAAAAATAGTCTTCCTAAATTTAAGTTGGAGCTACATTTCCTTTTCTGTTAGCTGTTAAGATAATTGCTTAAGATATCTGGACTGTGGTATTAATAAAATTAATAATTTTAAATAATAATGTAGAGAAACCTCAATTGTATTCAAGTGAAAGTATAACTTTGTTAGTATAAACAATAGTTTTCTTTGCTTATTAGTCCATTTAGATTGAAGTTTTGCCAAGTATAATCTTATGAAAACCCCAATGAAGATCAATGTCATAGTTATGGGAAAATTATTATACTATTGAATTACACATGATTTATCCAATTCTTAAAATTCTCAGTTTTCCTTAGATTCTCTAAAGTTGAATCATGTATTCTCCAAACAGATGTCTCCTGAGATACAATCTTATATTACAACTTGCCTCTAAAATGGGGATGATAATATTACCTACCTCATTGATTTGTTATAAATATATGAAAAGATCATAGAATGGTGCTTGGCACATAGTAAGTTCTCAATATGTTAACTATTGTTTAATTTTATTGTTAATACTCACGTACCAGAGAATGGGAAGAGACCAACAAAAGAGAGAAAAGTGTATTGCTGCCTCTTTCCATTGGATAAAAGAGTAACTGGCGGGAAAGCATAGGATTGTGCTTTATTAAAACAGACAAGCAATCTAAAATGTTAATAATATTAATTTGTGGCTTAAAATTACTAGATTGATTCAGAAGCCTGTGATCTGGATTTTTTTTTCTTAAAGTGGTCATTTTTATAACTAAAGTTTCTTTCCATTAAATAGAATTAGTGTGTGTTTTCTTCTTTCCTTTTTTTTTGGTTAATCCTCACCAGAGGGTATTTTTTTCCATTGATGTTAGAGAGAGTGGAAGGAAGGGAGGTAGGAGGGAGAAAACCGAGAGAGAGAGAGAGAGAGAGAGAGAGAGAGAGAGAGAGAGAGAGAGAGGGTATCAATTGGTTGCTTCCTGACATACCCAGGTATGTGCTCTTGACCAGGATTAGAGCAGGAGACCCTTCTGTGTGGGGGCTGATATTCTAACCACTGAGCACACCGGCCAGGGCAAGTAAGTTTCTTTTAAAAAATATTAATATCTCAACACTTGATTTTTTAAAATGCAGATATGGTTTCACTAAAGTGTAAGCATTATTTAAGAGCACAGAATCAGAGGCCACCTTACCTGGATTTCGATTCTGTCTCCTCACTATTTACCATGCACCTTCCAGCAAGTTACTGAGCTGTCTGTGCCTCAGTTTTTATCATTTGCAAGTAGGGATTATAATACTGCCTGTGGAATAAATGAACTAGTGTATATAGAGGGTTTAGAACACTGTCTGTCATATAATAGTAAGTCTGTGGTTATTATTAGTGACTAATTTTTTAGCATTATTAGTTTAGACACTTAAATTTCATACTAAAGTTCCTGCAATTAAGTTTCAGAAAATAGCTATTATAAAACTATTTTCCTGTCAACTGTTCAGAAATAAAAATCCTAATAATATCTTAATAGCCAGAACTGTGATTTTCTTTGTTTTGTTTTTTAATAAAAATGTTTTTATTGATTTTAGAGAGAAAGGAAGGAAGGGGAGAGAGGGAGAAAAACATCGATTGGTTGCCTCCCATATGCACTTGGACCAGTTCTGAATGCACAACTGAGCATGTGTCCTGACCAGGATTTAAATGGTAACCTTTCGGTGCACAGGATGATGCTCAAAGAACTGAGCCTCATCGGCCAGGGTGCCATACTGTGATTTTTTTTTTCTTCTTTCTGTTTGTTAGATTATCCTTAAACACATCTCTAAAACAGATTCCTTTAGGAACATGAAACCTTTCACTCAGAACTCTTTAAGTAGTGGGACCATGTTTTTATTATGGATCTTTAAATCTCCAGAGTCTCAACATACCTAATATTTGGTAGGTGCATAAAAAGTGTGTGGAAGCAGGCATAATTTTCAGGGAAATAGTCTATCCTCTTGCAGTATATTTTAATAGATATCAAGTAGAACTTTGTTAGAGTTCTTATAAATGTGGTGTTAGTGATTATATCTGATTTACCTTTTATTGAGTTGAGATGTGTATGAAGTTTTCTTGGGTTTTGTATAAAATGATGATTCTGTCATAAAAGAGGGATAGATTATTCAACTACTTGAATAATTTGCTGGCTCTTTACAGTTTTTTCCATATTAATACTATTTTGGATAAGAATAATTGATAAAAATTATTGCATATTTGCCTGACATACAATTAATTGTATGTTACAGATTTTTAAAAATTTAAATGAAACAGAACATTGCAGATAGTGAAGGTGTAGTTTCCTTTGTTCCTCTACTCGGTTTTACTCTGTCCCTCTTCCCCATCCCAGAAGCAACAATTACCTTGAATTTGGTGTGTAGCCTTCCAGTTTATGTTTCACTACATGTATATATTGTACATATATAAGACTAAATAATTAACAGTACCTATGGATGCTAGTCTGTGTACCATTTTGCCTTGTGCCTTCTTTTTCATCTCATACTTGTTTGGATCCAGAAATAAACTCACATTTGTATAGTCAGCCAGTTGAAGGTTATGTGACGTTCCAGGGCAGTAGAGAAAACATGGTCTTTTAAGATAACAGGGCTATATCTGCCCGTGTGGCTCAGTTAGTTGAAGTGTAGTTAGAGAGATTTGATCCCCCAGTTGGGGTGCATACAGGAGGCAACTGCTCCATGTTTCTCTCCCTCTCCCTCCCCCTCTGTCTCTTTCTCCCCTTCCCTTTCCATCTTTTTCTACCCCCTCCTTCTCCACTCCCTTCTCTCCCCACTCCCTCCTTCCCTCTCCATTTCTCTTTCTCTAAATTCAGTAAAAACACATCCTCAGGTGAGGATTAAAACAAAAACAAAAAATGGGCCTATGTAAATTGGATATTCATTAGAGAGAAAAAAAAATCTACCTTTACCCCTACCTCATATCATATAGTAAACCCAATTCTGAATACATTTCAGGTTTAAATGTGAGAAAATAATAAAGCTTTTAGAAGAAAATAGAACATTTTCATGATTGTAGAGGACACAAAAGTATTTTACTAACCATGGAAGGAAAAATATAACAAATTCTATTTATCAAAAGATACCACTGAAATAATGAAAGAGGTCACATTGTGGGAGAAGATATTTGTAATGCCTATATCCAACAAAGGACTCATCTAGAATCTATATATATAAAAGCCAAAGTGATGGAACAACCAGTTACTATGACGCGCACTGAACACCAAGGGGCAGACGCTCAATGCAGGAGCTGCCCCCTGGTTGTCAGTGTGCTCCCACAGCGGGAGCGCCACTCAGCTGACCAACCCGTCCTGGTAGCCCACCAGCCCAGCTGTAGCCACTCACTCCCTCAGTAGTCCTGCAGGTCCAATCTCCGGAGAATGGTCCAGGCACTGACGGAACAGCTCTGCTGGCATGATCCTGACAGTGCTGCCGGCCTCCTGGAAGTTGGCCTTGGGCACCGTGACCATTTTCCCTCCCTAGACCCATTTTCCCTCCCTAGACGCTCTGCAGGAGAGCAAAAACATAAAAGCTGCCGCCAGGTGGCTCCTGACAGCCAGCGCGAATGTCATCAGGATGGATCCAGATCCCGGGCCAACAAGGGCATCCCACTGCCCAACTGAAGGGCCTATCACATCCCAGGCCCCCTCCCCCCTTGGGACCCCACCTGTGCATGAATTTGTGCACCTGGCCTCTAGTATGTTAATAATCCTTCAAATCAATAAGAAAACGATAACTCAGTTTTTAAAAAGTAGGCAGAAATTAATAGGCACTTGATGAAAGAGCATAGCAAAATGGCCAAGAAATTAATGAAAGGTGTTCATCCTCTATAGATTTCAGGGAAATTCACATCCCATTGAGATTCCACTACACACACACCAAAATGGCTAAAATGAAAAAGATAGCCAAACTAAATGTTGGTGAAAGAGATATGGAACAACTGGTATTCTTGGTCACTGCTGGTTGGAGTATAAATTGGTACAACCATGTTGGAAAACTGGCAGTATGTAATAAAACTAAGTATATTCATATACTCTTAACCCAGCACTAATGCTTCTAGGTGCACATCCAGCAGAAATGCATATGTATGTTTTCCATAAAGACATGTACTATAATTTCATGGTTTTGTTATTCATAATATATCCAAACTAGAAACAACCCAAATGCCTATCAACAAAAAACATAGGTAAGTTAAAGTGTATTCCCCTCCCTCCTGCCCCACACATGCTGCATGGCAATGGGAATGAATAACCTACACTTGTATGCAACAGTATGGATGAATCTCACCCTATGATATTGAATGAAAGAAGTAATAAGCCAAAGAGAGCAAATTCTATTTATGTTATATTATCCAAAAAATACTGTTTTGAGATCTGTGTTGAATTTTAGAAATCTGGTTTATTCATTTCAGCTCTGGTTTATGAATAGATCACAGTTTATTTATTGACTAAAGGCCTGGTGCATGATCAGGTCCAGGGAGGGACACAAGAGGTTTGCCAGCCAGGGAGGGGCCATGGGAGGGTGTCAGGGCGTGTCTGGCCTGTCTTGCTCAGTCCAGATTGGCTGGACCCCAACAGCAAGCTAACATACCAGTTGGAGCATCTGCCCCCTGGTGGTCAGTGCACATCATAGTGACTGGTCGACTGGTCAAATCTCTGCCCCCTGGTGGTCAGTGCACTTCATAGTGAGCCATTGAGGGGCCTTAGCATATCATTAGCATATTACACTTTCATTGGTTGAACAATCAAATGGACACTTAGCATATTAGTTTTTATTATATAGGACTAGAGGCCTGGTGCACAAAAATTTGTGCACTCGGTGGGGAGGGGATCCCTCAGCCCGGCCTGTGCCCTCTCGCAGTCTGGGTCCCCTCAGGGGATGACCACCTGCTGGCTTAGGCCTGCTCCCCGGGGGATTGGGCCTAAGATGGCAATCAGACATCCCTCCGGCAGCCCTCGGGGGATGTCCACTTGCCAGCGGGGAGTAGGCCTAAACTGTAGTCGGACATCCTTAGCGCTGCTGAGGAGGCAGGAGAGGCTCCCACCACCACCGCTGTACTGGCAGCCATCAGCCTGACTTGTGGCTGAGCAGAGCTCCTCCCATGTGAGAGCGCCCTGACCACCAGAGGGCAGCTCCTGCATTGAGTGTCTGCCCCCTGGTGGTCAGTGTGTGTCATAGTGACCAGTCATTCCCAGTCCTTCTGCTGTTAGGGTCAGTTTGCATATTACCCTTTTACTATATAGGATAGAGGCCTGGTGCACGGGTGGGGGCCGGCTGGTTTGCCCTGAAGGGTGTCCCAGATCAGGGTGGGGGTCCTGCTTGGGTGCCTGGCCAGCCTGGATGAGGGGATGATGGCTGTTTGCAGGTGGTCACACCCCCTTCAAGGTGGGGGTCCCTGGCCAGTCTGGGTGAGGGGCTGAGGGCCATTTTCAGGCTGGCGGGTGACTGAAGCTCCCAACCTCTCCTTTTTTTGTTTTTCTTTTTTATTCTGGGATTTATTTACCTTCTATGGCTGTCACTGGAGCTGAGAGCCGGCTTTATCTCTGAGGCTCGGCTCCAGCTCTGAGGCCCGGCTGGCTGAAAGCAGGTTTCTGGGGTTTGTTTAGCTTCTATAATTGCAACATTGTTTCTTAGAGTGCAGCTCAGAGGCCGGCAGCAGCAGGCGGGGAACCTTGGCTTCCTCCATCACTGGAGCGAGCAAGCCTCCTGTTCACTTCAGCTGCCTGGCTGCCGGCCGCCATCTTGGTTGGCAGTTAATTTGCATATCGTCCTGATTAGCCAATGGGAAGCGTGTTTGAGGTACGGTTAATTACCATGTCTGTCTATTATTAGATAGGATTCCCTTATTGGACTTTTAGGTTGTTTCCATTTTTCCTCTATTTAAAATAATGCTGTAGACAGTGTTCTTTTACATGGCTTCTTGTGAAAATAAACATGAGAGTTTCTCTATAACTAGAGATGACATTGCTGGGTCCTAGAGTATGCTCATCTTTAGCTAACCAGACATTACAAATTGCTCTCCAAAATGACTGTATATAGGAGTGATGAGAGTTCCCATTGCTATGTATGCCTATCCTCTTACTTGGTATTTTCATACTTTTAAATTTTGCTAATGTGATGGGTGTGAAATTATATCTTTGATATTTTAATTTGTATTATCTGCTGTTAGTGTATTTGAGCATCTTTCCACATATTTATAGGCCATATGGATTTCTTGAGTATTTTTTGTGCATGTCCATTTTTCATTTTGGGGAATTATCTATTCATATTTAATACATATTTTTCTAACAGTTAATTTTATGTTTTTCTTATTGATTTACATGCAATTTGCTTTGATTCTCAAAGTCAGTGTATTCAGAGAAACTTCTCTATGTGATTTTAAGACATTGCTGAAATTTCAACTGTAGACTTTAGATTTGGAGTAATTCAACCCTCTAAGAATATTTTCTTCCAGGCTTTTTATATTTCTCCTGTCCCTGTTTGTCTGCTATGACTCCTTCCAATTTTAACTAGCACATTTTTGCTATAGGGGATTTTCCTCTCTCCTCTCCAGCAATGACAGAGGGTAGTGATATGGGAATAGGAAATAATAAGAAATAGGAAAATGAATAAAATTTGACAGGTTTATAAAATGTGTAAAATATGCTTGTCACCATTTTTGGTTTTTTGTTTGTTTTAATTGAAATACATTCTAGATCTTTCATTATACAGCCATTAGATGTTCCATTATATATTGTCTCCTTTGTAGATGTTCATCATTATCTGATTAGTTTTGTGTGTGTATGTATGTCAGATTATCTGATTAGTTGTTTGTATATATATTGTATGTGTTTATAGTATGGGGTCTCATTATTCTATTCTCCACTTATATTAAGGTCTATGCAGTGCTGTTATCCACTGGATTCTTGAGATAGATCTACGTATCTATTACATCTATGAGCATTGCATTAACAGTTGAAACCCTTTTCTGCCAGTGTCACTGGTGCTTTGATGTTTCTGTGATCTTAAAGAGAAAAGGACCAAGCACCCAGTAGTTGTACTTCCGTAGTACAAGGGTGGTTAGTCTGGAGTAAAAGGCTTTCTTATTTATCTTCTGGCAGGATGAGGTAACAGCAGTAAGAGCTTGGAGTTCCTGCGCTGTTTTACAAGTGTTACAGAGTCTTTGAGGTTAGAGAACCTTCCTCAGAGAATATCTTGGCCAGTTATCTTCCAACATTCCTTCCTTATCTCCTCTGAATTCTGCCTTAAGTAGGGTCAGTGCCAGAGGAAGAGCTCATGACTCCTGGCCATGGTCACAAAATCTTGGCTGATCTTGGTAAAAGAATCATATTCTCTTGGCATAAATCTTTTGGAGAGAGGTGTCAGATTTGCAGAGCTTTACTAGGACCTTTCCTTAGAATAGAATCTGATTTTCTTTTAATGGTTTGATGTAAATCAATGAAGAAACTTGAGTTTTAAGTTGGTGCAGAATGACTTCAATCCATAGTTAATTAAGTTCAGAAGTCTTCCTTGAGATGAGAAATAGAAAGGCTGTAAGCAATGCAAGTTTGTCTTTATGAATAATGTAGCATAAACTTTGGCAATGAATTTGGAAGTAATAATTTTATAGTTTGAAGAAAACTCCAATATTTTGTATAAATAAGTTCCCCAGTATACTGATTCTGGTCTCTATTTTTATTTTTAGAAATTTTATAAGTGATACGGACTTTTGTTTTCCTAAGCACCATATCATCATCACACTTAAAATATCCTACCTAATAAAGAGGGAATATGCTAATTGACCCTCATGCCATAGCAAAGATGGCGGTGCCTACAGCCAATAAGGAGGGAATACGCTAATTGACTGCCCCGCCCTCAAAGATGGCCACGCCCGTATCCAATAAGGAGGGAATATGCTAATTGACTGCCACACCCTCAAAGATGGCGGCACCCACAGCCACAAGATGGCGGCGCCCAGTCCCCTTGGCCCTGCTGGGGTGGCAAATCCAGGCCTGCCCCCAGGCAGGCTCAGCTGCTCCGTGTGCCTGCCTCTGGAGTCTCCCAGTCCCCTCAGCCGCCCAGGGCCACCCGAGGCTCAGGTAACCAGGGCTGGCCGAGGCTTGTGCTGCCGGCAGTGGCAGCAGCAGAGGTGTGATGGGGACGTTGCCTTCCCCTGATCGCCGGGTCGCCTCCTGCCCCTGAGGGCTCCCGACTGTGAGAGGGGGTAGGCCGGGCTGAGGGACCTCCCCTCCAGTGCATGAATTTTCATGCACCAGGCCTCTAGTTGTTTATAATTCCAATAACATATTTCAAAATTTCCCGATTTTTACAAAAACCTTTCCTATTGATTTTCTTTGTCTTTTATTCTATAACAATTCCATCAACCTTCCTCACTTCCCACTTTACATTTTCATGCCATTAATTTATTGGAGAAACCAGGACATCTGTCCTGTGAACATCTCGGCATTCTGGATTTGCCTGATTGCTGAGATGTGGTGGTGTTAAACTTGATCCTCCTATAATCCCCAGTATTCCGGTAAACTGGTAGTTAGGACTTGACTAGATGCAGGTTCAACCTTCTCTTTCCTTTCCCTTTCCCTTTTTCTTTCCTTTTAATGTTTTACATCCTATTGCATTATACTCTGAGACACATACTGTCTGGTGGTCTCCATTTAGTTATGTTAAGATTGATGTGTGGATTGTCTTGTTACTCTGTTGGTACAGAGGTGCCCATTAGAATCACTTTAAAGCTTTTCAGGATTCTTAAGAATCTTAGATTATGATTTAGCAGGTCTACTGGGGAAGAGGAAAGACATTAAAAAAAAAAAAACAACAACAACACATGCAAAGAGGGTATGGGGGTAAATGGTGATGGGGGAAAAAACAGATGCAAACAACCCCCAAACCCTCTGTTTTTACTCAGATGTGATAAGAATCATTAACTTTAATAACATTTAATATGCAATTAGAGTGACAAAATTTACTTTCTTGCAAATGCTTTGGAAATGTATGTTATGTATAAAGTGAAGCATATTTAAATTATTAACTGTGGAGATGTTTAGGACTGCTGCAGTGTAATAGAAAAAGTACAGACTCATACCCAGGAGGCCAAAATCATTTATTTTCTCTGAGGCCCATTTTTTTTAAAATCTAGAAAATAGGAATAAAAAGGGTGGTTTTGATGATGAAATGATTATTTGAAAACAATCCAGCACTTGGTGGATAGTTGAATTAAAATCTGAAAAACATTACAGTTATAGATTCTTTCAATTGAGATCTTCAGAGAAGAGCTTAAGAAAATTGAAGTAATAGTATCTCATGTGCTATTTTAGTTATATCTGCAAATGCTTTTGGGCTTGTTTTTTGAGTGATAGGACACTCATGATGTAGTTTTAATACAAGTGTAATTAATGTGGCCTTTTGGGAAAAGTAGCGTGTGGAAATCTTATTGTTTTTTTCCCCCCTTACTTTCAGCTCCATTTACCTCTTAATTCTCCTTTGCCTGGAAGTGAATTGACCAAGGAACCTTTTCGTTGGGATCAGAGACTCTTTGCATTAGTGTTGCGGTTGCCTGGCACCATGTCAGTAGAATCAGAACAGTTGACAGGTGTGCCTTTAGATGACTCTGCAATCACACCAATGTGTGAAGTGACAGGCGGTAAGTTTTTTGCTGGCAGTAATTTAGTGACTTAAAGCAGAGTTTACCTGAATGTTTTAAAATGTACATTTCAAAAACTCCATGTTTGTTTTTGTCTAACAAGTTATAATATTAGTAATTAGTAGTCATATATGGTTTTAAAACTATATTGATGAAGGTCTGTGCTTTGATTTGAATAGGATATGAATACTTTTGGATCTAATAATGAATGGTAATTTTTTTCTGCCCATATAGAAAGTGCTGGTATTTGAAGTTGTTAAACTTATTTTCTTATCTACAAAGATTGCCAATGATTTACAAATGTCATGGAATTATTTTCTGTGAAAAATGTTTTGAGAATCATATCAGTATCTATTATGCATGTAATGATTAAAGCCTGGTTAAATGCAGTTTTCCCCAGAGGCAAAGAGGAAGCTAGATGTGTTAGAGGAAACACAGGTAGTAAAGTCATACCCAGCTAGTCCAGGTAGTCAATATGCTAAGTTAACATTAATAAAACTCTTGAAACAGAATATGTAATAGACACAGGACTTCTTTATTGTGGAATTGGCTAACAGATGGATTAATTCATATAGGTATGTATTGAGTACCTAGTGTGTACCAAGCACTGTTCTATGACTTCAGTAGTGAATATGACAGACATAGCAGTCTTGCTTTCACAGAGCATTTTAATTCTTATTGAAGGAATTTAACGGTAAAATGTCCAAGTCTGGCATACCACTATTTCACCTGTGTCAGGGACCTGTGGCATAGTCTCTAGACACAGTTGGTGGTACTTTATTGAGATTCCTTCATAGACAGCTATATAATAAGTTAAAGAAAATTATAAGGTCTAATTGATACTTTAGGTGCCTTCTAAAATTCCACGGGTGTTGGACATCTGCAAAATTCACAGACAAAAAGGGTATGTGAAGTAGATTGGTTAGGAAATTATTATTAAATATTCTTATTTAATAGAAGTACTTTTTCGTGAACTCTCCTATAATTTAATTTACAAAAGAAAAAAAGATGTGTGTACACAATTTAAAGGGAAACCTATCTGTCATCTAAATTTGAAGAATCACTGTTAACAATTCTCTGTGCATGGGTAATATTTTTCATTGACAGCCCTAATTGTTTCTGTGGGTAGGTGCACATTTGTATTCAGGAAATATTAGTTTTCAGCCTTGCTAAAAATCCTGATTTGATTTTTTTTTAACTCTAGGTTTTTTACTTAACAGATTGAAGAAGGGCATTGAGGCTGTAATTTACACATTCTCACTTTGGAAATTCCTTACTATAAATTACTTAGTTTGAACTTTGAATTATGGTAAAGTTATGGGACTTCTAGCATCAAGAATATTCAGAGTGTGAAATGAAGTGAGTGGTATAATCAGAAAGGGTCTGAAAAGAACCTAAGACCTCATGTAGTAGTTAATGTCCTTGCCTTTGGGCAGTAATATACTAAAGTTATGTTGTTTATTCTTTGAAAGGAACATCTCCAGAGGAGAAGATTCCGAAGTCACCCTTGGTAATACCTCTTAATGACCCAGAAACCTTAGTTGGTTAAGAAATTAGGAAGCTTTTCCCAAATATACATCCTGAAGTACTATTTTATTTCCCTCTTTTCATGCTCTTGTTAGCAATAGTGGGAAGTGGCTCAAATGCTTTTCATATCTATGTATATAAAAACGTAAGCAACCGGTCAACCATTCAACTGGTCACTATGACATGCACTGACCACCAGGAGGCAGATGCTCAATGCAGGAGCTGCCACCTGGTGGTCAGTGCAGCGGCGGCAGCAGGCTCAGCAGGGCCAGGATGAACGGGAGCTGCACGGTGCCTGGTTCGGGCTCCTCCCCGGCTGCCTGCCACTTTGTGCACTACTGTATCTCTCAGGGGATGTCAGACTGCCGATTTTGGCTCAGCCCCCCAAATTGGGCCAAAACCGGCAGTCTGGCAAAAGCCAAGGGGTCTCAGATTGCAAGAGGGTACAGGCCAGGCTGAGGGACCCCACCGGTGCATGAATCTGTGCACCAGGTCTCCAGTATCTCAATAATATGTTTTCTTATTTATTTTTCACTAAAGAAAGTTTTGAGGATTAAAATATCAGAAAGGTAGAAAGAACAGAAAAGCTAATATTCATTGGTATTACACTATGTAATATGTAATCAATACTAATTCTTGTGCACTTTTTCTTGTGCATTGTTAAAGACTTAATGGTATGAGTAGCGTGTATACATTTATTTTTCCCATTGTAGAATAATTCATGTTCACCGAGGAAAAAAATTGGAAAGAAATTTGCCTGTGTTGCCAAAATAATGATTAATATTTTGTTGTATTTTTTTATGTTTGCTTTTTTAAAAAAATTATAATTGTCATTGTAAGCATTTTTCTTTACCACGTAATTAATGAGCACCCACTCTATGCCAAATAACTATTCTCAAGAAACTAGAAACACCAATTAGAAAGGATATATGCATCCCTATGTTCATAGCAGCATAATTCACCATAGCTAAGATTTGGAAACAGCCTAAGTGCCCATCAATAGATGAGTGGATTAAAAAACTGTGGTACATCTACACAATGGAATACTATGCTGTGGTAAAAAAGAAAGATTTCTTACCATTTGCAACAGCAGGGATGGGACTGGAGAGCATTATGCTAAGTGAAATAAGCCAGTCAGAGAAAGATAAATACCACATGATCTCACTCATTTGTGGAATATAGAGAACAACATAAACTGATGAGCAAAAACAGATCAGAGACAGAGAAGCATCGATGAGACCGTCAAACCTCAGAGGGAAGGTAGGGAAGGGTGGGGGTAAGGGGGAGAGATCAACCAAAGGACGTATATGCAAGATTATAGGCCTAACCAATGGACACAGACAACAGGGGGGTGAGGGCATGAGTCGGGGGAATAGGGGGTAATGTGGGGATAAGGACACATGTAATAACCTAATCAATAAAAAAAATTAAAAAAAATAAAACTTACCTAAAAAAAATTTTTTTTGTTTATTGATTTTAGAGAGACAGAGGGAGAGAAAGACATCGATTTGTTCCAATGCACTTACTGATTGATTTTTTTAATATATATATCTATAATATATATATAGATAGATAGATATATATAGAGAGATTTCAGAGAGGAAAGGAGATGAGAGATAAAAACATTAATGATGAGAGAAAAATCATTGATTGGCTGCCTCCTGCACGCCTCCTACTGGGGATCAAGCCAGCAACCTGGGCACGTACCCTTGTCTGGAATCAAACCTGGGACCTTTCAGTCTGCAGACCGATGCTCTATCCACTGAGCCAAATCAGCTAGGGCCAAATAACTATTCTTGATGCTGGGAATACAGCAGGAACAATAGTCAGAAAGCTTACATTTTGGGACTGACATGAAAGCGTGTAAAATGAAATATTGTAGGGAGTGCTACTTATTGTGAAGAAAAAAATAGGGTAAGAGTTTAGAGAATAACTTGAGAAAGACAGTGAATATTCTTGGGAAATCTGAGGAGGTGCCCCCACTTTTTTTAAACCATATACCTAAAGAATATGCTTACTCCCGTTTGAATCAGTTTGAAATATTGCTTATCCTTGGAGATTGTTATCTTGTGTAAAGAAGTAAATAAAGCAACTGTTTTAAAAATAAATTACATTTGCATATTTCTAATCTTGAAGTTAATGTCACTTGTTTGAATAGAAATTAAATCAGCCTTGGTGTGTCTTAAAAATATTAATCTGGCTAAAACTATTGTTACAGCATGCTCATCCACCCTCTTTTTTTCAATTAAGGTGTAATTGACATACAACATTATGTTATTTCTGTTGTACAACGTGAGTTAATATTTGTATATGTTGAGAAATGATCACAAGTGTAACATACGAGTAGAGATCTGAATAATGAGGTAAAGAAAGATCTAGGCAGAAGAAATAGTAAGGGAAGGTGCATGCTCTGTATTTTCGGAGCAACAGGAAAGATGATGTGACTAGAGCTTACATGGGAAGAAGTAGAGAGTAACAGGTGTAGAGACATAGCAAGGACCAAATATTGAATATCCTTTTAGGTCATAATAAATATTTTCTATTTTCCTACTGCAATGAGAAGCCATTACAGGGCTTTTTATAAGAGGTGACATCTGATTTCTATTTCTGAAAGATCACTTAAGTTCCTAGATGAAAGTATACTGTAAAGTGGCAAGAATTGAAGCATGGACTAGTAAGAGATGACTGTACTTTGGTTTAAATTGCTAGGTTTGGAGGTGGTAAGGAGATCTGATGCAAAGGAGAACCAAGGATAAGGACAATGAGGGAAGAAGGAATCAAGGATGATTCCTAAATTATCCATTTTGGCCTGAACAAGGGCAAGTGAATGGACTTGTATGGGTACACTGGGGAAAATCAGGTGTCGGGGAGGCAGGGGGATGATTTCAAATAAAAAAATGCCTAATAGATATGTCAGTGGAAGTATCGAGAATCAAAAGCGTTTCATAAAAATTGTAAGACAATTTTCTAGAGTAAATCAGTTTAACTTGGCCTCTGTTAAGGACTGTTGCCCAACTTAGAAATGTTTCTTTTGTTTCTCTGTTATACTAAAATGCTGTCTAGTAGACTTCTGTGGGGAAGTTGTATTTTTTTTTTCACTTTACTGTCTTCAGGCTCCTGTATTTAGATTTTTATTTTAATTTTGGTGGATTCTACATAACCACAAGTGAGCCAGCTTTTTTGCTTGAAGGTGTGTGTTTTCTGCACAAATGTAATGAGTGATCCTAGAAACTTTATGCTTCAAAGTATCTTACATTCCAAGGGGTGAGTTTTTACATAGAAAATAAGAGAAACATTCTGTAGGATATAGGCTCACTTTGTAAAAACGGCAAAATTTCTCTTTAACTTTCAAAAAAAAAAAATAATGGATTTTTGTTATTTGCCAAGTGACTCAAGTTTATTCACACTCAAGTTTACTTTTTCTCTAATTTTTGTTAAATATCTTTGTTAGTAATTTTATTTCATACTAAGATCATAACTCATTTACTTACATTTTCCTAATCAGTTAATTGATGACACAGGTTAGGGGAGTAGAGAGAATTCCCACAATTTCACACTTAAAAACTTTTGTTTTTTAATGACATCTTAGGAATATGCTTAACAACCTTTATATAGTCTTCTACATACTTTGTGTGTTAAGATGGTCAGCCTTTTTTTTTTTTTTCTTTTTGATTTTTCACAGAGAGGAAGGGAGAGGGATAAAAAGCTAGAAACATCGATGAGAGAGAAACATCGATCAGCTGCCTCCTACACACTCCCCACTGGGGATGTGCCCGCAACCAAGGTACATGCCCTTGACCAGAATCGAACCTGGGACCCTTGAGTCCGCAGGCTGAAGCTCTATCCACTGAGCCAAACCAGTTAGGGCAAGATGGTCAGCCTTTTAATGTATTGTTTTATGTACATTTTTAAATTGCCTGAGAAAAAATAATTTACTAATTCTTTCAATTAAGTATGACTCCATATAGACATTTAAAACAATATTGATTTCAAATTAACATCATAATTTCCGGGGAACAAACTATACCCAGAGTAAAGTTTCTAATACTCTAAGGATTTGAATCTTAGCTGTACTAGTGTACTAACTTGGATAAATTAATTAGCCTCTTCGTGCTTTTAGTTTTCTTATTTCTTATGGGGAGAAAGTAGCCCAACCATTGTTGCTTAGGATTAAATAAATTAATATGATGATATGAATGGTGCCAGGCACGTAGACACTCTGTAATTGGTAGGTATTTTTATGATTCCAGCTATCATTATCATACAATGATAAGTTACTTGTTATATGATACTTGCTTTCTAAGTAAAGCTGACTCTGAGGATTTGAATCACACTGCTACCTAATGTTCTCTTTTCTGAATAGCCTTTAGCAAACCACATGTTAAATATAAATTGATATGGGTAATTTGGTATGTCAGATACAATGATATAGTCATGTTTGATTGAGTTGTTGAATTTGTAAAATTCCATATTAAGCTCATTGCAAATTATGTTGTAAGATGTTTAAAGATTATTTTAGTTGTTAAGCTTTTCAGTATTGGTCTGTTTTAACACATATAATAGAAGTATGGTTCAAGTTAAATATGTAATTATAAATTTTATAGTAGTCACATTAAAGAGAAAAAGGTGAAATTAACTTTAATATCTTAATATATAAAAAATATTTTCACATGAAATCTATATTTAAAATTGTTGAGACATTTTATGTAATTTTCATGTTAAGACTACAAAATCAGGTGTATATTTTAAACTTAATGTACATCTCAATTTGGACTAGCCATATTTTTAGTTTTTAATAGCCATGTGTGGCCAGTGACCACATATGGGATAGCACAGGTCTAGATATATTGAAAATTTCTGTTTAAGGGATCCTTTTATTAGTATTTTCTTCTTAATTACTAGCATTTCAATGCTTCTGAACTAAAAATCCTGTAGATTTAAAATATTCAAAAGGGAAGTTTATTTAAGATAGGTAATTTTCAAGCATATAAGCCAAATGAAATTTAGAAAAGCACATGCTATCATCTGTATATTAAAATGAAAATATTTAAAATAAGCAATAACTGTCAGCAGATCAATTAAATACGTGATCTCCTATGTGCTTAGCATTAATTTTATTGATAATACTTGTTAAGCAGGAGTAAGGTTTTGGGGGAGCTAGATCCTAGATGTTGTGTATGTACTAGTATAGTAAAGATAAATTAATTGTATTGGGTAACAGTTGGAGATAGTTTTTTATGTCTATATTTTTGAAATCACACTTTATATCATATATAAGTAAAATATGACATTTTTATTGTGGTTTGTTCAGAACAAGATTTCTATTTTCCATGTACCCATTATTGGAAGGAAAAAGTTTATAGACTCTCACGACATGGAATTGTTGGTTTATTGAAAATTTCTATTTTGTTCATTCTTGCATAAGATAATGAAATAAGTCAAGCTTTACCATCGAACTTTTGTTAACCAATATACTGTCAGAAAATCCACTATTATTCTTTCTTATTAAAGGTAGGATTTTCTACAACTGACTAGTTCACTTTATTTTCCTTTTTTTTTAAAATCACAGGTCGCTCTTACTCTGTATGTTCTCCAAGAATGCTTAATCAGTGTCTGGAGTCCTTGGTGCAGAAAGTGCAAAGTGGAGTAGTAATAAACTTTGAAAAAGCAGGACCAGATCCTTCCCCTGTAGAAGGTATTATCACACTTTTCTTATAGACATTCTAAACTTGCTGTATCAATTATTCATCTACAATTGAAAAATAAGAGCCATAGACCTTTTTAAGCAACCTCATATTCCTTGTTAGTATTATAATGTTGTCTCTCTCCTGTATATATGCTTCTCCCATGTCCCTTAATTCACAAGAGCGAACTCTAGGTGTTTGTTTAATTCCTTAGCACTATTTTTCTAAGGATCAGACTGGCCAGAAGCAAATGGTTTACGTGGTTCCAAACACGAGGAACCAGCCTTTACCATTAAACTAGATTATTTAACTCCAGCTAAGCTCCACCTAGCTTTATTCCAATGTTCTATGATCATGAACTATTTATATTAAAAGGTATAAGGAGTTACCTTAGAACCAATGGACAGCTATTACATCTGGACCCTTTGCATTATACAATGGAGCTTATAACAAGAATTAGAAAGTCATTAACGACACTTGGCAGAGGTGATCCACAGAGTGGGAGAAGAGAAAGGTCATAGAGATGAAAAAATGGGTATCCTCAGGGGGGGATTATAGGAAAGGAGCAGAAGACAGTTAAGATTATATAAATTGTATCATTGTTTCTGTTTTTTAAATTTTTAATTGAATTGTTAGGCATGTAAAGTATTTATTTTTATATTTTAGTATTTGGCTTAAAGTTAGGCACTAAATAAATGTTTAGTTGAAGAGAGTTGCTATTTTGGTAGAATTATTTCATGTTAAAGGTAGGTATTGAAATGGCCCCGGTGAGGTAGGGATAGCCCTGGTGAGGTAGGGATGACCCCAGTGAGGTCGGGACGGCCCTGGTCAGGTCGGGACGGCCCCGGTGAGGTCAAGACGGCCCTGGTGAGGACAAAACAGCCCTGGTGAGGTTGGGACGGCTCCAGTGAGGTTGGGACAGATAATGGGGACCAGTATAGACTGATGAACAGGGGTAGATGCAGAGGCAGAGCAGCATTGAACAGACTGTCAAACTACAGTGGGAAGCCTGGGGAGGGTTTGGGGGCGGGGGGGGGGGGTTAAGAGATCAACCAAAGGACTTATATGCATGCATGTAAGTATAACCAATGGACACAAGACACTAGGGGGTAGGGGAGGCCGGGGGAATGTCAAGGGTGGGGAAAAGGAGGCATATGTAATACTCTTTGTAATACTTCATGAAATAAAAATTATTTTTTTTAAAAAAAAGGCAGGTATTTCAAATCTGGATTTGCATATTAAGTTTTTCTTTAGTTATTAGTCTTTAGTTAAAATGATTACTTTTTTAGCAATACTTGCCTAGTATTTCCTAAGTCAACCACAATGATGAAGATATTGAGTGTTTGCCTTTATCATCTGATGGGGGAAACATATCATTCATTAAATAACTATTTACCATGAAGTATGTTTTACATATTCTGATTGGGCAAGCAAATGATACTGTGAGCCCTCCTTTCAACTGCTGAACTCATAGTTGGCATTTGCAGACTTTACTCTCTAGTAAATTTTAATCTCATATAAATGTTAAGCAGTTGTGATAGTATTGTACCATTTAAGAAAACTAGGCCAATTCAGAATTGAACAAGTATTGGGACATTTTTATTAAGTAATAACAGATATAATTGAACTTTTTGATATTTTCCCCCTTAATGATACATGCTTTTTTTGTGTCAATTTCTTTGCAATAGATGGGCAGCCAGATATATCAAGGCCTTTTGGATCTCAGCCTTGGCATAGCTGTCACAAACTCATATATGTCAGGCCAAATCCCAAAACTGGGGTTCCTATAGGTCACTGGCCTGTTCCAGAGTCTTTTTGGCCAGATCAGAATTCTCCAACACTAGTAAGTACCAGAGAAACTGTGACTTTGTAATAGTAGCCATTTAGTTGTTTTTCATACTAGTTTTACTATTATCAGTTAAATGTGTGGCTAGTTTACAGGAATCAGAAAGATGTTCAAAGTGCTATGATAAGCTATTAGTTGCTTTAGTATACTGTATTGTTATGTAGTAATGGGAAAAAAGTCATCTTTTCTTTAGAATCTAATACTATGCTTATGTTTTTATTATTTAGCATCTGGGTACAGAATCATAAATATAAGGAGTTTCTCTTTGGACTCTAAACATAATGTAACAAAGATTTGTCTTGGAGACATGATTTGGAACTTAAGTGAAGGCTTCCACAATAATTTTGATAGTTTGCTTTCAATCTCTTAGGAGTTGACTTTCATGGTTTTAGTTATATTCAGTGTTGTCAGTCTAGAGATTTAAGGTAGAAAGATGTTCTGCTCTTGTTTATATGAATTACTATTATTTAAAATACTAGGAGCCCGGTGCATGAAATTCATGCACTGGGTGTGTGTATGGGGGGCGGAGTGTCCCTCAGCCCAGCCTGCCCCCTCTCACATACTGGGAGCCCTCAGGCATTGACCCCCATCACCCTCCAATCGCAGGATCGGCCCCGTGCCCAGGCCTGACGCCTCTGGCCTAGGCGTCCGGCCCGGGCAGTGGAGGACCTGCAGTGGCAGCGGGGGGTGCCGCGATTGCGCGGGCTCCACCCCTGCCCCTACAGGATGCCTCTGGCTGAGGCGTCCGGCCCGGGCAGCGGGGACCCACAGCTGCAGCGGCCCCGCGATCGTGGGCTTCGCTTTAGGCCCAGGCAAGGGACCCCTAGCTCCTGGGACTGCCAGCTTCAACCGTGCCCAGCTCCCATCGCTGGCTCCACCCCTACTTCCTGCTATCACTGGCCAGGGCGGAAAAGGCACCTGATTCTCCGATCATGGCTGGGGGGCAGGGCAAAGGCGGCCCCAGGGCCGCCTTTGCCCTGCCCCCCAGCTCTTAGCTCCCCCCTGGGTTTCCGATCACTGTCAGTGTCAGGGGGCTTCTTCCTGCTTTCCCTTTCGCCTCCCTGCATTGTGCCTACATATGCAAATTAATCGCCATCTTGTTGACAGTTAACTGCCAATCTTAGTTGGCAGTTAATTTGCATATAGCCCTGATTAGCCAATGAAAAGGGTAGCTCGTACGCCAATTACCATTTTTCTCTTTTATTAGTGTTGATATTTTTATTGATTTCAAAGAGAAAGGGAGATGGAGAGAGAGAGAGAAAGAAACATTAATAATGAGAGATAATTTTTGATTGGCTGCCTTTCTGCACCTGGGATCCAACTGTGACCTCCTGTTTCATAGATCGACACTCTACCATTGAGCCACACCATCTGGGCTACATGAATTATTTTTTAGAAACAATGAGGCTTGCCATAGCCAGTGTGGCTAAGTGGATAGAGTGTCGGCCTGCAGACTGAAGGGTCTAGGGTTCAATTCCGGTCAAGAGCACACACCTCTATTGCAGGCTCCTCCCTGGCCTGGGCCCTGGTCCGGGCTCATACAGGAGGCAACTAATCAATGTGTTTCTCTCACATCAATATTTCTCTCTGTCTTTCCCTCTCTCTTCCATCCTTTCTAAAAAAACAAAGGAAAAATATCCTCTGATGAGGAATAAGAAAACAACAAAAGAAACAGTGGGGCTTATTGAATGATATATATGAATTATCAGTGTTCACAATATAGTTTTTCTAATAATAAGGTAAATTTATACAAAACAATCTAATCTTGTTAATATATTTTCTTTTGCATTAGTATATTTTTCTAGTATTTGAGGGCATCATGGCTATTTTGTGGGAGAGCATGGCATATTACCCTTAGAAGAATTATATTTTTATTACTTTGAAGATAAGAATTATATTTCAGATACCATTAAGCAGTCTTGAATGTTTCATATAGCTATCATTTATGACTTAAACTGAATCCTATTTGACACCTTTTATACTTTAAACCTATATCAACTCTTCAGGATAATATTTACTTTTAATCTACACAAGCTCTATAAAGTGATATTTCTTTTATTCATTTGGGGTTTAATGAAATTAAGTTTTTATAAATTTCAGTGAGGTATCTTCTTTATTCCTTTTCTCTTTTTCTGATTGAACCATCATAGTTTTTCCAGTCTGGCCTTATAGAGAAATTCTCAATTTCTTTGTTCATTTTACTTTCTCTTCTGGAGCTCTTTCAACTCTTATAGAACAGATAACATATTTGTATGAAATATTGTCTTGTTGGTTATTCAGTCTATAGTCTTTATTTAATACCTACAGTAGTACATATGGTACTTTGTTGAGTCCTAATAGAAATTCAAAATCAGGATCACAAGCAATATCTATTAACATTACTGTAGTTGTCTATTGCAAATTATTACAAGCCATAGAGGAATTTGAAGTGTGGATAAGATTTCAGTGGGGAGAGAAAATAGTATGAGAAAAAAGTATGGAAGTAAATAGATCAAGGTGTATTTAGAGGAAAAGTAAGTGTATTCCTGAGTAACGTGGGTCAAAACACATATTGAGAGTACATTGAGAGTACTATTAAATGAGCCAAATTGTTCATGACTTTAAGTGCAGGGTTAAGGAATTTAAGTCTTTTTCAGTGGGACTGAAAGGATAACTGATGATATTTTTTACAGAGTGCTTTAGGAAAATTGATCTGGTGGTTGTTATTTGCAGCAAAAGTAGATGTGTTGGAAGGAGTAAGGTTTCCTATTGGGCAATTGCTATAGTTCACATAAGAGATATTAAGAGTTTGGATTAAGAAGATAGAAGAAAGAATCATAAGAAAGATGATAATGGGAAGAACTGGCAAATTTAGTGACTAAAGGATATTAGAGGGGAAATAAATTTTTATTTCAAATAAAAAGTATTGATATTGAAAATAAATGTGATTTATTAGAGACTGATTCTGAATTTGAATCATGGCTCTACCAGTTATTAGCGAAACCTTAATTTCCTATCTGTTAAATAATTATAGTAGCTCCTATCTCATAGGCTTGTTTGGGGGATTAACTGAAATAATGCAAAATTTGTTTGCCAAATTCTAGAGGATTCCCTCTGCCTCTCTTTTCCTCTTGACCTCAATATTTTCATCCAAAAAACAAGTGAGTTTCATGGACTGATGCAATAAGCAATGTGTTAGGTACAACTTAGGCACAGGAGCATGAGATGAATAAAACGTAGTGCTCGCCCTGTTGACCTAACCATTTTATAGGAAGGTCAGACATATAAACATAGTAGAGTACAGTGTGTTACCTGTAATAGGGGGGCAGACCAGAACCCAGAGGAGGTGGTGCCCAATTGCCTCGTATGTGTTTAGGATACAGGGTGGGGATGAGTATAAGGAAAGAAGTCTTTTAGTGGTTGACACTTGCCAGTTCAGACTTCAAAACTTTATTTGCAATATACAAGGGAGAAAATAATAAAGCAGTCAAGAATAACATGTGAAATACAGGAACGTGAAAGATGATCTATTTGAGCAGTTGCAAATAGTTTGGCATGGCAGGAGCACAGAGTGTACACAGTGTGGTGGTTGAAAGGCAGACGGGGACCAGATCATTAAGGATCTTTGTGTATGATAAGAGTCTGGACCCTATTTTCAGGTGATTGGCTATTACTTTTATCAAGTACTTTCAGGTAGGGTAATTACATGATCATATACATTTCATGGCCTTAGAGGGTGCTGAATAATTAGGGAAACTAGTTAAAAATAAGCAGTTATACAAGTCTAGTCTGAGAAATGAAGGCATGAATTAGAGTGATAAGAATTAGAAGATAAATTTCTAGAGAGATGGGAATTTAGTACTGACTGAGGGTAGTAACTAAATACTGAGCACCTGTCATATTTGTATTCTGCTAAGTGGCTTGGAATTTATGGAATCTTTATCTAGATCTTTGTGACAGTTAAATATGGAGGATAAATAGAAGATATTAAGGATAATATCTAGGTTTTTAGAATAGATTTTGTGGTTTGGAGGAGAAATAACAAACTGGATTATAATGTATCTGAGGGACCTATAGGAGATTTAGTTTATGTCTAGCAGGCTGTTGAATACATAAGAGAAATGAGAGGGATCTGGTCCCAACACAGATTTGGGAGCCACCAATGTACACATAGTAACCGAGGCTGAGAGTCCTTTATAGCTATGAAATTTTAAATTATATCTTCATAGCTCATATTTTCTTCACCGATCTTCATTTGGTGAGATTTTATTTTCCATTTTCTAACAATTATTATTAGTTCAGTCATGATTCAAGGTCCCAGGATGGGGATCACCATGTACCCAGGGCTTCCTTGCCACCCTGGGAGAAGGATGAAGGACAGAGAGATGTGTGGGGCCAGTTCAGATCTCAGGAATCATGACTTCTGCCTGGTGGTTGTGTCCTAGGCTGACACCCAGGATATGGGACAGGGGCATTTGTACATTCACCAGGAACTTTCATATACGGAGACATATCCCCCAGGTGGCCAGCAGCTCCCTTTCCAGTTCTGGCTGAGGAAGTGACTCTCAGAGGGCAGGCTGGTAGATCTTGATTTTGGCCTTGATGTCTTCTGCAATGTTGCTGACTTGTAAAGATGCCCCTAAAGCTGGTTGGAGCTCAATGTGACCCTCAAAAAAGACCAATGAGATTTTTAAGAAGGACACTATTAAGGAGAAAATAGAGTAACATGCTCCCACCCTTTTTTTTTTTTTTTGAAGTATTGTATCTCTAGAAGTAGGGTGTATAAACCACAGGGATAACCAAAACAGTCTACCACAATAGGGAAGGAATACATTAAAACTTTTATTGTGTACCTATACATATATACATACTTAATAATTTAAAAATAATTATAAAATAAATATATATATAATGTCCTAACTTAATTGTGTATTCAAAAATTTGAAGGTATATGATCAGTTTGGAAACCACTACTCTATACAAGTAATTAAATTTCTACAAGTGAGGACTTAAAATTGAAGGTTTCTATATGTTTCTTGTTTCTTGGATATAAAACTCAATGAGTGCTTAGTCTAAAATTTTACATTGTAAACCTAAAAAGATTTCCATTTTATATAGATTTTGAAGTGTTTTGTGTTTTTCTTCTGAATATTATATAATTTAAGCTTTGCATTTTCAAGTATTTTCTTTCAGCTAATGATGCTTTCTGTAGTAAATTAAACTCTTACAAGCAAAACTTAGAAACTAAGTAAATTTTGGTAATGAGGGATACTGAAAGTGAGTTTGTTTCTGGTATTTTGTGTAAATAGTAATAAGATTTTCCCCTCTAGCCACCTCGTACATCTCATCCTGTAGTGAAGTTTTCCTGTACAGACTGTGAACCAATGGTTATTGACAAATTACCTTTTGACAAATATGAGTTGGAACCTTCACCACTGACTCAATTTATCCTGGAAAGGAAATCTCCTCAAACATGTTGGCAGGTGAGCTGAACAATTATTTAAGTTAAATGTTTCCTAAAAAGTTAAATAAAATCAATAGTTTATATAACATTCTGTAAAGGTTTTAACCTTCATAAAAATACGAAGTTTTGCCCGGCCAATGTGGCTCATTTGGTTGGAAAAGTCATCACCAAAAGGTTGTGAGTTTGATTTCTGGTCAGGGCACATACACAGGTTTTGGGTTCAGTCCCAAACCAGGCACATAAGGGAGGCAGTGAATTGATGTCTGTCTCTGTCTCTCTCTGTCTCTCTCTCTCTCTGTCTCTCTCTCTCTCCTTCTCTCTCTCTACCTCTCCCTTCCTCTCAAACTCAGTTAAAACGTATCTGAAGATGAGGATTAAAAAATAATAAGTTTTGCCCTAACCAGTTTGGCTCAGTGGATAGAGCATCGGCCTGCAGACTGAAGGGTCCCAGGTTCAATTCTGGTAAAGGGCATGTACCTTGATTGCAGGCACATCCCCAGTAGGGAGTGTGCAGAAGGCAGCTGATCGATGTTTTTCTCTCATCGATGTTTCTAACTCCTCTATCCCTCTCCCCTCCTCACTGTAAAAAAACTCAATAAAATATATTAAAAATAATAATAATAAGTTTTAACCACTCCTTTTTAACAGGTATATGTGAGCAATAGTGCAAAATATAGTGAACTTGGTCATCCCTTTGGTTACTTGAAAGCCAGTACAGCACTGAATTGTGTCAACTTATTTGTGATGCCTTATAATTACCCAGTCCTCCTTCCCCTTTTAGGTAAGTCATTCTTGTCACATTCTCTGTGGCTTTAGCATACATACATATTTCCTAAAAATAAACTTTGGGAACGTTTTTTGTGAGTCTTTTATCTGCTAAAAATTAATGAAAATGTCTTTAAAATTTTAAACCTGTCAAAGGTCGTTTTATTACATGTTTGTGGTAAATTGAAAGGCAGTGTCAAATCACCTTTGAGTCAACAATTTATGAAGGTAGTATATTTTAAATTTTTTAATTAAATATTCTAGCCCTGGCCAGGTGGCTCAGTTGGTTGGAGCCTTGTCCTGTAGACCAAAAGGTTGTGGGTTTGATTCCCAGTCAAAACACATACCCAGGTTTTAGTGTTCGATGCCCGGCTGGGACTCATATAAGAGGCAACTGATCGATGTGTCTCTCTCTAAAATCAATAAACATGTCCTCAGGTGAGGATTAAAAAAAATTAAATATTCTAATTCTTTAAGTTAGATTAAATTTAAGTTAGATTTCTTACATAGAATTAGTAACGTAGGCTTTGTATTTGGTAAATAAGACATTTTGTGAAGCATAGTCATAAAATCTGAGTGTATTTTCTTGTAAGAATTTATCTTAATTTCACTTGGCAGATATTTTTATTTTTTAAAAAAATTAACCTGTTCCAAAATCTATACTAATAAAAGGGTAATATGCTAATTAAACCGGGTCAACTGGACATCTTCTGGTCATCCTGCCTTCCTTCCAGACAAAGCCACGGTGGCGGGGGCCGAGGCAGAGGCAGTTAGGGGCAATCAGGCCAGCAGGGGAGGGAAGTTAGGGGCGATCAGGCAGGCAGGCAGAGGGGTTAGGGGCAATCAGGCAGGCAGGCAGGTGAGCAGTTAGGAGCCAGCAGTCCCAGATTGTGAGAGGGAGGATCAGGCCTAAACCGGCAGTTGGACATTCCCTGAGGGGTCCTAGATTGGAGAGGGTGCAGGCTGGGCTGAGGGGACCCTGCCCTCACCCACCCCCCCACCCCCGCATGAATTTCATGCACCGGGCCTCTAGTAATATGATAAAAGCCTAAAGTTAGTTTATGGGGACCATTTGTCTATAATTTTTGAAGAGTACTATTGGAGAAGACTAATTTTCCTTTATGAAATCACTTCAGATTTTGTAGTCAAAATATTAGTAGGTATATTTTATAGAAAACACTTGGCATACTTGTTTCTTTTCTCAAATCTGTTTCATGTCTAGGTCTATATAGGGTACAGTTTTTCCTTGTGTGTTTCCTGATTCCACCTTGATGTAATTCTATACAATTATTGGCTTTTTTTTAAAAATGGTATTACTAATTGAAAATTCCAGAACCAAAAATTTTACTACTTTTATTTTATTAAAAGCTTATATCTCATGTTACTCTTCCTCTTACAAATAAGAAAACAGACTAATCTGACCTGATTTTCATCTGTGAGAACAATGAGTAATAATAGTTTGTTTACATTATACATTTATAGATGACTTGTTTAAAGTACATAAAGCAAAACCAACATTAAAATGGAGACAGTCATTCGAAAGTTATTTGAAGACAATGCCTCCCTACTATCTTGGGGTAAGAATATTATTGTTAAAAATAGAAGTTGTTATAAAGTTTTATATTATGCTTATACTTTATTGCATTACAAACTTCTATTTAATGCTGTTATAGATTAAATGTCATGAAAATTGTGTGTACAAATAACCAGTATAGATATTGTGGGAAAGAAATGTTTCATGACTTACAAAATGATAATGATGATGATCATGAATATATACAATGCTTACCCTGCGCCTGGTACTGTCCTAAGTACTTTACATGTATTAATCTTATTTAATTTATATGATAATCCTCTGAGGTAGGAATGATCATTGTTCCTGTTTCACAGATGAGGAAACTAAAGCACTAAAATATTAAGTTGTCTAAGGCTACATTGCAAATATATGGGGCACTGGAATTCAGTCCCAGGCAGTCTGGCTTTAGAATTTAGGTTTTTAATCTCAATTGTTGTACTGTATTTTTTAATTGCCATTTCAGAATTATTTCTCTCTAAGGGTATAAAATTATTTTTGTTTCATTAGTTCCTGAATCTTCAGAAATATGTTTTTAGGTTGAGATACATGTATATTCTCATAGAACCATATATTTTTAGAACCATAAATTTTCTAATTACTTAAAACCTAGTTTATCATAGAGATAAGACCAATAATGTGTATATTATTAAGTATACTTTATTTTATGAAAAGTAACTTTTTTAGACATTACTTCTGCTTTTAATTCAGGAATATTATAGCATTTGACTATAACTGATCTTTGTAAATGGTTCCTCATAAGAACATTAATTTCTTGAACTTTAAAAGTCATATTTTATAGTTTTAAGTGATAAGTTTATGAGTGTCTAGCACATAATGCCTGCCATGTAAGAGAGTGAAAGGAAGAAACACTTTGAATATCAAATGTTACATATGTTGACTCATTTACATTTTATAGCAACCTGAGGATTTAGCCAAAGCTACATGGATATTAAATATCAGAGCTGGGATTTGATTCTAGTTTTACACAAAGGCTTATACACTTTCTAATATGTCAATGAATTATCACCCTTTTTCTGTCTGTATTCCATTCAAATATGCTAGACACTCCTGCTAGTGATATTTTTCATTGTACAAAGTGGTTTCAATTGGTCTCTCATTACAATTAAATATTATTTCACTATATCACATCCATAATAAATATTAGACTTTTTTTCCTCCTCATTTTTCCTTCTGAGCTTCTTTCTGTTTTGTTTTTTTTCAGCCCAGCTAATAATAATGGTCATAATCATTAACACCTACTGAATGCTTACTGTGTGCCAGTTGCTTTTATAAGTGCTTTACTTGTATTGATTCATTTAAAACCATAACAACCATGTGAAGTAGATACTATTATTGTCGTTTATAAATGAGAAACTAAGACATAGAGAGGTTATATAACCTGGTATAGTGTTACAAAGCTAGTGAGTGGTTGAGTCACACCCACACAGTTACCCAAAGTAGAAATCTTCAATTTCCTTTTACTTCTTTTCAGCTACTACCCAAGTTCTACCAAATCTACCTCTGCAGTGTCTCCTGCTATTTCTTTTAAATTTACTATCTCCAGGGATACTAAGAAGTTCAAGACTTCACCTTTTCTCACCCTGGGTGTTATTATTATAGTCTCTAATCCCTTTTTACTAGTATTTCAAACTGCCTTTCGTACAACACAAACATTTTACTGAAATACAAATATGTTGTTACTTTCTTATTGAAGAAAAGGAGAAATTTGGGGGGCAAAAATGTTCAAAACTGACATAATACATCTAGCCATAAATTTCTGACAAGTGATGGTTGTTGTTTTTTTTGCCTATAGCCTCTGAGGAAAGCTGTTAGAATGATGGGAGCACCTAACCTCATAGCAGACAGTATGGAATATGGACTAAGTTACAGTGTCATTTCATACCTCAAAAAATTGAGTCAACAGGTAATGTTAAGAAATAGAGCCATTACATATTTTGAATGGTTTTTAAGATGGTTAGCAGACCAGATATTAGTTCTTGATAATCCTAAAAGAATTTCATTATATTACTATATTACATTTTAAAATCACATATATCATCTATAATAATAAAAGCATAATATGCAAATTGACCAAATGGCCGAACAACAGAACAACCCTCTGGAATACCTTCCAGACAGAGCCGGGGCTGCGAGGGCTGGCCAAGGCAGCCGGGCTGTGAAGGCCTAGTCTTGCACGAAGCTCGTGCATCAGGCCTCTAATATATCCATAATTCTGTCTCAAGTACATGGTATGCTATGATTTGAAATGTTAATTTCAAATAATAATTCCTAGTTTGTGAAATGGCTTCCTAGACTTCCTCTGTGTGAATATTCCTTGTTTTCTTTGAGAAATTTATGTTAGAAAGTTATTTTTCTAGGATAAAATATCAGTTTCTTTTGTGCTTTAAAACCTATAGTGTGTGTGTTTTTTTTCAAAATGGTAGTTTAGTTTGAAATGTTTGTAAGAGTCATTGGATTTTATTATTTTGGGCATAAATCACATTAACAGATACTATGGTAGTTCAGCAATAGAGTTTAACTCATTGCCAAGTTATTACTGTCATATAAAATACAACATTTTCCCAGTACTTCTGCCATCTCTACTTTCACTGCTACCAGTAATTGAAATGCAGGTTGTAAAGAGTCAAAATAATGGTATTTGCTTTCCAGTGAAAAATTACATTATCATTTGCTGTATGTATGAACATTAGTTATATACTAATATCTTTAAGTAAATATTGGTGCAATGATTTTTTTCTAATTTTATATCAGCTCTGAATTAGAAATACATATTTTCATTTAGGGCGTCTTTACATTTCATGGTTTAAGTATAGTAGGTATTAATAAATACAATTAGCCTGGTCGATGTGGCTCCATAGATTAAGCATGGTCCCATGCACTTAGAGTTCACCAGTTCAATTCCCAGTCAGGACACATGTGCTGGTTGCGGGCTCAATCCTTTGTATGGGACATGCAGGAGGCAGCTGATGGATGTTTCTCTCTCTCTTCCTCTCCTTTCCTCTCTCTAAAAAAATCAATAAAAACATTTTTTAAAAAAATTAGATAGGTAAATACAACTAAAGTTGTGTTTGTTCACCCTGCTCCAAAAGGTTATAATAATGATTTAAAATCATAAGACATTGTTTAAACTATGTTTAATTTACCAAGTACTTGACATAAAGTATGTCACTTGAGATTTTAATTTCTTATATACTTTTAAAATATATAAATGTTTAGTTTATAGAAGATTAAAACTATAGTATTTAATTTACCAATTTAGATTATATCAAGATAATTCTTGTTTCTTTTTTAATGTAGGCCAAAATAGAATCTGATCGAGTCATTGGATCTGTAGGCAAAAAAGTAGTACAGGAAACTGGAATTAAAGTCCGAAGCCGATCACATGGTTTATCAATGGCCTATAGGAAAGATTTTCAACAACTCCTCCAGGGAATTTCAGAGGATGTTCCTCATAGACTGCTGGACCTGAACATGAAAGAATACACTGGGTTCCAAGTTGCTTTGCTCAATAAGGTAATAGTTACATGAATTTAATACTGCTCTAGTTATATTCTGTTATATTGAATATAGATCAAATTTTCTGTTAACTGAAACTGTCCAAATTTTCAGAAGTACTTTTTATGCCTCTGCAGAATAATGATCATTATACTTTGATTGAATAATTGAATTTTAGAATTAAAGCAGACAGCCCTGGCTGGTCTCAATTGGTTGGGCATCTTCCTGTGCACTGAAAGATTGCCAGTTTGATTCCTGGTCAGGGCACATGCATGGGATGTGGTCTCAACCGCCCCCCTGCATCTCCACCCCTAGTGGAGAGCATGTAGGAGGCAGCAAATTGATGTTGCACTCTCACATTGATGTTTTTCTCTCTCTCTCCCTTACTCTTTCTAAAAATCAATAGCTGTTCTTAAAAAAAAAAAAACTGTCCATGGTGAGTGAATGAATGTATTAATAAAAAGTAAACCAACCCATTTATTTTTATAAGGTAGTAAACAAAGGCTTAGAGATTGCTTAAAGTTATATAGCTAATGGTAGAGTCACTGTAATTTGGTACTTATAACCTTGGGTGTACAGTGTGATCCTAAAATGCTTTATGAATACTTGCTATTAAAAAGACCTAATTCCAGCAGCTTTTATATTAAAAAAAAAAAAGTTGATTCTAAAATTCATATGGAAGTGTAAAGGTACTAGAATAGCTAAAACAGTTTTGGAAACGAATAAAGTTGGACAACTTGCACTATCTAATTTTAAAAATTACTGTGAAAAAATAACTAAATAAAAATAAAAATTACTGTGAAGCTATAGTGATCAACACTTTGTGTTGTTGGCATACGGATAAACATATAGATCAATGGAACAGAATATAGTCTAGAAGTAGGCCCTCACACAAATAGTCAATTAATTTTTAACAAGGTGCCAAAATAATTCAGTAAGTGAGAATACAATCCTTTCAACAAGTAGCACTAGAAAAATTGGATATCCATATTCAAATTACTTAACTTGATCCTTACCTAACATTATTTGAAGTGATCATGCTCTTAAGTATAAGAACTAAAACTGTAAACTAAAAGAAAACTAGAGAAAATAATCATGAACTTGGGTCATGGATCATGGAAGAGTTCTAAAATACAAAACAAAAAGAACTTGATAAATTGAACTTCATTGAAATTATTAATTCAAATGAAACTTGGAAAAATTAAAAGGAACTTATAACCTGGGAACAAAACACATATTGAATAAAGAACTTAATATCAAAATCCTTAAAGAACTCAAAGAACCTAATAAAGAGATAAACATCCCCATAAAAAAAGGGCAAATATTTGAACAGATACTTCACCAGATAAGATATACAAACTTGAACAAGCACATGAAAAGACAGTCAACCTTATTGATCATTAGGGAAATGGAAATTAAAACCATAATGAGGTCCCATTTTATACCCACTAGAATAGCTAAAATTTAAAAGACTGAAAAATGTCAAGTATTGGTGAGGATGTAGAGCAACTGGAACTCTCATATATTATATTAATATATGTAATATATATGTTGTTTGTATAGCAATTGTAAGTATCTACTCAAGATAAATGGGTAGATATTATTATTGATAATACTCCAAAACTCTAAACAGTCCAGTGTTGATCAACTAGTGAATAGGTCAAAGATATGGCATATCCATATAATGAAATACTACTTTACTGTGATAAAAAAGGAATAGACTACTGACACATGAACAACATGGATGAATCTCAAAAACATCATGCTCAGTGAAAGAAGTCAGATAGAAAATTTAAGATATTGCAAAATTCCATTTATGAAATGGAATGTACAGAGACAGAAAGCAGATAAGTTGTTGCCTGGGGCTAATAATAGGAATTGATTACAAATGGGCATAAGGAACTTTCTGAAATGATGGAAGTATTCTAAAACTGGATTGCGGTGATTGTTTCACAACTATAAATTTACTAATACTCATCGAACTGTATACTTAAATAGGCAGTTGTATAGCGTGTACATTATACATCAAAGCATAAGATAAAACCTTGGAAGTGTTTAAAATTTGGGTGTTTACTAGTACTTCTTTTAGTCAGAAAATATAATAAAATCTTGAGTTAGATGTAAATTTGGGATTATTTGGTTGAGCTCACTACCAAGTTTGTATCTTTTGGTTCCCAAAACAGTACTTTAAGATTGCATCACAACTCTATTCTGTTTTTTAAGGTAATTAGTTAACTTGTATATATTATTTTCAAACCTATGTGCAAGGTAGAGATTTTAGTCTCTTAATTCTGTGTTTATAAATAACTTTTGTCTTTGAATATTTTCAATAGGATTTAAAGCCACAGACATTTAGAAATGCATATGACATACCTAGACGGAATCTTTTGGATCACTTAACAAGAATGAGATTTAATCTTATGAAGAGCACCCGAAGATTTCTTAAAGGACAGGATGAAGGTTAGATTATGATTTTAATATTGGTATTTTTCTCTTTATATAAAAACACAATAGGGTAATACTGTAACTCTTAAAGAATTCTTGCACAATTCTCATTGTAAATTCAAGCAAATTAAGTAAAAAGTCATCCCTGATTCTTTACATTTCTTTCTGCCTTCACTATAGAATTTGCCCCAAATTCTATTCCCCAGATGTAACCACCTTTGTTAATAGCTTAGTTTCCTTTCTTGATTTTTCGTCCATTCACACATGCAGACACATAGACAAACTGAGTTATTTTATTATGATATACCAATATCTGATGGTTTAACTGTGGGTGGCCAGTAATTGTACAATTCTAATATTTCCTTCAACCATATGCATGGCACTTACTACAAATCAAGTCAGATGAAAATTTAACCTTTTGCTATCTCTTATGTAAGCATTCTAATAAATAAATATATATATATATATATATATATATATATATATATGAAAAAAGGGTTATGTATGTGATTTTTCTATAAATTCTATAATTAAATTGTGTATATTTGGAATAGAGTAGAAGAGACATTCATTTTCATGGTAAGGTTATACATTGCTAATTCTATGCACTGAAATTAGCTGCAATATTTTTGTTTTGTTTAGAACAGCGGTTCTCAACCTGTGGGTCGCGACCCCTTTGGGGGTCGAACAACCCTTTCACAGGGGTTGCCTAAGACCATCGAAAAACACATATATAATTACATATTGTTTTTGTGATTACTCACAATGCTTTAATTATGTTCAATTTGTAACAGTGAAATTGGGGGTCACCACAACATGAGGAACTGTATTAAAGGATCGAGGCATTAGGAAGGTTGAGAACCACTGGTTTAGAAGATAAAATCAATGATTTTAAATTTTATTTTAAAAATCTCAGAGTTTTATGTCACAATATTTATAATGGCAACACATTAATTTAGAGTATGTGGTAAGAGAAGACTGCCTAAATAACAAACACCAGGCAGCATCTATAATAATAAGAGCGTAATATGCTAATTAGACCAGACAACCTTCTGGACGAAGCCGGGCTGGAAGGAAAACCCGGGTCCCGGGTGCCTGCCAGGGAGAAGCCAGTGCCAGCAGCCGGGGCTGGGGGGGAGGAAGAGGAAGGCCTACTCTTGTACGAATTTCATGCATCAGGCCTCTAGTTCATATATAAGAAGATACGTGATGACTAGAACAGGTGTTAGTAAGGTTAACTCTTGTTGTTGCTTTATTTTGTTCGAAAAGATCAAGTACACAGTGTTCCTATAGCACAAATGGGGAATTACCAGGAATATCTCAAGCAAGTACCTTCTCCACTAAGAGAACTTGATCCTGATCAGCCTCGAAGGTTACATACATTTGGCAACCCTTTTAAGCTGGATAAAAAGGTAAATTTGAAATATTCCATTATATAATTTGTTTGTGCTAGGTACTGTGAATTTAAAGTAAGCTAAAGCTATTTTCCTGGTAGAGTACGTAATAAATGTCAACATAGTTAAATAGAGTTGTTTTCATGGAAATTAGAATTAGTTGTGCCATTTAAAAACTGAATATAAATCCAAGGAAATTATGTATTTTATTATAGGGTATGATGATAGATGAAGCAGATGAATTTGTGGCTGGACCTCAAAATAAACATAAACGACCTGGAGAACCAAATATGCAAGGGATCCCTAAAAGACGTCGCTGTATGTCTCCACTGCTGAGAGGCAGACAGCAGAATCCAGTTGTGAACAATCATATTGGAGGAAAAGGACCACCTATACCTATGACTCAAGCACAGCCAGATCTTATTAAACCCCTTCCTCTTCATAAAAGTAAGAGTTTAAAACAACATCAACAACAAAAACATTATTTGCTGCTTTTTGGTTCTTCAAAGAAGAGATTTTTAAATAGATTATAGAAAAAACTGATAAAGTCTAAGAGCTTTTAGAGAAGTTATGTTTATTCTAAATTGGCAATGTAATTATTTTTGTGTGTCTTTTTAATTAATGTTTTGTTGAGCATTTTATATTTTCATTATGCTTTATTAGTGTTTATAATCTAAAACAGCAGTTGCCAACTGGTGGTCTGTGAGCTCTGAAAGGTTGGTGATCACTGATCTAAAATATTTGCAAATTTTAAGTATTTTAAAATAATAGTTTTTAAAGGGATATTATCAATATCCATAGAAAGATGGTTTTCAATTTCAGTTTAATGCAGGCAATTATTAAATACCTGTGCTGTTTAGGTATAGCAGTGATCAAGATAGTGATTTCTGCTTTCACTTACAATGCATGAGGAAAGAAAGTCATTGGACATTTCATTAGAAGTGTGGTGAAAGGGACGTCAGGTATGTTGTAGACATATTTGGCATGAGAATTTAACTTGGTGTATAGGCTTAAGGCACTTTACTAGGGAGTTGTTTAAACCAGCACTTGAAGGGTGAATGGAATTAGTTAACTAAAGCTGTGCATTTGCCTATGCTAGAGGAGTAGTCTAAGAAGAGTATACGGTAAAGAGAAGGACATTGAAGGAACTGAAAATTTTAGTATAGCAGGAGTGTTGGGAATGAGATAAGGTGAAAACTGAAGGATAGGCCGAAGTCAGATCATGGAGGGCCTTCAGAAGCCATTGTAAAGGTTCTAGACTTCATTCTAAGGACATTGAGAATCCACTGAAAGGTTTAAAGAGGTAGTAGTGACCAGATATGATTAGCATTTTATAAAGACCATGAAATGTGTGGAATTTTATCAGGGAAGAATAACAATGGATGTAGGGAACCCTTAATGAATTGATGGATTTGTTAATTATAGGTAGTGATTATTCATGACTTATAGCATTTTAACTGGAGAGAAAACAAATATTTATATACCTCCTGATGGAATTACGCAGCACTACCTCTGAAGTAGTCCTAATCCCTCCACACACACACAAATTTTTTTTTAACATCAACCTGATCACACCTCTAGATCTAACTACCAATTTATAGGAAATATAAGGGACAGAGCATGTTAAATGACAAAAGAGGGATAAGATTAGTAAAATCATATATGGGAAACTATAGGACAAAGAATCTGGTGTGTGTGTTTCCAGAAAAATGCATAGAAAAAGATGTACAGAAGGACTTCATAGATTCAAATGTAGCTAAGAGACATATAAACCAGTTGTAATGTTGGGCCTGATTTGGACCCTGAGTCAAACAAAGTCAAACTTTTCAACAAACAAAAAATATATAAGGTAATTAAAATTATGGACACTGACTGCATATTTGATACTAGAGGCCCAGTGCACGAAATTTGTGCACAGTTGGGGGGGTTCCCTCAGCCAGACCTGCACCCTCTCCAATCCAGGAGCCCTCAGGGGATGTCCTACTGACGGCTTAGGCCCGCTCCCCATGGTTATCTGCTATCTGCGGGGCCCAGTTGGCCACTCACGGGTCGCCATGGGCGACGGCCAAGTGGGCCCTGCTGTGCATGGTCTGCGGGGCCCGCTTGGCCACTCCTGGGTCACCGCAGGTGACAGCCAAGTGGACCCTGCCCTCAGCGGCTGCCCCTGGGAATAGAGGACTCCAGCGGGGCTGAGAGGACTGGGCGCTGCCATCTTGTTGCTGTGGGCGCCACCATCTTTGTGTCAGAGTGATGATTAATTTGCATATTACTCTTATTAGGTAGGATTGTTAAAACATTATTTTGAATGCACAGTAAGCAGTTAGGAAACCCAGGGAAGAGCTAATGGTGACCTGGCTGTGAGCTTGTGGGAAAAATATGTATTTGAGAAATAATTGGACATATCAGCAAAGGACTTGGTAATGACTGATAGCACATTGGAGCCAGAGCAAGAGAAGTGTCTTGAGAGACACTGGGTAAATGATGATGTCAGGGGTGGAGTGGAAGAATGATTTTAGTTTAGAAGTGTATATTAGTTAGCCAAGTGGACACCTTAAATTAGAAGATGATTATTTGAGTTTGGAACTCTAAAGAGGATTGTGCTAGAGAGGTAGATATGGGAGGTAGCTTAACTGCCATTGGAATTAATAAAATGTCTCCTAGGGAAACATGAGAAGGGGGAGTGGGGGAAAGAGCCTAAAACAGGACCTTGAAAGTGCTAAAGTTAAGAGGAAATACAAAGTTCAGAAAAGGGTATTGAGAAAGAAGAATCAAAAAAATAGGAAAAATAGGGAAGTATGTAGTGTCATGGAAGCTAAAGGAAAGGAAAATTGAGTGGTTGGTGGTCTTAGATACTTCTTTTTTAAAAATTTTCTTTATTGATTAAGGTATTACATATGTGTCCTTATCCCCCGCTTATCCCCCCACCCCCCTGCTCATGCCCTCAACCCCCTGGTGTCAGTGTCCATTAGTTATGCTTATATGCATGCATACAAGTCATTTGGTTGATCTCTCCCCCTTTCCCTCGTCTTCCCCTTCTCTCTGCGTTTTGATGGTGTGATCTATGCTTCTCTGTCTCCGGATCTGTTTTTGTTCATCAGTTTATGTTGTTCATTATATTCCACAAATGAGTGAAATCATGTGATATTTATCTTTCTTTGACTGACTTATTTTGCTAGCATAATGCTCTCTAGGTCCATCCTTGCTGTTGCAAATGGTAGGAGTTCCTTCCTTTTTACAGCAGAGTAGTATTCCATTGTGTAGATGTACCACAGTTTTCTAATCCATTCATCTGTTTATGGACACTTGGGCTGTTTCCAAATCTTAGCTATGGTGAATTGTGCTGCTATGAACATAGGGGTGCATATATCCTTTCTGATTGGTGTTTCTGGTTTCTTGGGAAATATTACTAGAAGTGGGATCACTGGGTCAAATGGGAGTTCCATTTTTAGGTTTTTGAGGAAACTCCATACTATTTTCCACAATGACTTCACCAATCTGCATTCCCACCAGCAGTGCACGAGGGTTCGTGTTTCTCTGCATCCTCGCCAGCACTTGTCATTTGTTGATTTGTTGATGATAGCCATTCTGACAGGTGTGAGATGGTACCTCATTGTCGTTTTGATTTGCATCTCTTAGACGATTAGTGACTTTGAGCATGTTTTCATGTCTCTCAGCCTTCTGTATGGCGACTTTCGAAAAGTATCTATTTAGGTCCGTGCCCATTTTTTTACTGGGTTATTTATCTTCCTTTTGTTAAGTTGTATGCGTTCCCTGTAAATGTTCGAGATTAAACCCTTATTGGAGATAACATTGGCAAGTATGTTCTCCCATGTAGTGGGCTTTCTTATTGTTTTGTTGATGGTTTTCTTTTGCTGTGCAGAAGCTTTTTATTTTGATGTAGTCTCATTTGTTTATTTCCTCCTTAGTTTCCATTGCCCTAGGAGCTGTATCGGTAAAGATATTGCTATGACAAATGTCTGCTATTTTGCTGCCTATGGCTTCTTCTAAGATTTTTATGGTTTCCCAACTTATGTTTAAGTCCTTTATCCATTTTGAGTTTATTTTTGTGTATGGTGTAAGTTGGTGGTCTAGTTTCATTTTTTTTGCAAGTACCTGTCCAATTTTCCCAGCACCATTTATTGAAGAGACTGTCTTGACTCCATTGTATGCTCTTGCCTTCTTTGTCAGATATTAATTGAGCATAGTGCTTTGGGTCGATTTCTGGATTCTCTGTTTTATTCTATTGGTCTATATGTCTGTTCTTGTGCCAGTACCAGGCAGTTTTGAGAACATTGGCTTTGTAATACAGCTTGATATCTGGTATTGTGATCCCTCCAACTTTGTCCTTTCTCAAGATTGCTGTGGCTATTCAGAATCTTTTTTAATTCTAGATAAATTTTTGGAGAGTTCATTCTAGGTCTGTGAAATATGCTGTTGGTATTTTAATGGGGATTGCATTGAATCTATAGATTGTTTTGGGTACTATGGACATTTTAATGATGTTGATTTTACTAACCCATAAACATGGTATGTTCTTCCATCTGTTTTATGTCTTCCTCTATCTCTTTTTTCAATGTCCTGTAGTTTTCCAAGTACAGGTCTTTTACCTCCTTAGTTAAGTTTATTCCTAGGTATCTTCATTTTTTGGTGCAAAGGTAAATGGGATTGTTTTTTTTTTTCATTTCCCTTTCTTTGAGTTCATTATTGGTGTATAAAAATGCCATATATTTCTTGGCATTAATTTTGTATCCTGCTACATTGCTGAATTCATTTATTAGGTCTAGTAGTTTTTTAGTGGAGTCTTTGGGGTTTTCTATGTATAGTATATCATCTGCGAATAAGGACAGTTTTACTTCTTCTTTTCCAATTTGGATACCTTTTATTTTTTCTTCTTGTCTGATCGCAATGGCTAGCTCTTCCAGTACTGTATTGAATAGGAGTGGTGAAAGTGGGCTACCCTGTCTTGTTCTTGTTCTTAGGGGAAATGGTTTTAGTTTTTGCCCATTGAGTATGATATTGGCTGTAGGTTTGTCATATAAGGCTTTTATTATATTGAGGCATGATCCCTCTATTCCCACTTTGCTGTGGGTTTTTATCAAGAAAGGGTGTTGGATTTATGCTTTTTCTGCATCAATTGATATGACTATGTGATTTTTATCTCTCAATTTGTTTATATGATATATAATGTTTATTGATTTGCAGATATTGTACTATCCTTGCATTCCCGGGATAAACCCTACTTGTTCATTGTGTATGATCTTTCTGATGTAATGCTGTATTGGATTTGCTGGAATTTTGTTGAGTATTTTGGCATCTGTGTTCATGAGGGATATTGGCCTGTAATTCTCTTTCTTTGTGTTGTCTTTATCTGGTTTTGATATTAGGGTAATGCTGGCTTCATAAAATAAGCTTGGAAGTGTTCCTTCCTCTTGAATTTTTTTGAATAGTCTGAGGAGGATAAGTTTTAGTTATTTGAATTTTAGTAAAACTCCTCTGTGAAGCTACCTGGCCCTGGGCTTTTGTTTGCTGGAAGCTTTTTGATGACTGCTTCAATTTCCTCCATAGTTATTGGCCTATTGAGATTATAGATTCTTCCTGATTGAGTGTTGGGAGGTTGTATTTTTCTAGGAATATGTCCATTTCCTCTAGGTTTTCTAGTTTGTTGGATGGAGTTGTTCATAGCTTCTTTTTTTAAAAAAATATATTTTATTGATTTTTTACAGAGAGGAGGAGAGAGGAACAGAGAGTTAGAAACATCGATGAGAGAGAAACATCGATCAGCTGCCTCCTGCACACCCCCTACTGGGGATGTGCCCGCAACCCAGGTACATGCCCTTGACTGGAATCGAACCTGGGACCCTTGAGTCTGCAGGCCGATGCTCTATCCACTGAGCCAAACCGGTCAGGGCCATAGCTTTTTTTTCTTTTTTTTTTTTTTTTTAACAATTCTTTGTATTTCTGTGGGGTCTGTTGTTATTTCACCCTCTTTCATTTCTGATTTTGTTTATTTGGGTCCTTTCTCTTTGCTTCTTGGTGAGCCTGGCTAGAGGTTCATCAATCTTGCTTGTCCTTTCAAAGAACCAGCTCTTGGTTTCATTGATCTTTTGTATTGTTTTTGTGGCCTCTATGTCATTTATTTCTGTTCTGATCTTTATTATCTCCTTCCTTCTGCTTATTCTGGGCTTTTCTTGTTGCTCTCTTTCTACTTCTTTAAGTTGTAGAGTCAAATGATTTATTACCATTTTTTCTTGTTTTTTGAGGTAGGCCTGTAGAGCTATGAACTTCCCTCTCAGGACTGCTTTCACTGTGTCCCATAGATTTTGGATTGTTGTGTTCTCATTGTCATTCATGTCTAGGATGTTTTTAATTTCTTCTTGGATCTCTTTGGTAACCCAGTCATTGTTTAATAGCATGCTATTCAGCTTCCAAGTGTTTGAATGTTTTTAATTGTTTTTATTTTTTTTTTATTTTTTTTTTTTTAATTAAATCTTTATTGTTCAGATTATTACATTTGTTCCTTTTTTTTCCCCCCATAACTCCCCTCCTCCCAGTTCCCGCCCCACCCTCCGCCCTCACTCCCCACCCACTGTCCTCATTCATAGGTGCACGATTTTTGTCCAGTCTCTTCCCACATCTCCCACACCCCTTTCCCCCCCCAAGAATAGTCAGTCCATTCCCTTTCTATGTCCCTGATTCTATTATAATCAACAGTTCATTCTGTTCATCAGATTATTTATTCACTTGATTCTTAGATTCACTTGTTGATAGATGCATATTTGTTGTTCATAATTTGTATCTTTACCTTTTTCTTCCTCTTCCTCTTCTTAAAGGATACCTTTCAGCATTTCATATAATCCTGGTTTGGTGGTGATGAACTCCTTTAGCTTTTCCTTATCTGTGAAGCTCTTTATCTGACCTTCAATTCTGAATGATAGCTTTGCTGGATAAAGTAATCTTGGTTGTAGGTTCTTGGTATTCATCACTTTGAATATTTCTTGCCACTCCCTTCTGGCCTGCAAAGTTTCTGTTGAGAAATCAGCTGACAGTCGTATGGGTATTCCCTTGTAGGTAACTGAGTTTCTTTCTCTTGCTGTTTTTAAGATTCTCTCTTTATCTTTTGCTCTTGGCATTTTAATGATGATGTGTCTTGGTGTGATCCTCTTTGGATTCCTTTTGTTTGGGGTTCTCCGTGCTTCTTGGACCTGTAAGTCCATTTCTTTCACCAGGTGGGGGAAGTTTTCTGTCATTATTTCTTCAAATAGGTTTTCAATATCTTGCTCTCTCTCATCTTCTGGCACCCCTATAATTCTGATGTTGGTACGCTTGAAGCTGTCCCAGAGGCTCCTTACACTATCCTCGCATTTTTGGATTCTTTTTTCATTTTGCTTTTCTGGTTTGATGTTTTTTGCTTCCTCGCATTTCAAATCATTGACTTGATTCTTGCGCTCCTCTGGTCTGCTGTCGGGTGTCTGTATAATATTCGTTATTTCAGTCCGTGTATGCTTAATTTCTAGTTGGTTCCCCAATATAAGATCGAGGGTCTTATTAGTTTTCGTGTAGAGCTCATTAAGTTTATCGGCGGCTTCTAAACAGTTCTTGAGAGACCTTAAAAGTGTGGTTCTGAACTCTATTTCTTCCATTGACAATTTTGTCCTGTTTCTTTGTCTCCGCATTTTGTTATGCTTCCTTGGTGCACCCCCTAGTGGTCTTTGTTCGCAGTCTTATAGATAAATCTTGATTGTTGTAGCTAATCCCAGGGAGGGTTTGACCTCCAGGCCAAGTGGCTATGAGAATCAGCTGTGTCAGCAGTGAGAGAACTTCTGTCCTCTAGGGAGGTGCTAATCTAGCCTTTGCCTGAGGCTATCCGGCAAATGCCTCTGTGCAGGGCTTGGGCGGGGCGGGTCACACAGGATCAACAGGGTGGGCCGGAGAGAGCAGTTATGGCGGCTCTCAGTCCTGTCCCCAGGGGCTCTGCCTCTCTGAGTCCCAGCACCCGCTGCAAAGCTCGGAGAGAAAGCTGCACTCGCTCTGACCGAAGCCAGACAGTCCCGCTTCTCCCGTTTGAGTCTGGGTCCCTAAAGACTCGCCTGGATCTGGTGCTCAGAGTCTGCGACTCCCTCCTGATTGAAAACGCCAACCGCGCCCTCCGCCGCCAGCCCGCTCCGCGCACTCCGCACCTCAGAATTTGACTTCACCACTGCGCCTCCTCTGAGTGTCCGTGTGCGTTTCTCTTTCCTCCTAGTTGTAGGACTTCCACTCAGCCAGCGTTCCTGTGGTTCTGGGTGGTGTCCCTTCCGTTTTTTGGTTACACTTTTGAAGTAGTTGTTCAAAGCAGCAAACTCCGGCGTTAACCTATGCCGCCATCTTGGTTCTCCTTTTTAATTGTTTTTATTGTAGTTTATTTCTAATATTATGCCATTATGGTCTGAGAAGATGCTTGATATGATTTCAGTCTTCTTGAATTTGGAGAGACTTTGCTTGTGACCCAATATGTGGTCTGTCTTTGAAAATGTCCCGTGTGCACTTGAGAAGAACGTATTTTCTGTAGCTTTGGGTTGAAATGTTCAGAGGATGTCAATTAAGTCCATCTGATCTAGTGAGTCATTTAGGATTGATGTTTCTTTGCTGATTTTTTGTTTAGAGGATTTATCCAGTGATGTCAGTGGGGTATTAGAGTCCCCTAGTATGATTGTATTATTGTTGATCTCTCCCTTGATATCTTCCAGAAGTTTTTTTATGTATTTGGGTGCTCCTGCTTTGGGTGCTTATATGTTTACCAGGGTTATATCCTCTTGTTTCGATCCCTTTAGTATTATGAAGTGGCCTTCTTTATCTCTTGTTATGGCCTTCACTTTGAGGTCTATTTTGTCTGATATAAGTATTGCTACCCAGCTTTTTTTTTCATTTCCATTTTCCTGGAAGATATATTTGCATCGCTTCACTTTCAGTCTGTGTGAGTTCCTTGTCCTGAGATGGGTCTCTTGTAGATATATTGGTCATGTTTTCTAATCCATTCAGCCACTCGATGTCTTTTGATTGGAGCATTTAGTCCATTTATGTTTAAAGTTATTATTGATAGGTACTTCTTTGTAGACATTTTTACTTTTTGTACCTGCGTTCCTTCTTCCCTTTTTATTTCTTCTTTTTACATCAGTCCCTTTAGCATTTCTTGCATTGCTGGATTGGTGGTAATAAACTCCCTTAGTCTTTTTTTTGTCTGTGAAGCTTCTTATTTCCCCTTCAATTTTGAATGATAGCCTTGCTGGATAGAGTATTCTTGGATTCAGTCCTTTGCTTTGCATCACTTTGTAAACTTCCTTCTTTCCTTTCTGGCCTGATGTGTTTCTGTTTAGAAATCACTTGATAGTCTAATGGGAGATCCCTTGTAGGTAACTTTCTGTCTTTCTCGTAGCCTTTAAGATTCTCTCTTTGTCCTGAACGTTTGCCATTGTAATTATGATGTGTCTTGGTGTGGGTCTTTTTGGGTTCATGACTCTCTGTGCTTGTGTGACTCTTCTTCCCCACATCAGGGAAGTTTTCTGACATTATTTCTTCAAATGGATTTTCTAACCCTTGTTCCTCTTCCTGTCGTTCTGCCACCCCCATTATTCATATGTTGCTTCGTTTCATTTTGTCCCAAAGCTCCCTTAGGCTCTCCATCCTGTCTTTTAATTTTTTTCTCCAATTGCAGTTCAGTTTGGGTGTGTTTTGCTTCCCTGTCTTTTAATTCGCTAATTTGGACCTCTGCTTCTCCTAGTCTACTGTTGAAATTTTCCATAGTTGTTTTTTTTTTATTGCAGCCTAATCACTCTATTTCTTCTTGGTTCTTACATAATTTGTTAATTTTTTTATCCATCCGGTTTATGAACTGTATGATCCTCCGTTTCACTTAGCTCCTTTTCTGGCAATTTCTCCTTTTCTCTCCTTTGGGGGTTTCTTTGTCTCCCCATTTTTGCTCTCACCAAAGGATCTATGTGTTGAGTCATGTGGGGGCTGCTCCTCGGGTGGTTGCAGCAGTTGCTGCTCCTCAGTTGGCAGCAGCTCCTCTGGTAGGCGCTGCTCTCATGGCTGCTTCTCCTCGGATTGGGGCGGGCTGCTTGCATGGCTGCTGCTCCTGGGATGGGGGCAGGCTGCTCGCGTGGTTGCAACGCCCTGTGCTAAAGCATTGGGCTGGCCAGAGGGGAGCACTCTTTGGAACTCACAGGAGCCCATGCCTGGGGTGGCTGGAGTCTCAGTGACTGTGGGACCTCAGCTGAGGCAGCAGGTCCCTCATGGGGGTGGCTGTAGAGTCCTGGGTGGTGTCTGAAGGCACCCTGGGTGGAGGTAAGGCTGGGCTCCCCTTCAAGAAGGCGTGCCCTGCAGTAGAGCCGGCCGCACAGGGACTATTTGTAATGATAGCAGAGGCTGCCCGCTAGGCGAGCCCAGTCTGTCTGCCCCCAAAGGTCCCGCGGGATCTAACTGTCTCTCACTCACACACACACATACATCCACATACTCCCCTTTTGCTCCCTCACTCAGTCATGCTCTCTCCCTCACTGCCACCATCTTCCTGACTCTGTAGTTGGGTCTGCAGTGTTATTGACCTGTTCGTGGATGGAGTTTCCTCTCTGGGTGTCTGGTTATTTGGCTCGTTCTCTACCACATTGACCAAACAGGACAACATGTCACTCGACAAGATATGACACAAAGGGAACAAAACACAAATGCACTCACAACACTGACAACCCCAATATAAGTGACCACCAGAGAATTAGGGGAGAGAAAAAAGAGTACAAATGATATCGAAGAGAAAAAAAAATGGTAAGAAAAGAAAAAAAAAGAAGAAGAAGAAAAAGGGAAATATACATATGGGGATAAAACACCACAGAACAAACAGAAAAACCAAAAAATGCAAATACCAAACACCCAGAAAAGAGGGTGGGGGCAGAATCTGTAGAGGCTAAGCTTATATACAGAAAGTAAGGTTAAGGATTGGATGAATATGGGGAGGACCTCAGTTCAGTATAGAGGAAGTAGAAAGAGGATGAGTGGATAAGAAGAAAGAAAAAGAGAAGGAAGAGAAACAATTAATTTAAAAAATAGGATAAAATAAAAATATTAAAAATAGCATGATGAAAAAATAATGCAAAAAGAAAAAATAAACAGACAAAAAAGGAAAATAAAGAAAAAAGAAGAAAAAAATAACAAAATAATAATAAAATGAAATAAAGATAAAAATGAAAAAGTGAAGTGTGGTTCATTTCTGCCAAGTTTTAATGCCCCATGGGGGCTGGTTTAAGATCTCACTCTTATGTACTGCCTGCCACTTCTCAGTTTCCTGTTAGGTTGCTGAAGTTCCAAGGGGTCCACCGCTCCTCTGTGTCTATCTCCACAGCCTTGATGGCCAGCAGGCGGAACCAGTCTGCCCACTTAGCCTGTCTGCCCACTGTCAATCTTAATCTCTCAAGCAGCTGTTTCTGACAGGTCTATAGTTGGGGAGATTGCTGGGACTGAAAGGCTTCTCTTCAGCCCAGTCCCTGAGGGCTATCAGGGACTATTCATATATATATTTATCCTTTGTAACACTCAGGGTGTAGTCTGGGTGTGGCTGTATTGGTTGCCTGGAGACTGCAGGGAGGGGCTATTTCTTCAGGAGAAGATGGCTGCTTAGGTCTGGTGTCTCATGTATGTCTCAGTGCCAGACCCCCGGCCACCTCTCCCAGCCTCTCCCCAGACTCCACAACTCCACCTGCACCTCAGCCATGGGTGAGTGTTTGTATTTGAAAGGTCCTATGAACTGGGTTTAGCGAATAAAAGCAAAGACCAACAAGTTGGAAAAGAGCTGTGCCACTGCGAGTCCCTCTCCCCCAGTATAGCGTGGCTTGGGCAGTTGTTCAGGTTTCCCCCTCTGGGCTCAGCCTCTCATGGCTGTGGGCTTAGATCTAGAATCCCTTGCCACCAACAGCCATGTGGACTTCCTTTCCACAGTGAGATGTTACGCCTGTCCCGAGGGACACGGCCTTGGTGCCATGTGGCTTTCTTCTGACCCTCTGGGCTTGGAGGTCCCGCACCTCTCTCCAGCCCAGATCCCTGATGTTACTGTTGTGCAGGCGTCCTCTGCCCTTCCCAGCTGTGAATTGTCTCACCAGCTGTACCTACTTTGCCAATTCAAGGTGGATGTTATTCGATTTATTTGCGCCTTCTATCTGTTCCTGGACAAGGCTTGGGACACGTCTACCTGTCCTTCTGCCATTTTGTCTTCCTCAGATACTTCTTAAACAGATCAATCAAGAAGAAGATTAGAAAGGTTCTGTTAGTCTTTGATTATCTTAGCAAATGCAATTTTGGTGTAGTAAAGGGGTTGAAGAATGGAAGATGAGAAAATGGAGACAGTGCATGTAAACAACCAGTTGAAGTTTAGCTGTGAAGGGTAGGTGGGAAAAGAGAGTGGGAGCTAGAAGAGGTTCTGGGGTTAAAATGGTGATTTTGCTTTATTTTTAAGCTGATAGAGAGGTGAGCATGTTTAAATGTGGGTGTGATAGGAATATTTGAAAATGAAGATGAGAAAAAGCATAATCAGCACAAAATCACTGAGAAAGCTAAAGGGAATGGTCCAAACCCCAGATGAAAGAATGCTGTTTCCATTGAAGCCTAATAGGTGTGGATGCAAGCTTAATGATGGGAAGCAGAGGAAGTTCCCATCTTAGGCCTCTACTTTTCTTTCTTCTGTAAAGGAAGAGGTGACGTCTACTGCTGAGAGGGGAGGAGAGATTGTGAAAATCAGAGATATGCAGAGAGGGGAGAAGATTAAAATGATCTCTTGTGGAAGAGATAGAAAAGGCTGTTATAAGATTGCAAAGCAGTGCTGAGATCAAGTATAGATAGTGATTGTGATCATATTTCTCGAGTAGTGCTCATCCTTCCAAATGCAGGTTTGGAACAAGCAGATGGATAGAGTCATCAAATGTGGGGTTTTGCCTGGCTAGTGTCATGGGATAACAAAAGAATGAGAGAATTTAAGACATTGCTAAAAAGTGATACATTATGGGATATACATTGGGTAGATAAGAAAATGGTTATTAGAAAGGATCTGATTAATAGGAGGAGGAAAGTGGAGGAGTCTCTGGAGTAAAAGTCTGGCTGAGTTAAAGAGCAATAGCAGGGGCAGTACAAAGATAAGGTTCCTCTTCATCCAGAATTTGTGTTTGACTTGAGAGGCAAACATATAGGTGGAAAAGTTCTTTGGAGATAAGTAATTAAGGAATTGGGAGGCCAGGTTCTAAGTAGGTTATCTTCTCAGACATTGAAGTCACACAATACAGCACTTCTCAGACTTGAATGTGTATGTGAATCACCTGGGGCCTAGTAAAACTACAGATTATGATTCATTGAGTTGGGGTGGAGCCTTAGATGAGCATTTCTTGCAAGCTGTCTTATGGTGGTAATGCTTCTTGTCTACAGACCACACTCTGAGTAGTAAGGACCTAGAATGAGATCCTGAGGGACATGGGGGTGGGAGGAAGTTGTGAACTAGGTACTGGAGACATCGTGACCACAGAGATATGCCTAGAGATCAATAAAGATAGTGATGAGGAGAGAGAGGATGAGTGAAGTGACAGAGTTGAGCCTCAAAAGAGCAAGAGTTTTAACGAGTGCATGGAAAAAAGATCTTGATGTGGTAGTGGGAGTTGAAAGAATCAGTCCACATCCATGGAGAGTGTTTAAGAGAAAGCAGCTTCTATTTCAGGTCTGAAAAGGAGAGCAGTTTCTTTGCAGGAGAGCTGGTTTCAATTAAAAATGACTTGTAGAAGACATTCAGTAAAGTTTGCATATTCTGGAATAGGATTTAAGAGAGAGTCAGAAGTTCAAGGGATTTTTGTGGGGATGAGTACATTTTGGACAATAAGTGAGAGAAGTGATAATTCAGCTGTTGTCTTAGAGGTTTAGTGAGCCATCAAGGAACTTAGAATACAGCTTTCTGTGGGGAGTAAGTGTAATAATCTAATATAAATGGCAAGGTGGCAAGTTTTTAAGTCTAGTTGTCTAATGAGCTGAAGTGCATACCAGATTGTTCTGCATTACTCCAGTAATGAAGACCAGATGATGAGTATAAGAAAAGGGTGTACTGTAAAATGACCTGTTTGGTGGTATGTTCCCTAAAGACCATTGAACATGTTAAACTCCCTGTGTTTACTTTTGCCTCTAAGTGACAACAGATATATAAGGCAGCTATAGGTTGGAATGAGCTAGAGCTAAAGAAAAGATAAGCATGACAATCTTGATCGTATATATTTCCCTAAAACATTAAAACCGTACTTGTTCAATAAAATTGCCATAGAAAAACAGAGAAGTAAAAGTTGAAGTTGCTTTTATTTTTTCCCTCCCTATGGGCAAAAATTGTACAGATTTTATAAATATTGTGAACGTTTCACATTGAATCCACCATATCTTTATCAAAGCTTAAGCATCACATCACATTATTTATTAGTTTGCATCTGTGAAAATGATCAGTTGTAATTTGTTGCAATGATATTTCTTTGGAGCTTTGTTTACTGTGTACTTTGAAATCGTCTCTCATAATTTTTCCCTCTTATCTTTATTTTTAGTTTCAGAAGCCAGTAATGATTCCACAATAGATGATGTGGTTGAAAATCATGTTGCTGACCAACTTTCATCAGATATTACACCAAATGCTATGGATACTGAATTTTCAACATCATCTTCTCCAGCCAATTTACTGGAACGACCAACCAATCATACAGAGACTCTTGGTCATGATCATTTAGGAACTAATGACCTCACTGTTGGTGGATTTTTGGAAAATCATGAGGAGCCAAGAGATAAAGTACAATGCCCTGAAGAGAATATACCAGCATCTTCACTCAACAAAGGGAAGAAATTGATGCATTGCAGAAGCCACGAAAAAGTCAACACTGAACTAAAAGCACAAATAATGAAAGAGATTAGAAAGCCAGGAAGAAGTATGTATAATTAGACACATACCTCAGATTTTATTTTGTGTGTGCTCAAAAAAAAAAAATTAACTAAAAGCTTATATCTAATTCTAGATCAGTCTTGAACAATATATAAGCTACTAGAGGCCTGGTGCATGAATTCATGCACCGGTGGGGTCCCTCAGCCTGGCCTGCGCCCTCTTACAATCTGGGACCCCTCGGGGGAAGTCGGACTGCTGGTTTCAGCTTGATCCCCACAGGCCAGGCCAAGGGACCCCACCAGTGCACGAATCTGTGCACCGGGCCTCTGGTATGCATATAAGATCTTTGGTTAATCTCTTCCCACCCTCCCCACTTCCCCCTTCCCTCTGAGATTCATCAGTCTGTTCCATGTTTCCATGCCTGTGTGTTGAGCATCTGCCCACTGGTGGTCAGTGTGCGTCATAGCTACCAGTCAGACGGTTGCTTAGGCTTTTATATATATAGATATGTGGGATTTGATTCTTTGTTTAGCTGACAAATATTTGCTTGCTATATCCAAAGTACTATGCTAGGTATGATAAGCAGGAGGGACTGAGAACACAGGAAGAGCACACATAAATTACATATAGTTCCTACCATGACAGGAACCCATAGTCTTTAGTATTCTCCTAGCCAGCAACTGAAATTTTAATGTAGCAGCAAACCCAAAAAGATGTTGGGAATATTAAATGACTTCATGTCTCTAAAGTTCTTGGCATAGTGCTACCACTGTGTTTAAGATTTAAACTATTATGGTGACCAGGGATGTGTTTAGGTAAAAAAACTAAAGTTAGGAAAGCTATCTATTATATCAGCGGTTCTCAACCTGTGGGTCACGACCCCTTTGGGGGTCGAACGACCCTTTCACAGGGGTCGCCTAAGACCATCAGAAAACGCATGTATAATTACATATTGTTTTTGTGATTAATCACTATGCTTTAATTATGTTCAATTTGTAACAATGAAATTGGGGGTCACCACAACATGAGGAACTGTATTAAAGGATCGAGGCATTAGGAAGGTTGAGAACCACTGTATTACATGAAAAAAAAAGAACTTTGTGGGATAAAGTTTCAGTATCAACTGGCATTCTTTCAGAAGGTGTCGACAGATCACTTGTTATGATGGTCCAGAAATGGGTAAGACTCAGTCCTTGCCATTTAGGATCTTACAGTTGTTAGCAGAGTTTTGTGTGAAAACTTGAAACTAAAATAGTCACTTTCACTCTGTTTTATTATTTTTCCTCCTTATACCCCCAACACCCAATCCCCTTTCCCTATGGTGGCTATAGTTTACAATTTTCATTATAAGGGTGCATTTTTGTTAAGGCCACTTGCGTCTTACTTTTCAGTGGCAATACCAAAAAGCTAATACCAAAAAGCTATTTATTCACCCTTCTAAGCTTTGGAACTTTAATGAGAACTTTTACTAAAAAAGCAGTGTTTGACAAATTAAAGTCTTCAATGAGCAGTGAAAATTTTATGTAGAATATTTTTGGTTTTGTCTTAGTATATCTTGTAAACTGAAATAGAAAAATATTAAATATGAGTGCAAATGAAAGCCACTTAATTTTTCTTTTTGCTTCTCTTTTAAGAATATGAAAGAATCTTCACTTTACTGAAGCATGTACAAGGCAGTTTACAAACAAGACTAATATTTTTACAAAATGTCATTAAAGAAGCATCAAGGTAAATAATCTATAGAACATTATAAGAAGTATTTTAACAATATGTATTGTACTATGCATGTATGTGACACACACACACACATAAGCACTTCTCTCTTTTGTAACTTATTGAAAGAAGTTCACTTAAAAAACAGCCACACAAAAATTCTTTAGAACTTGAATCTTTTCTTCCTATGAAGTATAGGTACTTGCATAATTCTTTTTTCCTATTCTTGTGGCTTTTGGTGTCTGTATATTTAACAGTCTCTAATTTTTCTCCTTTGTATATTTGGATTACTGTTAATATTAATCAGTGATTAGTAATAACCTCAAAAGGCAATATTTTAATGCAGCTCACTTGTATGTGGGAAAACTTGTAATTAAGGGGACCAGAGTCAGACAAATGGGCCTTATTCTGATTGCTTCAGTAGCCCAGGATTATGTACTTTAGTACAAGGAATGTGAATCAAGATTATAAATGGTAACTCCATAGTACAGTTAACTGGAAAGCATAGTTTTATAAGTTTAGTGAATATAAAAATTTGTTTTATTTTTCCTTTAAGACTTTTAATATTTTAAGAAAACAGTTTATCTTATCTGACCTTCCCAATATACCCATTTTTTAATTAGTCCCTCAGTTTCTTCCATGCTATACTCGAAGTTTGTTTTATATTGAGCAGTTCATTGTGTGTGTGTGTGTGTGTGTAAGGAAGAGGCTACAGCATAGGCTACTTTGAAGGTGCAAGATAAGGCGATAACTTTTCATATTATCTGTTTTGAGTATTTAATCTATTCTGGTCTTTACATAACATTCTGTCATCTTGGATGTCATCATGGATTTAGCTATATTCCTGGTGCCTGCACTTTACTTCTACCACCTTTTAGAGCAGCAATTTTCAACCAGTGTGCCTCAAGAAGTTAAAAACTTCTGCAATACCTGACTAGTCAGGGGCATTGACCTCTTTTCCCTTACATTGTCAAATTAAAAAATGACATCAGCCATCACAACAATAATCAATGTGCATGAATCAAAATTAGACGTATTTTTTGGTCAGATTGGCAAAAATGTGTTTTTTGGTGTGCTGCAGATTTACTAATTAGTGAGATGAAAAGGTTGAGAATCGCTATTTTAGAGAGTTATGTAATATTATAGTGGTTACAAGTAGAGAAAAAGTGGGTATAGATTAGGCAGTGTTTTGGGATATTCTAAAAAGCATCAGCAGTATTAGTGCTATGTAGACAAATGCAGTTTCAGTGAACTATATTACTGAAAAAATTTTTAAATTGCAGCTTGAACGGTAACTGTTCATTATATTCTATACTAAAGATGTTTAATTATCCTTGATTTGCTAGCTTTCAAATTTTAACAGAACACTGTGGCTTTTAAGTGCTAAAATTTTGTGAGGGATTATATTCATACTTTGTTCACATTCCTTTTAACATTCAACTTTCAAAGAATATAACAAGAAGCTATTGGATTCATTGCTTTGGGAGTCCTAATTTTGCTGCAGTATTAGTAATCCTGTATATATTAGGTTTTTCCTTTTTCTTTTTTATTGTGGAAGGAATAATCTCTTTCCCATTGTACTTAGGCCTGGATTGTTTGTTTTAGGAACAAATTATAATACAGTACTGATAAAAATAATTTGCTAGTCTTCCAGGAGATTTCATATATCATAAAGTTGTTGATTTTTAATTTTTATTTCTCCTTGAAAAATCTTCCCAAGGCAGTTTCTGTTTTAAGAAAAAATTATACTGATGTTTAACTTACTCGTTAAAAAGGAATTAAGAGTGCTATTATTTTTTTTATACAGGTTTAAAAAACGAATGCTAATAGAACAACTGGAGAACTTCTTGGATGAAATTCATCGAAGAGCCAATCAGATCAACCATATTAATAGCAATTAAAAGAAAACAGAATGTGGCCACTTATTTCACTATATCTTCTCCAAATACAAAGTAAATACAAGACTGTTGTGATTTTGCATTCATTTTTTGACATGCATTGTTGGCTATTTGAAATACTAAGAGCAAGTCTACAGAACCTTTCTCATCATTTTACAGTGACCTTTTCATTTTGGTTTATTTTTGTAATGTGAAAAGTATCACTCTAAAAACCATTTTTATTTAACAAACTAAAAATATTCCTTCAAATCTCTTGCTTGTCATGGACTCTTGCGTGTCAATTTCCCTCAGGTTCTATTTTCTTAAACCAACCTTTAAAATTGTCACCTCTGTTAAGGTTGAACTTTGCCAAAAAAATAAAAAAGAAGTTACTTTGTAATTTTTGGGGAAAAAAGCACATACATTAAAACTAGGTAATGTTTTGTATATACAGTTATTTTGGATATATTATTGTAAGTTGTACAAATGTATTTTGAAGAATATTTAAGAAAAGCACTTTTGTTATTCCATCAATAAATGCTCTATTTTACTCTTGTGTGGTTTAGGAAATAATCACATTTAAAGAAATCATTTAAAACTATCTTAAGGTAATGGAATTTTAAAAGCTTTGCTTTATAGCATTGAAAAAAATACACCACTTGAAGTTCATATTTGTTAAACCTAACTGTAATTACTTGGTACATAATCTGCATTGTCTTTTTTCTATATGTTCTTATCTTTTGTTGGTCATGCCAAAGTACTCCCATTTCTGCCCAGAGAATGGAATCAACAATATCTGTAGCAGATAGGCAGATACTTTAAAAGCTGTTTAAAAAGCAGACACCTTTGGACATTATTGGTTTCCTTATTTCCCTTCAACCCCTTTTCCTTTCTTACTAGGATTGTAGATGGCTCAGAGTTGAAACTGTTAGGGAGTTGTAAGTTTGGGGAACATCACATACTCTGAAATAGCTTCCTGTTAGCAGCTTGATGCCATACTTACAAAAGTCCCATAAATTGGGAGTTCAAAGGGGATCTCTTTGTTCTCTGCTATTCTCATACATAAACTCTCCATTTTATTTGAAGCTAAATGAAAAGGAAACACATTAGGATGACTTGGCTCATTTTGCATTACCCCCCGTTTACCTGGGACAAGGAAAAACAAACACTATTCATTGTCCACCTTCAGTAAAGTGGCCTCATGTCCATACTGAGGACACGACCCTATGACCTGACTCACCATTCATATATCACTGCTGTGCCTTGTAGTGCTTTGGGGTAGCCAGTAGAAAAAGAAAAATGCATTTAGATTAAGTGGGTGAAATAAATTTATAAAATTATAGTAAAATTGAAGTATTTTTAGGTTCATAACATTTGAAAATTACATACCCTTATCTTTTTACACTTTAGTAGAACAGTTTTTACATTTCAAGGGTATAGGGTAATGAAATTGTAACTTTTTATGAAGAAAAGCATAGATGAAAGTGGAGAACATGTTTGAGATCTGTTAATTTTTTTAGTCTAGGGGATTTGAAACTCTCCTAATACTGAAGATAAACCCTGTCAAGAAAAAGAAGCATGTATAATGTTACATAGTATTTTCATATGCAATTCTTTAAACCTTTTTTACCTCTACTAACTTTCTTTAAGCAGGATGTCATTTAATAGATGGAATTGTTAAGGTAATTATCTACAGTCACATTGCTAAATTCAGCAAGAGTTACACAAAATCCAGAATATATTGTCTGGTCTTAAATTATATATAAATGTTTATATTCCGAGATTAATGGAAGGGATTACATACAAGTCATTCAGATAAAAATTCATGCTTAAGAATATTTAGGAAAGGGATTCAGTCTATTCCAATATTTAGTGTCCTTATCAAAAAAATTCTAATTTTCATTTCAAAAGTTGCTTATGAGCTACTAATCCTTTAGACTCTTGACCTTTAATCCATTGTTGGGGGGATGAACCTTAGAAAGAGTTGTAAAGAAGCAGTTTATTCAATCTCTTTTTGTCAAACTCTGCCACAGTACTCTACACGCTCATCCTAAAACCTAGTCACAAGGTTTGAAACCCATTGAAATTCAAGCTTAATATCCCACCTCTATCAGGCTTTCTGCATTTTAAGAAACTTAGCTTATATTTCAATTAGTGAAATACTGTAGAATTCTTATAAGCAAAGGGGAAGTGGACTATATTTGAGTGAAATACGTCTGTTAGGCCTTTCAGCTCGCTGGTGACTAGGCTGGACAAATTATATTTTTCAACAGTTAAATCTTGAGATAAAGAGTTTTTCTTAATGGTCTCATGTGTCCCATTTGTCAATTGATGAGTCATTATTTGCCCTTATTAGTAAGATTGATCAATTTGGTATACTGAAGGCTGAGACTCATTTTTATCTCTTCAATACCCCTGTCACCAGAAGAGTGTCCATCCACTTGTGTGATGCGGGTAAGTATCTCTGAGAAAGAGAGGTAAATTAATTCACAGGGACTATAGATGTGCAGCAGATTATGTCACTGGTTTTGGATTGGCCTTATGTTTTCATTCTCTGTTTACTAAGGCAATTCTACAAACTATCATCGAAATGGTAGTGTGTCCTTTACTACTTCAAAGATTTTATAGTCATTTTTAAAATATATTTTATTGATTTTTTACAGAGAGGAAGGGGGAGAGAGAGTTAGAAACATCGATGAGAGAGAAACATCGATCAGCTGCCTCCTGCACACCTCCCACTGGGGATGTGCCTGCAGCCAAGGTACATGCACTTGACCGGAATCGAACCTGGGACCCCTGAGTCCGCAGGCCGACGCTCTATCTACTGAGCCAAACCGGTTAGGGTGATTTTACAGTCATTTTTATGCAGTTAAATTCCAAGAAAGAAATTGTTCTCGTAACTGTCATCAACTTTTATTGGCTATCAGCTTTTGACAATGACCTTTCTGTTCCAATTTAGTCTCCTGTCTGTCTTAAGGGAGTAGAACCTGTCATCTTTCATTTTTGACATGTATGTTTTCTAAGGGCTCTCTGTTGCTTGTTCTGAGTGATATGTGTCATTTTCATCTAATATGTATGGGGTTGGGATGATTACTAGCAGGACATATCTGTTGATGGACCTTTTCTCCCCAAATAATCCCAAAATGATCATTTTCATCCTTTTTGTCACAAAAGTGTTCCTTTGATTTCTAGCACAACTTGCAGCAGTATGCAAATGATTCTCAGATAAAATGATGTTGACAATATTTCCTTAAAAATTTGTGTAAAGCCTATGCCTAATTTTCATGATTCTAACTTTTTACTTTTTTCTCTCCATAAATAAAAATAATGCCTGATGTTTAGTTAAAGTAGATCCATTTTTGCTTGATTTTATTAGTCTTGTTCCATACTATTTCTTTTGAACACATTTAGACTTGCCAACAACTCTTTACTGAGAATCTCTTTTCCTTCCTAGGCTGATAAATAAATGCCATAGGAGGAGGGGGAACATTAAGAGGAATAATTTGAATACTTTGTTCAGTGTTGTTGACACTTAAGGACTTCAGGGCTTGTTCTTATGTGCTAATTATTTGCCTGTACTATACCACTTTTTTGAATTAAGATGAGGTATAGGGGGATTAAAATTACAAGGGCAAACATTTGAATTTTTTTTTTTCAGCAAACTTGAGAACAACAGAAAGACTAGAAATCTGAGTGCATGCATTTACTAGACCATTAGGGTTGCTGAGAGTCAGAGGACTTCTTGGATACTCTAGTGGTCTGAAGGAACTGTCTTTTATCCTGCAATGACAATGGACTGGGCAACAGGTTCAAGGAAAAAGTCAAGACTTATAATTTATTTTACTTTTGTGATTTTTCTAAGTCTCCCCAGAAGTAGAAACTTGAATTTTAAAAATGTACATCAACTACAAATGAGCTTGAGAGAGAATGGTGAAAACCCACAGAGGATATCAGTTTCCTTTAGTTATGAAATGTTCTCCTTTCTTGGGATATGAAGCACCATGGAAACTAGCTAGAGGGAATGCTTGTTAGGCTACTGTGGATAAATGAGCCCTTGTTGCTAGAGAGAGGCTGATTCTAACAAAAACTAATGCCAGTGTTGTGTTCAGGAAAAAGATGTATGGCCGATTTGCTTTAAAAATAGGGATCTGAGACCTTTTTAGTAGCAATAGCACTGCAGGAAAGATAATAGAAGAACCCCATTAAAAGTGATATCTGTAATACTTTCAATAATAAAGATAAGTTAAAAACAGAAGAACCCCATTGCATTTTCTATTCATTTGAAGAAAGTTACTATTGAAGTTGGATATGAAGTCCCTGATTTTGAAGAAGTAAAAGCATCCTAATTTTGGGGTGAAATTAGGGGAAATTAAAGAGAAAAGATATCTATTTTTTCAGAATGACTATTTTATGGGGATGATGGTACAAATCTTTTTCAAAATGGGTATCTCTTCCATTATTTTTCAAAAACTGTTCTCTGTTAACATGTTTTTTAAATGCTGTACCACGTCTGCACTTGGGGTTTTCAGTAGGAAACTTTAGAAGTGTGAAGATTGAACTGGCTAAATCTAGATATAGACAGCAGTGGGGCTATGTGGACAGCTCAGTTCCCCTTATGAACACACCTGTGGCTGCAGATGCCTGGTGCCTTCCTCTCAAACCTCAATCTTGGCTTTGTGGATCACTTCAAAAACAAAAGCCATCTTGGCCTAACCATAGGAGATAAAGATGTGAATTGCTTATTGTATTTTTTATGTATTTGTTTTAGAGATTTGAGTACATTTTCCAAGAGTGCACTGTACTTAACAGTTACAGTCTTACGTTGCTTACTGTATAGCTAGGGAGAGCTTGTCAGAAAATTCTTAAGGTGCAGAATTTTATGCAACTTTAAAAACAAAATCATAAAAACCCCAAATTAATATTCAGGGTTGTGCCCCACTTTTTCAATAGTTATTTTTAAAAAGTTTCTAGTTAATATTTACATCTCTGTCAGCCAATATTTCTAAAACTTTGTCGGTATAAGAATTACCAGAATATGTGTTGAAGTGCAGATTATGGAGTCCAGAAATCTGCATTTCTGTCAAGCTTCTGAGATGATTTCCCTTGGATGACTTCTTGGATGGACTGCATTTTAAGAGCCACTTTTAGATGACAGTGGCAGATTTTACTATAGGCTTTAAAAGGCATAATTCAGTGAATTGAAAATGTGTCTAATGCTGCAGGAGTGCATTCTGTATACTGAGCTATATCAGCTATGCAATTAACTTGCCTCGGGCTAGAATCTGCAAATAAAATGAGAAGTTAAAACTACCATAGTTGTGTGCTAACAGTTTCAAAGATAAGCCTGGCAAATAGGAATATGATAGGTTAGAGGAATTAATGGATTTTTGTAATTTAACCATTAATCATTTAAAAACAATGAAATATTTGATGACACAATAAGGAATGAAAGTTACAAATCTTTAGAACTAGAGAACACTAGAAATTATTCAGTCCAACCCTTCAATTTTAGGTGAGCTGCTGGCATCTGAGGTTACAGTCTTGATAAGTAGAGTTGGGCATATGCAGGTTTTCTGACTGCAGTGCCCATTTCCACCCACCCCTTCACACAAACACGATCATCTTTCAAAAAGTATCTAGTCAACTCTAGCATGCTAATGGAAAGGCATCTGTGGTAAGAGTCTTGATCATTAACATGTATATTTTGAGGCAGTTTCTTTGTTTCATTTTAGACTAGTACTTGAAGTGTTTTGCATTTTTATGCACATACCAGGAGATGGCAAATGACCGTCATGAGAAAATAGAACCAGCCCATAGTATAGTCTCTCCAGTATTTCATCAATCTCGTAAATTAAGTACACAGAGGAAATTGTGAGTTGGCTGAGTTCTCTGTAAGGAACATTTATTTCCCAGCATCACTGAAGGGGACCTGACAGGGCCAGAGAAAGGGAGAAAGCAATGGAAACATTCACCTGGCATCGCTTTTCCTAAAGCCAGTGACGAATCTGATTTAAGCAATTGGTCTTTTTCTGTAGAATCTTTTAGAAAAGAAATTTTCTATAATAATTGTGGGTAAAAAATGGTTCTTTGTTGGTCATGAGAAGGTTTTACTAATCTGGCTTTATTGCTATCTAGTATGGTATCTGAACATTTTAAATAAATGTTAATGAAATGAGCAGAGGTTTACTATGAAACCCTATGTCAGCTAAAATATCATAAGTGTGTTTGTGTTAGAGTCCAGGCACCTTGGCACAATGTGAGAAATGGGACCAACTGGTACAAATGAGTCTTTGGTTAGATGGGCTTACTAGTAGCTATTGCAGTTTCTTGAGACTGCAACTGAAGAGTTTCATTTTCATAGTTTTTCTCCATCACATGACAAGAATGGTTCAATAATCGACATTTCCATGTTTGCACAGCCATAAGCCAAGACTTATAGCCCATCAGGCCCCAGCATTGGCGCCTCTCAAATTTTATCTCTGATAAGAGTTAACATTTCAGAACAACATTTATGATCAAAACAAGATATCAGGTGTTATCTGTGGGTTTGTGTTTTTCTTCTTGCTTGATCTTGTATTATAGATACCTGTATGCTTGCTTTTGTTAAGGAACTACTGAAATGTTATGCAACTAATGAAACCAACTTAAAGGAGGCCAAGCACAAAAAGCTTCTGCCATTGGGCTCGTCCTTTCCTGCAGTGTTAGCAGCGACTTAGTGCCATTGAGGTTGTACAACTTGTTTTCCCAAAATTTGTTCCCAAAATTGTTTATAGGTGCTACTCTAGAAAAGGGTTCCCTGGTTTATTAAAATGGGAAATGCAGGTTGAGTAGTGTTGTGCTTTTGTTTTTGTAGTGGACTTCTTAGAGCTGCTAATTTGCTAATGTTCATAGTCCTACAGGAGGACTATAATATGTAGTATTTAATCATGAAACCTATATGGTCTTTCTAATAATAGGGTAAATTTATACAAAACAATCTAATCTTGTTAATATATTTCACATTAGTATATTTTTCTGGTATTTGAGGGCATCGTGGCTATTTTGTGGGAGAGCATGGCGTATTACCCTTAGAAGATAGTACGTTTCAATATCCAAAGCAAAGGGGTAAGTTTTTCCTTACTCTCCCTCCTGGCATAATCTCCACTCTTCTTCCATAACAGCTTCTAACATGTTTACATGTTAACCTTACTTTTTAGATTGTTAGCTCTTAGGATGCAGAAGCTGTCTTAGTCATTTTAAATACTTTGTACTTTGCTAAACTAGTGTAATAATGCTTGTGTGTAGTAAATGTTGGATTAATGAATATTAGACACTTCTCATTGTCCATTTGTTTCATTTCCATAAAAATAGCTGCCTTCATGTTCTTTAATTTGATTTCTCTTACAAGGAAATGCTGGCGGTGTCTGTAGAATCATAGGGGCATAGGACAGAATGAGTCTTAGGTAAGTCTCATTCAAATGATTGCTTCAATGGCCCTTTCTCCTTTGTTAGCGGAGACCACCATTCTTTGTGTGTTGTTGGTCATACTCTCAAAAGGTTTAAGAGTCTTTATAACATGACATTGTGTAAACACAAGATTGCAAAATATAAATCAATGTCTCTACATTTGATCCTCAGCTTCTCATAAAACAGGATAAGTAGCCCTAACCAGTTTGGCTCAGTGGATAGAGCGTCGGCCTGCAGACTGAAAGATCCCAGGTTCAATTCTGGTCAAGGGCATGTACCTTGGTTGCGGGCACATCCCCAGTAGGAGGTATGCAGGAGGCAGCTGATCGATGTTTCTAACTCTCTATCCCTCTCCCTTCCTCTCTGTGAAAAATCAATAAAATATGTTTTTAAAAAAACAGCATAAGTATGTCATTTGTAGTGTCTTTTGTCTTTAAATTATTATTACTACTGGCAAACTTAGTGGCTTTTTAGAAAGTTATTGCCAGATTTGCTTCTAGTTTATTTTTCTCATCTTTTTAATTGTAAAAAATTATAAAAGATGGAGAGTGTGTCATGTAGCACCCAGCCCAGGATATTTAGAGTGCTAAAAAGGAGCTGAAATGGCCTCTGAATCTAGTCTGTGGTTAGTTGCTTTCTCCTTCTTCTAGTCCACTCCTCATGCCTTTCTTTCTCTCCCCTCCCCACCTTTATTGAGATTATAATTGACATATAGCTTTGTGTAAGTTTAAGGTGTACAATATAATGATTTTATATATGTACATATTGTGAAATGATTACCACAATAAGATTAGTTAACACATTAATCACATCACTTAATGACAGTTTTCTTGTGTATTAAGTTTTAAGATCTACTCTCTTAGCAACTTCCAATATACAGTCTATAGTCACCATGCTATACATTACATCTCTAGAACTTATAACTGGAAGTTTATATCCTTTGACCACCTCTACCCTTTCCCCAAACCCCTTCCCCTGCCCCTGAAAAATACCAATCTACTTTCTGTTTCTATGAGTTTAGTTTTATTTTTTTTAGATTCCACATGTACTTGATATACAGTATTTGTATTTTTTCTTTATGACTTATTTTACTCAGCATAATGCCCTTAAAGTTTTCCCAAGTTGTTGTAAATGGCAGGGTTTTCTTCTTTTTTTTATGGCTGAATAATATTCCATTGTGTAAATATACCACCCCTTCTCTATTCATTTATCTGTCAATGGACACTTAGGTTTTTTCTATGTCTTGGCTATAATAAATAATGCTGCTATGAAGATAGAGGTACAGATATCTCTTTGAGATAGTGATTTCATTTCATTTGGATAAATACCCAGTAGAATTGCTGATCATATGGTAGTTCTATTTTTAATTTTTTGAGGAACCTCCACACTGTTTTGCATAGTCATTGTACTGATTTACATTCCTGTCAACTGTGTACAAGTGTTCCCTTTTCTCCACATCATTGCCAACATTTGTTATCGCTTATCTTTTTGATAATAGACATCCTAACCAGTGTGAAGTGATGTCTCATTGTGGTTTTGATTTGTATTTCACTGATGATTAGTTGATTACCTTTTCGTATACCTTTGGCCATTTGAATATCTTCTTTGGAAAAATGTCTCTTCAGATCCTTTGCTCATTTTTAATTGGATGATTATTATTATTTGTATAATTTCCTTATATATATATTGGATATTAGTCCCTTAACAGATATGAGGTTTGCAAATGTTTACTTCCATTCTATAGATTGCCTTCATTTTATCAATTGTTTCTTTTGCTGTGAAGAAGCTTTTAATTTGATATAGTCCCATTTGTTTACTTTTGCATTTGTTGCTTATACTTTTGGTATCATATCCAAAAAATCATTCCCACGACCAATTTCAAGGAACTTTTTTCTGATGTTTTCTTCTAGAAGTTTTATGGTTTCAGACTTTGAAGTCTTTAATCCATTTTGAGTTAATTTTTGTGAGTGGTGTAAGAGAGGGATCCAGTTTTATTTTTTCATATGTGAATATCTAGTCTTCCCAACACCATTGATTTAAGAGACTGTTTTTCCCCATTGAGTATTCTTGGCTCCCTTGTCAAATATTCATTTACTGAATGTATATGGATTTATTTCTTGAGTCTTGGTTCTATCCCATTCATCTATGTGTCTGTTTTTATGCCAGTATTATACTGTTTTGATACCATGGCTTTGTAATATAGTCTGAAATGAGGACATGTGATACCTCTAGCTTTGTTCTTTTTTGGGATCTTTGGCTATTCAGGATCTTTTGCAATACCATATCCTCTGCCTAGATAACTTCAAATGACTTATCTTCTACTTTATTGAGTCTTTCCTCTGCTTGGTTAACTCTGCTGTTTAAGCTCTCTTGAATTCTTCAGTGTAGTCATTGAATTCTTCAGCTTTAGAGGGTTTTTTTTTAATGGTTTCTGTGTCTTTTGTTGACTTCTTATTTTATGCATTATTTTTTTAATCTTGTATCGGGGTTTTTTATGTTTTTGTGTTCTTGCTTACTAAACTAAGAGGCTTATTATGAATTCTTTGTTTAGTTCATAGTTCTCTGTTTAGGATAGTTATTGGAGCTTTATTCATTTCTTTTGGTGGTGTCATGTTTCCCAGATTCTTCATGATTCTTGATTCCTTACATTGTATGTGTGCATTTAAGTAAGAAGTTTCCTCTTCCAGATTTTGCAGGTTTGCTTTTGACCTTCACCAGTCAACATTCTTGGGCAGGCTTGCTATTGTTGTCTCTATTAAGGCAAGGCCACTGCATATGCTCTGAGGTTGTGGGGGTGCTGCTGGCTGGGTTATATAGTTGGATGAGACTGCTGGCTGGGCTCCTGGTTTGGGCAGGACTTCTGGTTATGTCCCATGGTTAGGTTGGGCCACTTGCCCTGCATTTACCTCTGGTTGGGTGAGGTTGCAGTCTCTTCCCTCGCAGGGTGGTGCCACTTATTGGATGCCATGATTGGGCTACTATGGATTGGGCTTCACAATTGCTCCTGTTAAAGTGGGGTCTCATGGCTGTGCTTCCCAAATGGAGGGTGCTGCAGGCTGGGCTCAATGTTTGGGTGGGCCTATAGACTGTGCCCTAAAGTTGGGTGGAACTGCAGGCTGGGCTCCATTGATGAGTGGGGTTGTAGGGTGGGCTCTGTGGCTGAATGCTGCTGTAAGCTGGCCCTGTGGCTTCCCAGGATTATTGTTCAGGCTTCTTGGTTAAATGGGTCCGAGGCTATGCTCAACAGTTGGGCAGGGCTGCTGACTTGGCTCTTTGCCCAAGTGGGACTGTAGGATGGGCTTCTTGGCTATCTGGGTTCTCTAGCCAGGCTTCCTGGCTGGGTAGGACTTGAGGCTATACTCGGTAGTTTGTTGTGGCTGTGAATTTGCTTCCCTGCCTCAGAAGGATAGTTGTGTGACTCATTGACTGGGGAATCTAATCAGGCAGAACTGCCAACCAAGCTCTCTGGCCAGACAGGGCCACTGGCTCTACTCTGTAGATCAGCATTGCTGCTGGCTGGAGTCTTTGCTGAGGTGCCCTGCAAGTAGGATCATGGCCTGCCAATGTTTGAGGGCTGCTTGCTGTAAGACTTGCCGCACCCCCTTCTCCATCTCTATCTGATCCCCAGTGGTCCCTGAGAGGCAAGACCTAAATGGGCTTCTCAGAAAGCATCCTGCCAACTTTGAGTGAGCTGGATGTTCACCTTGCCTCTCTTTTCCCACTGGAGAAACTGTAGGCCCCGGGGGAGGGGGAGGAGGAGGAGGGCACCATGGGTACAGTATTGTGTCAGTCTGGAGGAGGGCTGATGCAGTCAGAATGTAGCCATTTCTCTTATCCTTCTAATGTATTCCCCAGTCTCCATGTTTCAGAGGGGTGTTTCAACCTCACCCCCCGGGGTGCTGGGATTTTCACAATGGTGACGTGTCTATCAATAGTTGCTCATTGATTTTCTTGGGATGGGAAATGAAATTCAAAAAGACATATGTCATCATCCTGATGACATACTGCAGTTCTGAGCAGTCATCAGGTGTGACATAAGTTAACTTCAGTGTGCAAACAGCTAAGAGTGGTTTGCTCATTTGCCACACTAACAGGGAGCTTGTACTTCTTATTGAGCAGAGATTGGAAACTACTCCCTTATAAGAATCAAGAATAAAATAGTTCTTTTTACAGTTTCAAGTTTGTACACAAGGAATATTACTTGGCATAGGAAGCATGGGTTTGTATCAAGCCTGCTGATCCTATGGACGTAGAATTGCTCAAGAAATGTATCTCTAGCTGGTACTTTAGTGTAAAAAAAAACCTGGAATTACTCTAAAAGCTTCATGACATGCAGTGTCAAGGATGTTTGGGGAGAAAAATTACATTCTGGTTTCAATTGGGCCTTGAAATGATATTGAACAAGTTGTTCAGGCAGCAGAAAAGGATTTAATGACATGAAGGAAGAAATGAGAACTTGAGTGAAATGATTCTGGGCTTTGAAACCAAATGGAAAGAAAAGGACAAATTCCCCGGTAGCTGTTAAGCTTCCATCAATAGTACAAAACTGCATAGGAACTTCTTGCTAATTATAGAAGGGGAGGCCAGTGTTTTCTGATCATTTACTCTTTGGCAAGCTCTCTACTGATGTTTTTCTATATGTTGTAGAATTTCATTTCCACAAGTAAGAGGTGAGGTGGGAGGTGGCTACCCCGTTTTAGGAATGATGGAACTATTTGTTAGATTCAATGGCCATGTCTCCAGAATTAGGTCAATAGCCTACTAAGGCACAGAAGTGACTACTCTCTTGATTATGGTTAAAGATGGGCCATTGGAAAACAATACTTAATACTTTAGTTGCCAAATTTCATTATCTACAAAGTACCAGATATTAAGTACGTATTTTAGCCATTGCAAGCCATATGGTGTATGCTGCAACTGCTCAATTCTGCCCTTGTAGCAGGAAAGCCGATATATACACTGAGTGGCCAGATTATTATGACCACCTGACGTTTGTAGGCAAATTAGCTATAATTTTGCACTGAAGTTGCTAGAGGGCCAGACCATTATAAATAGGGAAGCAGGTTGTTTACCACGACAGTATAAGTGATTTTTTTTCTGAAGATATGGGTAAATAATGCGATTTAACAGCCTTTGAACTTGGGTTATATTTGAACGTGAGTGGCCAGATTATTATGACCACCCCATCAGTACTTCGTTGGGCCACCTTTTGCCTTCAATACTGCAACAATTCTTCTTGGCATTGACTCCACGAGATTTTGAAAGGTGATGCGAGGAATCTGACACCATGCCTGATGAATAGCACTGTCTAGTTCTGTGAGATTTGATGGTTGTAGAACCAGCTGCCTGATGGCTCTTTTGACTTTGTCTCACAAATGCTCAATTGGATGGAGATCTGGTAATTGTGGGGGCCACCTAAGCAAAGTAAAGTCTCCCTCATGTTCTTGAAACCACTCCTGCACAATACAAGCACTGTGGCATGGCGCATTGTCTTGTTGGAAGAAGCCATCTCCATTGGGATACGCCATCAACATGATAGGATGAACTTGATCAGCAATGATACTTAGGTATGTTGTGCTATTCAGATGTTGTTCCACACGAATTAAAGGCCCAAATCATGCCAGGAAAACATGCCCCAAACCATAACACTGCCCCCACCAGTTTGAAGGGTTGTACTCATGCATGTGGGGTGCATACTTTCATGCTGTTTCTGCCAAATTCTCACTCTGCCATCTGCATGATGCAACTGGAAACATGATTCATCGGACCACATGACTTTTTTCCAATGCTCGACTGTCCAACCCTTGTGTTCCTGTGCGAATTGGAGACGTTTTATCTTGGTAACTGCAGACAGCAAAGGTGTTCGAACAGGCCTTCGGCTTCCATACCCCATACGATGCAGTGTATGGCTAATTTGCCTGCAAACGTCAGGTGGTCATAATAACCTGGCCACTCACGTTCAAATATATCCCACATTCAAAGGCTGTTAAATCGCGTTGTTTACCCATATCTTCAGAAAAAAAAAATCACTTATACTGTTGTGGTAAACAACCTGCTTCCCTATTTATAATGGTCTGGCCCTTTAGCAACTTCAGCACAAAATTATAGCTAATTTGCCTACAAACGTCAGGTGGTCATAATAATCTGGCCACTCAGAGTGTGTGTGTATGTATAAAACTTTTAAATAAATGGGAGTGGCTGTGTTTCCGTAAAACTTTATTTATAAAAACAGGTGTTGGGCCCTGACCAGCTTGGCTCAGTGGATAGAGCGTCGACCTGCCGACCGAAGCGTCCCGGATTCGATTCCAGTCAGGAGTATGTGCCTTGGTTGCGGGCACATCCCCAGTAGGAGGTGTGCAGGAGGCAGCTGATTGATGTTTCTCTCTCATCGATGTTTCTAACTATTCTTCTCCCTTCCTCTGTGAAAAATCAATAAAATATATTTTTAAAAAAACAAAAAAACAGGTGTTGGGCCATCATTTGGTGACCCCTACTTTAGAGGAACAAAACTTTATGAGAGATTTTAAGGCTGGTGTTGTATCATAAATCAATGAGATAGATACAAGACGCCTTAATGAGCCAATTAATTAAGAGTCTTTATTCGCGCGGGCCCAGAGGGAGGTGTTTTCCAAATTTCTGAGCCTTGACATAGAGGAAGTTTCCCATATTTATACCCTTTGCACTTCTTTGTCTGCAGATTTCACAAAGAGCTCTGTGTAGATTATTGTTACAGGCAGTTTGTAACCTTGAATATATAATGAACCAATACTTGGCATAAGAATATGGGCATTATTATCAGCATCAGTATTAGCCTGTTATGTCAGATGGCTAGCTTGCAAGGTCAGACAGCTACGTTTTTATCTTTTTCTATTACTCAAACTAAAACAGTTATTTTACAGAATAAGGGACTATCTAAAAATAACAGAGTTGGCCTATAGAATAAGAGACTGTCTAAGAATAACAGAGTAGTTCAAACAGCAGTTTTCCAAAGGAGGAATTACTATGCTTCAGTGTGTTTTATCAGCAGGAACCATGACTACAAACTTCACTCTTGGCACATGGTAACTGCTCAATAATTATTTAACAAGCCAGATCCATAAGCCTCTATTTCTGCTGATTTAAAAATAGACTTTAACTGCATTATAATAAAAAGGTTAGGTATCTTTAAAGGTTCTTTTTAAACTAGGTTGGTTATTCGTAGATCTTGTCAGAGGAGCTTAAAGGCTTTGGAAGTCTTTATCAATAGGTGAGCTACATGATGTTAGTTAAGCTCAGTCTTGTTTAAGGACACAGAATTGATGGAATTTTAAGATGTGGTTCCAGGACATAAAGGCAGAGAGATGTTTAAGAACTATTAAGGGATCTATCCAAGATGTTAGCAGATAGGATGACAGTGAGTGAGTGAGAGAGCAAAAGGGGAGTGCGTGGACGTGTGGGGTGTGTGTGTGTATGTGTGAGTGAGGGACAGTTATTCCAGAGGACCGTTGGGGGCTGGTGGACCAGGCTCCCCTAGCCGGGCAGCCTCTACTACCACTGAAATCTCTCCCGGGGTGGCCGGCTCTGCCGCATAGATCGGGCCATCTGGAGGGGGAGAGCAGCTGTGACTGGGAGCCCAGCCTCACCTCCACCCAGGGAGACTTCTGACACCACCTGGTACCCTATAGCCACACTGGCCAGGGACCAGCTGCCTCAGCTGTGAACCCACGAACATCGAGAATCCATCCTTCCCAGCCACAGGCTCCCAAAAAGTTTGTTCATAGAGTGCACCAAAGATAGAATGCACTCAAGTTCTTCATCCCTTCCTCTTTCCTTGCCCTCTAGTTTTCTCTACAGTGTCAGATTATACCTGTGTCACTAGGGAAAATTTCTGGTTTGATCATTCAACTAAATCAATATTTATTGGGCATCCACTGTGTGCCAACCATTGTCAGAGGCAATGCATCCATACTGGTACATTTGACTATTGCTTTACTTCATCTCTTTGTAAGTTTAGGAAATAAATGCAGAGTTGGTGGACCTTAAAAACTTTGGAATAGATTCTTCCTCCTGTGTTATATTTGGTAAGTAACTCTGCCAGTTAGTCAGTCTAGACACATCTACAGCCCAAGACTTCTCTTGTAGACCAAACTCCCATATTTTCTGTGATTGCTTCAGAGGAAGATTCTGAACAAGGAATTAGAAAATTTCTATGTGCTATAAGGTTCTAGCATTCAAAATAGAGACTCTCAGCCTTATCAGGCAAAAAAAAAAAAAAAAATAAGGCCAATGAAAATGCCTGCTATAGTGTCATCTTTGTATAGATAATTTACTACTATCTAGAGCAGAAATGAACATGGGCCTTTGGAGTTACCAATAGTCTAGCTAATGGTATCCCAAGAGGATTCTGGGACATACGGCTCTGGCATTCCACTTTCTTTAATATTTTATATAAGTCCTCTGTCAGAACATAAGCAAACACAGCTCCTCTTGATTAGTAGTAGCATGTCTACTATGGACAAAGAAATTTAATATGGACTCTGAGAAGGAGTTAATTTTAAGGCAAGGTTACAGGTGCATGCATAATTTGAAGAAAGAAAGTTGGATGGATAAGGGAAAGTTTCAGGTTAGTTCATTAGAAGAGGACAGAATAGGTACAAGAAGGGAGGGAGAAACAAAAGGTGATTGTGAGGCTGGCATGACAGTGGGAGATCAGAATGAAGAGCTGTGTTATTGCACAAGTGTTTCTGGAATCTCCTAGCCATGATGGGCAGAGGAAGGGTGAGTTGTACTGTGTCCCATGGTCATTGATCTTACTCAGAAGGTGACAACAGTACCTAGAGGGCTCAAGAAACACCCATCCTCCATAAATTCTAACCCAAATTTGACTGTTATAAGAAGCAAGACTTATGTAATGCAAAGCACTTTCTTTACTCTTTTAAATAACATTAACTCTGGTTGATTACCACTGAGGGCTCTGTATAAATAATATGAATCCCTTAATCAAAATATGATAAACTTCCTACAAACACAATGTCAAAAATCTTGAAAGAACTGTTGTTACCTGAAATTCCTTTCAAGTTAGCTTTGAGTGGATCAAAAAGATCGGTGACTCCCTAAAAAATTAAAATATTTGTTAAGTTGACATGATTTTGGACCCTAAATCTAAAAAACAAAGCATCAATTTTTTTTTAAAATTCTCATTCGATGCATGTTTATATACACCATATAACCTCCAAACCCCCAACTTGGATGTCAGGGTGCTCCAGGCTCATTTCTGGCTATATCCTTTATTGCTCCTTCCCATAAACCCTACTCACTGAATAATCCAGTCACACAGGACTCTCTCCCACCTCTGTGCATTTGCATCTGCTGTTCTTTCCAGATGTCCTTCATCTTCCTTGACAGCCTTTGAATTACTACACTCTCCTCTAAGCCCAATTCAATTGTTATCCCCGACTCTCCAGCTGTTTGGTGACCTTTGGTTATTAAAGCCTCATTTACATTTTGTTTATTCTACTCTTTTGATGTATAGAACATTTTGCTTCCTATTACTGTTACTTATGATATCATAAGCTACTTGAGAAGAGAGGCTATCCCTCTGAATTTTTTATCCTATATAATAAAAGAGAAACATGCAAATTAATCATCCCTCCGCTATGCTCAAGCCACACTCACAAGCCAATCAGGAGTGAGTATGCAAATTAACCCAACTAAGATGGCGGTGGCCACAGAGTTGAAGGGTGCAGGAGGCTTGGGTTGCCCCTGGCAATGGAGGAAGCCAAGCTTCTGGCCTGCCCTGGCTGGCCCTGGCTGGCCCTGGGCGATGCTCAAGGCTACAAAGTTTCAATTATAGAAGATAAATAAATCCCAGGAAAAAAAAAGAAAAAAAGGAGAGGCTGGGAGCTTGGGTCACCAGGGGGCACGGCCAGCCTGAAAACGGCCATCAGCCCCTCACCCAGGCTAGCCAAGCACCCCAGCGGGACTCCCCCACCCTGAAGGGGCTGTGGGCAGCCTGAAAATGGCCCTCAGCCCCTCACCCTTACCCAGGCTGGCCAGACACCAGACCCCCACCCTGATCTGGGACACCCTTCAGGGCAAACCAGCCGGCCCCCACCTGTGCACCAGGCTTCTATCCTATATAATAAAAGGGTAATATGCAAATTGACCCTAACAGCAGAACAACTGGGAATGACTGGTCACTATGACACACACTGACCACCAGGGGGCAGATGCTCAGTGCAGGAGATGCCCCCCCTGGTTGTCAGTGCGCTCCCACAGGGGGAGCTCTGTTCAGCCACAAGCCAGGCTGATGGCTGCCAGCACAGCGGTGGTGGTGGGAGCCTCTCCCGCCTCCTCAGCAGCACTAAGGATGTCCGACTGCAGCTTAGGCCTGCTCCCCACTGGCAAGTGGACATCCCCCGAGGGCTCCCGGGCTGCCAGAGGGATGTCTGACTGCTAGCTTAGGCCTGATCCCCTGGGGATCAGGCCTAAGACTGCAGGTGGTCATCCCCCAAGAGGTTCCAGACTGCGAGAGGGCACAGGCCATGCTGAGGGACCCCCCTGAGTGCACAAATTTTTGTGCACTGGGACTCTAGTTTTCTAATAATAATTACTGAGTGTTTACCATGTGCTAGGCACTGAGAAAAGTATTTTATGTAGATAATTTAATTTCATGTACATGTAACTATGTTATTATTATCCTCACTTTACAGATGAGAAAACTGAGGCTTAAGAGTTAAAGGAACTTGCCCAAGATGACAATGAGTACATGGTGGAGCTTAACTCAAATCGAGGCTGTCTGCGTGCAGAGTTTGCCATCTACATTTTGCTACCTTGCATCCCATGTGGCATCTCACACATAGTAGATGCAGAAAAGTTGTTGACTGAGACTTGATAGAGTGTCTCATTTAATATGTTTATAATTTATAAGACATTTTTATGTTTGCTGTGTGCTGTGTGTGCCTTCAATGCACAGCAGGGAAGGAATACAAGTTAAATCTTTGGTTTCCTAGTAAGTCCTGAAAGCAGGGAGATTCAGCACACCAACTTTGCAGTATTTCTGAAAAGGCAAGGTATTTAAAATCTTACTGTTGAGGTATCTTTAGGAGGACTGCTGACAATTTTCTTTGAAAATAAAAATGTTTAAAATGGAATTTAGATGGTCTTTTTCTGTAAACCATGCAGGACTTGTAAGAGAGTAAAAATACTGGACAAGACCATTTATTATCAAAGGTCTTCATTGCCATATGAGACAATATGATCAATATTTTGAGTAAAAGTATCAGATTTTCTCATAAGTGGATGTTTTGGATCCACATGCTTTCTCCAAGTCAATCTGACATTTCCAAGTATAACTTTGATTACTTCTCCTGAAATTTCTTAAATATTTAAAATACATAATTTAAAAACTCTTGATGCTAAAACATAGTGGTTAAGAGCATGAACTCAGGAATCCAATGCTGGAATTTGAATCCTGGCTCAGCCTGTGACTAGCTGAGGGACTTGGGACATGTTAGTTTACCTTTTTTGACCTCACTTTCCTCATTTATGAAACAAGCATAATAGTAGTTCTTTATCTTAGCTTTGGGAAGATTAAGTGAAATAATGGTTGTAAAGTGCTTAGAACAATGCCCAGCATTGCTCATGCACTTTATTGTTACTATTGTGGTTTTATTGTTTCTAATGGTGTCAAGAAATTGCTAAGGGATGTTTGAAATCAAGTATGGTGATTACGGTAGATAATAAAACTGTAATATCATTTTTAGTGACTAAACATAATAGTAAAAGTGAAATGCAACTATAAAAGAGGAGTGATTTTTTTTTTTTTGGTATGGTTATGAAGGCTGGTCCAGAAGAAATACTACAAAAATATCTTGAATTAAAAACACAAAAACACCTTTTACCAAAAAACAGACAAGAATATCATAAGAAAACTGTAGACCATTACTACTTATAAATAGATGCAAAAATCCTCAACAAATACTAGCAAATTGAATCCAGCAACATATAAATCATACCATGACCAAGTGGGATTTATCCCAGGAATGCAAGGTGGGTTCAACATGTGAAAAATCTATCAGTGAAAAATGGCATATTAACAGAGGACAAGACAAGGCCACATGATCATCTCAATAGATGCAGAAAAAGCATTTGACAGAATTCAACACCCTTACATAGACACACACAAAAAACCCATATTCAACAAATTTGGAATAGAATGCAAGTTTTTCAACCTGAAAAGGGGAATCTACTAAAAATCTACAGCTAGGATAATACTTAATGGTGAAGAACTGAATGATTTTTCCCTAAGATCAGGAAAAAGATAAGAATGTTTACTACTTCTATTTAACCTTGTACTGAAGGGTATACAGGGAAATTATGAAAGAAAAAGAAATAGAATGCACCCAGATTAGAAAGGAAGAATTAAATCTATCTCTATTCAAGATGACTTGGTCTTGTACATAGAAAATCCTAAGGAATCCACACACAGAAAAAACTATTAGAGCAAATGAGTGAGTTCATTAGGGTGACAGGATATAAGATCAAGATACAAAATTAACTGTTTCATTATACTAGTAATTACAATCTGAAATCCCATGTATAATAACATCAAAAAAGAATAAAATTCTTAGAAATAAATTTAACAAAGGAAATGCATAACTTGTTCACTGGACACTAAAAAAAAGTCATTGAAAAAAACTAAAGTATTGGTAAATGAAAGATCCTGAGTTCATAGACTGTGGCACTTAATTGTGTTAGAAAGAAATATTCCCTAAATTGACCTACAGATTCTACACAGTCCTTAACAAAATTCCAGCTGCTTTTCTTTTTGGAAGAAACTAAGTTAATTCTAAAATTCATATGAAAATGCATGGGACCCAGAATAGCCAAAACAATCTTGAAAAAGAACAAAGTTGAAGGACTCACATTTTCTGAATTCTAAGCATACTAAAAAAGTAGTAATCAAGACTGTGTGGTACTGGCAAAAGTATAAACATTTATGTCTATAGAACAGAATTTAAAGTCCAGATATAAACCCATACATTATCGTCAATTGATTGTGACAAGGGTGCCAAGAAAATTCAGTGGGATTTATCAATAAATGGCACTGAGACAATTGTTTGCCACATGCAATGAATGAGGTTGGACCTTTACCTCATACCACCTCATACCATATATAAAAATTAATTCAAAATGGATCAAAAACCTAAAATAAGAGCTAAAACTCTTAGAAAACAGAACATAGATCTTTGTGACCTTGGTTAAGCAATGGTTTCTTACGTATTACATTTAAAAAGCACAAGAAAAAATAGATTAATTAAACTTCATCAAAATAAAAAACTTTTGTGCTTCAAAAGAAACCAACAAGAGCTCTAGCTGGTTTTGCTCAGTGGATAGAGTGTCAGCCTGCAGAAAAAGGTCCCAGGTTTGATTCTGGTCAAGGGCACATGCCTGGATTGCGGGCTCCATCCCCAGTGTGGGGTGTGCAGGAGGCAGCCGATCAATGATTCACCTCATCATTGATGTTTCTATCTCTCCCTCTCCCTTCCTCTCTGAAATCAATATAAATAGATATTTAAAAAATTAAAAAAGAAACCAACAAGAAAGTGAAAAGACAGCCTACAAAATGGGAGAAAATATTTACAAATTACATATCTGATAGGGAACTAGTACCCAGAATATATAAAGAACTATTACAACTCAACAATAAAAAGACAAATAACCAATTTAAAAAATGGACAATGGATTGAAATAGTATTTTTCCAAATAGGTATATAAATGGCCACCAAGTACATGAAAGGATGCTTGACATCATTAGTCATTAAGAAAATGCAAATGAAAGTCACAATGAGATACCATTTCACATCAACTAGGATGGCTACAATAAAAAAAGATGGGGACTTTCTCTTCCTACAGCTGTTGTTACACACAGTTATGAGGTCAGATGGGCAGCTGTTGTCTTGCCTCCAGCCTGAGGAGGAAGCCAAAGCACAGAGGAGCGCGTTGCTGCAGGGCAGAGCAGGTGAATACACCCTAACTAACATAACTAAAAATAACCACACAGTTCCTGAAGGTAAGCTTTATAATATCCCTACTTTTTAATTCATAATTTGGGAAAGTAGTCTTTGTCTTCTATCTCCCTTCTCGCCATGAAGAACTTTTTTTTTTTTTTTTTTTTTTTTACTACTCCAAAGCAATGTATTCTCATTGGCAAATGTAACCATAATCTTTTTAACAGTGGAAATAATTTCATCATTCCTTTTATATGTGTTAGAGGAGCTAGGGGATGAAAGCAGGGTAAGCAGGAAGCCAGGGTACTATAGAAAGAGGAGGGGAAAAGAAAACCAATCAACAACTAGGCAAGAGGAACATAACAGAAGATACTGTTTTTTTCTTTCTCTTTCTAAGGTGTTGGTTGATTTATAAAGTCCTTTTACCAAAAACAAACAAACAAACAAACAAACAAAAACTTAGAACAGTAAAGGCTAGGTAAATTGCAGTGTAGTACCATTAGTCAAGCTATGTAGGCAAACATTCTATCATCATATTCATGTCACATTATCACTAAAATCAGTCTTCAGAGAAGCCTTCAAAAAGTTCCTGGTTTGTTAAGATTTTTGACATTTAAAACTCAATTGTAAGAATTCCTCTATAAATTATGCTAAATGGAAAAAAATCCTGGGGGTTTTTGTGAGACTAAAAATTTATTTGTAAATACTTGACTGAACATGTAGATGTTTGAAAAGGCTCAGCTGAGTTCATTGATGAATTCATTCATGTAGCAGTAATAAACCCTTATACTTGCACAGTGTTTTAAAATTTTCAAAGTGTTCTCACAAGCAATCTTGTTAGGTAGAAAGCACAGAATTATCTATTAGAGCTCAAGGTCAGAGAAGGAATATTGAGTTCATGTCCAGCTGCTCTGATTAAAAACCACATCTGCTATTCATTACACCATTTATCTCTTCTAATTCAGACACATTAGGTAAAATAAAATGAGTATTAATAATTATCTTTACAACGTTTCGTTTCAATATGTTTTATCATTCTTAGGGATGTGGGAGTTAGGGACTAACACTTCTTGTTCTTTAATATTTCCATTCATTAAAAGTCAAAGTAATATATAGAAAAATAACCACCAGCATCACAAGGAAACACTATCCAAGGTCTGAAGATTAAAAAAATAAATAAAAGTCCAATAGGCTAAATTTTTTTTATCAATCTCTGAAAAGTAAGAAGGGATTCTGATAAAGGAACAAAGCCGCATATGTTTATTTATTATTTTTTTGTTTTCCCCTAATACTTGTACCACTTATTGGAACAAGAAATGATTTCTATATACTATAACTATTATCCATGGAGATATGATGAATAGGTACCAATTCAAGCAAGTCAATAGTATTCAAAATACATCAAAGACTTGATATAAAAGTAGTCTCAAAAATGGCTCTTGGTCGAAAGTTTAAAGATTGTTCTTTAATCTCACACAGATTAAAATCTTACCAGTAACAATGTGGCTCCAAAGGCAAAGCAAAACACCATGGTTTCTGCCAGGTGAGCCTCATTCATGACACTGCCATCTGCTACTTTTAATGGATGTAACACTGTTAGTGTTTTTTTGCCAGATGTGGTCAAAATTGATACCTGATTCTTTCAATAAAAGTGGTTCATCCTCAAAGCTGTTTCCATGGAATGGCTGAGGAGCAGCTGGAGTATATGCCTGAGCTGGCTGAGAATCTGCCTGGCCTATGGCTGCTGCGGCTGCATCACGTCTGGAGGGACATACTGACCTTGCGAGTAGTCACAGCCAGACACTCCATGGCAATGCGCAGCGCACTCAATCCCTTCCTCCATAGTCATAGGACTGCTGTGACCGGTCATCGATGCTGTAACTTGTCTGGTAGAAATCCGTGTTTAAGTTATCAAAGCCTGACATTGCAAGTGATCAAATGCAGAGGCGGTGGCAGTAGCTTCCACGGTGCCTGATAACCCCTGAACTCCCTCCACAAAGAACTTTTAAAAAATTGTAGTAAACTATATACAACATAAAATTTACCATTTTAAGTGTATAATTCAGTGGCATTAAGTGCATTCACATTGTTGTCCAACCATCACCACTAGTCACTTGAGAACTTTTTATAATGCCAAACTCAAACTCTGTACCATTTAACATGAAGAGGGACTTAAAAAAAAAAAAGATAGATAACAACAAGTGTTAACATTGGTATGGAAAAACTGGGACCCGACCTGTCTACACATGGAGCTATAAAAGCATTATCATCACAGGGATATCCTGAGAGGTGAAGTAAAAACACAATAGAAAGTGCGTAGAGAGAAACCAAGATGGCGGCATAGGTTAACGCCGGAGATTGCTGCCTCGAACAACCACTTCAAAAAACAACTAAAAGACGGAATGGACATCATCCAGAACCACAGGAAGGCTGGCTGAGTGGAAATTCTACAACTAGGAGGAAAGAGAATATCATACCCAGACTCAGAGGAGGCGCAGTGCTGAAGTGAAATACTAAGGTGCGGAGTGCGCGTGGAGTGGGCTGGCGGCGGAGGGCGCGGTTGTTATTTTCAATCGGGAGGGAGTTTCAGACTCTGAGCTCCAAATCCGGGCGAGTCTCTAGGGACCCAGACTCAAATGGGAGAAGTGGGACTGTCTGGCTTCGGTTGGAACTCGAAGGCAGCTTTCTCTCCGAGGTTTGCAGCAGTTGCTGGGACTCTGTGAGGCAGAGCCCCTAGGGACGGAACTGAGAGCAGCCATAACTGCTTGCTCCGCCCGCCCTGTAGATCCCCAGGGACCCACCCCACCCAAGCCCTGCACAGAGCCATTTGCCGGATAGCCTCAGGCAAACGATAGATTAGTACCACCCTAGAGATCCAGCACAGAAGCTCTCCCACTGCAGACACAGCGGACTCTCATAGCCAGTTAGCCTGGAGGTCAAATCACCCCCAGTATTGCCGACAACAATCAAGGCTTAACTACAACAAGACTGCGCACAAAAACCACTAGGGGGTGCATCAAGAAAGCATAAAAAATGCGGAGACAAAGAAACAGGACAAAATTGTCCATGGAGGATATAGAGTTCAGAACCACACTTTTAAGGTCTCTCAAGAACTGTCTAGAAGCCGCCAATAAATGTAGTGAGATCCTCAAGAAATCTAATGAGACCCTCGATGTTATGATAAAGAAACAACTAGAAATTAAGCATACACTGACTGAAATAAAGAATATTATACAAACACCCAACAGCAGACCAGAGGAGCGCAAGAATCAAGTCAAAGATTTGAAATGCGAAGAAGCAAAAAACACCCAACTGGAAAAGCAAAAAGAAAAAAGAATCTGAAAATACGAAGATAGTGTAAGGAGCCTCTGGGACAGCTTCAAGGGTACCAACATCAGAATTATAGGGTTGCCAGAAGATGAGAGAGAGCAAGATATTGAAAACCTATTTGAAGAAATAATGACAGAAAACTTCCCCCACCTGGTGAAAGAAATAGACTTACAGGTCCAGGAAGCACAGAGAACCCCAAACAAAAGGAATCCAAAGAGGACCACACCAAGACACATCATCATTAAAATACCAAGAGCAAAAGACAAAGAGAGAATCTTAAAAGCAGCAAGAGAAAGAAACTCAGTTACCTACAAGGGAATACCCATACAACTGTCAGCTGATTTCTCAACAGAAACTTTGCAGGCCAGAAGGGAATGGCAAGAAATATTCAAAGTGATGAATACCAAGAATCTACAACCAAGATTACTTTATCCAGCAAAGCTATCATTCAGAACTGAAGGTCAGATAAAGAGCTTCACAGATAAGGAAAAGCTAAAGGAGTTCATCACCACCAAACCAGGATTATATGAAATGCTGAAAGGTATCCTTTAAGAAAAGGAAGAAGAAGAAAAAGGTAAAGATACAAATTATGAACAACAAACATGCATCTATCAACAAGTGAATCTAAGAATCAAGTGAATAAATAATCTGGTGATCATAATAGAATCAGGGACATAGAAAGGGAATGGACTGACTATTCTTGGGGGGGAAAGGGGTGTGGGAGATTTGGGAAGAGACTGGACAAAAATCATGCACCAATGGATGAGGACAGTGGGTGGGGAGTGAGGGCGGAGGGTGGGGTGGGAACTGGGAGGAGGGGAGTTATGGGGGGAAAATAGAGGAACAAATGTAATAATCTGAACAATAAAGATTTAATTAAAAAAAGAAAAAAAAAAGAAAAAGAAACACTGGGACCCTCATATTCGCTGGTGACTGTAAAATAGTGCAGCTCCTTAGTGAATTTGTCTGATAGTTCCTCAAAATGGAAAATGTAGAGTTAACCCTTGATCCTGTAATTCCATTCATAGGTATATACCCAAGATAATTGAAAATATATATCCACAAAAAAAAATGTGCACATAGAGGCCAAAAAGTGGAAACAAGCCCAAAGTGTCTTGGCACCTAAATGTTTATAAACTGATGGAAGGCTAAACAAAATGTAGTATATCCATATAATGGAATATTATCTCTATATATAAAAGCCTAAGCAACCATTACAACTGGTTGACTGGTTGCTATGACGCACACTGACTACCAGGGGGCAGACGTTCAATGCAGGAGCTGCCCCCTGGTGGTCAGTGCGCTCCCACAGTCAACCTCCCACGGCAGACCAACCTTCCGCGGTCCCTCCCCCCCGCCGGCCAGTCCAGATTGCCATTTTAAGTGTATAATTACTTCATCCAAAATGAAGTAATGCCCCATAAGACAGACTAATAATGTCAAATATATAATTGTTACATGAATAAAACACTTACATCGGCCCGGATCGCCAGCCAGGCAGAGGGACCCCACCCGGGCAGGAATTCGTACACCAGGCCTCTAATTCAGTTATAAAAAGAATGGAGTTCTGATATATGCTACAATAAGGATAAACCTTGAAAAACCTGATGCTGTGGCTAGGACTTCCAGTACTATGTTGAATAAGAGGGTGAAAGTGGATATCCCATGTCATCTACATGTTAAGTGAAAGAAGCCAGTTGTCACAAAAGGCCACATATTATATGATTTAATTTCTATGAAATGTCCAGAATAGACAAATTCATAGAGACAGAAAGTAGATTAGTTGTTGCCTAGGGCTATGAAAGAGGGGGAATGCGAGTGACTGCTATTGGGTTTGGAGTTTCTTCTTGAGGTGATGAAAATGTTTTGGAATTAGATAGTGGTGATGGTTGTACAACTTTGACAATATGCTAAAAACCTCTGAATTGTACATTTAAAAAGAATAAATTGTATGGCATGTGAATTATATCTCAATTAAAAAAAAGAAAACTTTCTTAGTAAAAAACACAAGCCATATCAAAACTCATTCTGGATCGATGAGATCTGGTGAATCGTAAAAATACATATATCACTTCTAATGTTAGAAAAACAATGTTCATGCTTAGCTTCCTACTATGTTGAACTAATAAGTAAGTGTTTTATTCATGTAACAATTATATATTTGACATTATTAGTCTGTCTTATGGGGCATGACTTCATTTTGGATATAAATGACCCATGTTAACAGCATTGTTGGTTTTCTTGATTATTCTTTTGGTATGCTGATGTCCCTAATGAAGGCTAATAGTTTGTATACATTTTATTTTATTTTATTTTTTCTAAATAAAAGATTACATTGGAAGCTAGACATCACAATTCATTGACAAGTTACTTCTTCCCTTGTTGTTGTAAAATGCAGAAATGTTTAAAAAAGCTTAAAAATGTCTAAAACTTTTAAACGGCCCCGGTGAGGTTGGAACGGCCCCTGTGAGGCTGGGACGGCCCCTGGGAAGCCGAGAAAAATACCACATGACCTCACTCATTTATGGATAATAAGGACCATTATAGACTGATGAACAAAAATGGATATAGAGGCAGAGCAGCATTGAACAGACTGTCAAACTACAGTGGGAAGCCTGGGGAGGGTTGGGGGGGTGGGTAGGAGATCAACCGAAGGACTTGTATGCATGCATATAAGAATAACCAATGGACACAAGACACTGGGGGGTGGGGGAGGCCGGGGAAATGTCAAGGGCGGGGGCAGGGGGGGGGAAGGAGACATGTGTAATACTCTTTGTAATACTTTAAGAAATAAAACAAGATTAAATTAAAAAAAATAAATGAAAATGTTAAAAAGGTTTAAAAAGGTTTGAGTTAACTTTCCTGAAACCTAGAGTGTGATATTGACACATTTCCCACTGCCTGAATCGTGTGTATCCCATTGATAAGGATTTGAACTTCGATTACTGACTTAGAGTGACTTGCTAAGATAATCATTTGAGTGAGTGATGTACTCTCCCTAGATAACCACATGTGGCCCCCTGCCCTGTTTAAGATTAGCATGTGTGCATTGACATAATTCATTGATGAGCACCTGGACTGCTGCGGGTACGAAACAGGCTTTAAAAGTAGGTCCTGACCAGCCAACAGTGCTTGCCTGTCGAGACCACCACAAAGGCACGTCCTTTTGCCAGTCTGGCAAGCAAGGCTGTTCCATGCTCCTCTCTCTGCCAGACAACAGAAGAACAGCTAGTACCTCCAGATTGAGATGTGACCCATCTCTTGGGTGAGGAACGCTGGCCCCCTGCATCCGGACCGGACCAGCCCAGCTGCCGGACCCCAGAGGACAGCACCACTGGGATCCCATCAAGCCTGTACCCGCAGCATCAGGAACTTTTGTGAGTAATAAAGCGCTGTGTGATTTGCAATGCATATGTTTCATGTGGTGTAATTCCTCTGGCAGATAGTTGAATCTTTTTGTGTACCCTTAAAACTGAAATTAAAGCTTCTGGTCTTTTCGGTCCTAGGCCTGCCCTTGGTCCTGCTTGCATAGAGCAGCCTCTTCGCTAGCAACTACTTGAATGTCCCAACACCTCCACAGTTTAAGTTTATCTCAAGGGACGCCTTAGATCAGTGGTTCTCAACCTTTGGGGGTCGAACGACCCTTTCACAGGTGTCGCCTAAGACCATCGGATAACACATATATAATTACATATTGTTTTTGTGATTAATCACTATGCTTTAATTATGTTCAATTTATAACAATGAAAATGCATCCTGCATATCAGATATTTACATTACGGTTCAAACAGTAGCAAAATTACAGTTATGAAGTAGCAACGAAAATAATTTTATGGTTGGGGGTCACCACAACATGAGGAACTGTATTAAAGGGTCACGGCATTTAGGAAGGTTGAGAATCACTGCCTTAGATAAATACCCCAGATCCTTTCCCGGGATCTACTTGGGACAGCCCTGTTTGGTGATGTTTAACACAAAGGCATGTCTCATCACCACACAATTTTTGCATTGCTACCCACAGTGTTCAGAAGTCTTTGCTCTTGTTAAATAAAAAATACAGGTTCACTTTAGACTTTAGGTGAATAAATTATTTATGGAGCTAGAGGTAAATTCTGCCCAAAAGCTGACTTGTGTCTACCATGGTCCAAAGGTTTATACCCAAATCTAGACCTAAAATAGTTTTCTTTCTTTTTTTTTTTTCTTTCTTTTTTTTAAAAAAATATATTTTATTGATTTTTTACAGAGAGGAAGGGACTGGGATAGAGAGTTAGAAACATCGATGAGAGAGAAACATCGATCAGCCGCCTCCTGCACATCTCCTACTGGGGATGTGCCCACAACCCAGGTACATGCCCTTGACCGGAATCGAACCTGGGACCTTTCAGTCTGCAGGCCGACGCTCTATCCACTGAGCCAAACCAGTTTCGGCCACTTTTTGTTTTTATGTTTATACTAGGGGCCCGGTGCACGAAATTCGTGCACTGGGTGTGTGATGGGGGGGGGAGTGTCCCTCAGCCCAGCCTGCCCCCTCTCACATACTGGGAGACCTCAGGTGTTGACCCCCATCACCCTCCAATCGCAGGATCGGCCCCTTGCCCAGGCCTGACGCCTCTGGCCTAGGCATCCGGCCCGGGCAGCGGGGACCTGCAGCTGTAGCGGCCCCACGATCGTGGGCTTCGCTTTAGGCCCAGGCAAGGGACCCTTAGCTCCTGGGACTGCCAGCTTCGACCGTGCCCAGCTCCCATCGCTGGCTCCACCCCTACTTCCAGCTATCACTGGCCAGGGCGGAAAAGGCACCTGATTCTCTGATCATGGCTGGGGGGCAGGGCCAAGGCGGCCCCGGGGCCGCCTTGGCCCTGCCCCCCAGCTCTTAGGTCCCCCCTGGGTTTCTGATCACTGTCAGTGGCAGGGGGCTTCTTCCTGCTTTCCCTTTCGCCTCCCTGCATTGTGCCTACATATGCAAATTAGCCGCCATCTTGTTGGCAGTTAACTGCCAATCTTAGTTGGCAGTTAATTTGCATATAGCCCTGATTAGCCAATGAAAAGTGTAGCTCGTACGCCAATTACCATTTTTCTCTTTTATTAGTGTTGATTCTCCTTAGTTTCTTTTACCCTAGGACAGTGGTCGGCAAACTGCGGCTCACGAGCCACATGCGGCTGTTTGGCCCCTTGAGTGTGGCTCTTCCACAAAATATCGACTTCTGCGCATGGGTCACGAAGTTTTAATCGCACTGTACGTGTGCGCCTGCATATGGTATTTTGTGGAAGAGCCACACTCAAGGGGCCAAAGAGCTGCATGTGGCTCATGAGCCTCCGTTTGCCGACCACTGCCCTAGGAGATGTATCTATAAACATATTGCTACAAGATGTCTGAGATTTTGCTGCCTATGGTTTCTTCTTTTTATGGTTTCATGGCTTACATTTAAGTCCTTTATCCATTTTGAGTTTATTCTTGAGTATGGTGTAAGTTGGTGATCTAGTTTCTTTTCTTCTTTCTTTTTTTTGGTATATATCTCTCCAATTTTCCCAACATCATCTATTGAAGAGACTGTCTTGACTCCATTGTATTCTCTTGCCTCCTTTATCAAATATTAGTTGAGTGTAATGGCTTGGGTTGATTTCTGGGTTCTCTATTCTGTTCCATTGATCTACATGCCTGTACTTGTGCCAGTAACAGGCAGTTTTGAGCACAGTGGCTTTGTAGTATAACTTGATATCTGGTATTGTGATCCCTCCAACTTTGTTCTTCTTTCTCAAGATTGCTGTGGCTATTTGGGGTCTTTTTTGGTTCCATATAAATTTTTGGAGTATTTGTTCTACATCTGTGAAATGTGCCATTGATATTTTAATAGGGATTTCATTGACTCTGTATATTGCTTTGGGTGGTATGGACATTTTATTTTATTTTTTTTTGCCCTAAATTGTTTATTAGGTAAGAATTTTACAAACATTACTTATATTAGCAGTAACGGTGGAGCTGGAGGGTATTGCACCTTCTCCAAGCTGCACGGGGAGAACCATCAATAGTGCGGTGGAACTTGTGGCTCTTGCGCCTGCAGATGTCAGCCCTTGCGCCTGCAGATGTCAGCCCTCGCATCTCCCTGTGCTTGTGGACTGGTTTGGTGATCCACTGGGTGTCAGGATTTCTTCTGATAGCTTTATGGAATGGAGCAATGAGAATAACCTCAAAGAATTTGTACGTGGAATCTTCACCAACCCAGTAAGAATTCAGGACTCTCAGAGCCCCACAGGAGAAGGGGAGGGGGAGGGGGAGGGGGAGGGGGAGGGGGAGGGGGAGGGCCACTTGGGCCTCCTCTACGTACCAGGCACTCAGCCACGCTGAGCCAGAGGCCTTGGCCGTGTTCCCTTGAGGAGTTAAAAATAAGTTAAAAAAAAAAAAAAAAAAAGTTCAGATCACAGACCAGTCCACAAGCCCTGTCCAGCATACTCTTCTGCAACAGACTGAAGACTTCGAGCAGACGCCAGCTGGTAAACACCGTGATGGACAGGCTGGCCGTAGGTCGCACCCTTAGGAACAGGGCGTTTGCAGCGCACATGAATTGGATATATGACCTAACCTTGCTTGGCCTTGTAGCCCAGCTGCGCGCTTTGTCGGCCGGGTGGGGCGGGGGCCCTGTGGAGCGCGTTGAGCTGGCGGTACTGCCAGCAGCGCACCCGGAGAAGGAAGCGCAGTACATCGGATGCTTCTTCCTCCCTGGCTCCTGGATGTACCTGTAAGCGCCCATCTTGGTTTACCTGATGGCTGTGGCCAGGCGGAAAGGAAGAGCCTCTCTCCCCAGGACATTTTAATGATGTTAATTCTACCAATCCATGAACACGGTATATTCTTCCACTTGCTTACATCTTCTTCTGTCTCAATGTCCTAAGTACAAGTTTTTTACCTCCTGGGAAAGTGTCAGTGTAGCTTCCACTTACTCCACCACCATTTTGAAAAATTTCTTCTTTCTACTCTTAACATTGAAAGCTCCTCTTCCTTCACTGAGCTTTTATCAAATATAACAAAAAGATTAGCATTGCTTTTGCTGTATGCCAGAGAGATCTGTGGAAATACCCAGTCTTTGTGTTTTGATTTGGGATCCAAATATTTGGTTTGGAGAGATAGGCTTTATCTTAAGTCTTCAGTCTGGCCCAGTGAAGGTATGGTAGCTCTTCTGCCCTTGCTATGCCAGACACCACTTTAGACCTTGGTCTTTAACTTACTGGGTCTCTCTTTGGGTGTTTTTATGCCAGTGCCTGGACTTTTTTTTTTTTTTTTTTTAACTTATTTTTAACTCCTCAAGGGAGCACGGCCACGGCCTCTGGCTCAGCATGGCTGAGTGCCTGGTCCGTAGAGGAGGCCCAAGTGGCCAGTGGGAAGGAGCATGAAGAATCCACATGCTGAAAATGAATCCTCAGACAACAGGCTTCACTTCATGCTGATCTACAAACTAATTATAAATTTACTCTGATTTCAAATATAATGGAGAAGTTTATCATTTAAAGATACTGAATGAGGAATCTTTTCCTTTCAAGTAATAAGTTTTACAAATAGGTTTTGCTTTAGAAAAGCAAAATGTAGCACTATCACTTAACTTTTTAACAGTTTGCATTTTTACCTATATGGTTTTCTTAAAGAAAGGCTCACCTCGGTTTACTTAGAGATGAAAGAAAGAAACCTTAGTCTTAAATTTTTATGCCTTAATTTGCCTGCTGATTAGAATTATATCTGTATTTCAATTACATAAGCTATCTTACCCCTTTTGTTTTGGAAAAATGACAGCTGTGTACTCTTAGGATGTGATAAGATTTGGGATACATGCTTGCAATGTAATTGCACTGACCTTCTTTCCTTGCCCAGAAAACCAATTGTGGCATGAAGCTGGAGTGAGGGTCTGGGGGCTCCAGTCTTCCCCTATGAAGGTATGGCAGCTCTTCTTGAGAAGACCCCAGGAAAGTAGTTCCTTTCAGCCTGTGTTATGAGCTAGTCAGCAATGACTCTGAAATGGACCCGAACTCTAGGGTGACACCCCCTTGGCCTAACCTCTAGGGGTACATTAGACAAGTTGGCCAAATGTTTAAGGATACACCCTCGAGTGAGACCACCTGGGTTCTCTAATCCAAGCCTGACCAATTGGATCAGGCTGCAGAGCCCTCTACAACAATAACACAGCTGCTTACCTGGGCAGGAACACTTCCATCCTGGCTCTCCTCAGACGAGAGGTCCAGACGTGGATAATGCTGGCTGTGAGGTGTGCCTCAGTGTGGCTCAGTGGGGTGTCTGTGTCACATGGCAGCACCAGGAGTAGACTCCCTGCACTTCCCAGGTAAGGCAGCCCCAGCATTCCCACCTGATGGCCCACAGGGTCCTGAACTGGCCTGGAAGTTCAGTGGACGGGGGATTAGATCTGCCCTAGTAGCCAGGGAACCAAATAGTGCCAGACCCTGGGAAGGGCCAACTCACAGAAGTGGAAACAACACATTTTATTAACAGGGTGTCCACCTCACTCTCAGGAAGCAGTTTGGGGCCAAAGACTATTGGGGCTATGGTTACCTTTTCTGATCCTAAAATCTAGAATCTCTAAGATACCCTCACCAGGCTTACATCACAGGGCCTGCAGTGGTTGGGCCTGGTGGGGACTATGATGTGTGAGAAAGCTATAGGCCCTGTTTTAAAGGGGCAGCCATTATAATCTTGGCTTATTATGTCCATGTGAGGACCTAGGCTCTTGGTGCCAGATCTTCCTTTCTTTGAACGAAAGCTATAACCCCAGATGTCATACGAAATTTTCTAATTTTTAACAGAACAATCCAGCAGGCAGGATTTGACCTGGGGGCAGATAATTTGTACCCTGTGACATAAACAAATAAGTCTCAGGTTAGGCAGCTGGGAGCTTGTGGGCAAAGGCAATGACTGGTCAAGGACAAGTCCAAACCCTTAGGCAGAGAATGTTTTCAGCAGCCCATGATGGGACAGGTGGCAGCAGACAGATAGCCAGGGACAGGGAGACTCAGCAAGGGTTGCTGGTGAGTGCAGAGGCAGCGTCCAGACACAGCGGTGGGACAAGTAGGGCAGGTAACATGGAGCAATCCAGGCAGGCCAGGGAGAGCTGGCATCAGGATAGGGAGGCCTGGGCCCTCGTGTTGGGGGGCAGCAGGGCTGGCTGGCCAGCCACTAAGGCAAACTCTTAGGCTCGGTGGGGAAAGACAGGGGCATGGGTCATACTCCTCACTTCAGCCTCTATTTTGTGCCAGGCACTCTTCAGGGCACGCTAGGAGAAACAAGAGCATCCCCACCCACCAGCCATCATGCAGCTGACAGCTCCTCCGGCTGGTCATAGGAGCAGTGGGCAGGTGTTAGGAATGAGAACTAGAGCATATTGTAAAAGTATATTTCCTTATCCAGTAGATGGTGTTCTGGGCCCAAATTACTTGACTGCTAGTAATAATTACTGGTCAAATAAACAAGTAAATTCACTAAGCACTCATAATATGTCCTGCATGGAATCAAAGCAGGAGGAATAGCAAGCTTTCTCAATGCCAAAGTTCCTAAAACACCCATTTAAATCGCATGGACTTTTTTCTGGATGAGAACGTCATTGGTCCCACAAGCCAGAGGGGGCTGAACCTGCCAATGAGGGGGGAGGAGGAGTGTGGGGCAGGGTGGTGTGGTCCCTTTCTCCTTTGCCTCCCAGGGTCTCACTAAAGTGTCCACACCACACAGCAGTGTGCCAGGATGGGGGGCTGCCCAGCACTTGCTGACAGGAGTGGCCATCAGGCAGGGGGGGCAGGCCGAATGGTGGTATTTCAGGACCATGGTTTTCAGTGTGGACATGCTCTTGAGAGCCTTTTAGACACAACTCTCAATCTTCCATCCTTTCTCGGCACCAAACGGTGAAGCAATATTCATTTTAAGGGAATACCTTCCAGGGCAGGGGTTTGGTCCAAACATTTTTTGGTTTCACACTAACTCGTCCATTTACAAAGTGCAGAGGGAAACGTCAAGCACGAAATGGGCCCCTCTTCCCCATCTGCTTCTTCACTGTCCTCGCTGAGTTTCCTGGTGCCCTGATCATTCCTCACTCCACACACCGCACCGCAGAGGCAACCTCAGAGGAACTCAGCCTGCCCCTTTCAGAGCAGACGCCTGGCCTCCTCTCCAGGCTGCATTGCTCCCACGTTCCTCTCACTTTAGACACCTGGCTGACTGGGAAGGAACTCACCATAGTCGACCGCAGCCATTTGGTACATCATAGAGACCTGGGGGACGTGGCCCTGTGCACAGGTGAAAGGCAGGAGCTGAGTGTCTGTGGAGGGGGCTCTCTGCCACCAAGCGCTTTGGAAAGACGTGCTTACAGGCACCAGCTGAGCAATGCTGCACTGCTTTGGCCCTACATCGAGCCCCTTCAGCGCTCATCTGCAAGCATGCGAGCGCCTGTTTGGCTGACACCAGCGTACACGCTGGAGGGTGCTGAGGCATCGCTGAAGTTGGGTTTGTAACATGCTTATTAGTGCCTATTAGCTGCACAATTGTGTTTATGACTAGCTATAGCTGGAGACCAATATTTAATTCCTTTCTGAACAGGTTGGGTTGCTCCATCTGGGGCTGTTTCCCAGGAAGTGTTAGGCATGCACTGCTCAGGAAGCCCCACAGGAGGGACTGAGTGCTGTGCTGAGAGATGCTGCTCAATGTTACCCGAACCCAGCCCACCCCCATCTCTCCAACAGCTGGGCCTCAGCCTGGCAGAGCTTTTGCTTAGACAACAACTTCCAGGGAACAATCCTCAAATTTAAACCTCTCCAGAAAGAGGAGCAGGCTGATCACCCATCAGGGGATGATTTTTGCTCAGCCCTTTATCCTATATAATAAAATCCTAATATGCATAGTGTCCAACCCTTTGTTTGACCATTGGACCAGTGGCTATGATGTGCACTGACCACCAGGGGGCAGATGCTCCAATTGGTAGGTTAGCTTGCTGCTGGAGTCCAGACGATCGGAACTGGGCTAGATGGGCCAGACACACCCTGGAGCCCTCTTACAGTCCTTCTGTGGCCCCGATCATGCACTGGTGGAGTCTCTTGGTGTGGCCTATGCCCTCCCACAATCTGGGACGCCTCAGGGGATGTTGGAGAGCCAGTTTCAGCCCAATCCCCACAGGCCAGGCCAAGGGACCCCATGGGTGCATGAATCCGTGCACCGGGCCTCTAGTTTATTTAATAAATGCATACTTTGTGCTAGGCTCTGTTCTAAATGCTTTAACTAACCCTTACCAACTTCTCCACCAATTCTATTGTTATTCCCAATTTTACAAATGGGGGCACCAAGGCTTGGAGCAGTTGTCCAAAGCCATGTATCATTAGTGGCAAAGCCATCATCCACCCAGTTGCTCAAGATAGAAACCTTGGATTTGAACCCCAGAAGCTTGGTCCCACACTCCAGGCTCGTCATGGCTGCACCAACTGCTTAGAGGACATTTGTCCATGGGTTGAGAGCAGCTAACCATGACCGTCATGTCATGGCAGCATGAGCTGAGACAGGAATTTTTAAGTCAGGGTAGGGTCTCTGAAGAGGACAAACTTCTGCTGCAATTGAAGGCAGCCCAAGTACCATCCACATGGCTTCTGACAAGTAATGGGTGGCATTCTGTTTTTACAGCCACCTGACATTAGCCTCATTGAGGTGGACAGTTTTCTCTTACCTGACCTCTGCCTGGAGGCCCACCCCTTTGCCTGGATGGTTCTACTATTGGACTCACTGAGGTTGGCTGGCTCCAGGCTGCAGTTGGCCCACCAGGAGACCTGCTCCACAAAGCAGGGAGAGAGTGGCATCTCTGTTTGCGCAAATAGGGTGCAGGCCAGCCCCTTCTTGGTGCCCTGGCTGGAGTTGGGTAGTGTGTCATAAACAGTGTTCAAGAAGTCTCTCACTGTTCGGTCTGTGAGAAAGCTGTTTGGATAAATTTACAATGGTGTGAGTAGGGAGTTAGCACAACTGACATTGCATTGGAATGTGGCCCCAGCAACTTTACTCTTGGTTCATCTACCATAAAAAGTCAGTTTGGTAAAGTCACAGCTAAACTGCACAGGAATTAGCTTGGATCTACAGATCCACAGAAGTTGGGGAAAGAAACCATCCTATATCTGAAAGAAAACAGGCTGTGATAAAGTTGAGTAGAAAAACTACAGACATCCCAGAGGCTATTTTTCCTTAATTTCTTGGTTCAGAAATGTTGATCAGTGTTAGAGAGGACTGGGAAAGTTGCAGAGCTGGTGTGCAGGGTGATGGGGCTTCAGATATGTATAAAGTCAACCAAGTTATGGGGAAAGTCACAAGTCACAGTGATAGATGGGGACCAGGGTGTCAAATGGTCAATATGTCTGGTACAGGGCCTAAAATCCATTTCAACGACTGCACGTCACAAGCCTGAGTGACATTGGCTGCATTAGAACTATGCTTTCAATTGGAGAAACACAGAGGAAGGTAAGAATGCCTCCCATCCCCCACTCCTAAAAACCAGCGAGCAGCTTGTGTTATTAATGTCAGCGAGAGCCTGCAAGAAGGTTGGGGAAATAAGCATTTGAGAGAGTTGATCGTTTCCACCTTCTTGGATGACAGCTGGACTTCTATTTATTTACTGCTTATATAGATTGCTTCCTTATCTCCCTCCATAATCAAGAGCGATTTCTTTTTCACTCTATAATCCAATACCGAGGCCTGGCCTGCTGCTGAGTCAGAACACAGCTGAGTATCCCACACATCCTGCTCTTGACATATGCGGGCTGGGCTTTTCCAGCAGACAGGTGCCCTTCCTGGGCCACTGGCTCTGGGACATAGCCCTTTCCTTCTCTCCCTCGTCACTCCTTCCTCTTAGGCACATTCCTGTGGCGGTCCACGACTCTCCCCTGTGAGAGACATGATTTGTATCATTTTTCTGCACTGTCCTGCCCCTGCCGGTTCTCTCAGAACACTGGTTGGGATGTATCTCTGACTTGCCTTGGGATGCCTCCACTCCAAAACCCTTCATGTCACAAAGGCCAGGCCAGGAGGAGACCAGAAGCAGACTCCAGACTTGCTTGACCAAAGTTCTCTGGAGGGGCACAGGCACCCAGAATTCACCCCTGCAGGGCCCCAGCCACCAGACCCAGAACACAGTTGAGGACAGATTTCATTCATCCATGAAACTTTTACTGCCCAAGCTGCTTCTCCGAATCTACAACTATAAAAAAATGGACTAAAATGGACTTAGGCTATATATGATGAATTATAGCCTAACTCCAATGCTTGCCTTTCATTTTAGTGAGAAAAATGAATGAACAAAATACTCATCAAATAGTCTTCTACTGAGTGGATCGTGTGTACTTAGAGAATCATGTTCCTGGGAAATGTTGACTGTCTGCAGGGGTGAAGGGAGTGTGACTGGTATTGTAGTGTGACCTAGGGATGGCTCAAGGAGCCAACCGTTCTTTTAACTGGACACATTAAAGTAGCAGAATGAATTGGCTTGAGAGATTTTTTTCTCCACCTGAGCCTAGTCTGTCCCTGCCCATCGCCAGAATAAAAGTAATGAAGGCTGGTGGTGTTCCCAGACTGCCAAATGCTCTACATTCACGATCACATTTAATCCTTTCAACAACCCTGGGAATTAAGTGCTATTATGATCCCCACTTATAGATGAGGGAGCAGGGTTAAGACAAATGAATAAACTTGCTCAGTGTCACTGGAATGTAAGAGGTGGCGCTACACTGCCCTCTTGGTCACAGGTGAAGGACAGGCGGGCTGGGAGCACTCTGTCCCTTGCCACGGAGAGCCTTTTCTTCTTGAAATGAACGTGGCCACAAAGCACCATAGAGCGCAAAGCCTCCAATTTTGCCTCATTTCCAGGCATTTCCTAGATCCTTTTGGTGATGGGGCAAAAGGGACTGTTGTGAGTGCTCCTCTCCCACCGCCCTTGAAGAGAACCCTGTCACTGCTGGCTTCATTCCTCCAGGCCTCTCACTCCCAGAAAGTGGTCTTTCATGCTGGACAGGGGCGAGGTGGCTCTCTGGGAATGCTGACTGGGAGGGAGGCAGAGGGGAACCATGGGGGCTACCATAGGTCAGGAATGTCCCGAAAAAGGTGCAGAGCTTGAGAAGAAGGTCCCTGGATTGGGCGCAGAGTGAGAAGAAAGTGATAGAAGAAATGGTATTTTCCTGGGTCTTGCAGACCCGCCTTTTACCTCATTTGCAGGCCAGCATGGAGAGGGCCTTCCTTTTTAGTACATTTGCTGACCTGAACTTTTTAAATGTAACACTGCATCTGATAGGTCCTGACTTTGTAAAGTTAATATACACAACATTCTCAAACTACAAAACCATCTTTGTGATATTGATGGTTTAATTGCCTGCAAATTAAACGAGGGGTGTTTGGGATGACATCCAAAGGGTTTGGTGGGTCCGAGAGAGTAATAGGTTACCAGTATCTCTGAGACGGCAAGGTGTATGTATATTTATGGAACTACTCAGTGGCTTAGCGTGGGGCTGGGGCACTGTGGAAAGAACATAGGATCTGGGGTCAGAGAATCTGGAACTTGAACACTGGCTCCTCCACTTGCCCATTAGGGGTACTGAGTCTGGCCAAATCAGTAACCTCTTGCCTCATTTGTCAGTGGGGATTATAAATGGAGGCCTAGCGATTGTATGTGGTTTCTATGAGAATCAAATGACAGAATAACTGCAAAAGTGAATCCACACACATCATCAGACAGAATTCTCTCCCAGGGGCCAGGCCACCTCTGGCTCTGAGGCCTCTGTTTCTAGCAGCTTTGTCACGCTCTTTATTAATTTACTTGGAAAAGCGATGGAAATCCCTAGAAATCAGAGCATTGGGAAATTGTGCATTTCATGTGATGAAAACAAAGATACTCTTTGGCGACATCACTGGTGTCTGTTCTGAGTCTCAGGCTGTGCCTGTCTGGCCTGCAGCTGGGAATCCTGGCGAAGTTCCTGGCTGCCACTCATTGCTGTGCACCCAGAGAGAAGACGGTGCTCATGTGTCTGCTGCAGACTGGAATAGATCTTTCTGCTGATTAAACAGGAACGATGCCCCAACACCCTGAAACATTCTTTAGTGCTGCTGTTTTGCATACATGTTTATTGGTCTGTATTGACTTTGAAAAGAAAGACAGGGCTAGGGCAGGTAGTGGGCACTGGTGGGTTGTTTTAAGTAGCACACACATGATTCCCCGAGCTATCTTGGGGCAAACCAAACTGCAGGGGTATCCTATTAACTAGAACTCTATAAGCGGCACATTCCCATTCATAATAACCATGACTCCGTAAGGTAATAAAGCAATTTGTGAGCAAGAGGGAAAAAAGTGGGATTATGTTTCACAGCGTTTGATTATTAAGCATTCTGGACATTGGTAATTCTTGAATGAGCTCTATGGAAACCCTGCCAATTATCATATTTGGTTAACTAGGAATCATGACTTCCCTGGAACAGGGAATGGACTACGGTCAGTCCCTTTGCTCTGCAGGATAGTAACACTTGCATTTTTCACTTTTCTCTGAATCCTGACCTCTCAGAGACTGTTCTGAGTTAGGCTGAAATGCCTGCCCCTCTTTCATGCTTCTATTTGGTCTTCATGACCCTGCTTAGATGTCGTCTTCTGGGAGCCTTCCTGATTTGTCAATGGAATAAATCATCCTGCCCCTGCTCTCTTGTACTAACTGATTTCAAATAAACACACCTACTGCCCTGCATCAGGGCATCAGTACCATGAGACCTGCTTATGCGCAGAGTTTTCCTTACAGATCTGGATGCTGAGTTCCTGGCATAGCACCGGCCGCACAGTAAGAGCACAAGAGTACTTGCTGAGTTGCATTGCACTGTCTTATGGGGCTGACGAATAACTGCAGGGATGTGCCCATGTTCATGATATACTTTCTGAGAAAAATTAGGCTCAATAACCTGTATTTGTTTTCAGTTACCCCCGAGAGAAAACACATTTATGTTTTATCCAGCAGGATCACGAGAATTGTTTTGGCAGGGGACTGGGTGTGGATGGAGGGGGCGGAAGCATGGCTGGTGCCCGTGGCCTGACGTCTTGTGTGCTAACCTTTATGTGCCACCTCAAGATTCCAGCTCAAAGGAAGTTCCCACCAAGACTGTGTTGGTATTAGTTCTTGTGCTTTCTAAAAAATATTAACTTACACAATTGTAACTCCCATCGTTTTTTATTGACAACTTATTCTAAGATAGAGAAGAAAAAATTATGTGGATGAGTGTGTTAGCATGGAGTTGGTAGGTTAATACCAAGACCAGGCATTAGGCCAGAGGCCTTGAGTATAGACAGGTGTGTCCAACAGAGCATTCATGAGAATCTTGCCACTGCTGGTAGAACTGTTCTAAATTACACAATCATAAGAATATGTGGGTAGAGATGGCACTGGCTAGAAGTCACAAATTTATAAAAGCAGTTTGGTCAAGAGCATGGGCTAGGGAGGCAGACAGCCTGGGTTTGAGTCTTAACTCTGCCGCTCACTAGCTGTGTGACCTTGGGCAAGTTGCTTAAACTTTCTGTGCCCATTTGCTTATCTCTAAAATCAGGATGCTTGCCAAACCGGTTTGGCTCAGTGGATAGAGTGTTGGCCTGCGGACTGAAGGGTTCCAGGTTCGATTCCGGTCAAGGGCATGTACCTTGGTTGCGGGCACGTCCCCAGTGGGAGGTGTGCAGGAGGCAGCTGGTTGATGTTTCTCTCTCATCGATGTTTCTAACTCTCTCTCCCCCTTCCTCTCTGTAAAAAATCAATAAAAATATATTAAAAAATAAAAAATAAAAAAATAAAATAAAATAAGGACACTGACACAATACCTACCTCAATAGGGTTGTGGTGACGTTTAATGAAATAATATTTGTGGGGTGCTTCAAACACGGGCTGGCAGCACTGTAAAAGGGTTTATGAAATGAAATTGAAAAACTGCCATGGAATCTGAGGTTAAAAGGGAACCTTAAAAATCATCAAAGGTAACCACAACCCAAAATTTAAATGCCTTCCTTGACATTTCTGCCAAGTGGCAGTCTCCTCTAGGTGCCCACCCCTGGCAGCTGGGAGCTCCCGGTCTCCCAGGGCAGCCTGAGCGTGAGAGCTAGGACAGTGAGCAGGAGCTTCTTACTGTGGTCAGTGTAACCTAGGGCCTCCACCAGCTGCCAGCCAGTGTTCCCTTGGGCTCCAAACTGCAAGATCTCCAGAGGGATGGCCACACCGATGGAGAAATGACAAGGTTTGTCCCATTTCTGTCTGCTGCCCTGCTCTGGCAGAGGCAGAGTGCAAGCTCAGTCTTCACCAATGTCAGGTCCTCTTGGAGGTCGCTGTTTCCTCTGCAGAGGCAGGAGTGTAGGAGGAAGAGAGAGAACAGGAGAGGCCGTGTGGAGGCAGGGAGGGTTCCTGCAGTTCAGAGGGAAGAGATGCAGGGAGAGGCGAGGGACCAGAGACCATCATATCCTACCCAGAACCAGGACATCCCGGCTCTGTGCTCAGGGGCTGAGAATGGCTGGAGGGAGGCATTCATTTAGCAGCTTTGGTTCCCCGCTCCCTGTCCCCCCGCCACCCCAACCCCTTGTTGCTTTACTGCATCTTGCTGTGTCTGCATTGGGAACACTTGCTGTGAAACAAAACTGTCAGTTTGAAGGCCTGGATTTTAGGCCTGCTTCCATCCCTTACTAGACGTGTGCCCTTGGTCAAGTCCCTGGTCAGATCAGCAGCAAACCATTGCGCTGAAATAGAAATGTAAGGAGTACATCCTACTCATTTTCCTTGGTACTTAGCTTATAGCTGTGCCAACCTATAATTATTAATAATAATAATAAATCATATACTATGTTAAAAAGAACTTTGTATTTTCTCAGTTAATCATTACAACAATCTTACAAGGTGTCTGTTATTATATTTCAAACATGGAGATGATGAGGTATAGAGAGGTCAACAAAGCATTTAAAAAAACACACAAGGAATGGAATAGACTCATGATTCTAGCGCTGGTGTTCTGTGAGTGGTATGTAAAATACCAAGAATATAACTGCACCTTAAAACATTGATAGATGAGCTACCATACCTAGAATATAAGAATTCTTGTAATATAAATTATTTTATATCATTAATGAAATGACCAAGTCCCAGTTCTCTTGCAGCGCCTATCGCCTCCCTCCGGGACACTCTGACCCCTTATGTCCCTGGGCTGCCCTTGGGTATATCCCTGCCAGGGTGCACATGGGTGAGCTGCTTACTCACAGACTCTGTATCAGATGGTTGTGTTTCCTTGCTTGATTCTGTTCCTGTGGGTCTTCAGCAGTAATGTATTCCCCCTGTCATCTAAAAAGTGGAGCAGAACTGCTTTGATTCACAAGGTAGCCCAAGGACGAAACTGGCAATTGCTATCTCTGCTGGTGATATCTCTACCACTTGATCCAAATCCCTGGAGCCCGAGGTCCTGCAGCAAAGCTCAGGTGGGAAACAGAGCAGGCCCCGGGGAGGGAGCCAGCCACAGCCGCAAGCCTTCTCATGCTGTGACCTGGTTGTATCAACAAGGAACCCTTCATGTAGCCCTCTGTCACTTTGAGGAATCCCACTTATAACTCTGACCTCAGGGCACTTGCTGGGTACCAGTTCCTAATGCTTCTCCCCTCCTCCTGTGAAGAAAATAATACATCAGTCTTTGGACACTTGTAACTTTCAGTAAATGAAATTCTGGAAAAGAGAAAGTGCAATATATGGCACAACCAGACTGGAACAGGGTGACTTGCTATTGTTATCTATCTATATATATATAAAAGCCTAAGCGACTGTTTGACCGTTCAACCATTCCACCGTTGGACCAGTCGCTATGACAAGCACTAACCACCAGGGGGCAGATGCTCTGACCAGTAGGTTAGCTTGCTGCTGGGGTCTGGCCAATTGGGACTGGGTGAGACAGGTCGGACATGCCCTGGAGCCCTCCTGCGGTCCCTCCCCAGCCCCAAAAGTGCACCAGTGGGGTCCCTTGGCCTGCCTGTGCCCTCTCACAATCTGGGACCCCTCTGGGGATGTCTGCAGGCCAGGCTGAGAGACCCCACCAGTGCATGAATCTGTGCACCGGGCCTCTAGTTATTAATGAAAGTGAATGTGCTTTTTTAATATGAGTGCTATTAACAATCTGGTTCTTCTCAAATATAACAGTTAATAAGTTTAATGACTTAATTTGAGAAAGAGACCATGCTATTAATGAGTAAATGTACATTTTGGGAAACTATAAAGAGATTCTGTTCAAAGTTTGTCCTCGTGATCAATTCAGAATTTCTAGTAAGGTCTTAGGCATTATATTAAGTTCAAAATGCATGATAGGTTATATACTAGTATTGTTAAAGATTAAAGAAAAGAAGACAACATTGGAAATAAATGCAATTCTTAGTAATTATCTCTCAGATACTTGTTAGTGTTAATATTTGAGAATGAATGAGACTGTTTTTCATCTGACTGCTACTCATACTCCTGTAATCAGTGGGTAATTAACTTTGAAGCAGACATTCAAGCTGACATTCAAGCCTAAGATAGTTTATAGGTCTTAGGACAGTTACAGTTCTATAATTACCTCACATAAAGTCTCCCCAAATCTTCAATTTAGATACAAAGTGCATTATTGCATGCCTTCAACTCAGGATGATGGGGGAATACATGTATAACTTATTCCATAGCCAAAGAAGGCAGCCCATTTACCTATCCACTCATCCACTCATCCACTCATCCATCCTCCAACAAATATCTCTTGCTGTCTCTTAGGTGCCAAGACACTGTGGATGTGGCAATGAACCAGCAACGTGGACTCAGTTTTCATGGGACCTAGAGTATTGTCCACCAAGTACAGACTTTTGATGTAGATGCTGATGGTTTTAAGGAGAAAGAGCTGACTATGAGGAGGACTGCAGCAACTTTCAAGAGTCATCTTCCATAGCCACAATTCCCTGTAGCTGCAATTACTTGAGCAGAACTTGATTCATTATTTACCAGGGGCGGAGCTGGGGAGATGCTTGTAAAAAAGATTTCCCAAATTGGAAAAGGTCTGGCTGTGTGACTTCTGTGAACATTCCTTTCTAACTCTAAGAACATACTATTCCAAACCGCTGTTAAAAAACATTCTCAAGAAAAAAAGTGCTAAGAAAACTTAACATACAAAAATTTTCCTATTTAGGTTAAACATTTCAACGTGTGAATGAGTTAAAGATGAACTGCAACTGATTCTTCTGTGTGTTCAGCTGAGACCCTGTGTAAGTCACTGTGCTTTCTGCTCACTTAAACAGAAGTTATCAAGCTTGTTCTACTTTGCTGGGATTTTGGTTACATTCCCAAGGGAGACTCCACTCTTGGAGATATTTATCCATAATTCTAACCACAAAAATAGTGAACATAATCGTGTGCTTACTGTGTTCCAGGTACTCTGTTATATACTTTCCATTCACGATTGCCATGCATCCTCACAACAATCTTATGAGGAATGTGTTATTATCCCCATTTGCAGATTATGAAACTAAGGCTTAAAGAGCTCAAGATACTTGCTCAAAGTCCCACACTAGAGGTCCAGCTGGGATTTGGACCTAGGGCCATCTGGACTCCGAGGATCATACTGTTCACCATTGTCTTGTTGATATCTCTCAGAAGCCAAGGGGCTCTTAAAATCCCTCTTGACTGTGGGATTCTAATGCATTTGGAGGCCAGCCCCAACTCTATTGGCTCATATTGTGTGTCCACTCTGGCCACATTCACCGGGGATGCTATGGTGAATCACCTGTAGATAGACTGCTATGAGGCAGAGTGCCTTTTTTAATTATGATTTTTAATTTTTCACAACCTCACTTTCAGGCAGACACAAATCACTTTCAAACCAAGAGGTCCACCAAACTAGTCTAATGAACATAACATTGCGTTTAATTCAGTCGGGACATAGTTAATACACAGACATCTCTCCTCTTTGTTGTGTGGGCTGCTTGGGTTGTACGGCGAGAGTGCCCATTGTCTCTGCCCTTCAGGAGTTTGCCATGGAAAGAGAGCACATAGAAGCCAAAGAAAGAAGTCCAAGGCATTGGTAGAGTCAGCCAGAGCTCAACACAAGGAACCCAGCACACGGTGTCTCAGAATTGGACAAAACTGCCAAGTGTGGTTCTCCCTCCCTTCACTTTTACCCTGCATTGTGCCCAGGAAGGAGAAGATGGAGAGGCCACCTCTGGGCTTCCTGCTGTCATGGTGGCTGCAACTTGGCCCTCAAGTTCTTCATAGGTACCCAGTGCCTGGATTCAAAATAAGCAGCAAGGCCTTTCTGCCTTCCAACAGCTTTCAGTATGGTGTAGTGGAGACAGCACAAAATCCTGTTTTCAAGTTACTGCTTCTTACTGTAGACCTTGAGCAAGTCACTGAACTGCCCAGAGCTTTAATTACCGCCTCTGCAAAATGGGCATCATACTATGTGCCTCCCTCTGTGAAGACTGCACAACATAGCTTCCTAAAGCACCTTGCATGATACCTGATAAGTAGGAAAGACTAAGAACATCAGGTTCTTTGGGTTATGCCCCCACCCTCATCTCGTCTTAAGAAGGGACCACTGAGGTACTGCCATGTCACATGGGAAGGGGCTTTGAGAATCACCACGTAATTGGCCAGGATGTGGATCTATGCTCTTTTATCCCAAGTATCTTTTTTTGTTGTCTTGCAAGAAAAAGGTTGGAAACTTAACAAGGGACAAAGGACTTGAATTCAGAGGTTTTTAAAAATCTAACTTGTAAAAGGCCAGTCATTCAATGTTACTGTTGTGAGCTCAGGTGCAGAGGATTAAGCTAATCCTTCTCCTCCGTTCATGCCAAGTCATCACACTGGTCCATGGAATACCCCTTTTATTCCTTTTCTTTCCTTTTAAGAAATGCTCTTGAAAATGTGTTCTTATTTTCTGTACATGAATTTTATATTTACATACATGGTTCTATGTTATATATTTCATGTTCCCTAATGTTTTTTCCATAAGCACTGTGTTTTTAAGATCTATCCATGTGGTGCTATGGATACATCTGGCCCTTGCTTGCAACAGCTGGCAATGGGAGCATACTGCTCCATGGGTGCAACCACCACAATTACTTTTAAATCCATTTCCCAGTGATGAACATCCAGGTTGTCTTCAGCTCCTCGCCAGCGGAAACAGCCCTTGGACAATCTTGTGGACTGTGTGGGAATTTTCTGAGTAAACATCACCTTGGGATAGAGAATTTCAGGGCCACAGGATATGCATATCTTTTGGCTATATTGCGCCAGACTAAGCTCTGGAAGAGCAGCACCCATCTATACCTACCAACACCCCACTTTCCTGCCAATACTCAGTACTTCCCAGCCCTCTTACTGTTCCAGTGTAATACGTGCAAAATTGTGTTGCATTGTGTTAATTTGCATTTGGGTTACCACCAATAACTTTGAGCATCTTATTATAGGCTAGTCATTTTTGTATGTTTTCTCTTCTGAAATAACCTATTCATAACCTTTACCCACTTGCCTTTTCCAGAATAGCATATGGTAGGAATCATACAGATGTAGTCTCTTTAGGCTGATTTCTTTCACTTAGTAATATACATTTAAGATTCTTCCATGTCTTTTTGTAGCTTGATAGCTCATTTATTTTTATTGCTGAATATTTTATTTTATGGATATACTACAATTTATTTATCCATTCACCTATGGATGGGCATCTTGGTTGCTTCCAAGTTTTGGCAATTATGAATAAAGTTGCTATAAACATTCCTGTACAGGTTTTTTGTGTAGACATAAGTTTTTAGCTCAACTGAGTAAATACTTAGGAATGTGATTGCTAGATCATATAGTAAGTGTATGTTGAATTTTGTAAGCAACTGCCAAACTCTCTTCCAGAGTGGCTGTACCATTTTGTGTTCCCACCAGTAATGAATGAGAGTTTCTGTTGCTCCATATCCTGGCCAGAATTTGGCATTGCCAGTGTGTCTGTTTATTTGCTTACTAGAAGCCCAGGGCACGAAATCGTGTGGCCCCGCCCACCTGCATGTGCCTTGCCACCCTGCCTCACTGCACCCACCCGCTGGCCGCCAGCCTTGCTGTGATCGGAGCCTGTGGACCACGCTGCGTGAGCCGAGAGCCCTGCCCCACAGCCGTGAGCGGCTTGCGGGCCGGGCGAGGGAGGGACCAAGAGGTGCTCCAAGCACCTCCTGGTGACTGGTTGTTATGGCATTACGGCGTTATGGCCACAGGTATCTATAATACAGATACTTGAATTTTAAGAGATTTTCTTTTGGTGGGGGGCCACAACTATTTGATCAAATATGTGTTTTTCAAATATTTTCATCTCAGTTTGTGGCTTATCAACTCTTAATCAATTTTTTCCTATGTAAAATGGTAAATGTTTGCAAGTGTCAAAAGGAAGTAGGTGATGTGATCAGCACATGTTTCACATAGTCTTGAAGGTTTAATGGAGGGTGGATGCCACTGAATTAAAGGCCATGTTGGGCAGAAGTTAGAGAGATTCATGGTGACCCCCACCCCACCTCATATTTTGATTCTGATTGGGAAGAATTATATTTGTGGTTACGACAAGTTGAACATGAAGATATGGAGGTAGAAGCTATGTGCTATGAACTAGAAGGAAGAAACTAAGTGATAAAGCAAAGAGGTGGAGAGGTTTGGAGACAATTCAAATGCTGGTGCCATCTGCTTGGAGCCTGTCGTAGGTTTGTGACAAGCTCTAAAGCTCACCTCAGCTGCTCTGCAGTCCAATTTGGTACCAGAACCTATGTGTACAGCAATTCTGCCTCAACACCAGCTCCAAATAAGATCTGGGGATAAGCTAAAGTCAGTTATTACTCAGCTTGGAGAATAGTCCTAAAAACAGAGCAAATTAAGCACAGAGTATCTAAGACTGAAAATAGAAGAGGCACCAAATTGTGTTTGGCTGTTATGGTTCTTTACACCTTGCTTCCAGTGATACTTCTCATATGTTTCTGTATGATTAGCATTTTGGCAATTCTTATATAGTTGGATTAAACAATAAAGAAAAGAGTTGGGTTTATTTCATGTTTTCTTCTCTAGCGCTTAGGTTTGTCTGGGTAGACAGAGGGGGCTGTTCCTCACTAAGCCAGTACCACTGTTCAGGAATTGGCAGGCGTAGTGAGTAGGAAAAGTCAATCTAGAGGCTGCGAGCTGAGCACACGTACCTGTCTCCCTTCATCCACGGAGCCACGGGAACCACTGATTTATTACAATAGTCTTTCCTATGAGCTTGGCCTTCACCTACGGGGCTTTCCAGAGTAGGACTTGAGGGAGCCCCTTCTAATTTATCGTAGTTGGTCCATGTCTTATTTTGATTAGATGATTCCTCATCTAATATTTTCAAATCAAACTTCAATTTAATGCTAGGCCTTTATGAGCTCCAAAGGGAATAAGGTGTAATGTGAAATTCCTAAGGAATTCCTTAAGGAAGTCATGGGGTAGCAGAGGAGAAGTCACATGTTCCCAACAGCCCAGTGAATAGTTAGGGGCGGCTAGGCAGTTAGGAGCGGGACCATGGGGAGAGAAATGAAAAGGGAAAATGCAGCTGGACCCTGCGGGCCTGAGCAGAAACCAGTTCGTCAGCCACACCCTGTACCCTGTGAAGTGGCAACGACAAGGGGCCCTGGTCCCGGGCTGAAACACCGGGTGGGAAATTTAAGCGGGGACTCTAAAGTTTAAAATGTACGGGTGTTGTTAGGGCAGAGTTCTCTGAACCCACTAAAGGGAAGTTAATAGACTTAAACAAAGAAGGTTCAGCCGCCACCCCCTGGGGACCCCTCTCTGCAGCAGAGAGCTTTGTTACTTTTCTGTCTCTAATAAACTTTGCTTTCGCTCATCTCTTTGTCCGTGAATTCATTCTTCAATTTCAAGAGACAACGAACTCCGACCGACCAGAAACTGGCACCACCAGGAAAGGTACTCAAAGAGCAGCTGCATGAAGTGTGACCTACATGTGGGGGAGGGAGAGCTTAATTCTGACCTGAGTGTGAGGAAGTGAAAGAAACACCATTTCCTTCTGGAGAGAATAGGGAACTGGCTTTTCTCAGGCTTTATTTTTTCCATTGCTTTCTTTCATTTGCCCTTTGGACTGAGAGATGGAGGGTAGGAGAGGAGACTACAACAAGAGGAAACACTTTGCCTCTGTACTTGGGAGAAACTGTAATGTACGTGCGGAGAACGAAACCAAGTGGAGGGAAGCTGCATAAAGATGTTAAAACAAAAAGGAGCTGGGGAAGAGATAGGCAGGGGTGACCTGTGGTTGGGCTGGTTTAAGAAGGTTTCTCTGCAGAAAATCATGACATAGTGTAAGACAAATGGGTGGGAACACTGTTCAAAACTTGTTTAAAATAACACATTGACCAAAATGGTGAATTGGTAAAAGTTAATTATCACCCCCTTTTTTCCCCCAGACATTGGTAATTTTATTTTGCTAGAGGAACAATTCAGCAATATTTTTATGTGTGAAGCATTTCTGCTAATTTTCTAGAATATTGAAGTTTAGGATTTTATTGTTTTTATAATATATGTTTTTCATTTTACTTTTAGGTATATTGACTCTTTTAATTGCTAGTCAATGGTTTCATGAATTCTTAAAATTTCGCATTTAGTTGTTAGTGAATTCTCCATCTGAAAAATAATTAAAAATGAATGTTTCTTTTTTATTTTTGAAAGTATTACATATGTACCCCTTTTCCCCCGTTGACCTTTTCCAGCTTCCCAAAAACCTAATGTTTCTAATCACCAGCTCAGGTTTTTGTACCATGGATAAAATTCTTGAATGCGTGTAAAAGTAATTTTGTCCATTTTCTAAATTGATATTATTTTAAATTGTTAATTCATTTTTAATTAATGAGGTGACAGCTGTCCTACTTTGCCTGGGACTAAAGGATTTCCTGTGACAAGGGACTTTCAGTACGAAAACTGGGAGAGCTGAGATGGTAGTCATCCTAGGCAGCAATGCCTGCAGGACAGAGATGACTAGCTCTCCCCCAAAACAGTCACACTTTCCTTTCACAATGTCACGTTTTGGCCCAGCCAGGAACACATTTCCCAGCCTCCCTTGCATCTAGGTGCAGCCATGGGATTGGTTCTCATCAATGGCTGCAATTTGAGCAGAAGTGATGGAGGAGCCATTGCTCCTCTACTTTGTTCTATTGCATTACCTGAATGTTGACACCCAAGGCCACCTTGGAAATGACATGCATTAAAGATGGCAGAGCCACTGTCAACCTGGGTTAGTGATTCACTGCATGTGGCCCAAAGTCCTGTCACCCTCCTTGCCACCGTTACATGGCACTGGGGCATTCAGACTCTCTCTCTGTGGGTTCTTTTTTTTTTTTTTTTAAATTCTTTATTGTTTAAAGTATTACATAGTCTCCTTTTCCTCCATTGACCTCTCCCCAGCTTCTCTCACCCCCCAGCACATGTCCTTACCCACCTACTGTCTCATTGTAGGTTCTTGTCCTACGAAGTTTGAAGAATAAAATTCATGAACTAAAAGATTTGTAGGCAAAAGTGCAGAAGTTTATTGCAAGCATATATAAACCCCGCCTGGGGAGGGGTCCCCAGAAAACCTGCTCTTTCTTCTCTAAATGGGAAAAAACCCGAATTCTCTGAGCTTCTTTGTCTCCCGGTTTATAAATGCTGGGAGCTCTTTGTTTCTTCATGACCCTTTCTAATTGGACCCTTCCTCATTTTATGACCTCTGTGCTCTCCTAATTGGCTACTTTCCTGCATGGTATCAGTTTCAAAGTTCCAAAGCTCACCTGGTGCGCTCCCGCCCCCCCCCTCCCCTCCTTTCCTTCCCCTTATCTTGTAACATTCCTCCGTCCTCTGTGAATATAAGATAAGAATCTGGCTTGGAGCTGTCTTCGCCTGTTATGTATGTCTTCCTCCCCCATGGACCCCCTTCCCCTAGAACAGTCTTTCCTGTCTCTAAACTCCTTTCACCACCACTGCCTTGGGGTGTTATGCAAGTAGGACACACACTTCTACTGAGTGAAGCCAGTAAGGTGTCAGATTCCAGCAGTTGGTGCTATCATATCCAACCTTGTAAGATAGATAATAGATAATAGATAATAGATAATAGATAATAGATAATAAATATATAATATATAATATATAATATACCATTCATATATATGTATATATATACATATATATGCTATTTGATTGTATATTCTTTTTAAAATGAAAAGGTCATGGAGTTTTAATACAACTTTTTAAAAAGGCCATTTCATGATAGTCTATATAGTTACCATCTGATAGGATTTTTGCTGTTAGATTTGAAGACTGAAACTCCTCCAGATTCAGGCTTGGTCTGGACATGGGCAGAGCCTTTAGCATCCGAGTAGAGGCATATCAATGAGAGAAGGCCCGCTGGCAGATTTCCTATCTGAGAGGGGCTGGGTGAAGGAGGGATATGCGACCACTGCAGTAATAGTCTTTGTTCCATTCAACCCATAGCCCTGGGCTCATGAACATGATACGTGAACTGCTTCTTGACTCCAAACCTAAGATTTCTCTAGAGAGCTCAGCGGAGCTGGCAGTTCAGTAAAGACAGGGCACCAGCAGTCATTTTGCCAATTAGAATTCACTTAGATGTTTTAAAATCTGGGAATTATAGTGTTTATTCTTATGAATTAGATGAGATAAAGCATTTTAAAACACCTAACGATACTGATACTTAGATGTCCTGTAAATCTTATTTTTCTTCTTTCTTTGCAAAAACAAAAGTAGCATTAATTTCCCCCCCCCCCCCCCTTACTTACATGATTGAATGCTCCAGGGTAGTGCATTAGTCTGAGTCCTTGAGAAGCAGATGTTGGGATGAGATTGGATGTGCAGGAGATTCATTGGAGGAAGTATCTGAAGAATAAAGGGGAGAAGGAGCAGGAGGTGGGTGAGCCTTCTGCCTCGGATGTTGGCATGACACCTGGGAGAGGAGAGAGGGAAGGAGAAACAGTTGGGTAGGTAGAGCTTAAAAGTTTGGTGCAGCTCTGAGAGGGTCCGGCCAGTCCACCAGGAGCCCTAGAGCCAAGGTTGTCCAGGAGAGGATCCGCGTGGGGAGGAGGCCCCGTTACACTGCGAGGCTTTGTCTGGGAGCCGCCCACGGGGAGCAGTGCCTTCTGTGACCTGCTTTGCATCCTAAAGGTACAGCAGCTGACAGACAACTACCTTGCCTGCAGCAGCTGCTCTATGCAAGGGAGAATTGAATAGTGCATTTTCACAGTTGCTAGGTATACAGGGGACATTCCCTCCCTCCTCCCCCCACAAATGCCCAGAAAATCACACAGGAAAACCCCCCCAAAAAACCACGTCTGTTGACGGTTTCTCATAGATTTCGGGTTATAGCTAAATCCAAACCTTTAATAGCTGAACAGAACACAGTCCTTGTTAGGAAAGATTAGATTTTGCATAATAGCCAGTAGGTGGAAAAGTCTCCGTGTAATAACATTCAAAGCAGCACAGTAGCCTGGGAATTCGGGGTGCTGGGCACACGCAGGGTTAATGCCAAGTCCTAGAGATGAGACTGCAAAGTGTGTCACTATGTGAAGATTCTGTCACTGAGAGAATTAAGTCTTATAATGAATTCTCTGCTTTTAAGATATGAGATGAGAAGTGCACTGAAGCCTTGGGCACGTGGGGAGAGGATTAGCAGACTGAGACGGAAGAATGTTTTGGTGGAAAACCTATTTTTGTTTTTCATGCCCTGAAGAGACAAAGGTTAAAAAGAGAGGTAGTGGGGGAGTTAGAGACTGGTTCAACCTACTTGCCTATTACGGATGTCAGAGTCTTCAGTATAAAAACAGGAATAACTCTGTGCCAGTTCTGATCTTCCCAGGAGAGGTCGGCAAATGCAAATTTTAAATTGATCACGCGTCCCAGGTGTGCACCCAAGTTTTCTGAGGTCTGAAGCTTACAGAATTTGGGGGACATTTCTTTTAAAAAAGGACAGAAACATTTAAAACATTAGGTACTTAGAATGAGGAAAGAAATAACAACAAATTACAAACTGACAAATAGCACAAATATCTGACAACACAAAAATCACACAATCCAGGAAAAGCAACCCAACATTTTAAGGACATGAGCACCTGATAGATCTTTTTAATACCTTTTCCCTACACTCTCTGGTTGTATACTTTTTGCTCCTCTCCTCTTATAATGATCATCTTATAATATCATACCAAATCATATCTTTTTTATAGAGAGACTAGGAAGATAATGCAGACTTTCTTCCAGTAGGGTTGATAAAATTTCCCTCCCGTTTTATTGAGATGTAATTTACATATAAGATAAAAAAATTAAATTGGTAGTTGGGATGTATGAAACGTGACTTCACATACTGAAGTAAAAAGTATTGTGTAATTGCTGTAGGTTTATCAGGAATTTTGATAAACTTTGTTTTATGTAATTTCTACAGGAAAAAATGTGTGGTTGTTTATAAGTATATATATTGTATTATTGAGTGTATTCCTAACAAGAGAGAACTTCTGTTTTGACTAGGCATCTGTGTCTTTATGACACATTCTCTACATTCAGAGGCTAATTCACTCTATATGCTATTGATTTAGTGATAATAGTGATCATTCATGGAAACAAGAATTATTTCAAATCTATACCTTTCAGAGTCTTATATCATCTTTAAATAAATTGGCTAATTTTAAGTGAATCTAATACCCAATCTCAAGATCTACTTTCACTATACTTGTGGATAGTCTTCAAGTGTCCTCTGATATCCATTTTGCTTTCTCCCTTTCAGTAATAGAGCTAAGTGAGTTTTAGTTAAACTGTTAGAGGATACACTGCATGTGATTGAAAGCTTTGCATATGAAGGTAGGGGTTACAATGTAACTGGGCTCCAGCCTTTGTTCTCTCCTTTTTCTGATCCATTCTCCAAAATGGCAGTTACAGAAAAGCCACTCTGCTGCTCAATCTTTTAAAATCTTCTTCTGGCTTCCCAGGTACCTAAAATCCCAAACCTTTAGCATATGAGGATTTGCTGACTAAAAATAATGTAAAGATTATTTTTATTATATTACTAGAGGCCCAGTGCATGAATTTGTGCATGGGTGGGGGCCCATTGGGATGGGCCAGTGGGTGGGAGGAGCTGTGGGCAGTTGGCTGGTTTGCCCCACCCCTGATCGGGGTTAGGGGGGCCGATCAGGGCCCAGATCAGGCTGGTTGGCTGCCACAGTGCATGTCCTAGCCACTGGTCGTTATGGTCATTCTGGTCATTCCACCATTTCAGTTGCTGGGCTTTTATATATATAGATTATATTGTTTGACATGAATGAACTACTGGCCAAGGTTGATCTTTTTTGCTACTGGAGATTTTTATTATAATTGTTTTTGTGGTAAAGACTGCCTATAGCAATGCTTTGAACCTACACTACTTCTTCATCTAAATATCTCTATCACTTCTGAGACAGTCTGGTAACAATGTGCTTTACAGGATGTATTACAAGTTTTCTATACTTTTTCCTTCTCTTTCCTTTTATTTCACAGCTTTGGTGGTGGTGGAAGGGGTCTTTAGGCTGTTCATTGAAAGAAATAATAATAGTGTGTTGTCACACTTGATTATCTTGGATTGTTCAATTTGCCCGTGATCTTGAGGAGTCTACATGAAGATCTTTATCATAATAGGAAATCTGGAGGGAGGTGTTTCCAGGGTTGGCTTAGCATCTCAGTGAGGTCAGGACTCTGGCTTGCCTTGGCTTCAGTTCTCTTGGCTTTTCCCTCATAGTTATAAGATAGCTGCAGTGGCTCCAGGCTTCACACCCTCTCACCTATCCAAATGCAGGAAGGGAAAGGGAACTCTTTATTTTTAATTTTTATAAGGGATAAAAATCTTTCCCAGAACCCCCAGAAGGCTTCCCTCAGGTCACTTTGGCCAGACCAAATCACACGCTATGCCTTAGCTGCAAGTGGGCGAGGAAAGTTAGTGTACCGCAGAAGGGCTACCTATGATACACAAGGGGAGCAGGCAGGCAGTCATGCGTGTGCTCCAACAGCCTCATATACTTCCCTAGAGCAAAACAATGTATGATATAAATCAAAATAGAAAAAAAATTATTTCCTGTGACCATAAGGACCATCACAAATTTTTCTTTTGAATTGTTATTGTTATGATTTATTGGTCAGAACACAACTGACCAAAACAATATATAATTCAATATAAATTTTGATAAATTATGAAACAAAACAAGGTTGATTTTATTGGCAATATATAATTTAATGGTATTAAAATACATATAGTGAAAGAATTGGAATAGGATAAGGTTTAGCTCCATTGCATTCTAGATTTTATGTTTCTAAATTTAGGTGTTGAGTAATCTTGATCACAAAAATAAGTTGACGGAAATGGAAAACATTCTATAATTGCAAGTTTGATCAGTTCTTTGGACCGATCTGAGTTATGTGCTAAAATACACATGGTGATCTACACTAAAAATTAATAAAGTTCAGCTTGGGTAAGAGGCACGCCTTTCTCTTGTAAAAGCAGGAGAAGGCAGAGGGGGTCCTCATCACACCTTGTCAAAGGGCATGCACATGCTCAGCAGGTCAGTTGTAGGCAGAGGGCAGCAGAAAGTGGGGAGCTGGACACTGATTCCCTCCATGCTTCGTGTTCTTATTAGAAAGGCTGGAAACCCTGCCGCCCGCAGTGATATATGTGCCCCAGTTCAAAGACCACTGGGGGATTAAATGAGATAACATACATGAAAACCTTTTGTTTGCTATAATGTTACAAGTGTCATTAATAATAATGTAATCCCTATTGCATGCTTTGTTTTTTCAAAAGTGTGACTATAGCCCCCCCACACACAAACACACACACACAAACACACACACACAAACACACACACAAACACACACACAAACACACACACAAACACACACAAACACACACAAACACACACAAACACAACACACAAACACACACAAACACACACAAACACACACAAAAACACACAAAACACACACAAAACCATACATACACAAACACACACAAACACACACAAACACACACACAAACACACGCGAACACACACAAACACACACAAACACACACAAATACACACAAAACACACACAAACACACACAAAACACACACAAAACCATACACACACAAACACACACAAACACACACACAAACACACACAAACACACACACAAACACACACACAAACACACACAAACACACACAAACACACACACAAACACACACACAAACACACACAAACACACACACAAACACACACACACACAAAAGGCTCTAAGTACTTAATGTTCTAAATCCTGAAAGCCTTGACCTGTGCTCAGTGGGTAGAGCATTGGCACATAGACTGAAGGATTGCGGGTTTGATTCCTGGTCAAGGTTGGATACCTGGATTACAGGCTCAATGGGGTGAGTTCAGGAGGCAACCAACTGATGTCTCTCTATATCCCTCTCTCTCGCCCCTTTCCTTCCACTCTCCCTAAAAAAATCAATGGAAAAATATCCTCGGGTCAAAATTAACAAAAAAATTAAAGAAGGTTGAAGGAAGGGAGCAAGAGGTATGTCGTGCCAGCACGGTCAAGGGAGAACCTGAGTGGGGGCGGCTGAAAGGCTTAGAAAAGACAGACCAGAGAATGAAAGCTGGGTCTCGGTGGGACGCTGCTTCTCTGAGAGACAGCAACCACGCTCACAGCCATGCCTTTATTTGATAGCAGATGCCACGAGGCAAAGTAAGGGCGTGACCAAGATGTTTACAACATTCTCCTGGGTTTCAATCCTACTCAACTACATGCACCTGAACTCTATCAAGCCTACATCACTCAGGCACATGGGGCCACGTGGGGCCACGTGGGGCCACGTGTTTGGACCATAGGTTCAAGCTTACAACTACAGCTGTTGGCTATAATTGTGCTGGAGGGCCCTGCCCTCCAAGCTGGGACTTGCACGTGGCAGTGATAGGACTGTGCCCTCTCATCAGTCCAAGGCTTGAATCTGTCCAAAACACTGTAGCGGCTCCCCACAAAGAGGTCACCTTTTCTGGGGAGTAATGAGTGGGGTTGGAGAAGTGGGGAGGTTTGGTCAGGTGCTTGGAGAGGGTGTTCTGTCCCTGGGCTGTCTGTGTTACCAGGGCATTTGCTGGCCAGGTCTGGTCTATGTGAAAGGTGGGAGCTACTAGCACCTCTGTCAGGTTCCCATTCTAGCACATATAGAAGCGTAATCTGCCCACTGCTCAGGCCCAAGAGGCTGAGCAGAAGGGATCTGTAGGTTGCCAGGCTGCAGCGTGGGGCAAAAGGCTTGTCTGATGGTGTGAAGTCACCAGCTAGGGGCATCCAGGCTATGGAATGGTTGGAAAGCTGCCTGGGGATGTGTTCTCTGCCAGCAGGAATTGGGGACCATAAGTTAGATGGGTGATGATGACCAGTGCTGCTACCATGTAAGGTTGTAAATGTCCTTTGGCCCTCTCACCCTCCTCTCTGAGCCAACACCTCTCAGGAAAGGAGATGGTAATGCTGGCTAGGGGTCCCTCTACTCAGCGCTGCTCTGCTATTATTCAGTGACAACACCTTGGTAGCTTGAAAATACTTGGTGGGACATTTTACACCACAAGAATCAGCATAAGTTACAAAACAATGCTTCCCCCTCCCTTCTAAGTTGAGATGGATGCTGGGTGTCTGACATGTACCAGCACTGACTCCAAGGCCCTGGGACCAGGAGCCTGGCGTGTGGTGGGGGGGGGGGGGGGGGAAGAATGTGAGTCAAATAGGGGATGGAGATGAAAAAATGGACCAAGCTAAGGCTGAGCAACCAAAGTGAGACTATTCAACAATGGAAAGTGGTTGAAAAGCTGCTAAATGGCACTAAAATATCTTTAAGGGAGTCTACACCCAGCAGAGCAGTAGGATTTGGCAAAGCAAAATGGTATATTAGAAACATAATCTGTCTTATCTATATTTCATAAATTGAAATGCCTCACTCAAACTGCATACCTCAGCACAACCACAGGTATTGATTGAGAAGGGCCCGTTTCAGTCAAGAGTTGCTGAGCACAGTGAAGTGTCAGGTCTTACAGTTGTTCTTGACATGCGCCAGTTGGCCTCAAGGCTGTTCCTCCCCTTGGGTCTCACTGCTGTGGCCTCTGGCCATCAAGCAGTGCTGATGAGGTTGGAGGCTTTGTCTTGTCTCCAGCAAGAGCCCTCCTCCCTGTCTGCACAGGAGAGCGGGCTCAACTGTTGGTGGGTGCCAGTGCTCAGTCCTCTGGTGCGCGGTGGGGCAGAGGGGGCAAGCTGGACTCTGCCTTGGCCAATGCTGGTTCTGGTTGCAGAGGGCAGATTCTGCAGAAGTGACAGGATCACCCTCCCTCCAGCACTTAGGCCATTTCTAAGGATGAGCAGCTGTGCAGAGAATTAGTTCTTTTGCAAAACAGAATCCTTCAATGAGACTAATTGTTTTTATAATAGGTCTTTCACAGGGAAGGGGACAAAAACCTCTCTCATAAAAAAGCAAATGGATTCTGTACTCAGAACGCACATCTTCTGCCAAGAAGGTACCAAATTGTAGATGGTGTTTTTACATTCGCAACTGGTTATTTAGTGAGACAGGAGAAGGGTCGGGCTCTCCTCCCCTCCCCTCCCCTCCCTCCCCTCCCTTCTCCCCTCCCTCCCTTCTTCTCCTCTCTTCCCTCCCTTTCCCTCCCCTGCTCTCCTCCCCTTTCATCCCCTCCCCTCCCCACTCCTCCCCTCCCCTCCCCTCCCTCTCTTCTCCTCCTCTCTTCCCTCCCCTCCCCTCCACTGCTCTCCTCCCCTTTTGTCCCCTTCTCCTCTCCTCTCCCCTCCCCTCCCCTCCTCTCCCCTCCCCTCCTCTCCTCTCCCCGCCCCTCCTCTCCTCTCCTCTCCTCTCCTCCCCTCTCCTCCCCTCCCCTCCCTCCCCTCTCTTCTCCCCTCCCTTCCTTCTTCGCCTCTCTTCCCTCCCTTCCCCTCCCCTGCTCTCCTCCCCTTTCATCCCCTCCTCTCCCCCTTCCCCTCCCCTGCTCTCCTCCCCTTTCATCCCCTCCTCTCCCCCCTCCCCTCCTCTCTCCCCTCCCCTCCCCTCCTCTCCCCTCCCCTCTCCCCTCCCCTCCCCTCCCCTCCTCTCCCCTCCTCTCCCCTCCCCTCCCCTCCTCTCCCCTCCCCTCCCCTCCCCTCCCCTCCCCTCCCCTCCCCTCCCCTCCCCTCCCCTCCTCTCCTCTCCTCTCCTCTCCTCTCCTCTCCTCTCCTCTCCTCTCCTCTCCTCACTATGAGAACTGGCAATGCACTTCTCTGTTCTCTGAGATTGACTGTGGGGGGTGGGGTGGGGGGAATCTATTTTAAACAAAGTAAAATTTCAAGATTTATTTAGATGGAATTTAAATCAAGGAAAAACACTACATTGTTTCCAGGTTAACAGTGTTTTGAGAATCAAGCCGTGTCCATATGTGCCAATTCCATGTGATTTCGGAAACACGGAGTAGGCTCCTGTACAGGCTGGGGCTGAGCTGGGCTGAAACAGTAGCATAACCCAAATGGGATCTCCTTTCTCATGTAACAAAAAGTCTGGGTCAGTCCAGGCTGTTGTTGCTCCTCCACAAAGCTGCTGTGGACCCAGGTCGCTTCCAGCTCCTTCCTTCGCATGGAGAGCTTCTGCTTGGAGTTGGAGGATGGCTGCTCTTCCTCCAGGCATTGCCCCCGAATTGCAGGCAGGAGGAAGGGCAACAGGCAAAGTAAAAAAGTGATGGGTCACAATCCAGGATTCCTACGTCTTGCTATTTGCTCACATGAGTTAAAAACATATGTCCACACAAAAACCTGAACACAGATTTTTATGGCAGCTTTGTTCATAATTGCTAATTGGAAACAAACAAGATGACCTTCAGTAGGTAAATGGATACATAAACTGGTACATCCAGACAGTGGAATATTATTCAGTGCTTAAAAGAAGTGAGTTTTTAAGCCATGAAAAGACAAGGAGGAACCTTAACTGCATATTGCTAGGTGACAGAAGCCAATCTGAACTGTGTGATTCCAATTCCTTGACATTCCGGAAATGGCAAAACTATGGAGACAGTTAAAATATCAGTGATCACTGGGGGATCAAAAGAAGGGAGGGATAAATAAGTGGAGCATAGAGGATTTTTAGGGTAGTGAAATCTACACTAATAAAAGAGAAACATGGTAATTGGCGTACTACCACTACCCTTTTCATTGGCTAATCAGCGAGATATGCAAATTAACTGTCTGCCAAGATGGCGGCCGGCAGCCAGGCAGCTTGAAACTAACATGAGGCTTGCTTGCCTCAGTGACGGAGGAAACCAACGTTCCCCACTTGCCGCTGCAGGCCTCTGAGCCTGCAGTTTAAGAAACTCTGTAACAAATACCACCAGGCTTCAGCCAGCAGGATGGCAACATTGTAAGCAAAGGCCAGAAACCTACTTTCAGTCGCGGAGGCCTAAGAGCTGGAGCCAAGCCTCAAAGCTAAAGCTGGCCCAGAATAAAAAAGAAAAAAAAGAAAAAAAGGAGCAGTTGGGAGCTTCAGTCACCCCCAGCCTGAAAACAGCCCTCAGCCCCTCACCCAGACTGGCCAGGCACCACAGTGGGGACCCCACCCTGAAGGGTGTGTGACCAGCTGCAAACAGCCATCATCCCCTCACCCAGGCTGGCCAGGCACCCCAGTGGGGACCCCCACCCTGATCCAGGACACCCTTCAGGGCAAATCAGCCGGCCCCCACCCATGCACCAGGCCTCTACCCTATATAGTAAAAGGGTAATATGCCTCCCAGCACTGGGATCAGAGTGACAGGGGGCAGCGCCCAAACCCCCTGATCGCCCTGCGGCTCTGTGTGTGACAGGGGGCGGGGCTACAACCTCCCTATCCACCCAGCTCTGTTCGTGACAGGGGAAGGCGCCCCAACCCCCTGATCAGCCCTGCTCTGTGCCTGATAGGGGGGATCTCCCCAAACCTCCCCCCCCCACGGGCCCTGCTCTGTGTGTGACGGGGTAGAGCCATAACCTCCCCATTGGCCCTGCCCTGAGTGTGAGAGTGGCGGCGCCCCAACCCCCTGATTGGCCCTCCTCTGTGCATGACAGGGTACAGAGCCCCACCCCCCTGATGGGCCCTGCTCTGTGAGTGACAGGGGGCAGCGCCCCAACCCCCGGATTGGCCCTGCTCTGTGCGTGACAGGGTACAGAGCCCCAACCCCCCTGATGGGCCCTGCTCTGTGTGTGATGGGGGCAGCGCCCCAACCCACAGATTGGCCCTGCTCTGTGCGTGACAGGGTACAGAGCCCCAACCCCCCATGGGCCCTGCTCTGAGTGACAGGGGGCAGTGCCCCAACCCCCTGATCGGCCCTGCTCTGTGCGTGACAGGGGGTGGTGCCGCAACCCCCCAATCGGCCCTACCCTGAGCGTGACTGAGGGTGGCATCGCAACCTCCCAATCTCCCTGCTCTGTGCATGACAGGGGGTGGCGCCCCAGCTCCCCAATCGGCCCTGCTCTGAGCCCGACCAGGGGCTGCACCTAGGGATTGGGCCTGCCCTCTGCCACCTGGGAGCAGGCCTAAGCAAGCAGGTCATTATCTCCCGAGGGGTCCCAGACTGCGAGAGGGCACAGGCCGGGCTGAGGGTCCCCCCTCCCCCCCGAGTGCACAAATTTTTGTGCACCGGGCCTCTAGTCTTATCTAATAAAAGGGTAATATGCAAATTGACCCTATCAGCAGAATGACCAGGAATGACTGGTCACTATGACGTGCACTGACCACCAGGGGGCAGATGCTCAATGCAGGAGCTGCCCCTTGGTGGTCAGTGCACTTCCACAGGGGCAGTGCCTCTAAGCCAGAAGCTGGCTCATGGTTGGCAGTGCAGCGGTGGTGGTGGGACCCTCTCCCGCTGCCACGGCAGTGCTAGGGATGTCCAACTAACACCGTTAGTTGGACATCTCCCGAGGGCTCCCGGGCTGCCAGAGGGATGTCTGACTTCCAGTTTAGGCCTGACCCCCCAAGGAGCGGGCCTAAGTTGGCAGGTGGACATCTCCTGAGGGGTCCCAGACTGCAAGAAGGTGCAGGCCGGGCTGAGGGACTCCCCTGAGTGTACAAATACATGGGCGGGTAGGGTCCCTAGGCTTGGCCGGTGATCAGGGCTGATCTGTGGGGTGACCAGCAGGGTGATTGAGGCCCCCGCTCGCACCCGCCTTGGCTGGCCTGGTGCTGCCTGCTTGCCGGCCCCATCCCCGCTGCTGCCGCTGGTCACCTCCCTCTGTGGGGCGACCATTGGGGCGATCGGGAGGCCCCCTGTTGTCACCTACCTTGGCTGGCCTGGCATTGTCCGCTCGCCGGCCCCACCCCCAACCACCACCACCACCAGTCGGGGCCTGTGGGCTGGGGGCAGCTTCTGCATTGAGCGTCTGCCTCCTGGTGGTCAGTATGCATCATAGCAACCAGAAGTTCTGCAACTCAGTCAGTTTGCATATTAGGCTTTTAGTATATAGGATGGTGGGTTCATCTGTAAAAATCCATGGTGGATGCACCACTAAGAGCGAACCCTAATGTAAACTATAGACTTCAGGTGATAGTGATGAGTCTATGTAGGTTAATCAATTGTAAAAAATGTATCACTCTGGGTGGGATGTTGATAGTGAAAGGGCTAGCTAACTAGCTTAATTAGGAAGGTTTAGGGCAGCCGTGGGCAAACTACAGCCCGCGGGCCAGATCCAGCCTGTTTGAAATGAATAAAACTAAAAAAAAAAAGACCGTACCCTTTTATGTAATGATGTTTACTTTGAATTTATATTAGTTCACACAAACACTCCATCCATGCTTTTGTTCCGGCCCTCCGGTCCAGTTAAAGAACCCATTGTGGCCCTCGAGTCAAAAAGTTTGCCCACCCCTGGTTTAGGGAATAAAGAGGGTCCATGGGAGAGGAATGCATAGATGGGGACTGGAAGACGTTAGGGTGCTTATCTTATTTGTACAGAGGATAGAGAAAGCCTTAGGAGGGAGCGGTTCAGGCAGATGGAAACATTTCTGGCCTGAGCAATTAAAACAGCCATAAATCAAGGACAGAGGTATTTCTGGCCCGAGGAATTAAAATGACCATAAGTTAGATGAAAAGTAGCTCTGACCTGAGCAGCTGGGAGAGCTTTAAGATAAAACATCCCCAGGCCAGTACAACTGGGAAAAAGCTATAAGATAAAATCCAAAGTGACTCCAACCTAAACGGATAAGATGACCAAATGGAGGACAAGTGTGATGTGGGGGTCATGGGAGCTGATTACAGGGCGAAGGTCCCACGGTAGAGAAGGAGGGTCTCCAGAATAAATAAGGCCTCAGAGAAAGCAGAGGACACCTTTCTTAGGTGACCCCTCTGCCCCCCTGTGCCAAGGGGGACAGTCTTAGGCTTAGAATTTAGAGGTTAGGTTTTAGAGGTAGTATATGCTTGCAATAAAGTTTCAGTACTTTTCACCTACCATCTTTTGTCTGTGGCTTCATTCTTCAAATCCATCTGGACAAAAACCTGGGAAAGAAATCCCCCTTGCATCCTGCTCAACAGAACAACCTGAATCAATAAGAGGGAGGTTATTCCTGTGTGAGGGAAGGGGGTAAATGGGCACTCCACTTCCTACTCAAAGTTTCTGTGAACCTAAAACTGCTCTAAAAACAAAATCTATTTGTTTTATAATATACTAGAGGCCCGGTGCACAAAAATTTGTGCACTCGGGGGGAGGGGGGTCCCTCAGCCTGGCCTGTGCCCTCTCGCAGTCTGGGACCCCTCGGGAGATAATGACCTGCTGGCTTAGGCCTGCTCCCGGTGGCAGAGGGCAGGCCCAATCCCTAGGTGCAGCCCCTGGTCGGGTTCAGAGCAGGGCCGATTGGGGAGTTGGGGCGCCGCCCCCTGTCATGCACAGAGCAGGGAGATTGGGAGGTTGTGATGCCACCCTCAGTCACGCTCAGAGTAGGGCCGACTGGGGGGTTGGGGCACCGTCCCCTGTCACACTCAAGGTAGGGTTGATGGGGAGGTTGCGGCGCCACCCCCTGTCACGCACAGAGCAGGGCCCATCAGGGGGGTTGGGGCTCTGTACCCTGTCACCCACAGAGCAGGGCCGATCATGGGGTTGGGGCGCTGCCACTGTCACATTCAGGGCAGGGCCGATGAGGAGGTTATGGCTCTACCCTGTCACACACAGAGCAGGGCCGATCAGGGGGTTGGGGCGCCGCACCCTGTCACACACAGAGCCGCAGGGCGATCAGGGGGTTGGGGAGATCCCCCCTATCAGGCACAGAGCAGGGCTGATCAGGGGGTTGGGGCGCCTTCCCCTGTCATGAACAGAGCAGGGCTGATAGGGAGGTTGTGGCCCCGCCCCCTGTCACACACAGAGCCGCAGGGCGATCAGGAGGTTTGTGTGCTGCCCCCTGTCACGCTGATCCTAGTGCTGGGAGGCATATTACCCTTTTACCATATAGGGTAGAGGCCTGGTGCATGGGTGGGTGCCGGCTGGTTTGCTCTGAAGGGTGTCCTGGATCAGGGTGGGGGTCCCCACTGGGGTGCCTGGCCAGCCTGGGTGAGGGGATGATGGCTGTTTGCAGCTGGTCACACACCCTTCAGGGTGGGGATCCCCACTGTGGTGCCTGGCCAGTCTGGGTGAGGGGCTGAGGGCTGTTTTCAGGCTGGGGGTGACTGAAGCTCCCAACCGCTCCTTTTCTTCTTTTTTCTTTTTTTATTCTGGGCCAACTTTAGCTTTGAGGCTTGGCTCCAGCTCTTAGGCCTCCGCGGCTGAAAGTAGGTTTCTGGCCTTTGCTTACAATGTTGCAATCCTGCTGGCTGAAGCCCATGGACTAAAGCAGGTTTCTGGGGTTTTGTTTAGCTTCTATATTTGTTACATAGTTGCTTAGAGTTGCAGCTCAGAGGCCTGCAGCGGCAGGCGGGGAACGTTGGAGTCCTCCGTCACTGAAGCAAGCAAGCCTCATGTTAGTTTCAAGCTGCCTGGCTGCCAGCTGCCATCTTGGCTGGCAGTTAATTTGCATATTGCCCTGATTAGCCAATGGGAAGGGTAGCGGTCGTACGCCAATTACCATGTTTCTCTTTTATTAGATAGGATATTTATATCTATTTATTGACCTTGAGATATATCTATTTATAATAACTTCTCTAAAAATCCCATCTAGTAGATTTCTACTTGTACCTCATTTGCCAAAACTGATCACATGACAACCCCAGGCTACAAGGGAGTGGCTTTCTTTCTGGTGTTTTTTTCCCTTCCAGTTTTACTGACATATAACTCACACACAGCCCTGTGTGAGTTAAGGTGTACTGCAGAATGACTTGACATAGGTGAATTTATAGTGAGACCCACTATAAGTTTAGTTAATATCCATCTCCTTATATAGTAACAAAAACATTTTTTTTTCTTGGGATGAGAACTTTTAGAATATACTTTTTAGCAACTTTCAAATATAGCAGTGTTAACTATAGTTATCACTTTGTGCATTGCATCCCCAGTACTTATCTTATAATTCGGAGTTTGTGCTTTTTAACCATCATCATCAATTCCCACAGCCCTAATTCTGTCTTTGGTGACCATAAATCTGATTTTTTGTGTGTGTGAGTTTGGTGGCTTTTTGTTTTTGTTTTTTATTCCACATATAAGGGATTTCATATAGTATTTGCCTTTCTCTCATTTATTTTACTTAGCATAATATCCTCAGGGTTCACCTCAGGTTGTAAGTGGCAGGATTTCCTTCTTTTTATGACTGAATAGTATTTCATTATGTGTGTATCTCTATCTCTATCTCTATCTCTATCTCTATCTCTATCTCTATCTCTATCTCTATCTCTATCTCTATCTCTATCTATCTATCTACCTATCATCTATCTATCTCCATTTATTAATAAACACCTAGGTCATTTCCATGTCTTTGCTATTGCTATTGTAAATAATGCTGCAATCAACACAGGCAGATATCTGTTCAACATAGTGATTTAGTTTCCTTTGGATATATACCCAGAATTGCTAAATTATATGGTAGTTCTATTTTTAATTTTTTTGAGAAGCTCCCTATTTGTTTCCATAGTGACTATACAAATTTACACTCCCACCTCCTCATGAGCATTGGTTATCACTTGTCTTTTTGATGCTAGTCAGTATAATAGGTGTGAGGTGATACCTCATTGTGGCTTTGATTGCATTTCCCTAGTGATTAGTGATGTTGGGCACCTCTTCATGTGCCTATTGGCCATTTGAATATATTCTTTGGAAAAAATATATGTTCAGGTCCTTTGTTCATTTTTAAAAATAGGTTATTTGGTTTTTCGCTATGAGTTGCATGAGTTCTTTGTATATTTGGGCATTACCCCCTTATCAGATATATGATTTGCAAATATTTTTTCCCATTCCATAGGTTGCTTTTTCATATTATTGATGGTTGCTTTTGCTGTACAGAATCTTTTTAGTTAGATGTAACTTAGTGAGATGTAATTAGTTATTTTTTTCTTTTGATGTTTGTGCTTTAGGTATCAAATTAAAAAATCATTGCCAAGATATTGAAGGAGACCAAAGTTTTGCCACTCCAAAATATGACTTTTAAGATATTGATTTTAAGCTGGCTATTCAGAAATAATAGAGCAGTGTAGTATTCCATTGTGTAGAATTTTTTAATCCACTCATCTGCTGACGGGCACTTAGGCTGTTTCCAAATCTTAGCTATTATAAATTGTGCTGCTATGAACATAGAGGTGCGTATATCCTTTCTGATTGGTGTTTCTGATTTCTTGGGATATATTCCTAGAAGTGGGATTACTGGGTCAAATGGGAGTTCCATTTTTAACTTTTTGAGGAAACTCCTATTGTTCTCCACAGTGGCTGCTCCAGTCTGCATTCCCACCAGCAGTGCACAAGTGTTCCTTTTTCTCCACATCCTCGCCAGCACTTGTCATTTGTTGATTTGTTGATGATAGCCATTCTGACAAGTGTGAGATGGCACCTCATTGTCATTTTGATTTGTATCTCTCAGATGATTAGTGACTTTGAGCATGTTTTCATATGTCTGTTGGTCTTCTGTATGTCCTCTTTTGAGAAGTGTCTATTTAAGTCTTTTGCCCATTGTTTGATTGGATTATAGAAGAAGGTAAAGATTATTAATCTGCCTCCTGAGCAGTGGGCAGATTACACACCATCTACAACTTCCTTTTGTTAAGTTGTATGGAATACTACACTGCTGTAAAAAGGAAGGAACTCTTACCATTTGTAACAGCATGGTTGGACCTGGAGAGCATTATGCTAAGCGAAATAAGCCAGCAAGAGAAAGAGAAATATCACATGATCTCACTCATTTGTGGAATATAAAGAACAATGTAAACTAATGAACTGAAACACAGCCAGAGACATAGAAGCATTGAACAGACCGTCCAACCTCAGAGGGAAGGGAGGGGTGGGAGTGGGGGGTGAGAGATCAATCCAAGGACTTGTATGCATGCATATGAGCATAACCAATAGACACAGACAATAGGGGGTTGAGGGCATGTGCTGGGGGTGGGAGCGTAAAACTGTCATTATTTGAAGTAAAGAAGTAAAGGAAGAAGTAAAACTGTCATTATTTGAAGATGACATGGTACTGTGTGGTATATAGAGAATCCTAAAGATTCCACCAAAAAAACCTGCTAGAACTGTTAAATAAATTTAGTCAAGTAGCAGAACACAAAACAAATATCCAGAAATCAGTTGCATTTTTATACATCAATAATGAACTATCAGAAAGGAAACTAAAAAAACAATCCCATTCATAATTGCTTAAAAAAGAATGAAATACCTAGGAATAAACTTAACCAAGGAGGTAAAAGACCTGTACTCAGAAAATAATCAGACACAGAAGAAAGAAACTGGAGAAGATACAAATAAGTGGAAGCATATATCATGTTCACAGATAGGAAGAATTAACATCATTAAAATGTCCATACTACCGAAAGCAATCTACAGATTCAATGCAATCCTTATTAAACTACCAATGGCATATCTCACAGATCTAGAACAAATATTCCAAACATTTTCATGCAACTACAAAAGACACCAAAAAGCTTCAGTAATTTTTAGAAAGAACAAAGTTGATATCACATTTACTGATATAAAACTATACTATAAGCCCATAATAATCAAAACAGCATGGTACTGGCATAGAAACAGACCTATATATAAATGGAACAGAATACAGGGCCCAGAAATAAACCCATGCCTTTATAGTCAATAAATATTTGGCAAAAGAGGCAAAAACATACAATGGGTAAAGACAATCTGTTCAATAAATGTTGTTGGGAAAATTGGACAGATACATTTAAAAAAATGAAACTAGTCCACCTTCTTACTCCATACCCAAGAATAAACTCAAAATGGATTAAAGACTTAATAATAGGGGTGCTCTCCCTCCCAGGAGCATACTCCCATCTTTCTCCTCTCCTCCTCTTCCAACAAGACTTACATGTTAAACTCAAAATCATGAAAATCCTAGAAGAAAACATAGCAAAATCTTAGACATTTCTCCTAGCAATATTTTTTCCTGATATATTGCCTTAGGCAAGGAAAACAAAAGAAAAAACAAACAAATGGGACTACATAAAACTAAAAAGTTTTTGCACAGCAAAGGAAACCATCAACAAAATGAAAAGACAACCCACTGAATGGGAAAACATATTTACCAATGATAATCTGATAAGGGGATAATATCCAAAATTTATAAAGAACTTTAAAAACTCAACACCAAAAAAATTAAATAATCCAATTAAAAAGTGGGCAAAGGACCTGAATAGACATTTCTCCAAAGAGGACATACAGATGGCCAATAGACATGAAAAAATCGCCAACATCACTAATCATCAGAGAGCTGCACATTAAAACCACAATGAAATATCACTTCCCACCTGTCCTCAATAAATCAACAAATAACAAGTGTTGGTGAGGATGTGGAGAAAAGGGAACCCTCGTGCATTGTTGGTGGAAATGTAGACTTGTGCAGCCACTGTGAAAAGCAGTATGAAGTTACCCCAAAATATTAAAAATGGAACTGCCTTATGACCCAGTGATTCCACTTCTGGAACTATATCTGAAGCTATCTGAAACACTAATTCAAAAGAATATATGCACCCCTATGTTCATTGCAGCATTATTTATAATACCCAAGATTTGGAAGCAGCTAAGTGTCCATCAGTAGATGAGTGGAGAAGGAAGAAGAAGAAGGAGAAGGAGAAGGAGGAGGAGGAGGAGGAGGAGGAGGAGGAGGAGGAGGAGGAGAAGAAGAAGAAGAAGAAGAAGAAGAAGAAGAAGAAGAAGAAGAAGCAGCAGCAGCAGCAGCTGTGGTATATTTACACAATGGAATACTACTCAGCTGTAAAAAAGGAAATCTTACCCTTGCAACAGCATGGATGGACCTGGAAAGAGCATTATGCTAAGTGAAATAAGCCAGTCAGAGAAAGACAAGTACCATATGACTTCATTCATATGTGGAATCTAATGAACAAAATAACAATCAAAATAGAGACTCAAACTCACAGATAGAGAGCAGGCTGACAGCTATCAGAGGGGAAGGGGGTGGAAAGGCTGGGTGAAAAGGTGAAGGGGTTAAGCAAAACAAACAAACAAACAAACAAACAAACAACAACAACAACAAAATTCATAGGCACAAACAACAGCATGGTGATTACCAAAGAGGAAGGGTGGTGGGGGGAGGTAGAAGGTAAAGGGGAGAGAAATGGTGATGGAAGGAGACTTGACTTGGGGTGATAACATACAATACAGTATACAGATGATGTATTGTAGAATTATACACCTGAAACTTATAAAATTTTATTAACTAATCTCACCCCAATACATTCATTAAGAAAAAATTCCCCAGAACAATTTGGAATCATTCCTGGCTGTATGGCAGTCAGGCGTGGGTTTCTACACCTCACAGAGACTCTGGGATCTGCCTGACATCCTTTAATAACTTTCTTTATAGATTCAACTAGGGGACTCAATTCTATTGTCCATTTCAAGAACTACTTCCACCCAGTGGTGATGAGGCAGTGTCAGAATTAAGAGCACAGTCTGAATTCAGACAGACCTAGGACTGAAACTTGACCTAGCTGTTAGCTAGCCATATGCCTTGGACAATTTACTTAATGTCACCAAGTCTCAGTTCTCACATGGATAAATAAAATCTATCACATTGGGTTGTTCAGAAGATTGAAAAGAAAATGTTTGGAAAGAATTTAGCACAATGCCTGGCATATAGTTGGCACTCAGTAAATGAAAGGGCAATTATTCCAGAGAGGTATGCATGTATTTTTCCTTAACCTGTTAGATTATTTCAAAGTTTTTTTCTGTGATAAAGATGCAAACTCAGAGGCTGGGAATGGCTGGAGGTCAAAGCTCCTCCTGGAGAGGGAATTTCTACCACGAGACATTGGGAATCCTGGAAGCCCCCAGGGCCCAGTGCTGCCTCTCCAGAGCGAGATGGTCTTTCTACACTGGCCTTGGACTTGGCCACTGGCTCTAAATGGTTAATGCTGCAGGGAACCTGAAGTCAGTAATTTGGATGGAACAGGGGTAGAAGAATAAAAAAAATAGTATCAGACATGACTTCAGTGAGACTTTTGCAAAGATATCACTTTATTTCATGTAATATGCAAACAGCCTCTGCTTGATGCATCTCTGTTCTTTCATCATACATTTTTCCTTAGTGTTTCCATTTGTCATGCTGGCCTCCCACTCCATTTGGTCCAAATATCCTCTTTGGTTATTTCTGGTTCAGCTGTTTAGAACATGCTGATTTATGGTGCCTTTGCAGCAATATGTGGTAGGGGACTGAGCTGCCAAATGCAATGGGAAACATTTGCAACCAGCAGAATGGTCTTAACTATGGTGCCATCTTTCTGCTGTCTAAAGGTGATATGATGCAGGAAGGAATCTCAGACTAATGAAAAGAAAGAAAAATCCAGACAGGCAGGGTGATTGTTTTGAAGACCCTATGTTGGTTATACAAAAAACAATACATTCCCAAATTGATTGTACTTAGCTGGGGAAAACTAGACCAATTCAGATGACTTGCGGGAACTCTGACAAGCTTTGTGCAAATGGCCTCACTTAAGAGTGAAATCACATGTGGGGTCAGAGGACTTGTTTGCCTGCATGCTCCACATGCCTCATTTTATTGACTCATTTGTTCTAATAACTCCTGGGTTCAACCTCATCCTTCCAGCCCTCCCTAATTCCAGAGGTAATATATCTTCCCAAATAGAGTAAATTAATATTAATTTTGTTTTAAGATTTTATTACATTCTTTGACCTGTTTGAAAATGTCACAGATCTAACTTTATAAACTGCCTGATCTGTGATGAGTGTTAAAACACCTGTGCTTTGTGAACCTCCATAGCAGTGGTTATCAACCTTGGCTGCACATTGGAATCACCTGGGAATCCTTTTAAAATCCTGATTTCTGGGCCGCATCCTCTGGAAATTCTGTTTCTTTGTTATGGGGTGGGGCCACAACATTAGTAACAAAGAAACAGAATTTTCAGAGGATATTAAAAAGATTCCCAGGTGATTCTAATGTGCAGCCAAGGTTGAGAACCACTGCTCCATAGGGTACTGTGGACATGTAAATACTTTCTCCCCGCTTTAAAACAAAGGGTGCAGAGTGTTTTAAGGGTGCTGACGGCACAGGAGTGAGTCAAGGCCTCTCAGGAGGATTGGGGTCCCTACCAAGGCATCACCCCGCTCTCTGAGGCCACAGCAATGAGGAGCTCTGGGAGCTTTCAATTTCTTCCACCCTTCTTGACATTCGTCTTATCCTCTAGTTATTTCCATTTCTTCCCTCCTTCTGCTCCAAATATCAAAGTGGTGGGAAGAATTCAGCTCTTGATTGGGGGTGGAGAAAAGGCAGAGATGCATTCTTGTTCCTTCTTTTATTCACCCCAAATCAGGAAGGCAAGGAGCCCTTCAGTCCCCTTGCCCAGGGCCCCGGCTTGCAGAGGGTAAAGCTGGTCTACTTGTCAAATTATAAGTATGACCAAGACATTTCAAGTGGGACTCTGTGGCCCTCAGGGTACTGACCATGCCTGGGCCTGAACTTCTGTGTAAGTGACCTTCATAGAACCAGGTATTTCCTTTGTTATCATGGAAGGCAGTCATGCTCCTAAACAGGCACATTCCTGCTTCCCTCTCATACAGCAGGACTTTCCTTTTTAAAAGGAGGCTGTATAGCTAGTCTTCTTAATGACCATAATTAAGTCATGGGAATAGAATTTTAATAGAATCTGCTTATAACTTCTGAAATCTGAATTTAGTTCCAAACAATTATATGCTACTCTTATCAGGTTTTTCCATCAGATTCATTTAGCTATTGTGTTTGAGACAAACAGTGCTATGAATTGCACTGACAATGGAATATGTGAATAAGTAAATAAAACACGTTAATCTCTTATTAAGAAAACAATGATGATGAAATAGTAACAACACAGGCTACAGTGGATATTGCTGATTTAATAATTCCTGTGTGGGGGGAACTTAGCTTAAGAATGTTTCTGCTTGGAAGAACTTGTTCGCATTTTGTTCTTGAAATTTTACCCCTGTTTAAACCCAGCTCAGTTGTTACTTTCATAGGAGTGACTGTCTGTTTCTCTTCAAGAAAAGAGTTCTCACGTCACATGTCACACCGGGCTCTACTTTCTAGACATCTGTGTGTGGTTTCACTTTACCTGCTGCCTCATCAACTCCTTAGGGGAGAATCCCTTACATACAACTTCACCTGTTCTGTTGCAACTTAACAATACTCAGTATATTTATTTTTAAAAAAAAGAAAGAATGAATGAGGACACTCTATTATTTGCTAGCTGTGTGATCTTAGGCAGCATCTTATAATCTTTGTGCTTGTTTCTTCATATATAAAATGGTGACAACTGTGATCTTACACATTTAAGATTAAATGAGATAATGTGTGTCAGTAGCCTAAGGCCTGGCACATTGAGTTCTCAATAAATGTCAGCTGTTGATTTTAATGTTAGTAACATGGACTATATTTTTCAGTAGGTTCTTTGAGGTAGGGTGGTTTCTTTGCTGATCAGGGACATAGTGTTAAATGAAGGATGGAGATAATCAACAGCACCTCATAAAAGCAAAGTAACAGCAATAAAGCTAAAGTAATTTCAACTGCTAAAATAATGCTGCAAGTTCTATATACAGTAATGGGCAAGATTCCAGAAGGGCCCAATGTACTCTCAAACGTACATTTAGCACATAAAAATACAACTCAATGTCATTAAAAATTTAATCAATGAACAAGATAATCATGTCTCTTATCAAGTGCATATATATTATGCTGGTGGTCCTATGATAGCATGCCTTTTATAGGGGTACTTTGGATATTGATAGATGGTCCAGGAAGGCCTTTTAGAGTAGATGGCACTTAAACTGAGACCAAAAGGATAAGAAGGAGATATGGGATCAAAAAGTAGGGAGAAGAGTGTCCCAGGCCAAAGGGACTGCAGGTGCAAAGATTGTGTGGTGTGTTCAACTATATGCAGGGAGTCTGGTGGGATTGGAGCATAGTGAGTGAGGTGGAGGGGTGGGGGGTGGGGGTGGGGGTAAAGGCAGAGGAGCCAGATCATACAGGGCTTTGAGGCCTGGGGACAGGCCAGTGTATTTTCAGTTCAAATGCAATGGGAAGCCACTGCAGGACTTTAAGGGGGCAGTGACATGATGCAATGCACAGATTTCATCACCTTCTACTAGGCTGTGCATGCACCGCCAGCTCTTGCAGCATTTGTCTTGTAGGAGGGAGGCTCTTCACTGCACTCTTTCAGGGGGCTCTGAGCTGCAGGTGTGCTGTGAGGGAAGACCAGAGCATAGAGCATAGAGGTGGCAGCAGCCCTTGAATCCCCTCTGTCACCCTGTGGTCACACTGCTGGGTCTGCACCACATCTCCCAGTTACCTGGTGCTGGAGAGTCTGCTAGTTTTCCACTTGATTTCAAAAATAAGTAAATATTGCACAGCCAGTCCACAGATATGGTGAAAATACAAAGCAAATGACAGAGTTAGGGACCTGCAGCTCTAGGCAATGGCTGCAGCTATGAGAGAGGTTTTCAGGGCCCAGCCCGATCCAGGAGGACTGTTTGCTATACATGTGGTTTGGGAGGGACAGAAGGCCAGCCCCGAGGGAAATTTTGGAAGCTGACAATGGGAAGGATTTTCAGTCTTAGGCAAAGAAACAGGTCAAACACCTGCACTCCCAGCCCAATTTTGAAAGACTATAATTCTAACCTGGCAAACATTAAAGAAAGCAAGTAAGTGTGTTCACATCATTTCAACATTCCTTTTCAAACACGTGGACTTAAGGCAGCTATGTTTGAAATCCATTCAGTTTGTATTTTTCCCAAGAGTTTTGTGGGTATAAAGTTTAAAAATAGCTGTGTATACATAGGATATCTATGGGGAAATGTGGATAAATTCTAGGTTGGAAAAGGTTTTGTGACCAAGTGCCCTAATGTTTAGCTCTAGATATTTGTAAAGAAAATAAAACACAAACGGTTCAGGTAAATACGGACTTACCCAGCAAGGGCCTGGAGGTTTCTTCCCTCCACACAACTTCTCCCTCTCACCCAGGAAGTTGGAATGGAATAATTGTGCCGCAGGCAAGTACATCCCTCCTGCACTCACTTATTTAAATCTTATCTATCAAGGTACTGCTTTGGACTAAGGACTAGTTTATAATCTGCCTGGATAGATAAGCCTTGTCCCTAAAAAACTACAAGACAAAGTAGCCTGTGATCTGTCCTGAGTCAGGGACAACCTAGTGCTCGCACACTGCAGTGGGGGAAGGGTAGCCAGGCAGGCCTCCTGAGGGAGGTGGTGCTGCTGAGGGCTTCAGTGGACAGTAGGGTTTTGATGGACGGAGAGTTGGAGAAATACCTGAACTTTGGCACATGGGTGGGAAGGTAGGTATGTTTAGTGGAGAATTAAGCGGCTGTTTGGCTGGAGTGCAGAATAGTAAGTGAATGTGAATGATGAGAGAGAATACACCATTAAAGAACTGAGAAACCCAGAGGAGAAGGAGCTGGTCCTTTCTCGTGTGTGTTGGTAGGTTGTTGTGGGTCATGATTTGGGGGCACAGGGAAGCCAGACCTGTACAGTGTGGGGTACGTGCAGGTGGCTGAAAATTCAGGTCTGGCCTGCAGGAAGGAGAGAAAGGAAGGCCAGCACATACCCATTTGAAAGCTCCAATGTTTACCAAATCTGATAGCAAAGGCTGGGATGGACCCAGAACAAAATGTGACCGGGCAGAGTTCCCGGGGACGGTCACATGTGGTTGGGTCACAATCCCGAGCCTGCTGCCAGGTGTCCGGGAGCGCCCACCTCCACAGGTGCTGCCAGTTCACTGCGCCCGGCAAGGACAGAGCTGGCGGGGAGCACTCCCAGGGAGCCCAGGCCAGAGCTGGGGGCTCTGACACTGACCGGAAGAGCACAGGGGTCACTCCGGGTCTGCAGAGCCAGCTCAGGCGATGAACACAGGCCCAGACTGCCACTGAGCTTATGGCCCAGAGAATTCAGAGCCCTGGGCTTGGGGTGAGTTACTTGTACTGGGCATAGGAGGCTAATTTTGCGGAAGTGGAACATAATTCTTAGAGTGGAAATAGGACGAGGAGTCTCCCTGCTGCACAAATCAGTGTCTTCTGTTGTGCCAGGTGCATTTTCAGTTGTCAGACCATTTCCAAGGGCAGAGGACTTGGCAGTAAATCCATGCTACTCACTAGCCTCTTCTTGTTTCTTACCTCACTAGAGTCAGACACATCTCATGTGATAGGAGGAAGCCTGAAGGGATAATGAACAGTCTGGCCCTGGTTGAATAGGGGACAAGACCAGCTGCTAAGAGAAGTGCAAACCAAGGTTTAGGGGGCATTGAGAACTTGACACAGGCTTGGACAGGAGAAGCCTTTAAGAGTGGACGAAAATTGCCCAAATAGCCGTGGATTGGTGGAGTGAATGGGAGTGACTCAGCACAGGTGCCTAACAGCTATGGGTGGAAACTGGGCTACTGTGCCTGGGGAGGAGGCATCAGAAGGCCAGAGGGAAAGAGGTGCAGAGGCTACAGAGGCAGGTGAAATGGCCAGCTGGCGCTCCAGGTGGGGCAGGCAGATCTAGAAGCCAGAGGAGAGGTGTGGGGAGCAGGGGGACAGGGGGATGGCGGAGAGAGGGGAGGGATTGGTGGGGAGGGAGGGTGGTTAGGGAAGGGCAGCTCAGAGTTAGAGAGCTAGGAGGCGCAGCCCTGGGTGGTAACAAGCACTCAGGTCTGGCTTTGCTGGTGGAGGCTTGAAATGGAGGAAAGAAAATATCCAGGGAGGTTGAGGGTGTGATGTTGGAAAGATGATTCCCTCTTGGGTGAAGTTCTGTCCAGACAGACGGTTGAGAGGTGGTGGTAGAATAGCTAGCTGTCAAGAGCACGATGAAGCCAAACCTGTCTGCCACCCACACAGGGCATCTGTAAAGGGGACGAGAGCCTGCTGGGCAGAGCATGTGCCGTCCCACAGCCTGAGGGAAGAAAAAACATCAACCTTTATTAAATACCTGCCATGTTGCAGGCAGTATAGGAACTTTTGCACAAGTTATATCATTTAATTTTTGTAATGACCCTTGAATGTTGTCCATATTTTACACATGATAAAACAGAGGCTCACTGGGAGGGGTGGGGGCGGGGTGGAGGGCATCAATGGGGGAAACAGGGGGACACCTGTAAAGATTTAACAATAAAGATTTTTTTTAAAACACACCAAAAGACAGAGGCTCTGAGAAGTGAAATAACTTACCCCAGGTTCATAGTGAGTGGAGTCAGAATTGGAAGCCAGATCTATTTGAAGCCAAAATCTGAGATTCCATGTAACTGTAGCAGAGGTTAAGCCCAGCAGATCCACCAGGAGGGTTATACAATCTACAGGTAAGTGGGAAACAGCAATGATGATTATAGGAGGGTAGTTCCACGAGGGAGGGATTGTCTCTCCCATTCAATGCTAGGTTCTCAGCACCTAGCCCACTGCCTCACACACAGTGGGACTCAATATGCTTGCTGAATGAATGATAAGCAAACATACTCAGGGCAATGAAGAAAGCGGTGCAGGGACCAAGATTCCTAAAAAGTTTCGAGAATGTCAGTGAGAGGCGGAAGGAGGGAATCTGGAAGAGCTTCCCGAGTCCTGAAGCCTCTTACCTGGGGAGGTTAGGGACCTGGAGTTGACATCCAAGCAGGGAGTGGATGCGGATGCAGACGGAGCGCCATCGGGAGCGCCATCCATGTGGACTCTCCGGAGGAGCCTCTCGTTTCCCAGGAGGATGTCAGTCTTACCGCCTGTTTCCCACTTGCCAGACTGTTCAGAGTTGGCCTCAAGAGATCAGAGGAAGCCAGCCCCCAGGCTTCTGACGAGGGTGAAATTTCCCTCTACCGATGGTGCTGCCGGAGATGTCCAGGGAGGCTCGTCCGCAGTGCACGGCTGTGTTCCCTCCCCCAGGTCTTTTAAATTCATCCTCCAATCTAGAAAGCTACCAACTTGGACTATATTAAGAGAAAATCCTTTGGGGAAAATCCCCTCCTCAGAAAGTGATTTTAGAACTCTGTGCTGAGAAAAACTTGGTTTCCATTGAGAAAGGGCATTGAGGCAACTTCAATCACAATGAAGTAAGGTGCCGCTAGATTCTCCAATCACAAATGAAAACGACTGAGCTACTCGTGTTTCCCTTTTTGCTTTGGCTTCTAGGAAATTCATCCGCAGCAGTTACATTTTTCTTTACAGTTGGCTTATTTATGAACATTTTTCTTAGCTCTGATTTTCTATTTCTATCGTCCTATGTCATTGCAGTATCAGTTGCCTCAATGCCTTGTAGAAACAGCTTGATGCAGAATAGTGAACCGAAAGTGCCTCCCTCCTGTTCATCCAGGTGGAGTCTTCAATAAAAAGGGAGGGCAGCTGCTGACCCTCCTGGGCATGGTGGCCACCAGGTGGCACCAAAGCTTTCCCACAGCCATCTTCAGCGAGGCGATTTGGCCTGAAAGTGTTTCTACTCTGTTTCTTGAGCTGCCACACATGCATTTTGAGTGGCTCCTGACCAAAATGCACTGGGGACTGAGCAGAGCTGACCTAAGTCTAGCTGGCTTCGTTCAGGCGTTCAGCTTATAAGATCAATGTTTCAAATGGGGCAGGGCGACTGCCAACCAGATCAGGCCCGTGGGGGCTATGCCACTTCTCGGAAGCAGCTGTTTTTCTACACCATTTGAGGCAACTGGAAGTGGGACCTCATCACAAACGGAGAGTTTAGGGAGGGTGCCATAGGGGAAAGGGAGGGGAAGGGGCCTTTTCAGCTTCACCAAATGTTCTGGTGACTTCTGTTTGAAATGAATATCTTATTCGTAATAGTGGCCACATAACTGGACAATAGTTAGCACCCTTTTAAAATAGAAACTGCTAAAAAGACCCAGCTGTGCTGACATTACCATCCATTTTTGCCTGTTATTCACTCTGATAAATTATGTCATTTAAAATCATTTGTATTTAGGCCTCTGTGCCCAAGAGGAGATAAAAGCCTTCAGTAGAAGTTGGAAGAATGTAATTATATGAAAATCTTTAAACTCTGGTTCTTGACCCCTCATGAATTGATTTGTTATAATTGTGACAAAAGGTGTTTCCTTTGAGAATCCATGTTTATTCCTGTTGATTTCTCTTGTTATTTTCTCAAGCCTCTGCAGTACCTCATCAATAGTATTTCCAGAGGATTAAAGGGTAGTGGAACCCCACTAGTCAGAAGGAGGCATTTGTGTCCAAATCAGGCACAGGGAGCAATGTGGCCTTGGGCAGAGAGATGGAAGGTGACTCTTCAGCTATTCCCACTGCTCTCCTGAAGTTCAGTCCTGGGATCACTGGCCAGAACTGGTCATTGATGCTGCTCTGTTAGGGAGAGGAAACTCTCCAGTTAATTTGCCTTTAAAAGTCTCTTCCAGGAATTCTGAGTCTACTCAGGCACCTTGTACCTGATGGATTGGAGAATTCATTCATCTACAGAAAGCCTGGGAGGGGGATAAGAAGATATCTACATTTCTTACGATTTCCTTGGAGCCGAAGACATCAGCTATGAACTCGTATGTCTTCCTGCTGAAGGTGAACATTTGTTCTCACCTGGAATGCACTGGATAGTCCAATAGACTCCCATGTGACTGTTCCTCTGCTGTTGGGTCCCTCAGCTCAAGAAGCATCCAGCACTACAGTCCATTTAGTATAGCCACACGTCAGCCCTCCCACCATCCCAAAAGCCTCTTTGGTGGCTCCCCACCCACCTGCATGGTGACCCAAGTGGAGTGACCCAAGATGAGTGCTGTAGGGCTCAACAGGCCAGTCAGGGACTGCCCTGAGAGACGGATGATCTTTAATGCAGGTACTAGGTGTTTAGGGTAGGCCACAGTGGGACCGTGAGCAGTAATTTTGGGGAGTCTTATTAGGAAAAGAGGCAAATAAGGATGGGCTGTGAACCTGACAAGGGCACTTACTAACACTGCCCTCCGGGGCAAGCTGGGGAAAATGCAAGGCCAACAAGAAGAAACTGGGTCCCATTAAATGACCAAAAAATTAGGAATCAGATCTAGATTTCCTATATCACAGAACTTAATTCAGAAGAGATATAATTTACAAGACAACCTCAATGTTATTAAATTGAACAAATTTATTGAGCACCTACAATATGCCAGCATCTATCACAACAATAATAATCCAAGAGTCGGATCCACCAGTGGGTGTCAGGAACTCCCCCCGCCCAGGGAGGGGGGGGGGAAGGTTAGTGTATGACCAGAAATGGAAGCGAGGGCTCTGCCAGTAGAGTCTCTGTGTCTCCTTCTCCACACAGTGACTGCCGTTTCTGACCATAGCTCTGGAGGGGAGCGGGAGGGCGGCCTGAATGTGGTCTGTGGGGGGCTTCCCTTTCCTTCTCTCTGTTATGGGGGCACCTTGCATGTTCTGCTCTTGAACGGTGCTGCTCACATCCCTTGGGGTCAGCTGGTTGAATGGACTGTGCTGAGGGTGGGTCACTGAAGAAGGGTGGGTCCAGAGAGCATCAGAGTTGGGCTCTCGGCAATTCTAGGGATGCATGCAAATACACTAAACTAAGGGTACCAATTAAGGATGAAGACAGGAGGAGACAGCACTTGGCAGTTGGCCTCATTGATTTTTGTTACTCCTGAGCTGGCCCACTGTTCCTTGTAGGCTGAGTTTCTCCTCCTCCCTAAGGTCAGCCTGTCGCTCTTCATCATCAGCTACTGATTGTGAGTCACATTCCTGGGCAGGAGCTGGACAGCTCGTGGCTTTCTAGGAGTCATCTCTGCAGAAAAAGCCCCTCACTACTCTGCGCCCTGTGGTCCTGCAGCCATCCGCGTGACCCGAGGAGCCTGCTTTCTTGGCCTCATGCACCACAGCAGCAGGAGACTGCAGACCTAGATTCTTGCTGTTGACTGTGGCTGGGGTCTTAAATCAACCTCAGTCTAGCACAAGGATTGGCAAACTATAACTCTTGAGCCAAATCTGACCCTCCACCTGTGCTTGGAAATAAAGTTTTATTGGAACTCAGTCATGCCCACTCATCGACATATTGTCCATGGCTGCTTTCATGCTACACTGGCAGAGTTGAGCAGTTATAATAGAGAGCATTTGGCTAGCAAAGCTCACTGTATTTATTATCTAGCCCTTTCCAGAAAAACTTTGCTCACTCCTGGTCTAGAATTATGAGACCATATTTTTATTTACTTAAGCTGGAGCAGAATGTTGTATATCGGAGTCCTGGGATATCCAGGATGTTTGGGGGAAGATCTAAGGCTTTCATTGACAGGATGGCAGGCATTGAGGCTTCAGTGCAAGTCTGATGATTGGCCACAGCTGCCTGGAAGGCTGTGTGGAGAAGGATCCCAAGGCTGTGTCTGGACTGGGGTGGGCGCTTCCAGAGAGTTGAAAACGGGCTGTGCTAATGTAGGCAAGGAGCACCAGACTGAGAAATAAACAAGGAAAATACATGCTCTTCTTCCCCAAAGGTAAACGGCAACCACCGACAGCTCGGCATTGCCCCACGCCTGCACTTGGCATTGCTGAGGCTGGAACTGTAAATGTGCCCTTATTGGAGTGGGAGAGAGGTGAGATTAAATACCATTCACATGGTGACAGAAGCAGACAACAGTCCGGAAGGGCCACGGTCAGGGGAAAGCTCCAGCTTCAATTAAGGCGCCTGGCACTCCGGCAAGGCCAGCACCGCAACTGTGTTTGTTCAGGGGGCACTGCGTGGAAAGCTTCCTAGTGTGCAACCCAAATGATGGTTAAAATGTTAAAGATGAAAAGACAAGGTGACAATGCATATTTGCTAGAGAAAGTGGTATACAATATGGGTCCTGCCATTTATATAGGTATATACATAGACAGCCCTTAGACTGCAGGTTTTAAAACTGAAAAACCCTAAGACTGCCTACCCAGTCAACATCCTATTATTCTGTAATTCCAATGAACGATTCATCCTCAGTGGTCCAAATAAATCCAGGTGCGGGAGTGGCCTTCTGTGGCCCTCACTTGCTACAGTGAATGTGCTAGTATTATCGAAAGGTGAATACAAATCTAGATTTTGGAACTGAAATCAGATTTTAAATGCACCAAGAGTCTGCTACTCATGCTAAATCCTTATAAAGCTTATTAGCCACTTTAGTGTAAATCCAGATTTTTGGACGTTGCAAGACATTTAAGTGTGGTATGACTGTAGCCTGATTGATGTTTACAGCTGTCTTATCAAGCTGACTTTTTCATTCTAAGCACTACTTGGAAATTATTAGGGTCACTGCTCCCTGGTAACATAAATCTATCTGGGAAATCCAGGGTTGTACATTGTTATTGTGCACTAATTTCTCACACAAGTCACTCAGTATCTTTCCTACAGTCAACATTTTGGCTTTAATTGTTCTTTCTTCACAGCATGAAAAATGGCCAAATCAGCTCTGGCTGACTAGGTTTTTTTTTCCACTTCAAGTAATTGTATGAAGCATTTAAAGTGTGTAAATGCACTAAACCATATCTCAAATGGAACTGAGTAATTCAAAAAATATATTTTATGACTTAAGTTATTGGCATAAAAATGCCAGTATTTTTCCACCTAGTCCCTAGAGTGGGTGGCATGGCGAACAGGGGGCTGGGATAGATAACTAGGTTCCAGACAGACCTGGGGAAGCTGAGCTTGTGTGAATGAAAACAACAGCATAGAGGGTGCTCAGATATAGAATTCCTCTGTGTCACTGTCCCCGGGCCCGGCCAGTGCTGGGGATGGTGTGATGTGCCTGCCAGTCTGCTCGGTGTCGGGAGCATCGCCAGGGAGCTTGGACGATGACCCTGTGAGGGTGGCGGCACCAGAAGCTGGGGGAGCGGCAACCGCCGTTGCCAAGGAGCTGGAAGGCCCTTCAGCCCAGGAGGTCTCCGTGGTCACCCCACTCCCAGTGGGTAGTGGTCCTTCTCGGGAACCTTTGTGCTTGGAGCAGTGGCTGCCACAGCGTTCGGAGGGGAGGGGTGTTTCCAAGGCGCTAAAGAATCTACTGGGTGCAGAATACGCAGAGACCACGGACAGGTCCGAGGAGGACAGCCGCAGGCCCGTGTCCACATCTGTCTCCTGGGACCCCTCTAAGTCATCAATGGAGAGGAGGTGGCCATGTCTCCACTCCGATGCCCGGTGCCCTGGGGCACCTGTGTTTGAAAAAGACTGTGGTACAGCCCAGGAGGCTGGGTCGGGGTCTTCTGTGGGCAAACAAAACAAGGACTTGCTTCTCTGGAAAGACCAGGGAAGGCCGGGAGTGCTGCTGGCTCCTGTGGCAAATTCCTGCTGGTGCCCAGCTAGCAGGATCGTCTGGCTGGGCCCCAGGCGTGGACTGTCCAGTTGGGGTTGCTGTCCGCTGCCAGGAGGACGGCTCAGTGTGGTGCAGCTCGGGGAAGGCCTGGAGTGAGGTTTCTTCTCCGAGGAGTGGTGAGCTCTGTTGGGCTTAGGAAACTTCTTGTGCACCCTTTGCGCCTGTAGGGGGAAGAGGGCATATCCCACTAGTCACCTGGGAAGGGGATTTATTGTTAAATACATCCTGAAACACACTTTCTCATCATTGGAAACTTCTAGCAAAGTCGTAGCAACCAATTTCATTCTCCAAACTCTAAAGCAAAGACTGAGGTAGCAGGGCTTGGGGTGGTAGCAATCAGGACCTAGGAGGAGACACAGCCGCTGTCACAATAGTGGATAATACTTCAAGTCCACATGCCAGGGACTCAACAATTAGCCACACAATGAGGGCCTGGCTGAGAGGAGGTAAGAATTACCATTAAATGCCCAAAGGATGCCTCAAGGTTCCTCCCCTCTGACCACAGCATTGCTTGGGAGTGTTACTGCCAGAGAGGATGGAAGCATTCCGGATGGGATAAGCACATAGCCCTGAGTGGTTTGGCTCAGGATGGGATACGCACAGACAATCTCAGATCAGATGGACATGGGATTTGACTCCAGTACCTGGGTGATCACAGGACACACCCTAGGGCTGGCCATGTCAGGGTGGTACTAGTAAACCTTCAGTGAGTAAGGGGCTATCAGGCCATTAGCATTTATTTATCTGCTATTAGGAATCTCTTACTGTATATTTTGCCTTTTAGAGACGGCACAGGAAAGGGAGCTGTGACTACTGACTAATCCCTTGGATGCCCCGTAGGGTGTAGACAAGCAGTTGCACCCTTCATGCCTCACCCGTCCTCCTATTCTTCCACCCTCCCTGCAGCTCAGCAGGAAAACGTTTCTGTTGCACAAATCTGGGACCTCCATTCCACCTGGCTCTGCTTCTCTCAGATTCTTCCTCTGGTCTGGCTCAAAGCCCAAGCCTACAGGGCAACCTTACAATGCAAAGTTTCAATTTAATAGCAGATTTAGGGATAGTGGGTCTTGTTCTATTTAGTATAGGATCTGATTTATGAATCCCTGATATAAGAAAAGGGTTCTGACTGCAGCTAACTAAAAGGGATATTTCCTGGCACCCAGCAGGCTAACATACCAGCCCTTCACTAGACACCAAACACCCTGCCTCCCTGTTCAGCAGGAACCTGGTTTTCCCACAGCCACTTGGGAAATTCCGTTCAATGTAATAAACTTCTGATGAAAAGGGGCCACAAACTAAACCTGACAAGCTCAGGGCAGGCCTGCGTGGCAGCCTTACAAACTCAGAGACCTAAAATAACCACAAAGGATAGTCTGAAATTAAACCTTTTTTTAAAAAAACTAAAGGCAGTTTACGGTGGGTAGTCATGTTCTAGGTCAATCTTTACCTTAACTGAACCTATTGTCTTTTTGCATCTACAATAACATCTCTTTGGAATGTCAAAGTAATTTCCCTTTTTCCAGACCCCTCGAAGCACAGGCACTGCTCTGCGGAGACTACAAATCCCCTCATTGTTATTGAATCAATTGTTGACTGTTAACTATCCTGTATCTACTTAAGTAACAGGAGTGTGTGTCTATCATTTTACTTTTAATCCAATCCCAGAGGTTTCCCCATTTTTCTTTCTCCCGCCTCCCTAATCTATCACCAATGGATTTCATGTAACCTACTTACATCTCCTCCTTTGACTGTAATTTTGTACAAGGTGCAAAAACTGCCCTTCTCCGAAGCATTATCTCAATCTGTTGAGATTCTGCTTCCTGGCATTTGTTGACAGTTTGGCTAAAATAAATGCACAAAAATTCTTCCCAGGTTTGAATGTTTCTAACGTTATTACTTGGTATAGTTGGCAGGATTCCAAAGAAGCTCACCCAAGACCATTCTGCAGACCCAGACCTGGTGCTTGGATCCAGAAAAGGCCCATTGTGCCCCGCCGGCTCCCAGCTGCATTGGGTGAACTTGGGTGAGTTGTCTCTTGGATCCAGGACCTTCCCTTGCTTTTGGTAGAGGGTCTGACTTTATTTGAGCTGCTCTTAGAAATTCCTAGAGGTGGCACTAAAGGATAGGAATTGAAACCTGTGGCAGGTTTTGATTGGGCTTTTCAATTAGAATTGCTTTCTGAGAGTCTGAGCAAAAACCCTCCGCTGTATAAATGAGAGCCGAACGAGTTCAGCTCTGAAGATAAAGGGGCACATCCTCCCTCCAGCCCAAATCTCAGGTGTTCTTAGGTTACTAAGAACCTTTGTGGAGGTGTCAGAGGTCATTCCTCAGGACATGCAGGAGCCCCACAGGGAATTTACAACTCAACTGTAATTAAACTAACAGGCTCATCCAGGGGAGCGCCCGTAAGGCTTGGTTTGACAGCGCCCGGTGCCCTTCCCATTGTTTTGGACAGCTGGGAGAGAAACCGAGGCATGTAAGAGGGTTGAATGTAACTCGAGGGGTGAGAGCCTTGTGGAGCTCAACCCATAAGCAGCACACTTTGACCCACTACATAACATCCCTAGAAAATTTTCTCAGAATCTGCAGATATCCAAAGAAAGACTAAAAATAAAATAGGAAATTGTACCTCTAAGGTTGAAATGCCAAGAATCCCAGCCCCCCGTTAATACTCCCACAGGATACATGTACAGTTTGTACAGAATTTCAACTTGCAAGTACCTATAGAAATGGGAAAATTTAACTAAAAATGATATCAGCTTAAAGTGGGGAACTTTTGACACCTCCAAATTGATTATTCTGCATGCTCAATGTGAAAAAGCTGGCTCTAAAATTAACTTGAATGAATGGGAAGCTTATCTTGATGGGAAATTAGAGATTTCTAAGGGATGAACAGATAAAATATCTTCCCTACTGCTGGGATCATATTCAGTCTTTAATTTTTTTAAAAAAATATATTTTTATTGATTTCAGAGAGGAAGGGAGTGGGAGGGATAAATAGAAACATCAATGCTGAGATAGAATCATTGGTTGGCTGCTTCCTGCATGCCCTCCACTGGAGGTTAAGCCCCCAAGCCAGGCATGTGCCCTGACCAGAAATCCAACCATGATCTCCTGGTTCATAGGTCGACACTCTCAACCACTGAGCCACACCAGCTGGGCCATATTCAGTCTTAATTATGTCTCTTCTATATGACCATTCCTTTCATTGATTTCTAAGATCTTTATTTGCCTAATTCCAGATATCTCTTAATCCTATAAACAGACTGATTGACTTATTCTTTCAACAAACATTAACTGCAGGTCTTATATGCAGAACTTCTTAACTGGTGTGTTTAAGCTTTGAATGGGTTATTAAAGGTGTGCCAAGATATTAATCTTTCAAACTAGCAGCCTCTTTAACCACATAAATATTATCATTATCATTTTCAATGTGCTCTTTGATGTGAAAAAGGTCCAGAGGGCCAGGCACAGATAATTTTGAATAAGACATGGTCTTAGCCCCCAACAATGAACAATACAATGTTGAAGTGTAGTAAGGTGAGCCATGATGATAAAGTGAGTAGCAATATATGCGGCATGCTGGGGCACAAAGAAGGAAGTGGTTGATTTTGTAGAGGAGTGAGGCAGCATGGGCAAAGGTAGAAAAAGTTTGCACTGAAAAGTCGTTCTTGGATAAAAGAGCAGAAGTGGAAGAGGTGTTTGCCAGCTGGAGGGCATAGGGACAGCATGAAGGGCAGTCAGGCACAGAAGCAGCCTGAGCAGAGGCTGCAGGCATGAACCAGGAGGAAAGCCCTGAGAAGTGAGAGGAGTCATGTCACGGGGGCCCTGAATCCCAGGCAAATAGAAGCACCTGCACTTTAAAACCTGGAAAGGTTTGAAAGTAAGATGGCCAGCGTTGTGGCAGTGGACTGAAGGAGAAAGGATTAAGTGGGCTAAACAAAAGAGAAAAACATGACATGAGGCTCCTAGAGAAGGAAGTTCCAGACGGACAATGTTCAGTAGTTAAAATGTCTTATCTTATTTTCCCCCTGGGCCTGGGTGCTCCAATGTCGTTTTCTGACTTTTTAAGTATGTCAGCCTGTGACTTCAGAGTTTTATTTGAGGAGCATGCCCTCAGTGAGCAGCTGTGCAGTCTAACTCTGCCTGAAAAAGGAACCTCTGTGGGTATTGCTTCATGAGAAGCAAAAAGCCAAGCTTCCCATGCAAGGAACTGCTAAGGGACATCTGAGTGTTCCCACTGCAAGGGACAGAGAGGTGTGAAATCTGACTTTAAATCAGGAACAACTGGCTGAGGATGAGTACTTGGTGGTTTTGCAGATTTTTATCACTGCACTTGTTTAACAGAAAGCTGCCTCTGCTCTGTCTTATTCTGACCACATCAGGCGTCCAAATAAACCCTAAATTTTGCTGCTTTGAAGAGAGGTGGCACCTGGTGTTTTTTCAACCTAGAGGTGCCCATGTGCACCATGGAGGTAGCTACTGGGCAGGAGGGATTCCAGCTGGCAGAGAGATGGCTGGTGATAACGGCAAGAGCCTGGGGTAGGGAGTTGGAGGATGGCTGAAGAGACTCCACACCCCCAGATCCCAATCTGGGCCCAGGGCTGATGTGGGCTGATGTGGGAAGCATTTCAGCCATGGGCAAACTATGGCCCGCTGGCCGGATCCGGCCCCTTTGAAATGAATAAAACTATTGAAAAAAAAGACTGTACCCTTTTATGTAATGATGCTTACTTTGAATTTATATTAGTTCACACAAACACTCCATCCATGCTTTTGTTCCGGCCCTCCAGTCCAGTTTAAGAACCCATTGTGGCCCTCGAGTCAAAAAGTTTGCCCACCCCTAGTGGTATTCTCCAGTTTTGCCCTGAGGCGGAAAGACAACTTGCACATGCAAAGGATGGAGTTTCTTTCTGTGTCTTACTCCTGGCTGTGGCTGTTTCCAGCTTCTTTTGTCTGCTTGTCTGACTTGACCAGGAACACTAACTAGATGCTGAGAATGAATCATGGTAGATGTTTCAGGAAATTCTTCCCCAGTGGACCTTTTCAGAGTGAAACAACGCCCTGTGCCCTCTTCCCATGGAAGCCTGTTAAGAAGAATTCCTGGTGGCTATTTGGCTCAAATTTATAAACAGAGTCTATTAGTTATTGCTAAGCAGGGTACTTCATGTTCTCTGCACTTCAGGGGAAACCTGCACTGTGCTGCCTGTCTTCCTGCACTGTGTTCCTGTCCTTTGAGCTGACCCTTAGAAAGAATCAATCCCTGAACTAAAAACCTGCCCCAGCCAATTGGGACTGCACAGCTATATCCTCATTGGAATCTTCACTGACCAAAGAAGACATTGCTTTTGGGGGAGCACTTTTGTGAGGATTTGGAGTCCTCATTTGCATGGAAGTAGACCAATCAGGGCCTGGGGGCAGGCACTCTTCTCTATGCAAGCCAGCTTCCCCTCTGTCTTCAGTTTCCAGTGAAGACTGCATTTCCCCCGCTGCACCATCCCCTGAGCTGTAACACTGCAGCTAGAACTGTCTCTCTGGACCGGAGTGGAGCTGTAACACCAGGGCCACCTTGCCCAGGATGCCTTCCACAGCTGTGCTGTATCACAACTGACCTGTACCACTACTGAGTTGTCTCATAGCCATGCTGTTCCAAAGCCAAATGTATCACAATTGAACTGCTCTAAGCCCGACCTGTTCTACAGCCGTGCTCTTACTCAATTGAGCTGTTTGCATTGAATAAAGTCTGTCTCCCCCTTCCCCACACCCCAAACTGGGGACTCACTGGTGTTGAATTGATGAAGATGACCTTTGGCTGACAGTGGTATGCTTAGATTCCTTCCTATTTCTCTTTGTGTATATGCTATAGGTGTTTGCTTTGTGAGACCATGAGGTTTACAAAAACAACTTATTATTTTTTGTTAATCCTCACCTGAGGATATTTTTCCATAGACTTTTAGCTTCCATACTAACTTTATAAGTGATTAACTCATCACCTTTATGACATTATGTTACTCTGAATTTTTGCTATATATTTACCTTTACCAGTGAGATTTATATAGAGTATCCCAAAATTCAAGCAAGAAGTAATTTTGATAGAAAATATAGGTTTATAATTAAAAATTGTAAATTTTTTATTGATTCATAAAGTATACAATATAGGGTTATGTATGGAATAGCACATTGGGTAAATGGCCTCCACGGCTTTGCTGGCACATACGTAAAGCCGTGGTCTTCATTGGTCTTCATTGTCTCTGCTCCTGGGCCATAATTGGTACTTGGTAATGTTTATGAAATTGAAGGGATTGAAATCAAAGGGCAACAGATATTAGAATTTGATTCAATAAGGCAAGTAAAATTAGGCTTTTATTTGTTGTTGTTGTTGTCAATGCTCACGCAAAATTCAAATCTTGCGTGAATTATGGGACACCCTATACTTTCATGTATAAGTTCTGCATTTCCCCTTGAATATTTATTTTCAGTATAACTTATGAAGTACCCTGTCATTGACTGTAAAACTCAGGGGTAGACTGAACTGTTGTTTATATCAACAAAAGATCATCAGAAGTTGATTAAATATCACTAATTTAAGAATTCCAAAAGACAAATATCCCTTGCCATGGTTCAATGAATAAATCTTAGAAATAGCTGACAAATAATTAGCAACAACTTAAGCAAGAATACCAGTTTTGAAATTAGAATGAAAAAGAATGAGGAAAGCCTATCTGAACAATGGAACATGTTTTAGAAACCTCAATATCTTTTCTTAGGGAGTCTCAGAAGGAGAAAAGAAAGAGAAAGAACCAGATATCTAATTTAAAGAACTAATGGCTGAAAAGTTCCCAAGTCTGGGGAGAGATATGGCCTTCCAAGTATAGGAAGCTCATAAATCCCCAAAGAACTTCAACCCAAAGAGATCTTCACGAAGACACATTATAATCAATATCTCAATAGTTGAAAACAAAAAGAGAATCTTGAGAGCAGCAAGACAGAAAGAATCATCACATACAAGGGAATCCTGGTAAGGCTTTCAGCAGATTGCTCAGCAGAAACCTTGCAGGCAGGCAGGAGAGTGGGGTGATATAGTCAAAATGCTCAAAGAAAAAAAAGACTCAACCAAAAATATTTTACCCAGCAAAAGTGTCATTCAGAAATAAAGGAGAGATATTTATTCAAACAAAAGCTGAGGAAATTTATCATCACTAGACCTGCCCTGTAAGAAATGCTAAAGGGAATTATTTATGCTGAAACAAAAAAGTTGCTAATTAGTAACATGAAAATCTATTGAAATATAAAATACACTGGTAAAGGTAAATATATTGTCAAATTTAAAATACTTTAATACTCCAATGTGGTGTGTAAATCACTGAAATCCAGCACATTGGTCAAGAAAGAAGAATGTGGTGAAATAACTAGCTATAATATTAAGTTAATGAACATAATATAAAAAGATGTAATTTTGGATATCTACATAAATTGTAGGGCCAGGCAAATAAATAGGTAGAACTTTCTTATGCATTTTGTTATAACTATAAGATGTATTATAAAAAGCCTGTTGGTAAGCACAGAGCAAAAACCCATAAGAGATTCAAAAATGATAAAGAGAAAAAAAAATCAAAGCAAACAACTGTAAAAAAAATCATTAGCTACAAAGAAAAATAGCAAAAAAAGAAGAAACTAAAGATTTCAAAATAATCAGAAAGCAGTTAACAAAATGGTGATAGTAAGTCCTCAGCTATTAAAAATTACTTTAAATGTAAATGTGCTAATTTATCCAATTAAAAGACACAGACTGGCTGAATGGATAAAACATGACACATCTACATGTTGCCTATAAGAGGTTAACTTAATCATTAGGAACACTCACAGGCTGAATGTGAATGGATGGTAAAAGATATTTACAGTAAATGGAAAGCAAAGAGAGCATGGGTAGTTATAATTACATCAGACAAAAAAGATGGCCGAAACTGGTTTGGCTCAGTGGATGGAGCATCGGCCTGCAGACTGAAAGGTCCCAGGTTCGATTCCTGTCAAGGGCATGTACCTGGGTTGTGGGCACATCCCCAGTAGGAGATGTGCAGGAGGCAGCTGATCGATGTTTCTAACTCTCTATCCCTCTCCCTTCCTCTCTGTAAAAAATCAATAAAATATAGAAAAAACAACAAAAAAAACAAAACAAAAAAGTTGTTAAGTAAAAAACTCTAATTCAAGACAAAGAGGATTATCCTATCTAATAAAAGACAAACATGGTAACTGACTATACCTTCGCTACGCCTCCCATGGGCTAATCACATGATATGCAAATTAACCACCAACAAAGATGGCAGCTAATTTGCATACTTTAGGCAGGGCTGGACAGCGCAGCCACCAGCATGAGCCACCATCCTGGGCCACAGGCCGGCCCCAGAAGCCCCAGAAGCTGCCCAGAAGCCGGTGATAGGGGGAGGTGGGGGTCCCCTGCCCAGGCCTGACACCTGGGCCAGAAGCATCAGGCCTGGGCGGGGGTGCGGAGCCAGTGATTGGGGGAAAATGGGGGTCCCCTGCCCAGGCCTGACATCTCTGGCAGAGGCATTAGGCCTAGGTGAGGGGCCGATCTGGTGATCGAAGGGTGATGGGGGTTGATGCCTCTGGCCGAGGCCTCAGGCCTGGGCAAGGGGCCAATCCGGTGATGGGAGGGTGATGGGGGTCACGCCTCTGGCCGAGGCGCCAGGCCTGGGCGAGGGCAGAGCTGGTGATCGGGGGTGATGGGGGTCCCCTGCCCAGGCCTGAAGCCTGGGCCAGAGGCGTCAGGCCTGGGCCGGGGGCGGGGGCCAAGCCGGCAATTGGTGTGAAATACAGAGGAAACACCTTTCTGACCGCTCATTGGCACAGTCTTTCTTGGTGTGACTGATAGATTGCCATCTCATTTCACCTGCATGTATCATAAGCTGTTTAGTCATATTGAACACTTTATTCTTGCTTGAAAATGTACAATTACTAGTTGTATATAAAATTTAATCTAATTGAAAAGAAAGGATAAAAATTATATGATCATATCAATAAATGCAAAAATACATTTGACAACATTCAGCAACCATCTTACCTAATAATAGACAAACATGTAAATTGACCGTCCCTCCGCTGCACTCACCAGCCAATCAGGAGACTATGCAAATTAACCCAACAAAGATGGCGGTTAATTTGCATATATAGGCACCCAGCGGCCTGGGTCCTGGGAACATCATCGGGCACCCAGGTCACTCCGAGGTAGGCCATGTGTGGGCCCTGAGCAGCCTAGGAAGGGCCTGAGCCAGGGGGCTCCTGGGCAGGGCCTGAGCCTGCGATCAGAGCCAAGGGGGCCCCTGCCCAGGCCCAACGCCCCGGCCAGAGGCATTAGGCCTGGGCAGGGGCGGAGCCGGTGATTGGAGGGAGCAGGGGCAGAGCTGGCAATCGGAAGGAGCTGGGGGTCCACTGACCAGGCCTAATGCCTTGGCCAGAGGTCTTAGGCCTGGGCAGGAGTGGAGCCCGCAATCAGAGTGAACTACAGAGGAAATACCTTTTCTGACTGCTCATTGGCTAAGCTCCCTGTATGCCACTGGTAATATTCTTAGTAACTGGGGTAAAAAGAATCCAAGAAGGTGACCTAGGGTTTTTCCACCACACTGCTGGAGAAAAAAATGAAGGTCCGCTGCTGGAGGGCTAAGAAATGTCATATCCTGCCCTCGCCGGTTTGGCTCAGTGGATAATGCCATGTCCTGCGGACTGCAGGGTCCGGGTTCAGTTCTGACCAAAGGCATGTACCTAGGCTGCAGGCTCCTCCCTGGCCGGGGCCCAGGTCATGGCTCATGCAGGAGGCAACCAATCCAAGTGTTCCTCTCACTTTAATGTTTCTCTCTGTCTTTCCCTTTCTCTTCCACACTCTCTAAAAATCAATGGAAACATATCCTCAGGTGAGGATAAAAAAAAAGGTAATAAAGAAATGTCATATCCTATGAAAGACACATCTTGAACATGCCTAAAGAAAGTTGTCATTTTTTCATGGTGAAGGGACTGGAGTCCATGTTGATGAAAACACCTTGGTGGCTGCGGTGACTGGCAGTGGCTTCAGCAGCAGAGGGATGGGGCTGGTGCCTTCCCCTGATCAGCCCGGTCACCTCCCACAAAGGGAGGCCAGACTGCGGCTTAGGCCCGCTCCCCAAGGGGAGCAGGGAGCGGGCCTAGGCCGTCACTAGGACATCCGCTGAGGGCTCCCAGTATGTGAGAGGGGGCAGCCTGGGCTGAGGGACAACCCCCCCCGTGCACAAATTTCGTGCACTGGGCCCCTAGTCTATATATATAAAAGCCTAAGTGACCAGAACGACCAGTCGCTATGATGTGCAGTGACCACCAGGGGCAGACACTCAATGCAAGAGCTGCCCCCTGGTGGTCAGTGCACTCCCACAGCCAGCCTCCTGCAGCCGGCCAACCTCCCCTGGTCCCTCCCCGCGACCAGCCAACCTCCTGTGGTCCCTCCTCCCATCCATCAGGCCCCAGCCGGCAGGCAGCAGCCGACAGGAAGAAAGACCCTGGCTGGCAGCTGGCAGGAAGGAAAGCCCTGGCCGGTAGCCGGAAGGCCCCAATCAGCCCTTATCACCGGCCAGGCGTAGGGACCTGTGTGTGAATTTTGTGCACTGGGCCTCTAGTTATATAATAATAAAGGGGTCAATTCATTAGGAGAATATAGTTGTAAACATATAGGTACCCAACATTGGAGAACCTAAAATATTAAACAATTATTAACAGATCTGAAGAAAATAGGCAGTAATGAAATAATAGTAGGGGACTTCAATATGCTACTTTCAACAATGTATAGATCATCCAGAAAGAAAATCAATAAGGAAAAAGGTTTCAATGACACTTTAGACCAAGTAAACTTAACAGACTTATGCTGGACATTCCATCTAATAGCAGCAGAATACACATTCTCAAATGCAGACAAAACATTCTCCAGGATAGATCACATCACATGATAGGTCACAAAACATGTCTTAGCAAACTTAAGAAGACTGAAATCATAACAAGTATCTTTTTAAATTAATAGGAGAAAAGCTGTAAAATTCACAAATATTTGAAGATTAAATAATATACTCATGAAAAATTAATGGGTCAAAGTAGAAATCAAAAGGGACATCAAAAATATCTTATAAGAATGAAAATGGAAGCACAATCTATAAAAATCTATGGGATATAGTAAAAGCAGTTCTAAGAGAACAGTTTATAATGATAAACATCTCAAATAAACAACCTCAATTTATACCTTAATGAACCAGAAAAAGAAAAAAACCTAAGCCCAAATTTAGCAGAAGAAAGACAACAACAAAGATCAGAGCAGAAATAAATGAAGTAGTGACCAGAAAACAAACAAAAAATATCAATAAAACTAAGAGCTGGTTCTTTGAAAAGATAAACTGAGCGAAAACGCAAATAAACTCAAATAAATAAAATCAGAAATGAAAGATTACAACTGATAGCACAGAAATACAAAGCAATATGAACAATTATATGCCAATAAAGTGGAAAACATAGAAGAAATGGAAAATGTTTAGAAACATAACCTATCAAGACCAAATCATGAAGAAATAAAAAAATTAGACCAATAATGAGTAAGGATATTTAAATCATTCAGCAACCCCCCTTCACCCCCACAAATCCCAATGTTTTATTGTTAAATTCTACTAAACATTTAAAGAAGAATTAACTCCAATCCTTTTCAAACCCTTCCCAAAAACTGAAGAGGGAATACTCCTAAGCACGTTTTATGAGGCCAGTACTGCCCTGATACCGAAACCATTTAAAGAAACTACCAGCCCTAACCGGTTTGGCTCAATGGATAGAGCGTCGGCCTGCAGATTCAAGGGTCCCAGGTTCAATTCCAGTCAAGGGCACATCCCCAGTGGGAAGTGTGCAGGAGGCAGCTGATCGGTGTTTCTCTCTCATCGATGTTTCTAACTCTCTATCCCTCTCCCTTCCTCTCTGTAAAAAAAATCAATAAAATATATTTAAAAATAAATAAAGACACCACCAGAAAGGGAAATTATAGACCAATATCACTGATGAATATAGATGCCAAAATTCTCAAAAAATATGGCAAACCAAATTCAACAGCGCATTAAAAGGAAGCTTCATCATGATCAGGTAAGATTTATCCCTGCGATTCAAGAATGGATCAGCATACACAAATCAATAAATGAAATACATCCCCATTAACAGAATGAAAGAAAAAAAATCACATGATCATCTCAATATATTTAGAAAAAGCATTTGACAAAATACATTTTTCAGGGTAAATCACTCAAAAAATTGGGTATCAAGTAAGGTACTGCAGCATAATAAAGGCCATATATGGCAAGCCCACAGCTAACATGACAATGAACGGTGAAAAGTTAAAATTCTTTCCTCTAAAATCAGAAACAAGACAGAATTCCTGTTCCTCTCATAATTTCTATTTAGTGTAGTGCCTGGAAGTACCAGCCAAGAAAATTAGGCAAGAAAAAAAAATTAAACACATCCATAGGAGTAAGGAAGAAGTAAAATTATCTAGAGTTTGCCAAAAATATGGTGTTATATATAGAAAATCCTATCTCAAGTGCACATGAAGCATTCTCCAATATGGATCATATGGAAGGCCACAAAACAAGACAAAATAAGAAGATTGAAATCATATCAAGCATCTTTTTTTTTTTTTTTTACAATAATGGTATAAAACTAAATAGTAAATATAAGAGAAAAATTTCAAACAAGTGGAGAGTATATAATATGCTACTGAAAAACCAATGGGTCAAAGACAAAATTTAAAAAATACCTTGAGACAAATGCAAATGTAAGTAAAACATACCAAAACTTATGAGATGCAGCAAAAGCAGTTTTAAGAGGAAAGTTCATAGAAATAAATGCCTACCATTACAAAACAAGAAAGATCTCAGTAAATAACCTCAGTTTACATCTCAAGAACCTTGAAAAATAAGATTAATACCAAAATTAGCAGAAAAAAGGAAATAACAAGAATCAAAGCACAAATAAATTAGAAAAGACTATAGAAAAGATCAATAAAACTAAAAACTGATTTTTTAAAGATAAACACAATTGACAAACCTTTAGCTAAACTCACCAAGAAAAGAGAGAACTCAAAGAGGAAACATTAACATGGATATCACAGAAATACAAAAGATCATAAGAGACAACTATAAAACAATCATAGGCCAACAAATTGAACAACCTAGAAAAATGGATAAATTCTGAAAAATCAACAACCCAAAACAATATAATATACCAACAGAATCATGAAGAAATAGAAAATCTGAATAGACCAATTAGTAGTAAGGAGATTGAAACAGTAATCAAAAACCTCCTAATAAACAAAAGTCTAGGATCAGATGTTTTCACTGGTGACTTCTACCAAGCACTTAAGGAAGAATTAATACCAATCCTTCTTAAACTCTACTAAGAGTAGAAGAGGAGGGAAGCCTTCCTAATTCATTTTATGAGGCCAAAGACAAAGGCACTGGATAAAAAGAAAGTTACAGATCAATTATCTATGATAAACATAGATGAAAAATTTCTCAACTGCTAGAAAACTGAATTCAACAATACACTAAAAGGACCATATGCCCTGATCAAGTGAAATGTATTCCCAGGATGTATGGATGATTCAACATTTGCAAATCAACAAGAAGGGTATACAGGGGATGTACCGCAACATAATAAAGGACATAAATGACAAGCCCACAGCTAACATCATCCTCAATAGTGAAATGATATCTTTTCCTCTAAGATCAGGAACAAGACAGGGATGCCCACTTTACCCATGTTTATTCAGCACAGTATTAGAAATCCTAGCCAGGGCAGTTCAGCAACACAAAGAAATAAAACCATCACTACTTGTAGATGACATGATATTATAAAGTAAAAAAAATGGATTATCAAAACTCAAAGGCAGTGCTATTATTGCCAGGCTGAGCTAGCTTCCCATATCAGGAAAGGAGCCATACTTAATATGAGGCAATGCCAATGGGTCTACTAAACATCTTCAAAACCTTCCAGTGGACTTGGCAAAGGTTACATTACTGCCAGTCAGCATGGTCCTCTCCTGGCTGTCCTCAACTGCAGCCCCCCACACCCTCTTCAGGATCAGTGAATACATGTATTTGCCAGGACAGATGCTGGCAGAGTCAAGACGGATGCTGTCATGAAATCATGCCAAGAGAAGCAGAAATGAGAGCAGAACTTACTGTATTATGTAGGCAGTAATTTGCAATCCTGGCTGCACATAAGAATCACCTGGAAGCTTTAAAAGAGAGCCCACTCCACGGCAATTGAAACAATTTCCAGGTGGGTCCCAGGCATCAGCTGAAAAGCTTCCCGGGTGATTTTAATGGGTAGGCAGAACACGAACAGCTGCTTTAGGCCAACTTCCTGACTTCCTCATATGCCTAGGCTTTATGTCTCTTGTGCCTGGGGCGTGTACCTATTTTTATGGCTACTAAAAGTGACATTCTGAATGACCAGACAGTGTATCTTTTCATGACTATATACTCTTCAAAACCTTAAAAACCCCCTTTCTTACTCTCTGTGATGCAAAAATTCTTGCAAGTCTAGCTCCAAGTATCTGTGATTCTGAAAAAAACTGTGAAAACTGAGACTCAGAAAGTTGTGCATTGTAAAATCTGCACTGAGAAAAGTAGTGGGAGAGGCAGCGCTAGCACATAGGAATATTCTTTTCTCTTTCTCTGACTCCCTACTGTGTTAATTAGATTAGCATTCACTCCCCCCCACCACCCCCCGTTTTATACAATTATGTTGGCCAAAATACACTGAAGTTCCCTCTCAACTGACCTTTGTCTGGATAATGGAAATTTTGAAGAATGAGTTTCTATTTCCACATTCCTCTCTCAATAATTTTTTACTTTGTTCTTATCTGAAAATCTGTTTTAATAACAAACTTGCTTTTTATTTGAATTCTCATCAGTTCTAACCATTGCTATGGCTTACATAAGTTTCCTCTTACAGTATTATCTGCTAACACATTTAAACAGAGAACTATTGAATATATTTGTAGTGCTTATGCCAGAAACAAGGCTGCCTACCTCAGAAGAGATCAACTAACTGGCCCACAGAACAAAGACCCAGAGTGAACAAACTCTCCATCCAGCCCTCCTTAGAAGACATGGACGTCACTGTCATTGTAGATTCTAAACAGCAAAGATGGATCTAATCTTCTCCATAAATCTTCCTCGCTGGGGAAAAATGCTGGCTGTTGAGATTAGTTTTGTCATAACAATGCCTCTACTTAGCAAATGGAATTTAGGACAGCACCTCAAAGTTTGGGTTAGTAAGAAGCATGCCAGGAATACGTCAAGAACTCATTATGTCCTTAGGTGCTCCCCTGGCCAGAATCCTGTGTGGGCTTTCTTGGGTGGTTGAAAGAAAGTAAAAATATTAAATTAAAAAAAAAATCCTGTCTTTGAAGTGCTTACTATTCAAAAGACAGATGCAGAAACAGAAGGACCTAAAGATAGGACAACTTGATAGATGCACAATAAATATGTCAATTAAATAAGCATTTTCACTGGATGGATGCAATATAAGTGTTGTAAAGAATGAGTCATTACAGTTTTGCATTTTCAGATGTGGAAACAACCTGACAAATAGTCAGGTGGCCATTTGCCTGAAGAATTACTAACCACTTTAACTGGCTGCAGCATCAGGGGAGGAGGAGGAATATGGTTCTGGGGTCACTGTCTTCGGTGGGACTCACCCTGGAGGTGCAGAACACCACTGAGGGGACGGGACAGACCCCCATTTCCATGGGATCTGGGAGAGCCCTGAGTAAAGAGGACCTATCTTGCAACGCCATGGATGAGAGTGAGCCCTCAGAACTGTCGCACTGGTCCTGAGCTCACCCAGTTCAATAGCTGGGTCTTTGGATCCTTCACTGTGTTGAGGACCAGGCCTGGCTTATACATGGATGAGTTGTGGCTGGAATTAAATTAACCTTCCCTCAGTTACTCAGTTAAAATTCTGAGTACCAAGGTAGGTTTCTGCTCTGCTTTTGTGCACAGAAAAATATCCAAAATCTACTTTTGGAAAATTAATATCCGATTACATAAAGTTACCAATTTCAAGCCCATTTTTTCTAAACTTACTGATTTAAGTTCATCTCAAATCTTATTACTCTACTAACTAATCTAGCAATTAACACATTTAAAAAGGGCTTTCTGCTTAATTAGCTAATTTCCTTTTAAAATCTTAAACTGCATTTATACATTTAATCATTGATTATCTTTAAGTCATTCAGTAGTTTGATAAACAAAACCTTTAAGCACTTAACTTTTGCAAATCTAATTAGTTAAAATATAAACATGGCAAATATTCAATCCTCTTAAATGTTTCGATGTTACAAATCTACTAAAACTTACCCTTATATTCCTCAACTTAAAACTGCAAATAAATTCTAAACTACATTTTAAATTGGAAGCTCAGGTTGACCAATGTCTCTAAGACACAACAAATTCTTAAAATATCAAACATGAACGAATTATTTCTAAACTTAACACAAACTGTTCAATACATATTATAGATGTTACTTTATTATTTCTATACATAATTCTAATTATTTTTCTGGGATTAAAACAAACACATCCACTAAGGAGATACTTATGTCATTTCAAACAATTTGGGGTTGTTTTGTAGCTGACTGAGGTTACATATGGACAGCTATTTTGGTCAGGAGGTATCCCAACCAGGAGGGACAAGTAGGGCCCTCTTTTGTAGTTGCTATAACAAGGATTCCCAGACTTAAAGGAATTGTTCACATGGTCCAGCTCCCTGGATTAAGTCAAATCATTACTTTATTCCTCTCCACTCACAGACTGCTGAAACCTCTCAGACGGTGGCTAACTTCCATCACTGCTTCATTAGCTCGGCATGTTTTTGCTTAGCTTAAGATATTTACATGTTAACTCACTGGATTCTGCATCTTCCAAGGCTTTGTTGCCTCTGCAGTGCTCTGATAACCAGGTGTTTCTCAGGTTCATGGAAGCGAGGAGCCAGCCGAGCCTGGAAGGCCCAGCTACTTGAAAAGTCCCACGTAATCTGGTGTTAAAGGAGTGACCACAAAGCAGCAGGGCAACTGGGGAGAGGTAGATTCAGGAACGAGAGGTGCTGAACTGCTCATGACTATCAAAATCATTAGACCTAAAGGAACCCTGGACAGCAATCCCATGTACTGGCTTCCAGGGCCCTACAACATGGCATCCTTTTGTGGCCACTGGTGTGTCCAAGGCCTCCAGGTCTCTGCCTCCCGAGGCCCCAGTTGGGTGTGTTCATGACACGTGATGGGTTCCCACCACAGTATATTGTTATACATAATTGTCCTATTGTATTATTAGTTACTAGAGGCCCGGTGCACAAAAATTTGTGCACTGGCAGGGTGGGGGGTGTCTCTCAGTCCCACTTGTGCCCTCTCACAGTCTGGGACCCCTCGGGGGATAACGACCTGCTGGCTTAGGCCTGCTTCCAGGTGGCAAAGCATCTTAGTGGACGTGTTTGTTTTGGCCCAATCCCTAGGTGCCTGCCCCGCAGCCCCTGGTCGGGCTCAGGGCAGGGCCAAATGGGGAGTTGGGGTGCCGCCCCCTGTCACGCACAGAGCAGAGCCGATCAGGGGGTTGGGGAGCTCCCTCCTGTCACGCACAGAGTAGGGCCAATTCGGGAGTTGGGGCGCTGCCCTGACACGCTCAGGGCAGGGCCGATCAGGGGGTTGGGGCACCGCCCCCTGTCACCCACAGAGCAGGGCAGATCAGGGGGTTGGGGTGCCACCCCCTGTCACCCACAGAGCGGGGCCGATCTGGGGGTTGCCGGGCCGCCCCCTGTCACACTGCTCCAGGGGCCGTGAGGCCTCGTGGCTCCACTGATCCCAGTGCTGGGAGGTCTCCCGGCTCTGCTGATCCCAGTGCTGGGAGGCCTTGTGGCTCCGCTGATCCTGGGGCTGGGAGGCCTTGCGGCTCCGCTGATCCCAGGGCTGGGAGGCCTACTGGCTCCGCTGATCCCGGGGCGATGAGGCCTCGCTGCTCGGCGGCTTCAGGGCTGTTTGGCTTCGCTCCACTGCTTGGAGCCTGTGTATGCAAATTAACCGCCATCTTTGTTGGCGGTTAATTTGCATATTGCCCTGATTAGCCAATGGGAAGCGTAGCGGAGGTACGGTTAATTACCCTTTTTGTCTTTTATTAGATAGGATTGTTGTTCATCTTATTGTGCCTAATTTATAAATTAAATATGATCATAGGTTATGTATGTATAGAAAAAGACATATTAAAGGGCTCAGTACTATTTATGGTTTCAAGGGTCCACTGGGGGTCTTGGAACATTATTCCACAGACAAGGAGGGGCTGCTGTATAAGTGATCCTCATGCAGATGGTTCAGAAAAAACAACCCTATACATATTTTGTAAAATATATATTATGCAAAAGCAGAGGAATGCACTTAAAAACTAATAGGGTAATTTCTTCCATACGAGGTTTATCTACATGTTTCTAGATGTTTTTGGCCTGTGTCTTAGCACAGTAACTAAAAATCCTTAGGTTTTGAAGATTTAATAAAAAATATTTTGAGAATCAGATTTAGCCTCATATTCCAAGTTTTAAAAAGCAGGTTGGACCAATTTTTCATCCTCCTCATACAACTGCCTAATATACTATATAATATTTTTACATCTATTATTTATTATATGACTTTCCTGCTAGAATATACATTTCACAAGGGCAGGGATTTCTGTCTGTGTTGCTTGCTGCTGGCTGTATTATGAGCATTCTATAAATTGCCTGAATGAACAACTGGTTAAATGTAGGCATGATATAAATTCCCATTACCTAAAGATTATAGGTGCATGTTGATTTCAACAACTGCTGGAAGGACTAATTATGGTAGCAGATGCTGTTGCAGGACTTTTCTTATTTCAAGCGCCAGCATGAGGGCAGCAGCACATGATGGAAGCCGGAGCGCCTGTGTGAGCAGAGGCCAAGGAATGGGTAACACGGGGGCAGGCCACACTCCTCCCAAGTAGGTGGCCTCGTCTTTTAGCATGATAATACTCAAGTTTCTGCCCACACTACTTTCATTCCTACTTGCAGACATTTTACTATGGCGTTAAACTTACAGCATTGCAAATCTTTAATCCACATGGCCCATAAAGGCCTTAACACCTCCTAAAGCAGTGGTTCTCACCCTGTGGGTTGTGACCCCTTTGGGGGTCAGACGACCCTTTCACAGGGGTTGCCTAAGACCATCGGAAAACACATGTATAATTACATATTGTTTTTGTGATTAATAACTATGCTTTAATTATGTTCAATTTGTAACAATGAAATTGGGAGTCACCACAACATGAGGAACTGTATTAAAGGGTCGCGGCATTAGGAAGGTTGAGAACCACTGGTCTAAAGTTTAGTTGCCAAATTCTGGCATAAACAAAAAACTGCACATGCTTCCTTGGAGCATTACTGAGCCCCCCAACTCAACGGGCTTTGGGGTCAGATGGGAGGACTCCTGATCACTAATGCATATTAAAATGCAGCTATGGGTACCCAATTTAGGAGTAGAGAGCATTGTTTTTGTTTTATATTTTACCTAGTATATGATAGCTAAAAGCTTAATATGCTAAGTATCCGGTCAGCCGGTTGGCCGTTCAACCAATCAAAGCGTAATATGCTAATGATATGCTAAGGCCACTTAACCGCTCACTATGACGTGCACTGACCACCAGGGGGAAGACAGTCAACCAGTCGCTATGATATTCACTGATCACCAGGGGGCAGATAGTCAACTGGTAGGTTAGCTTGCTGCCGGGGTCCGGCTGATCAGGACTGAGTGAGATGGCCAGACACACTCTGGAGCCCTCCCACAGTCCCTCCCCAGGCTCTGATCATGCACCGGTGGGGTCCCTTGGCCTGGCCTGTGCCCTCTCACGATCCGGGACCCCTCGGGGGATGTTGGAGATCCAGTTTTGGTCCGATCCCGCAGGCCAGGCAGAGGGACCCCACTGGTGCACGAATTCGTGCACTGGGCCTCTAGTATTCTAAATAAAAATCTGACAATATCTATGCAATGGACTCTACTGATGAAAGGTAACTAAAACTAAAAATGGCTGAAAATATGTACACCTTTCTCCAATGTTTCATTATGAAATTTTTAAATATAAAAAAGTTGAAAGAATAGTACAAGGATCAGTTTAGACACAATTATTTTGTCTTCCTTTATCTACATATGTATAGATATATTTTATACATTTATACCATTTAAAATAATTTCACTTATTTATATGAATACATATATGTATAATAGTACTTATATGTAATAGAATCTATATGTAGTTTTTTGAACCACCTGAAAGTAATTTGTGGCTTTCCTAACACTTTACTCCTAAATATTTCAACCTGCATTTCCTATGAATAATTTAAGTAAATCCTATGTATGTGGCTGAGATGGGCACATGCTTACATGTACCAATCAAGCATCCTGAATTCTGGTTTCGGGCACGAAGGTGCTTTGTTGTGGTCTGGAGAGAGGCCCCTGAAGTTGGGACACCCTTAGCAGCCACCAAGTTTAGCTAATAGTAGAGCCACCACTGTGCATTTGAACCCTTACTGGTTCACTTATTAGCTTTGTGGCGTGGGGCAAGTGGTATAGTAGCTGTAGTGATGATGGTGACAGTGATGATAATGATAATAATTACAAGGGCAACAGCAAACAACACTTAATAACCTTACTATGTGCTAGGATTTACTATTCTAGATCCTATCTCTTGGAATGATGTCACCAAGGTGATGACACAGGTCTTCCCTGATTTCGCTTCCCTCACAAGGAGAACATCTAACAACTACTAGCACAGTAGTGCAGTTATTCACGATTTCGCTTTTCATGGTTTCAGTTACCTGTGCTCAACTGTGGTCCAAAAAATATTAAATGGAAAATTCCAAAAATAAATAATTCAATAAACAATTCATAAGTTTTAAATTGTGCTCCATTCGGAGTAGCATGATGAATTCTCGTGCCGTCCACCCCCCTCCCTCCCGGACATGAGTCATCCCTTTGTCCAGTATATCCACATTAGTCACTTAGTAGCCATCTCCACTGTCAGATCTACTGCCACTCTGCTTGTCTGCGGAGATGAGCTAGTGACTGTCTGGACAGAGTGTGGTGCACAGGCCTACCTGATTAGCTCCCCCAGTAAGAGTTCTTGTCAGCTTTGGGGCCTCCTATGTGTGCAAGACCCTCTCCCCTGCCCCCACGGCTGGGAAGCTCATCCATAGCTCTAGCCACTGTTTACAGTCTCCAACCCTGCTAAGCAGGAAATCAAACCAGAGCTCCTGGGCATCTTGGTAGCCCACCCTGAAGCGCTGATTACAGCAGCATTTGAATGGAGAACCTGATCAGTGGCTCTATGTCTGCGGAGCCAAGAAGGTTGCCCCGTCTGTCCAGGGAGCTTAGTGTGCATGTTTGTCTGACTTGATTGTGAAATAAAGAACTTTGCCAGCCCTGGGGCCTGTTCTGCAGCTCTAACCATGCAGGGAAGGTAATTTATTGTTACACCCAAAAGCTCAATACATCCTCCAGCCCAATCTGACTTGGAAACCTAACCAGAGCTTCCGGGAGCCCATTTGCAATAGTGGAACTCAAGTGGAGAACCCAGCCAGCAGCCCTACTCACCTGTCAGGCCTGGGAATTTGGTGCATAGTTCTGCCTAATTTGGTCCTTAAACAAGAGCCTTGCCAGCCTTAGGGCCTGTCTGAGGGCCACATGGGAAAAAACTAATTTGGAAACTAATGTGTAGCCACACCACTGATGAATACAATCTTCTGCCTGCCCAACCTGCAGACCTACCGGAGCACACAGAAAGCTGCGCAGCCCATCTTGCAGCTGCTGTGGCAGTGGCACTGAACAGAGATCACAGCATGGGGTTTCCCATCTGCAGAGCAAAACTGGTGGCCCATCTGGTCAGCAAATTCAGTGCACAGACTAGCCTGATTCGGGTCCCCAAACAATGAGCCAGGCAGACCTTGGGACTGTTCTGCTGAACCACCAGTGCAGGGGAGCTACTTCCTGCCCTGCCTACTGCTGAGTATAGAACCCAGGCACCAATGTCTGCTAAGCCTGAGCAGAGACTCTATACCAGTGGTTCTCAGCCTTCTGGCCCTTTAAATACAGTTCCTCATGTTGTGATCCAACCATAAAATTATTTTTGTTGCTACTTCATAACTGTAATGTTGCTACTGTTATGAATTGTAATGTAAATATCTGATATGCAGGATGGTCTTAGGTGACCCCTGTGAAAGGGTTGTTCAACCGCCAGAGGGATCGCGACCCACAGGTTGAGAACCGCTGCTCTAGACAACCATGAAACAAATCCTACAGCCTCATCTGTACAGGGAACCAAGCCAACAGTCCTATCCAACTATTCTGAGCCACTGTCACCACCCTCCAACCACCAACCTCAGAGTCCAGAAAGTGGCCCCACCCCAAAATTGCAAGCCCCATCTGCCTGAGAACATTATCAGCTGAAACATCCAGAACACCAAGCCAATAGGACTGGTGAAAAACTGTCTCTGCCTAAGTGAACCTGGGTAGGTGCGTTTCAGGTCTATGCCAAAGGATGCCAGCTTCTCTTCAGGTCATCATATCGCAGGAAGTTGAGGTGGTAACAGACAAACCTGGGTTCCAATTTGTCCCCATGGGTTCCAATTTGTCCAAACTAGTGGAACCTAGACTTTTTGGGGGCACAGCTGTATCTGAGTACAGTGTGGGAGACAGAACCCCTTTACATAATGTTCCAGAGGGTCCGGGGCTCATTCTCTCAGCATGAAGCCAAAAGTCAGGTGAAAAGTTCCTTAAAGTCAAAGTAATATTTGGCCTTCCATTTGGGAAAGAGAAAACTAATTAAAAGTCTGAAGCCTATTAAGGAAAAGTTTCCTTTTGTATGTTTTTGGGGATAAATGAGGAAGAAAAAGTGAAAAAAAGTTTTTAAGAAAGCTGATATATATATACAAAAAAGATATGTATACATAAAAGATATGTATATCTTTTATGTCAAACACTGGAAGAAAATGTACCAAAATGCTGTTACGGTGGTAGTAGTAGAGTGATATATATATAAACAAAAATACTAATTACCAAAAAATTTTTGGGTACTTTGGTTTTATTTCTTTCTAATAAAAATATATTAACATGGGAGGAAAACTCACTGGAAATTAAAGTTGAGTTATTTTGCCTGAGGTTTTAAGTTTAGGCCAACCTGACAGAGCTGTTAGGTCACCAAACAGGATTAGATCTGGATCTGTGGGACCTGAGGTCCAAACTCCCATCTGCTGGCTTCCAGAAAGTTTCTGCTTTAGTCTCCCTGTTTCCCAGCCCTGGAGGGAGGGGTCCCTCTGGAGCACACCCACTGCACCCCATTCTCCTGTACCATGGCTTGCACATGCCATAACCCCCTGGAATGATCTGAACCAGCTTGGACTTGGAGCACAGGGACTCTGTTGTCCGTCTTTGTCACCCTCCAGTACCATGTCTGGCTGAGAGGAGATATTCAAAGTTTTTGCTGACTGTAATGGCTCCCGAAAGCACTGGACTATCTATTTCTGTTGCAGGTTATTCACAGACATAGTTCGGCTGGCCTGCAGGAGACAGGCCCTGGTTGCTGGGAGCCACCTGCCACAATCAGACACAGCAGCACTTCCTTCCAGATCTACCGCCAACATGACCTCTTTGGAAGTAGAGCCCTATTCAGAACAAACTAAACCAGCTGAATGAGACAGGCAGTCCCAGGGGGAAAAATGCTCTCAGAACTGAGAGCAGAAAATATTGCTTAAAATCCCTCACTTTCCTCCCTCTGCCTCAAGGTCTGATTCCAGGTTCCACCAAGGCTTATAATAACAGTTCTCTTTGTCTTCCTAAAAGAAGATGCCTCTTTCTTCCAGGCTTGAAAGGGCTATGATGTCACTCACACATATTCTGCAAGAATATCAAACCCAGTTAATGTTTTGGGAAATGATTTCCTGGGGGCGACTTTCAAGCACCTGGGTAATAAGCACAGGTAAACTAGCCCAGCATGTGCAATGCGGTCTATGGGAAACAGCCATTTTCTCTAGTCTGTACTGGGAGCCACAACCCCTGGGCGGGTGGAGCAAGCTGCCATGTCCAGTGGCCTACGGTTCATGTGGTATCTTCCTGCTTCCATGTATGGATGCTCTAACCCATGGTCACTGGACCCCTGCCCCGAGATACCAGAGCCCAAGGGGGAGGAAGGACAAGCTAATGTCTGTTGAGTAGCCGCTGTGCATTGGACATCAGGCTTGAAACTGGGAACAGGATAAGAACAGTTTCAGGAAGGTCTGCTCATCCTCTTACAACCTGTACTCTTATTTTATTTTAATTGAAAGTAATTAACAAACATTTTAGTTCCAGAGTACAACATAATGTTTATATATATAGTAACATGATCACCACAATATTGTGACTTGTACTCTTGATGCTCTGTCCTAGGCCTCCTACTAAGTACAACTATAATATACTTTAAAAGTGAACTTGCCCTAGACCAGTGATGGCGAACCTTTTGAGCTCGGCGTGTCAGCATTTTGAAAAACCCTAACTTAACTCTGGTGCCGTGTCACATATAGAAATTTTTTGATATTTGCAACCATAGTAAAACAAAGACATATTTTTGATATTTATTTTATATATTTAAATGCCATTTAACAAAGAAAAATCAACCAAAAAAATGAGTTCGCGTGTCACCTCTGACACACGTGTCATAGGTTTGCCATCACTGCCCTAGATATTAGTATAAAACATGAAGCAATGACTGGGTAGTCCTGCCTTAGCATATCCTATGCCTGATGCACATGCAGTAAGGGTGCTCAGGTAGCAGCACCAGGGAGCTGGCTACAAATGCAGGGTCTCAGGCCTGGCCCCAGACCTCCGGGATCAGTCTCTGAAGGAACCTGTGATTTATACCTGCTGAAGTTTGAGAAGCACTGGCAGAAGGAATGCCCAGGTCACTACTGGGTTCATTGGAAAAGGACAGAGGGCAGCACAGTCAGGGTGGGTTCATGAGTCAAATGTGTCCAAGTATCAGTTGCTGTTGGTAATACTGGGAGTGACAGTTACCTGACCTAGGTCTGAGGGTGTGCAGAAAAACAAAACAATCAAGTTAAAAAATGGGCAAAGGACCTGAATAGACACTGCTCCAAAGAGGGCATGCAGATGGCTAACAGACATATGAAAAAATGCTCAAAGTCACTAATCATCAGAGAGATGCAAATTAAAGCCACAGTAAGGTATCACCTCACACCTGTCAGAAAGGCTATCATCATTAAATCCATGAACAAGTGTTGACAAGGATGTGGGGAAAAGGGAGCCCTTGTGCACTGTTGGTGGGAATGCAGATTTGTGCAGCCACTGTGGAAAGCAGTATGGAGTTTCCTCAAAAAAATGAAAATGGAACAGCTTTTTTAAATTGACACTCCCATGGCAATTCTCCAAAGGAGACTGGCCTTCCATTCAGGCCCCTGTACTTATCAGGCTCCTCAGGACTAAGGAGATGTCAGCATATAGTCCAACTTGGCTGAGTCACAGGACATATGGCTCTGTTCTTTACCAGCTACATGGAACAGGTCTACCGCAGGCCCTCGGCTCGGAATAAAAAAGCCGAGCTCACTGTTATTCACTCTCTATGGGAAGCTTGACTGAGAGAAACACATTTTGGGAGGTTATCCCTCCCTCTAGGACTAAGCTAAGCCCCTAGGAGCTGCAGGTGGGGCCATCTTGTTTTGCCCAGCCTCCTTTAGGGCAGTGGCTTTTCTGCACTAACCCCTGGCCGGGCCCCCTCACCCCCACTGCAGGCACTATCTAAGGAAAAGCCTTGTGAGTATTGCTGTAGTTATAGAGGTATGGTTGATGGCTGGCTGTTGACACCACTACGAACATGAGAGAACATGAGAAGGTGTGGGAACACTACTCCAGGACTCAGAACCAGGGATACTTATGCATCTAGAACATGTTTATTTTTACCTCACAGACTCTAAATCATATCATTGATGATCTTCCATTTTGCTTTTGCTGCTATAAAACTCAAATTTGGGGCTTATTTCTGGAATCACATTGTCCAAGAGAACTTTCTTTCATGATGGAAATTTTCTGTATTTGTGTTATCCAATATGGTAGCCAGTAGCCACATGCAGCTACTGAGTACTTAAAATGTATCTACTGAATTTTAAATTTTATTTAATTTTAATTAACTTAAAATTTAAATTTAAATGGCCACACATGGCTAGTGACTACCAACTTACAGCATAGCCTTAGACAGCATATAGAAAATCACATGCATTTTGGATGTCACACTTGGTTTATCTTACTTTCCTATCAATATTTTCCTCTACTTCAAATCCCTTGGGTATCTAATAATATTTATTAAACTTATTGTGTGGTTTATATCTTTGTCAGCCATCCTAAGTCTTTTTTTTTAAATTATTTTTTTATTGCTTAAAGTAATACAAAGAGTATTACATATGTCTCCTTTTTTCCCCCCCACCCTTGCAATCCCCTGGCCTCCCCTACCCCCCAGTGTCTTATGTCCATTGGTTATGCTTATATGCATGCATACAAGTCCTTCAGTTGATCTCTTACCCACCCCCCTCCTGCCCTCCCACCCTCCCCGGCCTTCCTGCTGTAGTTTGACAGTCTGTTCGAGGCAGCTCTGCCTCTGTATCTATTTTTGTTCATAAGTTTATAATGGTCTTTATTATCCAGAAATAAGTGAGATCATGTGGTATTTTTCCTTCATTGACTGGCTTATTTCACTTAGCATAATGCTCTCCAGTTCCATCCATGCTGTTGCAAAGCCATCTTAAGTCTTGTTTTAAAAAATGTGAGATCTGCCCTAACTGGTTTGGCTCAGTGGATAGAGCGTCGGCCTGCGGACTCAAGGGTCCCAGGTTCGATTCCGGTCAAGGGCATGTACCTTGGCTGCAGGCACATCCCCAGTAGGGGGTGTGCAGGAGGCAGCTGATCGATGTTTCTCTCTCATCAATGTTTCTAACTCTCTATCTCTCTCCCTTCCTCTCTGTAAAAAAATCAATAAAATATTAAAAAAAATAAAAATGTAAGATCTACCTACAAGTACAAAAAAATTAAAACATACCCATATTCCCAACTTTTTAGACTAGGTACTTCTCCCCACCTTTAATGAAACATAGAGTAATATGTTCATTTAAGGCAGGGGTGGGGAACCTTTTTTCTGCCAAGGGCACCTTGGATATTCATACCATCATTCGCCAGGTATGCAAAATTATCAACTTAAAAATTAGATTCAAGGAACTGCAGCCTCCTGATCACCACACCCTCTGTCTGAGGAACAGCAGCTGTATGTGAAGCCTCCCCCCACCAGCCAGAAGAGCCACCACACCTGTGAACAGCACCCACCAGAGGAGCTGCTGCCATCTGAGGAGCAGTTGCTACCACAACTGCCCGGGGAGCAACCACAGCCCTAGGAGCCACTGCCACCCAAAGAGCAGCCACTGAACGACTCAACATCTAGATATGTTGGTGAGATCAAACATGGGTAGACAAAGAAACCCCCAAAGGAAAGAAAAGGAGGGCTCGCCAGAAAAGCAGATAAGCGATACAGAGGCATGCAACATGACAGAAAAAGAATTCAGAATAAGGGTCCTAGAGTGCATAAACTGGATGGAGGAAAAATTAGCCTGCTACATTTGATCAAACATTTAATTAACTCACCCCTAATACCTTGGCAGGGCCAGACCAAATGATTTTGAGGGCCTTATATGGCCCCCCAGGCCGGTTATATCCCACCCCTGATTTAAGGGAAGGGAGTCCCAGGAGTGTCTCTGTGTCTGTTCTGTTTCTTCATCTGGATTCTGCTCACACAAATGTTCAATTTGTGAAAATTCACTGAGCTGTATATTTATGATATGTACACTTTCTATATGATATAATTTATATTACCCTTCAATAAAAAGTAAAGAAAAACATATAAAGAGAACCGATTATGTTTATAGTCAATGTTATTTTAGTTTGAGGAGATGTGGATTCACAAACATAGACCTTGATTCCAGAAAACTACAGTTTAGTATTAATGCAAATTTCTAAGATGCCTTTTTCAGAGGGATCTCAGACAACTTCTGATACCACCTCCTGCCTATTCCTCTGAACTAGCAATGCCAAGAAAGATGGGGGGGACGAGTTTCAGGAGTAGGAAGGCTTGCTTTCTATCTTATCATATCTCAGTAAAAAATATTTCCAAATTCTTATAAGAGAGTGAGTAGCTCCCAGAAAAGAACCTCTCAGCTTTTCTCCTCCAGAGGAATTAAATGGGAGGAAGAGGTCTCTGAAATATGGAATGTTAAATCAGTGAGGCAGAACGAGGAAATAAAATACAATTTATACCTTGAGAAATTAAAAACTACCCAACAAAGATTTTTCTTCAATGTATAATTCTACCCAATCAAACAAAAGCATTTAATTAAAATTATAGTTAAACATGGAATTTGGGAAATATATACATTAATGAAAATGTAGATAAAAATGAGCTCTCTCAACTTCACCCCTCCCCCATGATTTAAATATCTTAATTTTGCTAAAGACTGAAACATAAATTTTTACTTTAAAAAGTTACTTAAAGAGATGGGCAGGTGTGTATCTCATGCTAGAGCAGAAGGTTGCTTTCTGTAGTGATGGAGTAACAGCAACCTGTTCAATGGCCAGAATCAAAATTTATGAGGGGGCTATTAGTCACTTCTGCCCATATTAATTTAACTCCTCGATATACTACTATTTTGAATAAAGACCTGCATTCCTGCGGCCCAAGAGACAAATCTTTTTTCTTACTCTTTTCACACTCTGATGCTGTAACTTCAAAAGCCTGTAGCTGTAGAGATTTTATTACCATTTAAATGTGTGGATCCTCTTTGAAATATTTTTTCAATGGTTCCTTTGAGCAGAGTCTGGGCCACGCTTCCACACTTTGTTCTTTCACTTATGTTATTATAAGGATCAAGGGGAAAAATAAATATCCTAATGATTATAAAAAGGAAGAGATCCTTCAGAAACAATCACATTCATTTTGCTGGGTTTTTTGTTTTGTGTTTTTTTTTTTTTTTGGTATAAGCAAAACTTTTCTTTAACTTTCTTTTTCTTTTTTTACTTATTCAACTGCATTATATTCTTTTGCATAAAGAATTGGCAGTCTTCAAACCAGAAGAAAATTTTTTCTCACATTTCAAAAGGGATTATAGAGAAAATATTAGCCAGCTTTTAGTTCACTGAATAAAAGAGCAATATTATTTACTTATCTGTACAGTTCAAAGGAAATTCTAAAACTTCTCTATTTTCTATAAATAGTAACTACCTCAAGGCGACCTTTCCGACTGGAGCAATGGTGTCCTGGCTGTTGTTTGAGTCAGTGTCTGACACATGCCAAGTTCTCGCTTCATTTTGTGATATGCGGATTACAGTTCTGATGTTTAATACCAAAACCAACAAAAATGGAAACGTTTCCTGTGATTCAAGTGACTACAAACAGCACCTTTCAAGACAATGGCCCCTAATTCGATATCAACTTTCTCCTTTCAGGTAACCAAAAGTGAAAACTGAGACAGAAGAGGATTTTCAGAAAAACGAATTCCTATATTCCTTGAACTGATGTACATGTTAATTCAAGAAAGCCTAGGTTTGGAAAGCAATTCTCAGGCAGGGCCAGGTGTAGGACATTATTAAATCTATATGTTGAATTTTAAATTCTAGGGTGTAATTAATGATCTTGAAAGAGTGTTGGACACCCACTGGAAGGTTGAGAGGAGAAAGGGGTCCAGTAACTGAGCAAAGACATAGTCCATGGAAGGAACAGAATAGTCTGCTGCATCCATTTCCTTAAAAGGTATTCACTCATTCCTTCCCAAGAGTAATGAAACCACAAGGTCCAAAGGCATCAGTTACTCATTGAAATGTTTATGAGAAAGTCATTTTTCAAGTGATCACTGAATTTTAACAACCTACTGCCCAGCAGTGGAAGGGTAGGAGAGGTGGCACCACAGTGAAGAAGAAAACAGGTATCATCTCTATTGAATGTAACATATTTCACAATAGATGGGTTTTCCTTAAGTTCCTTTGTGGGACTGAAGAATACACTGGTGGTAAAACTCCCTAAATGTGAGGAGTAGATTCAGGAATCTTTACTAACAAGATTCCTGGGATACAAGCTCATCTGAAATCCCCAGGAGCCACAGCACTTAGTGGGTGCTCAAACGCAGGTGGGTGAAGCGGCAGGGCAGGGACTGGCACTGCTTGCCTGGGCACATGGCCATACAGTAAAACGAAAAGAACCAACAGAATGAGCCCTCCTCTTGCTTAGGTATTGTATGAGCTCCTTGACACAGTCTGAGGCCAGACAGAGGGTCACTGATCCCTCCTGTTTCTTAACTCGTGGCTCTGTAACAGGGAGGGTTTCTGGCACAGCCGACCCACTTTTTCTCTGTGCCGCCCACACAGACAGGGAGACAGACAGACAGACTTCCCCCGCGGTACCTGCAGAAGGACCTTGTTCCCGTCGTGGTCCTCCGTCTGCCAGCGCCCCTCACTGATGGGGCTGCAGGGGTTGGGCAAGAGGGGCACGAGCTCGCCGATGTCCTTGACTCGGAACTCCAGCACCGAGTTGTGGGTGGGGACGGGGTTCTGGTCACAGGGCAGCCTCTTGAGGGAGAACTGGATGTCCACATCCAGGCTGGAGAAAACGGGGAAGATGCAGAAGTCCGTCTTCCTTTGGCTGGGGCTCCGCCGGAGGATCAGCTCATAGAACTTGAGGATGTCGGCGTAGTTGTCATGGCGGCAGTAGATGGTGAAGCGCACGATCTCCCTGCCGTAGTGCACGGGCCGGATGGCCCACAGCGGAGTCCCGGGCGCCAGCGTGAAGAAGTCCTGGCTGCAGGGCAGGTAGGGCAGGAGCCTGCCGGGCACGCGCTCCGTGTGGTGGTGGCGCCAGGGCGGCCGCTGCAGCGCGCGGTGCAGCTGCAGGATGGGCTCGTCGCCGCACCCCTCCTGCAGGAAGAGAACCACCGCGAGGGCGGGCTGCGCCGCCTTCGCCTTCGGGGCCTTCCTCCGCCGCCGGGAAGCCCTCCTTTCGGAGACCCGGAACAGCTGCAGGTCCGGGTGGATCCAAGCCAAGACCCGGTCGATGGCCTCCTGCAGGGGCTGGGATTCCCCTGGGTCTGCGATTATGTGTATGCTAACCAGGAAAGGATCCTGTGGCTCCTCCACGGAGAGCTCACCTGGGAGCACAAAAAGAAAAACAAAAGAAATCCCCAAATTGTGACTGTTTCCTGGTGTCCTGCGATGATGACATGCAAAGCTTTGGCAAGAAGAGAGGCTAAATTCTAACTGAACTGACTCCACAATTGTTATGATTTTCTGATCCCAGATTCATGTGCAAAAACCACTGTTGCAATACCCTAGCTGCCAAAAGCTGAAGAACTTCTAGAAGTGAATGGCTCCCCAGCTGGGCAGTGTTAGGAGGACTTCGGTGCTGTCCTTCCTCAGGTTGCATGCACTTTCTATTGGGCAGTAGAAAGTCAAGTCCCCATTGACCTGGAAGGGACAACAGGCCCAACAGCCTTAAGTGTGTACCACTTAGTATTTCCTGAAGTGATGGCAGCGCCTGACCCCACAAATGTTCCTTATAACCCCCGTACTCCCTTCGTTTGCCTATTTCATTGGTTTATTTTGTTCGCTCATTTAACAAACATTTATGGAATCCTTTCCTCATGCCCTTTGCTAGGTGCCGTGCTAAGCACTTTAACTGAGGCTTCCTGCCAACAGCGTCCTGATGGTGGGGGTGGCCTGGTCATGATCCCTTTGCTGCTGGAAACCCAGGGAAGAGCAATCCAGGGACAAGCACAGAGTCCTTCTGTCGGCGCTTACTGGGGCTGTGGTTAGGGGTGGGGAACTCGAGGTAGGACCATTACTGCCTGTGTAATGCTTTCTTTTGGGCCTTTCCTCAGGCCATGTCCACCCAGAAGCCCATACATCCTAACTGGGTCAGTTACCCTCAAACATTGGGAAATTTCAAATTCTAAGTGAGATGCTGACTGTTTAACGTGGCAACACTTTCCCGCAGGGTGAACAGTTTGTTGGCCACACTGGCATAATTATAACTCACAAATATTCAGCATATTTTATGAAATTACCTGATAAAAGTCTTGTTCTTTTAAAATATGGGCTCTATTTGCATTTATATAAGCTTTATGACTCATCCAAGGACAATCAAGAAATCTTTTTTTAAAAGAAATCTTTAGGTCTATTGTGACTTGGGGGGGTCAGAGTCATGTAGAACCAGACCAGTTTTCACCCACATGTCTCAAAATGTCCCCTAGGGTGTTATGCATAGGGCATTTATGCAGTCAATAGCATTTAAGAAGTGTCAATAGCATTTAAGGAACCACAATCTTGATTAGTTCACAAGATGAAAGGTAATTTTTTTGTTGTTGTAGGTAAACAAGACATTTCAAGTTAGCTTACAGATCATATGCACCTGTAATAACATGGTTTTAATTTTGTTGGATCAAAAGCTGTCTGAATTTTAATCCCAACTTTGACTATTAGATATCTCACTTGGGAATAGTTAGTTCAATTTGTTGTTACCTTCTTTCTCATTTACTCATTCATTCACACATTTCTTGAGCAATTTATATGTACTAGCACTGGGGAGATAAGGAAGCTGGTGCCAATGAGTACTATGGAAGTCCACTTACATAGACTCTGGTGTGAACAGTGCACTCTTAGAATTGTGCAGTGCATCGTCTGCACAGGCACAGGCAGTAGTCCTCTAAAAAACATGATTTAGATGGGAAGCACAGATGTAAAATATTAAAATCAATTTGATAGGTGCCTATAGAGTAGTATCTTAGGCAGGAGTTGTATTCTAAAGTCACCATGAAATAAAAATTATGCATAGACAATATTACCACTGAAAGCTCTTGGCTTTCCAATACAGTACTGACTTGCAACAATAAGGCCAGAGAGATGTTCCTTTGATTAAAAACTAGGTGAGGTAACAGCTTGCTTCATGGCTGTGTTTTAAAAGAATAGTCTTGTATCATTAAACACTAGACACCCCGTCCCCACTCCCCCTTCTTGCATAGGCTGTGCCTTTCACTCTACAAAAAGATTCTGAGAACTCAAGAGGCTTCTGGAACCAAAGATAACTAAGGTTAACAGCAGAGTCAAGTCTTAGTACTCCCATGATCATGGAGTAGAATGGTAGATGGAATTACCTGAACTTCCTGCCCTCCCCCCTCTGGCTGAGCATGTATCCTCACACATGCGTGAGATAAATATGAGCACTTAGTACTTACCTGTACTAAGTCTAAAAAGGTTAAAATTGACTCCAAAGTGATGAAAAATAGCTCAGTTTTGTGTCTTTAATGTAACTCAGCCTTGAATTTGCAAAAAAAAAAAATATATATATGAGCACAATGCAATTCCAATTTACTATCACGTGACAAAGGAAGGGGCAACTGTTTCTCCAGAGGGCTTCTGAGGCACCATGCGAGTGGATCGTAAAAGGTGAACATCTCACTTATGATAACTTCCAATGTTGGGGAGATAGCTGTGGGAAGAGGAAAGACTATGAAGGCACAGAACTCTACAAAAAACAAGCATCCTTTGAAAAGGGTGGTAATTCTGAAACATAGCAACAGATGAAACAGGAATAAAAGAGATTGGAGCCAAGTTGTACAGGGCTTCAGCTCAATTTGGTAGTGATAAGTGGCAGTGGAAAAGCTTTAATAAAGGGATCTTGGGATTAAGTCAGGATGAGGTAAATTACAGGCAAAGTAAGAAAAAAGAAGACAAGTGAAGAATCTAGACAAGAGATAACAAGGACTTGGCAGTGCATTACTGGCCCTAGTTCTTTATCCTGCCCTCTTTGCTCTCTGCCATGTGACTTTGTAGTTCCTCCCACTAAGAGGGTGAAGTGTGATTCTTCACTCTTTGATTTTGGATTAGACCATATACCTAGGTTGGCCAACAGAAAGAGTCAAGAGTGACATGTTTTAGTTTGCCTTCTTGTGCTTCTGACATTTCCATGAGAAAAACATACTCAAGCCAGCCCACTGGTGCCAGAAAGGAGGATAAGAGATTCGAGGAGCAAGGGCACCCCAGCTGAGCCCACCTACATCAGCCAACCTCAGACATCCAAAGACACCCAAAGACACACAGTATGAGCCACCCAGCTAAGCTTGGTCTATATGAGCTGACCCAAAACACATGGAAAATAATAAACGACTGCTATTTTAAGCCACTGTTTGGGGGTGATTGTTACACAGCAATATTATAAAATGCAGGCAGAGTCACTGGTGTACGGAAGGGCATGAATTCAGAAGCTATTTAAGAGGCACATGTGCATGGGGGTGAGCAGGAAAAGCAGAAGTGTATATACCTTGATACTTCCAGCTTGAGCAAGTGGTCTGATGTTGATGTTTAACTGAGTTAAGAAATATTTAGAAGAAGGGTAGGTTTGTGGGGAAAGATAAGAAGTTCCACTTTGCCCATGTTGGCTTGAGATGTCTGCATGACTTCTAGGAGAAATGTCTTGTGGGTAACTGGACCTGTGTTTTGCTGAATTTAAAGATGGGCCAGTTACCTTTAGGATATATTCCTCTTTTTATGCAGTTATCTCATAAGTGTGTGCCCCATATTCATCTGTATAAGGAAAAATTCATCATGATGGCTTTAAAAACAATCCAAATTCATGAATTATTATGGTTCTTTCCTTTGCTTGCTCTTTCTGCTCACCTGGCTACTTTCTGTCTCATTGAACATTATTAGCATCACTATCAGCAGAACTGCAGTAGAAACAAAAGTAGTGAAATGCAAACCACTGAAATTTTCCATCAGGCAGTAACTCCAGTAATCATCTAAAATGCACATTTCACTTTTCCGTGGTGCCTTGATCTCCCAACAGTGAAGACACTGACTATGCCAAACATTACTGAATGCTCAATATAGATGGAAAGGGGCAGAAAGACCTAGAACAATTTGAGGATGAAATTCTTTTGAGAAAATTACAGATGATTTCTGTGAGGGGAAAAAAGGAGACATGTTGCAGAAAGAATGTTTAGGAAAAGAGGCTGTCAGAGCAGTCAGGCAGTCCTGTTAAGATCCTGCCCCACACTCAGGGTGTGCATGTGGCCACGTACCTGCGGTGACACTGTTAGCCAACACTTGTATGACATTCACTGTGGGTGGGCTGGCACGTTTTTAGTGTTCTACATGTATGAACTCATTTAATCTTCACAATAACACTAAAGGGGGGGCGGTGAATCAATTATTCTCCCCATTTTAGAGAGCAGGAAGTTGAGGCTCAAAGATGTAAAGTAACCTTTCCTGGTCACCCAGAGCCTGACTTTTTGGGCACAGTCACCCCACAGCTCTGCAGAGAGGTGTGCTCACGCTCTCTGCGGTATTTATTTCACGGCAGAACGAGCCACTGTCACTCTCCCGCCATCTCTGGCCACACTGCTACTACTTCACCTCTCTCTACTGCTCTCCTACTTCCTACTAACCGTTGGCTTCTCGGCTGCCAGCCAATAACTTCATGCCTTGGACAGCCATTTACATCTCTTTCTTCTGGCCCTGGGTTTCTGAGAAAGATTATCCAGAAACCACCTCCCCAATGGCACATGCCCAAGTGTTTAGATCTGAACACTGTCCTTGAGGGAAACTGAAACAGGCTAGCACTGCAGGGGGGTGTAACAGTGAAAGGAAAGCAGAAGAGTGACACAGAGCAAGTCTGCGGAGAGATGTGAGCGGCCTCGGTCTGAAGAGACCTGGGGTAAGTAAGGGAGCCTCTGAGTCTCCCAGAGTTGTCAGGGAGCTGAGTGTCGCACCGCCTCTATCAGCTGCACAAAGGTTTCCCAGAGAATGGTAACAAAGGCCACACTGAGACTGCACGGATGAGTGAATGCTCACAGCTTTGCTAAAGGGCAAGATGCCCAGCCTCAGAGAAGGAGGTGGGGCTGAAAGGCACTGGGCCAACCACCAGCTCAAGCTCTAGCCTCGGCAGTCCCAGGTGCAACCAACTGTCCCGACTCCAGAGCTCCTGCCTTTGCATGGTAAGAACCAGGGACATGTCAGTGGCTAAAACCCTGCCCAGAAGAGGAAGGAGAATGAGTAGTGGCATTAGTATGCCCTAGCCATCGCCAGCATGGGCCCAATGCATGTGAGCCTAAAATAAACAGGCTCCAAGAGCCACAGGATGCAGCGCCAAACTGTCACGGGTGCTAGGTTACACACACCCCAGAGAAAATTGGCCTCCGTGGAGCTCGATAGGAAACTAAGTATTTGAGGAGAAGGAGAGAAAATGTGAATAATTAATTGTCATGCAAAGCCTCTCCGCCTCCTTGGAGAAGCAGAGACGCCATGACTGTGGGATGTGCTCTGCCTTTATCATATCTATTACATGTCTTCTCAAAGCCCTCAGGGAGCACATGTTCAGTTAGGGCCAGACAGACCAAAAATGACTGGGCGACAGACAGACCTCTTTGGGGCTGGTTAGAGGACAGGGGCTGGCCACACAATATTTAAAAGCTTTCAAATTAGATTGCGCTTCCCCAGAGGACAAGAAAGAGTGTTTCCCATGTGATTATACATAATTAGATTTTCCTTTCATAATGTAAAACAAAAACAACTTTAAGTACTGCATGAGTTCAGGCCTTCTATGAGGTAGAAAGTATACTATCAATCTGAGTATTTGTTACTTTCCCCCCTAATATTTCACTTTTCCTACATATCCTTTTTTTTTTTTTTTTTGGTCTCTAAAGTCTAGCATAAAATAATTTAGACAATAACAACCATGTATTAAGCTCTTATTATTTGCCAGACACTGTTCTAATACATGTATTAACTCACTTAATCTTTAAAACAACACTATGAGCCCTGGCTCAGTGGATAGAGCAATGGCCTGCGGACTGAAGGGTCCTGGGTTTGATTCCAGTCAAGGGCACGTGCTAGAGTTGCGGGCTTGATCCCCAGTGGGGGGTGTGGAGAAGGCAGCCGATCAATGATTCTCTGTCAACATTGATGTTTCTCTTTCTCTCTCCCGCTCCCTTCCTCTCTGAAATCAATAAAAGTATATTTTAAAAAACACACACACACAAAACCACAACATGATGCAGGTGAAATGTTAACTGACTTGCCAAAGGCCATTTGGGGTCTTTCTTTTCATCAGTGTACTTTCCCGCCTCTTAGGTCTGCCCTCTTTATAGCCATCCTGACCCGAACCTCAGGCTGCTTGGCTGGGCTCTGAAATTATGACCTAACTCCTTCAGGCAACATGGGTGGGAGATTCTGCTATGACCGGACTGACCGTTATGCCTGGGCAGTTCCTGGCAATCCCTGGCCTGCATGGATGTCCTAAGCTTGAGTGTGGTGGAGGAGACTGAGGTCCTTCTGCCTGTTGCCATCCTGATGCTGGATCTGCACTGAGCATCTCAATGCTGCCTGCACTGGGACCCCTCGCCGTCACTCTTGCCTCCTGGGGCTTCACACCATCCTTGCCTACAACACTGTCTCTAGCTGTCCGGTGCCTGCCATACTGGCCCTCCTCCAAGAGTTGGCAAATTGGTATGTCCCCAAACACACTTCCTTCCAAGCATTAGGCATAGCTAATCAAAGGTCCAAGTCTCTCATTCCAAAGGGAATGCCTCACCGAGCCTCAGCATAGGACAAGCTCAGATACCGCTTTCTAGAATTTTTGGGCAATGATTGATGTCACTGTCATTTTATCCATACTATTATCACTGATAATTTGCAGTTCAGATGCAATGGTTTATTTAATCAAGGAATCTTTATTGTAGACATATTATGTGCTGGGCACTGTAGAATATAGTGATGAATAAAAGAATCTCTGCCTTCCTAAAATGTATGATCTAGTGGGGGAGATGGACAATAAACAAATATATAAAATGAAGTAGGGAGCTGAGTGCAAGAGACACTTTACTGGATGGACCCATGTTCTATGTGGGCGTAATAAGAGGTTTCCAAGGCAGCAGTCATAACCATTTACCATCAACTGAATACATCCCCAAGTAGCATTCTAGTGCCATAAGTACTGCCAGCACCTTTAGTATCCCCTGAGGAAGCTAACAGAGTCCGAACAAGGGTACCTCCAGCTGCAGGATGCTTGGTTTGGGGAATTTGGCCCTGGTGTGAGACCCTCGAAGCTCATATGCATGAGGCCTAACAGATTCCTTAGAGGTTGAATAAAATTATTTGCATTTATAATGATACCCCACTCTGTGGCACTGAACAGTTCAGAGGCGTGGATACTTGGTCTGTCAGCCAGACCCACATGATCCAGTGGCAGTAAACCCAGGTGAGATGGAGGATCAGTATGCAACACAGACATGCCCAGGGCACAGGCTGACACAGTGAAGAATGATTAGGTTAGAAAGCAGGAGGGAGAGGGACCTCAGAATGACAATAAACACAAAACCACTGCTTTGTGAGATGCCATAAGAGGGCCAACCTCCCCCATGAAGCCGCCTTCCCAGAATGCCTGAAATAAATGCTCTCTGAAAGGGCCTCTCAAATTCTTCCCCCGAAAGTCTATTCATCTGGAATATAATGAATAACCTGCCTTCATCTCTTTCTTTGCAGTTTTTTAAAGCCAGTTCCTTGAACCTCTGGACTAATGGGGTGGGGGTGGGGTGAAGCAATCCCGTTGCCCCTGCCAATACTTAAATGAAACCTCAGACTTTCTTAATTCTTAGTAATTTTATAACTTGGACAAAGCCGTTGGTTGGCCTGCAACTTTGGGCTGTGAAAGTAGCAAAGCTGGTCCCAGTGCTAGCTCCAATGTGAAGTCCAAGTTAGATGCAGGGTTGGGAATAGCGGGAACCTTGGGGCAGTAAGGTGATATGCAGAGGTTCTAACATAATGGATCCAAACTGTGTTCGTCATCTAGAAAATAAGGTTCTCCTCTCCCAGTCCGAATTCACACAGCTTTCCTCTAATTGAAGAGTGGAATATCGGCTGAAATGGTTAGACCCAAACCTGTATCTTCATTTGACAGAGGAGAAGGATATGGAATCTTTCTGCTCCTTGGCCCTCCTCTCAAGCTACTGGAGGAAGCATGGCTTTGCTGTAACTGTGGTTATTGGACTTCCTTCTCAGTTTCCATCACCACCGTGGAAACAGTGTCAGGGATCTTGAGTTTCTTGAGCTCATTCTGGATGCAGGACACTTTAAAAAAAAATACTATAGAAATGAAGGCAGACACTTCAGATATTCTGCATTTTCTCCCGCTTGGAAATGAGACATTCATTTTACTTTAAATGTATTTCCAAGCTTCATTCAGAAACAAACCTCTGGTAAGAAGAGGAGGGGGAAGGAAGCAAGGGCCAGGCATGAACCAGAGAGTAGTGACAAAGACACTTTAAATCCTGAGATAGCTTGACCTGAATTGTGGAAGAGGACCAGGAGGTTGACAGGTTACTAGTCGGAGACTATATAAATGCAGCTGGAAACACTAAACATACCTACCATAGTTATTTATGTATTTAGGAATATAACGATTTTGAAAATTTATGAGAAGGTAACACAGGCCCAACACACACCAATGTCCAATGCTTAATAATGTTCTAAGACTCTTTGTGCATAAAAGCTAAAGGGTTCAAAATGACTAAAGTATGTAGTATTTTACACAGAATGCTTTCTTCTACTCCGTAATTCTGCATCTTTCTAAACCACATTATGTCTTGTCATTTTCATCAGCAGCAAAGCATCCTAAAAGAGCCAGGACTTCAATAAAATTCTGTCGATTTGGACACGAGGCAGCAGGGCTTTTGAACAACAGGATTAGAATATCCATCTTGTTTTGAGAAGTAAAGTGCATTTATCAAAGCAAAACAGACACAAGAGGAGGATGTTAGCCAAAACCTGCTCCAAGGATTTGCTCACCAAGGAGCTCCAGGCTTTTCAGTCTTACACTAGAGCTGGCAGGAGGAATCCCCACAATTACAGTAATTAACATTTATTTTTAAATGGGATTGATTCTGGCAGGATGTTGAGAAATCAGATGAACAATGATTCGCTATTACAACCCTCCTAGGAAAAAAAACCACCATATATGCTTATAAAGCATACCTGGAATGCAGAGTAATCAGTGCTAGCAATGGAGGCACTGGAGCCTCTGGGCTCATTTTTGGGGAAGGAGCTAAAATTCAATAACATATTCAAATGCTTTGCCAATTTGAATATGACACTGACAAGTCCCTGGTCCTTGCTTCCATGTTTCCTTAGAATATATGTACCATGCAGCCTATTTGAAGAACAAGCTTACTGCACATGACTAGGAAATTAAAGGCGGGTGAGGAATCTGGTCCAGCCCCTCATTTTACAGATGAGGTCAGACTACTAGCCCATGTCAACCAGTTAGTGGCAGGTCTAGAAAGAGAATGAACATCTCCCAACTCCCAATGTGGGGCTCTCCCCTTTGCACCTGGGCTGCCCCTCGCTCTGCAGTTCCTAGTCCTGCTGACAGTCCAGGGACTGCAAAGCAGGAGGAAACATGGTCCCTTCCAGAGCCCACAGCCTAGCTGAGGAAGCAAGATGTTCACACCTGAGAAATAGAAGAAAAACATAAAATGGGAGATTTTAAGTTCTAAAGCAGGGGTCCTCAAACTTTTTAAACAGGGGGCCAGTTCACTGTCCCTCAAACCGTTGGAGGGCCGGACTATAGTTTAAAAAAAAAACTATGAACAAATTCCTATGCACACTGCACATATCTTATTTTGAAGTAAAAAAACAAAATGGGAACAAATACAATATTTGTATTTGCATGTGGCCCGCGGGCTGTAGTTTGAGGACCCCTGTTCTAAAGGATGTAGTGGATGAATGTCAGAGGTAATAACCAAAGTTCCCCTTTCCCACAATTTTCTTATTGCCTGTGGCCCTCTGCCTGCAGAGTCTGGGCTGTTTGTTGCTTCAGGGAGTGTGGGGGCAGATAGACCCATTAGTCAAGTTTCTGAATGCATGCACTTTCAAAATCACAGTGGAAGAAACACTCTTGAAGTCTCTCTATTGCAAGGCCTTGGTTTGGGAGACAGAATGGAGTGCAGAAGCAGGTGTGATGCTGCAAGGGCAGCTCTTCCAGCTTAGGAGATGTCCACCTTGGGCTTCTGGTGAAAGAAGCAGCCTGGAAGGGACCTGACCGAAGTCTGGGTGCCAGAGGTTCCTGAGGAAGGATCATGCGATGGACTTCTCCTCTGCTGAACCCTGCAGCGCTAGGATCCCGGAGCATAGCAGCTCTGTGCCTTCACTTGCCAGGGGTGAGCTGGCTACTCAAGACTGAAGTTCAGTTCAATTACAGAGAAATATAGTGGTTCTAGTTTTACACCTGAGCATGTGACTGTGAAAACTCTTTCAGAGTTTTCCATGGATAGCATTAAATGTTATAATCCCATTGATGGTGATCCCTTAAGCATGCCATTCCATACAAAGACTTCCAACTTCAGAGTCTAGGTTACCTGTGATCCCCACACATTTTAGCCAAACTATGTTCAAGCCTGAAGTGTTAAATATGGAACTGCAGAGGAAGCCCAATTCTCCTGAGAGTAGACAAAGGAAAGACTTCTCACAACTATTCTGGTTACAAAGAAGGAAAAGTCAGTCTTCCAGGCACAGGTGGGACAGCTCAGCTTCACCGCCTTTTTGTACCAATAACAATGTCATCAGATGGCAGGGTGAGCTAAAAATAAAAGGGGAAGCAGGTGGAATATACTTTCCATTCTATATGCAGTGTGTTGTACAAAACAAATTTAATAAATGCAGAGGAAGGAGAGAAGGTTTGCAAAGAAGGAAGGAAGACTGATGGGATCCTCTTCACCTTTCTAGTCTATTCTGAATATTGTACCCCTTAGTGGATACGAATGTTTTTTTTGCACAGCATCCCCCAAATACTTCCAATATGTTACCCCTCAGAGATTAATGGCAACAATACTGATGGTGAAGAAAGACAGAAATTGTCTACTGGAGTGGGGAATGCTTTCCACAAAGTCTGTGCAGAGCACTGATGACTTTGCTGAGGCTGATGTTGCCTCCTGAGGTGGGAGCATGAAGTGGTACCTTTGGAGTATGAGCTGGCCATAGGGATCAGCAATTTTACTTGTAGGAATTTATTCTATGGAAATGATGAAGGATATAAACAATGACTTAGTACAAAGATATTCCTGGCAATGCCGTTTATGATAGTGAAAAAGTGAACATAACCTACAGGACCAACAACAGGGCACTGGTGAATAAAGTCTGCTGCAGAAAGATCTTAGTGCAATACTGAGATATTCAAACTACTGCAGAAGTTTACTGATACATAAAGATGTTCACAACATACTTAGTTAAAAAAGAGAAAATTAAAGTATAAAAATTTACCATACCATGTTTGGATAATAACATATGTCTATATGACTATAGATACTCAGAAAAAAAACAACCCTATAAAGGTAGACACCAAATTATAAATATTGGTTCTTTCTGGATGGTAGGATTCTGAGTTTTCTTCTTTTTGCTAATCTGTATTTTCTGATTTTTCTATATTGAGTATACATTGTTTGGATAATAATAATTATTTAAAATTGAGAAAAGCACCAGGCATATCAGGGGAATATGCAGTGGCAGCTTCTCACTTTTGTTCCTCTCTGGGGGGTCCTGACAACCCTGGTAGACCATGTCACTTAAGCTTCTTAGGGAAAATATGGTATAAGAAATCTGCCTTAATTTCTCTTTCATAGCCTGGATAGAAAGAGACACCCTCTATGTAGTTGAAGTCACACAATTAAATCCCATCTTTAAAGCTAGAAGGACTACATCATATTTTTTTGAAAACAGCAGCAAAGCATCAAAGGAGTTGTCCATGTGGTATACTTCCTCAGCCTTTGATTTCCTGACGCATATCTTTGGTTATTGCTTTTTTTCTTATCAACTATGAAATAGTAATATATTTAGTTTTTCAAGTTCCCATTCAGAGGATTCTGAACATATAAACCCAAATCACCAAGTCTACATGCACTTACACTTTCAGCTTCACTGGTTTCATTCTTCTCAGAGGTTTCATTTGCTACTTCCATGACACCTGCTTCTCAAAAAAGCCCCCAAAAAACAAACACCTCTAGCTCGCCTGATAAAGGACAACTGCCATGTTTTAAGATAAACCACAGTTTTCTTCTTTTAAATTATTAATAGAATAATTTAAATATTTATCAAGTGAAAATATTTTTCCTCTAGACATTATCCAAATCCTAGAGTTTACAAATTATACCATCAAAAATTAAACTCTAAAAGTATGAAATCTGGATAAACCTCATCTACTAGGGATGATTTAAGAGCAATTTTACTCCTCAAAACTGCAGCACAAGCAGCTCACCTGACTTGGGAGGTGTTGAGCAGGGCTGGGGTCCTGCATTTCTACCAAGCTCCAGGCTGATGCTCATGCAGAGGTCCCTGGACCACACTGAGTAGCAAGTTTTCCAGGAGCAACTTTATGTGCTCTACAGGCTGAGAGTGCCTTTTCTGGGCAGCTGACGAAATGTGGAGTGAGCAGATACCCCGACTTGCACCAGCTGGTATTTTGTGGTTCTCAGGCTGCGACTAGCCTTCCCAGACCTACCCAAAATAACACACTCGGGACTTTTTATTAGTGTCACCTATAAGCTATAAGTTAAATAGCTCTAGCACTAAGAGGAAGGTCCAGGAATACCAGTCTCAAACCTGAAGCCACACTTGCTACAGAAAGCTTCAATGCTTAGAAGCATGGGAAGAGTCGCTGGCAGCAGGGCCCGCGCTCCATAGTTAGGGAAAGCTGGAACAAGGTTAGAGCATTCCGAGGAGGAGGGAAGCAGCCCTAAGAGTTCTTTCCCACACAGCTACAGGAGCAGCAGCTGTAGGTGTACCATATGCCCCCTGCCAGGGAATGGGAAAGGTACGTCTGAGTAAAAGCTTTTATCCTACAGTCACTTTGGAAGGCAGAGCCAGAAAGCAGGACAGATCAGACAAGGGAATCAGATTGATCCGTCCACATGTACAACATCTCAGTGGTTTGTGATGGGTCTCTGCACTATGGCTGCATGTCACAAAGGTCCGTGACAACATCATCCCACACAAGGCCGACCCTGAAGAGCCTTCTAGGGTTGCAAGGTCATTCCAGCTGTGCCACAGCCTACCCTGAATCTCCTTTGAGAACAGTTCTGCATGTGAACGTGACTGTTGTGCCAAACATGATCTTAAACATAATAAAAATGGAAATAGTTCTTATTTGGGGTTCATTTCCTGGAAGTTGCTCACTCAAGTGCTCCGAGCTCGAGTGATGGAGTAGAAATTCAAAATCCTAAATTTTCCTCCATTTGGAAATAGTTATACCATTTCCCTGATGCTTTGATTTGCTTAATGTTGCCTGTTGGGTTTACAAGAGTGTATCAAACAATATCATTAGTATTACTAATAAGCCCTTTGAAAACTGAGGAAGTAGAAAATAAAAGTAGTGATGGACCTGAACTGAGATACTTAAAATACTTGTCTAGTCTGTCCCTAAAGACCTTATTACTATCCATAGCTACCTTTGTTTACAAGGCTATATTCTAAGTTGCCAACTATGTGCTAATCGCAAAATTAAGCATGCACAATGGCTAAAATTATTCCTCATAAGGGTTAATGAATAGACTTGAGTTTTGCCAAATCTTATGGAGTAAGACTCTGAAAGAGTATTTGCTCTGGAAATCATAATGAGGAAGGTACTGTACACAGAATAAAGTGTAAAATATGAAATTTACAAGTGGATCAAAGTTTAATTGGCTACTACCACCTCTTCCAAAATACTGACCTTCTTTTTCTTAAAAAAAAATTTTTTTTTTATTGATTTCAGAGAGGAAAGGAGAAGGAGAGATAGAAACATCAATCATGAGAGAGAATCATTGATCAGCTGCCTCCTGCACACTGCACACTGGGGATCGAGCCTGCAACCCGGGCATGTGCCCAGACCGGGAATCAAACCATAACCTCCTGTTTCACAGGTTGACACTCAACCACTGAGCAACACTGGCCAGGCCTGATCTTCCTTTTTTAGTGACATGATAAAACTGGCTCTAAAATGAATACTATTTTTCAATAAAGTATCATCTCCTCTAATAAAAACAGAAAGAAAATAATGAATATTTCATTATCCCAAATCTGAATTTAGCTCTTAGATATTGAGACACAGATCATATATATTCAAATATTCCCCATCAGTCATATTCTTCAGTATGTGATCATATCTTTTCAATGTGTTGCTTTTAAAGCTCCTTACATTTATTTATAAATTAAATCACAAGGGCTTATCTTTCCCTCCATGCTGAGGGGAAGCACAGATGTGGCCAAAGATACAACCAAAACATATTTTTCTTCAGTATCCTGAAACTGCAAGGAAATGTGAAACTACTGAGAAATGAAAGGGAGAAGACAGCGTTTATGTGGAAAGATATGTCTGTTACAAAAGGCAGCTTTAGGAAGCAATGAGGTCCTGACAGCAAGGCAGAACTGACAAGTCCCCACGGTGGCTCTGACCAGCTACAGGGTCTTGCAATTAACCAAGACACCCGACTTTCCTATTTGAAAGTCACCTGACCCTTTTAACTTTGATATTAGAGTGCGTCCAGCTGGACCTAGTCTGGGCTGCCCTCAAAGGCAGGTCGCTGACCCTAAGGGGACAGAACTCCACTGGACTTCTGGGCTGTGGAAGCTCGGGGCCAGCAGGGAGAATGTAGGCAAAAAATGAGGAAGCCACTTGAGTCACTGGAAAGGCAGGCCAAGAAACAAGGAAAAGAAAGCTAGGGGGGAACAGGAAGGTAGGCTTTCTCTCCTCGGCCACAGCAGTGAGAGGAGCCGCCCACGTGCCTGCCGACCTGCAGTGGATGGTTGTTCAGAGCTGCTCCAGCTTTGAGATCAAGAGGAACAACCGGAGTACAACGGAACCCAATCATCGCAAGACCTGTAACTCCTTCCCTGCAAAACTGTGGGCACAGAGCCGGTGGCCAGCAGCCAAGGTGTGGCGGAGATGGGCCAGTGAAAGCTACCACCTCCTAATGTGGAGCACCATCAACCAGGGCGCCAGCCACGCTGGGCAGCATTCTGCACACGATCCGCAAGATCAAGTACCGCTGTCACCTGCGCACGGCCTCCATCCCCAGAGCCAGCCCCATCCGGTGAGGCTACAAGCCCGTGATGGTGAAAAGGAGGGGGGCCTGCCCCACCAAGAGTTCCTGAGCTCCCTACCCCCCAAAAAAGAAAAAAGCCAACTTTCTTAAAAAAAAAAAAAAAAAAAAAAGGAAAGCAGGAATCTGAGCCTGGGCAGGTTAAAGAAGATTCAGAGACTCCCACCCAGCATGATGTGTGTCTTTCTGGCACAGGTTGGTAGGTGCTCCTGAATTCAGATTCGCAGAACACACTCTTCATGGCCATTTCTCTACAGTCTCAGGCTGGGAGAATTTCTCAGGGCAATGACAAGGGCCCTGCCACTTCAACGGATTTTTTATCATTTGTGCTTTGAAAAGTATGAAGGGATACAAAACTGCAAGGCATTCCTGCTGTCCCTAAAGTTCATAAGGGCCAGGTATGGTTAATGACTAAGCTGAGTTTTGAGATGGAACAGTTTTAGGGCACAGATGAGGAGGGAAAATAGCAGTCTCAAATAGAGAGAACTAGTTCACTCTTTGACCACTTTCTATTGGCATTGCTCTGGGACTAGAGATCCTCAAGAAATGTTATACTCGTAAAAATAGCATTTTAAAGCACCCAACATCTTCTAAGAGTAGTTCTCCAAGTATGATTACTACTATAATCTTTATTTGAATGTAAATAGTTAGTCATATGTGATGGTAGTTTCATTAGCATTATGTGGCACAGTTGATTTTATTCCCCTGGCGTAATTATTGTTTTCCATTTATCCTGTTTATAAAACTTCCCCTTTTTATTTAAATCACTAAAAAAAAAAAAAAAGAATGCAAAGTGTACATAGTGGCTTCATGATCTTCTTATCAGGATTCTGGACAAACAATCTAAAATTCTGAGTTTAAATTAAATTTGTCTTCCTTGGGAAGTATGATTTATTGAGATCTCCTGAGGGCTAACAGTGTGTTTAGCTTTGCAGGAAGCATAAATGAAAAACTTGCCTGCCCCATCAATCTAAAAAGGCAAATGGACCAGTTGCAACTAGAAAAAAATTCACCCCCACAAAAACAAATCATCCATTAAAGAAGCCCCCTCAGCCACTTCCCCAACCCCGAGTTGGAAGAGAAATCAGACACAGTCAGTAGTAATGCAATTCCATGATCCACGAGGTTGAGGAAAAACAGGATGCCTGGCTCTCCACGTGCCCTCCCCAGCCCCATACCTTGTCCATTTTTTTTCCTAGGGGAGGGAGATTAAAAAGCAGCAACCTCCCTTCACCATAATGTCTCTACTGCTACCAACTACAAGCAACTCACAGTACGGAAGCTCAGGTTCAGTCTGAACAGCCCTCAATTCGATATTAATGCTAAGGGCCATTGGAGAGGGTGCACGTCCTAAACCAGTGATGGCGAACCTTTTGAGCTCGGCATGTCAGCATTTTGAAAAACCCGAACTTAACTCTGGTCCCGTGTCACATATAGAAATTTTTTGATATTTGCAACCATAGTAAAACAAAGGCTTATATTTTTGATATTTATTTTATATATTTAAATGCCATTTAACAAAGAAAAATCAACCAAAAATATGAGTTCGCGTGTCAACTTTGACACGCGTGTCATAGGTTCGCCATCACTGTCCTAGATTCTATTTGGGGACAAAGAAAAAAGGTACAGATTCCTCAATTCTTGGCTCCTTCCCTCCTCTCTTTATTTCCTTCATTCCTTCTCTCTGTTTAGGGGAGTTTCTAAGACATTCACATCTTAGCATCCTGGAGCTTCTGAAAATGTCCTGAGAGGGCATAGCCTCATTCCACAGAGGAGAAAACAGATGCCCAGAGAAGGTAACTGACTTGTCTGAGAGCACACTGCTCACTAAGGTGGAGCCAGGACTAAGACCTAGGACACCTAAATCTACACCACTGCTCTTATACTTAGTCTTGGTGATGATTTCTCCTCTTTTCCCATCAGGGGAAGGCAGTATGAGGAAGCAGCCCCTGCATGCTGAAGGAAAAGACGACTAAACAAAGTGACTGGTGTTATTGGAGGAAGCTTTTCTGGCAATTTGGTAAGGATGAAAACCAACTGAGGGGACACAGACTCTATCCCTAGCTCTTCTCAAGGAAGCATTTATGTCCCTGTGAACTCAGGAACAAATGGGGAAAGCAATATCATGGGAATGTTGAGTAAGAACCACTTGCAGACATAGAAAAATTCATTTCTTAACAGTGAATGGTCAGAACCAATGCTCAAGTCCCAGTCAGGAATCAAGAATTATCCAGAAACAAGCCATTGGGTGGAGAGAGGCTGACTGGGGACAGTGGAATGACCATGAGATGCAGGGGCTGCTCCCAGGACTGACAAGCGGGAACTGGTCACACAGGGCACAGGCACCAAGCCAGCTGGGAAGGGAGAGTGACCCTGGAACGGAAACATTCAGGATGGATACTAAACATATTAATTTTCTCCCTACCCAGTCATCTGCGTGTGATTATATAGTTTGTGGAGAAATGCTCTGTGTGCTTATTGGTTTTTAGAGAGAGGAATGGAGAGAGAGAAACATCAATGTGAGAGAAACATCAACCGGTTGCCTCCAGGGATTGAACTCACAACTTAGGTATGTGCCCTGATGGGAAACCGAACCTTTTGGTGTATGAGACGATACTCCAAACAACTGAGCTACACTGCCAGGGTGAGAAATGCTATGTTTTAAATCTACTTGGAAGAAACTTTTTATTATTGCAGCTCTGTTGAACTTATGTTTTAAAGGATAGATGTAAAACTGTAAACTTAAAAAATTTTGTTTTCTTTTCAGAAAGTGTCGGCTCTATCATCTTCCACTGACTGCTTAAGGGGCCTTCTCCTGAGTATGGGTGTGGCCAGGATTTATGTTCCTGGCTGGGAGGAAATGCAGGCCAGGCCACATATTGGGCAAAAACAGCCAGGGGCCACCTGTATGCACTCACCCCTTCTTCCTGCCCAGAACAACGATGTGATGGCTATACTAGAGGCAGTGGTTTTGTGACGCTGAGGCAACCCTGAGGATGGAAGCCAAAAGTTAAGGATGGTGTAGAATAACGATCGAAGGAGTTTCTACACCACACCAGCACCGCATCCTCTGGACTTCATTTTTTTTAATGTTAGAGGAAAACAAACTCCTATTTATTAAATCTTTATTTTTCTCTATTATCTGTAGCTAGATACATGTCCTAATTAAAATATGAAACACATAAATATACATCCTCACTTGTCAAGGAGCCCCGACACTGAAGAGTGAGAGTGAAATCATGGAATATTTAAAGAGAAAAGAAAGAGTAATAAAGGCTATTGATCCCAGTGGCACTACGAAAAATTCCAACTCAGAGATCGCAATAAAAATAATGGAGAGGAAGACATCCCAAACCAAATTACCCGTTTCCCTAACAAGAGAGGTGCTTTGTTGTGACCCAGAGGACTGATTTGAGAGCTGCGAATTGAGAAAAGGCTTTGGGCAAGTGTTTTATACAAACCATTCTTTAAAAAAATATAGTCTCTGGGCAAAACTGAGAGTTCGAGAGAACATGCTCTGATGTTACAAATGCAAAAGCTTCAGGGAGTAAATGCAAATCACTGAAGCATTATTCTCATTATTACTAATGGTTCTTAATAACCATGAGTCTCCAGTTGGCTGAAACAACCAGAAATTGCTCCTTGTATCCATGCTAATAACAAATGAAATTTGACACTAAACGTAATTTCAGATATACAGCTTTCTGCACAGTCTCTTATTGCAAAGGAAAGCTAAGCCAGAACATCAGTAAAAAGAATAACACAATTAAGTGTGTTTCCAATTGGGAACTATTTAGAATTGAGAGTTTAACAGGATAGTGAGATAATAAATACCGAATTGTTTTGTCCTGATTAAAAAGATCAGGATTTTACCATAAGACATCTTTTTTTGTTATTTTAAAATAAGTGCTTAATCAGTCTGAATGACTGTGGTCTTCTATATAGTGATCTTAATCACTGTAAATTGTTCAAGGCCTAATTTCCCATAAATAGATTCACACTTGTGATTTAATATTTAATACAGAGGCAACTTTTTATATACTCAGAATGTGTTTATAGACATAGTCCCAATAATTTTTTAAGCATATATAATAATTATGATCTCTGAGGAAATTTGCCCAACAGATGAGTTGGGGCCACCCCATGGATCCAATAAATGTGCTCTGAGCCATTAGCCTTCAGCAGGTATTTGATAAATGTTTGTTGAATGAATGGGTTACCTCAGATTCTTCAGAGATGTTTTAGAACAGTGGTTCTCAACCTTCTGGCCCTTTAAATACAGTTCCTCATGTTGTGACCCAACCATAAAATTATTTTCGTTGCTACTTCATAACTGTAATGTTGCTACTGTTATGAATCATAATGTAAATATCTGATATGCAGGATGGTCTTAGGCAACCCCTGTGAAAGGGTCGTTCGACTGCCAAAGGGGTCGCGACCCACAGGTTGCGAACCGCTGTTTTAGAAGCATTCATGCTAATAAAGCCTGAGCTAGTTCCCCCAGGCTGAATTTCCATAGGGAAAGTAGTGGCATAGCTAGTCCTGCAGTCAAGGTAAAAACAAATTCTCCAGAGAAAGTCTCCACTGCTGGAGTTAGAGGATGTATTATTGTTAAGGATACCTTTGGTGAGTCCTACTATTAACACAAGGGTAACACAGATGACCTTCTCTACATGTATAGATGGGACTGACGCCTGAGGGGCTGTGAAAACAATTCTGAAAACAAGCATTTAAACCATACTTACTGCTGGTGGAGGATATGTGGCTGTAGTCAGACCTGAAACACAAAACCTTGGTATTAGTAGGATTAAAAAATTTTTCGTTAGCCAAATAATTTCCCTAAGCTACAATTTTAAAGTCAGTGGCAAGTAGCACCTAGCTAATAAAAAAATGCCACAAATTAAAAACTATAGTGTTAGCATTGCTTGTGCAAAATAAATTTAAGTCTAAATTTGAAAGCAAAACTTTAAAGGCACTTTAGAAATCAGGGGTCCTTTAGGTTTTGGTCAAGATGGTGGTGTAGGTAGATGCTACACTCACCTTCTCTCATGACCACATCAAAATTACAACCCAATTATAGAAGAATCAATCTGTATAATCATCTGAAGCATAGCTGAACAGAAATCCTATAACTAAGATATAAAGCAGAAGCCACATAGAGACTGGTAGGAAGGGTAGAGACGCAAAACAGGCTGGCCCTGCACCCACTTGTGGTGATTGAGAATCTGAAGGGATATTTCAGCTGCAGGGGTCCCCCCTTAGAAGCAAGGGACTTCTGCCCCACACCAGGTCCCTATCCTGGAACACCAGTGCCAGAAGAGAAGCTCACATAACATCTGGCTGTGAAAATCAGCAGGGATTCCATCCTTTGAGTGAGATGGAAGGCTGTCCTCTTCAAGGGCCAATGCACAAACTCTCACTCACAGGGCACTACACTTGGGCTTCATGAAGGGGCAGTATATCGGGGAGTGCCACAGGTATACAGGGAGAAACTTAGTTGTATGACTTCAGGGCAAGGGCTGGAGGGACGACCGCCACTCCCTGTTTTGAGCCCGCCCTGCACACAGCCTTAGCTGAATCTACATTAGCCAGGTGAACTCCACTAGCTCTACCCTGACTTCCCGAGACACCCCCCTATCTAACTTGCACAAGACCCTGAATAGCCACAACAATCTTGAGAAAGAAGCACAAAGTTGGAGGGATCACAATACCAGATATCAAATTATACTACAAAGCCACTGTAATCAAAACTGCCTGTTACTGGCACAAGAACAGGCATACAGATCAGTGGAATAGAACAGAGAACCCAGAAATCAACCCAAGCCATTATGCTCAATTAATATTTGACAAAGGAGGCAAGAGGATACAATGCAGTAAAGACAGACTCTTCAATAAATGGTGAGGGGGAAATTGGAAAGGTACATGCAAACAAATGAAACTAGACCACCAACTTACACTATACTCAAGAATAAACTCAAAATGGATAAAAGAATTAAATGTAAGTCATGAAATAATAAAAATCCTAGAAAACCATAGGTAGCAAAATCTCACACATCTATTACAGCCATATGTTTGCTGATACATATCCAAGGAAAAAGAAACAAAGGAAAAAATAAACAAATGGGATTACATCAAACTGAAAGCTTCTGCACAGCAAAAGAAACCAAAAAGGGATCCCACTGAATGGGAGAACATATTTGGCAATAATACATCTGATAAAAGGGTTATTTCCAAAATATATAAAAAACTCATACAACTTAACAAAAGGAAGACAAACAATCCAATTTAAAAAGGGTCAAAGGACCTTAATAGACACTTCTCCAAAGAAGACATATAGAGAACCAAGATGGTGGCATAGGTAAACAGTGATACATGCCACCTCCCACAACAACACCAAAATTACAACTAAAATACAGAACAGCCACCATTCAGAACTGCCTGAAACCTGGCTAAATGGAAGTCCCACAAATAGAGAAATAAAGAAGAAAGCACCAAGACTAGTAGGAGGGGCAGAGGCACAGAATGTGCTGGTCCAGCACCCATGGCGGCATTTTTTTCCAGCCAAGAGGGATATCCTGGCTGTGGAGGCCTCCCATGAGGAGCTAGGGGTCCTAACCTCACACCAAACCCCCAGCGCAGTATTTCAGAAGAGAAGTCCCCTGTAACTTTGGGCTGTAAAAACCAGCAGGGATTGTGGCTGAGTGACACAGAGGCTGCTGGAGACCCAAGCAGTTCCTCTTAAAGGGATGGTGCATGAACTTATACAGTTCAGCTTTCTCTGAGCTCCAGCTCTGGGACAACAGCTCGGGGGAATCCAGGGACATAAAGGGGGCAACTAGATTATCTAGCATCAGAGCAAGAACTCGGGGATGACTTTCTCCCAGAGAGGGGTGCTCAAAGGGGTCATTGTTATTGTGCTGACACCTCTCCCATCACAGAGCTGACTGGCAGCCATATATGAGTTTCCATCAGCCTGGCTAACACTGTTTCTCCAACCTGGTGATTCACTGAGACCCTGCCCCATCCAATTTGCAGCCCTATCCAAGCTGTTTGCAGTGGTCTTTTCATATAATTGGCCTGTCCTGGCTTAGGCTTCACACTTTCCTAAAATCTCTCAAGAAAGCAGCAGCTGGTGTCAGCATGCCCCATACCTATCAATAAGTGGTGGCCATCTACAGGTCGCTCTGTGGCTTCTGCTGGGTTACCCCAGGCAGGGGCTGACTTTACACCTCCCGGGAGGCCTCAGAGCCAGTACACCCAATGGACAACTTCAGACCATACCAGATTACAACTCTACACATCCATAAGTGACACACTGAAAAGGCAGACTCAGTGAGCACCAAAGCACCACTGAAGCAAGTCCTGCTCTGTAGGGGTGTTTTCTGCATGGCAGCTCTTCCACTGTAGTCACAGCTGGTCCTCATAGCCAATTGGTCTAGAGGTCAATTCCTCTCAGTGACACCAACAGCAATCAAGGCCCAACTACAACATGACTGTGCACACACCCCACACAGAGGTGCACGTAGAGTGCCCAGCTCAGGTGACTGGGGAGGCTGAGCCACTGGGCCCTACAGGACACCTACTATACAAGGCCATTCTACCAATTTCAGGAGACATAGCAGGAGACCTAATACATAGAAACAAACACAAGGAAGCAACCAAAATGCAGAGACAAAGAAACATGTCACAAATGAAAGAACAGAGGAAATCTCCAGAAAAAGAACTAAAAGTAGCAAGAAAACTACTAGATACTTTGATATTGTTCAAAACAATGGTTATAAGGTTGCTCAAGGATCTTCATGAGAGCTTCAAGGAACGTAGTGACAACTTCAAGGAACTTAGGGAGAACATCAACGACATAGAAAAGAACCAGTCAGAAATGAAGGATACACTAACTGAAATAAAGAATGATTTATAGGGATCATCAGTACAGTAGAAGAGTCTGAGAATCAAATAAAGGATTTGGAATATGAGGAAGCAAAAAACACCTAAGCAGAAGAGCAAAAAGAAACAATAATCCAAAAATATGAAGATAGTGTAAGGAGCCTAGGGAATAACTTCAAGTGTATCAACGTTCGCATTACTGGGGGTGACAGAAGGAGAAGAGACAGAGCAAGATATTGAAAACCTATTTGAAGGAATAATGACAGAAAACTTCCCCTACCTGGTGAAAGAAATAGACTTACAAGTCCAGGAAGCATGCAGAGTCCCAAACAAGAGGAACCCAAAGAGGCCCACACCAAGACACATCGTAATTAAAATGCCAAAGGTTAAAGACAAAGAGAGAATCTTGAAAGCAGCAACAGAAAAGCAGTTGAAGAAGAAGAAGAGATATGAATAAAATACATATCTATCAATAATTAAATCTAAAATAAAAAAATGAACAAGGAATATAATGAACAAAATAAACTGATGAATAAAATAGAACCAGAGGCATGGAACCATAGAACAGATTGATGAATCTCAGAGGGAAGAGGGGTGAGGGAGGGAGGCAAGAGATTAACCAAAGAACTTATATGCATATATGCATAAACCATGGACACAGACAATAGGATGGTGAAGACCTGGGGTGGGAAGGGAACCAGGTGGTAGGGGGCAATGGAGGAAAAAAGGGGCACATCTGTAATATTCTCAACAATAAAGATTTAAAAACAAAAAAGAGGACATACAGATGGCCAAGAGACACATGAAAAAATGCTCTAAGTCACTCATTATCAGAGCAATGCAAATTAAAAGGACAATTAGGTATCATCTTACACCTCCCAGAATGGCTACCATCAACAAAATGAATCACAAGTGCTGCTGAGGATGTGGAGAAAGGAGAACCGTAGTACACTGTTGGTGGGAATGCAGACTGGTGCAAGAGTATAGTTTCCTAAAAAAATTAATGTATTTAATTTCCATATGTGGCCTTTATTATGTTGAGGTATGATCCCTCTATTTCCATTTTACTAGAGGTATGATCCCTCTATTTCCATTTTACTGCCATTTGACCCAGTGATCCCACTTCTAGGAAAATATTCTAAGAATCCTTAAACACCAATCAGGAAGAACATATGCACCCCTATATTTATATCAGTGCTATTTACAATAGCTAAGATTTGGGAACAGCCCAAGTGCCCATCAGTAGACGAGTGGATTAAAAAAACTAGTACATTTACACAATGGAATACTATGCAGCAGTAAAAAAGAAGGATCTCTTGCCCTTTGAGACAGCATGGAGGGATCTGGAGAGTATTATATTAAGTGAAATAAGCCAGTCAGAGAAAGACAAGTATCACATGATCTCACTCAGATGTGGAATCAAATGAACAAAATAAACTGATGAATAAAATGATCCAGAAACTGTGGAATCTCAGAGGGAAGACAGGGGAGGGTGGGTGGAAAGTGACCAACTAAAAACTTTTATGCATATATGCATAACGCATGGACACAGAAAATAGTGCAGTAGGCCTGGGGGGTTTGGAGTGAAGGGGTCAATGGGGGAAAAAGTGGACATCTGTAATAGTTTTAACAACAAAGATAAACTTTAAAAAAAGAAGAAATGGAAAATCTGAACAGACCAATTACTACCAACGAAATCAAATCAGTAATAAAAAAAACTCCCAATAAACAAAAGTCATAGACTGGATGACTTCACAGATGAATTTAAAATAAAAATTTTTTTTAAAATTTATTTCTGAGAGAGGGAGAGGGAGAGAGAGAAACATCAATGATGAGAAAGAATTATTGAATGGCTGCCTCCTGCACCCCCCCCCCTCACCACTAGGGCTCCAGCTTGAAACCCAGGCATGTGTCCTGACCAGGAATGGAACCCTGACCCACTGGTTCATGGATTGATGCTCAACCACTGAGTCACACTAGACAGGCAATTTTACCAAACATTCAAATAATAATTAATATCTCTCCTCAAACTATTCAAAAAATTCAAGAGGACTAAAGGCTCCCAATCATTTTAAGATGCCGGAATTACTCTGATTCCAAAACCAGAGACTTTACAAAGAAAGAAAATTATAGATTAAAATCCCCAATGAACATGGATGCAAAAATCCTCAACTTAATATTGTTAAATTGAATTCAGAAATACATTAAAAAGATCATATACCACAATCAAGTGGGATTTATTCCTGGAATGCCAGGTGGGTTTAATATCAGCCAATTAATTAATGTGATACACCACATAAAAAATAAAAGATAAAACATATGATCATATCAATGCATGCAGACAAAGCACTTGACAAAATGCAGCATCCATTTGTGATAAAAACTCTTAGTAAAATGGAAATAGAGGGATCATACCTCAACATAATAAAGGCCACATATGGAAATCCACAATTTACATCACACTCAATGAGGAAAAGCTAAAATCAGGAACAAGACAAGGATACCCACTTTTATTCAACATAGCAAATCTTAGCCACAGCAATGAATCTAGAAAAATAAAAAGGCATCCAAATGGGAAAGAAAGATGTAAAGCTGTCTGTCATTATTTGCAGATGACATGATACTGTATATAGAGAACCCAAAGGATGCCACCAAAAAACTACTAGAACTGATAAGTGAATTCAGTAAAGTAATAGGGTTCAAAATGAATAGTCAGAAATTTGGTTGCATTTTTATACACCAACAATGAACTACTGGAAAGGAAAACTAAAAAAAAAAATCTAATTTACAATTGCATCAGAAAACTACCTAAGAATAAATTTAACCAAGGAGATAGAAGACCTGTGCTTAGAAAATTATAAGACATGGAAGAAAAAAATTGAAGAAGATACAAATAAATGGAAGCATATATGGTACCATGTTCATGGATAGGAACAATTAACATGGTTAAGATGCCCATACTATTCAAAGCAATCGAAATAGATTCAATGCAATCGCTATGAAAATACCAATGGTATTTTTCACAGAACTAGAACAAATAATTCCAAAATTTATATGGAACCAAAAAGACCCTGAATAGCCACTAGTATAATTCTGAGGAAAAAAACATGCTACCTGATATCAAACTACACTACAAGTCCATAGTAATCAAAACAGCATGGTAGTGGCATAAAAATAGACATATAGATCAATGGGACATTATAGAGAGCTCAGAAAGGAACCCACACCTTTATGGCCAATTAATATTTGCTATATGAGGCAAAAACACACAGTGGGGTAAAGATAGTCTATTCAAGAAATGGTGTTGGGAAAAGTGGACAGATATATGCAAAAAAATGAAACTAGACCACCTTCTTACACCATATACAGAATTAAACTCAAAACTGATTAAAGTTTTAAATATAATCCTATCTAAAAATAGACAAACATGGTAATTGACCATACTTTCACTACACCTCCCATTGGGAAATCAGCGAGATATGCAAATTAACTGCCAACAAAGATGGCGGTTAATTTGCATACTTAGGCGCGAAGCAGCGGAGCGAAGCCTGAAGGCGGCTCTGGCCGGAGCGAAGGCCTGGGTCCCGGGTGGCGGAGGAAAACCGGTGCCGGCAGCCAGGGGGAGGGAAGGCCTATTGCATGAATCTTTTCGTGCAACAGGCCTCTAGTATCCTTATAATATAAGGCTAAACAAAGAGAACGGCGGAACCGAACTGGTTGCTATAACATGTGCTGACCACCAGGGGGCGTGTGCGGAACATGGAGGGCATTGGCTGTGGCGGGATGGTGGAGCAGGTGAGCGGGGGTGCCAGACCAAGGCAGGGCACCGGTTGCTGTCATTGGGGCAAGCCTCTGGTGGTTATTGAAAATTTTTTGCTCCCGCGCACTACAGTCCCGCCTGGCGCTCGCACCTGCTGCCTGCGCTGGCCCCACTTGCACCCGCTGCCAGTGCTGGAGCCGCTGCTCACACCTGTTGCCAGCATCCGGCGCTGGCCCCGATCGCTCGGCACCGTCAGTGGGTGCGAGCAGCGGCTGCTGGCCCTGATCACCCCTCAGGGCTTCTCCACCTCCCCCAGCTCCTGAGGATGATTGGGGCTGGCAGCTGCCTCTCACACCCACTGCCGGGAACAGCCCTGCTCTCACCTGCTGCCCACACCAGAGCTGCCACTCATACCCACTGCTGGCACTGGCGCCACTCGCACCTGCAGCCAGCACTGGTGTTGCCACTCACACTTGCTGTGGCCCACAGTTCCTTTCAAGGTGCACAAATTCGTGCACTGGGCCCCTAATCCTATCTAATAAAAGAGAAAAATGGTAATTGGCGTACGACGATACCCTTTTCATTGGCTAATCAGGGCTATATGCAAATTAACTGCCAACTATGATTGGCAGTTAACTGCCAACTAAGATTGGCAGTTAACTGCCAACAAGATGGCAGTTAATTTGCATATGTAGGCACAATGCAGGGAGGTGAAACGGAAAGCAGGAAGAAGCCCCCTGCCACTGACAGTGATCGGAAACCCAGGGGGGAGCTAAGAGCGGGGGGGCAGGGCAAAGGCGGCCCAAGGGCCGCCTTTGCCCTGCCCCCCCAGCCATGATCGGAGAATCAGGCGCCTTTGCCGCCCTGGCCAGTGATAGCAGGAAGTAGGGGTGGAGCCAGCGATGGAAGCTGGACACGGTCGAAGCTGGCAGTCCCGGGAGCTAGGGGTCCCTTGCCTGGGCCTAAAGCGAAGCCCACGATCGCGGGGCCACTGCAGCTGCGGGTCCCCGCTGCCCGAGCCGGACACTTAGGCCAGAGGTGTTAGGCCTGGGCAGGGGCAGAGCCTGCAACCACGGGGAGCTGGGGGTCCCCTGCCCAGGCCTGACACCTTTGCCGGAGGCCTCAGGCCTGGTCAAGGGGCCGATCCGGTGATTGGTGATCGGAGGGTGATGAGGGTCAACTCCTCTGGCCGAGGCATCAGGCCTGGGCGGGGGGCAGAGCCGGGGATTGGAGGGATATGATGGTCCCCTTGCCCAGGCCTGAAGCCTGGGTCAGAGGCATCAGGCTTGGGCGGGGGGTGGAGCAAGCGATCAGAGGGAGATGGGGGTCCCCTGCCCAGGCATGATTCCTGGGCCAGAGGCCTCAGGCCTGAGCGGGGGCCAGAGCCAGTGATCAGGGGGAGATGGGGGTCCCCTGTCCAAGCCTGACACCTCTGGTGGAGGCGTCAGGCCTGGGCAAGGGGCCGATCAGGCGATCATCGGAGGGTGATGGGGGTCTACGCCTCTGGCCGAGGCATGAGGCCTGGGCAAGGGGCCAATCCTGCGATTGGAGGGTGATGGGGGTCAACGCCTGAGGGCTCCCAGTATGTGAGAGGGGGCAGGCTGGGCTGAGGGACACTCCCCTCCCCACACACACCCAGTGCACGAATTTCGTGCACCGGGCCCCTAGTCTTATATAATAAAGAGTTAATATGCAAATGGTCGTCATGCCCTCACACCATCATGCTGTAACAGCTCAGACACTCAACTCTGGGAAGAGAGGAATGGGGACCAGCTAGGCTGCGGCCAGGAGAGGGACAAGCTGCCTGCCCTTTGGTCCCGGGAGCCAGCGGCTGCGCCTGTGCCTGTGGCCTGGGAGAGGGACAAGCCACCCGCCCCCGTGGTCCCAGGTGTCAGCGGCTGTGCCTAGGCCTGTGGCCTGGCCCCGGAGAAGGACAAGCTGCATGCCCCACAGTCCTGGGCACCAGCACCTGTGCCTGCAGCCCAGGAGAGGGACAAGCCACCTGCCCTGCGATCCCCGGGGGCTTGCAGCTGCAGCATGGGCGAAGTCACCTGCCCACAGTCCCCTGCAGCTGTGGCCGGCCCAGGAGAAGCCAGACCGGGTCCTGGGTGTCTGCAGCCAGCCAGAGGGAGGGAAGCCCAGGTCCCGGGTGCCTGTGAACAACTGGAGGAGGGAATCCTGGGTCCTGGGTGCAGAGTGAGGCAGAAGCGGTTAGGTGCGATCAGACCAGCAGGGGAGCAGTTAGGGGCGATCAGGCAGGCAGAGGTGGTTAGGGGCGATCAGGCAGGCAGGCAGACGAGTGGTTAGGAGCTAGCAGTCCCAGGTTGTGAGAGGCAGTCAGACATCCCCCGAGGTGTCCCAGGTTGGAGAGGGTGCAGGCCGGGCTGAGGGGTTCTCCCCCCCACCCCCGCCCGCACGAATTTCATGCATCAGGCCTCTAGTTTAAATATAAGACTTGAAACCATAAAACTCTTAGAAGAAAACTTAGGCAGTAAGCTCTCTGATATTTACCAAGGTTTTTTTCTGATATATTTCCTCAAGCAAGGGGAACAAACAAATAAAAAAACACTAAAGGGACTATAGCAAATTAAAAAGATTTTGCACAGCAAAGGAAACTATCAACAAAATAAAGAGACAGCTTACTAAAAAGAAGATATTCACCTATGCTATATCCAATAAGGGGTTAATATGCAAAATTTATAAAGAACTCATAGAATTCAACACCAAAAGAACAAACAATGCAATTAAAAAATGGGCAGAGGACCTCACTAGACACTTCCCCAAAGAGGACATACAGATGGTCAATAGACATATGAAAAATGTTCAAGTAATCATCAGAGAAATGCAAATTACAACTACAATGAGATATTATCTCACCCCTGGCAGAATGGCTATCATCAATAAATCAACAAACAACAAGTGCTGGTGAGGATGTAGAGAAAGGGAACCCTCTTGCACTGTTGGTGAGATTGCAAATTGGTACAGCCACTATAGAAAACAGTATGGAGGTTTCTAAAAAAATTAAAATAGACCTACCTTTTGACCCAGCAATTCCACTTCTGGATATATATTGGAAGAAATAAAAAGGTGGGTGTGAGTGGAGGGGGCCAATGGGGGAAAAAACCAAGGGGACATCGGTAATACTTTCAACAATAAAGATAATTTTTTTTTTAAAGCACTAATCTAAAAAGCAACCCAAGTGCTCATCAATAGATGATTGGAGAAAGAAGATATATACAATGGAATACAACTTGGCTATAAAAAAGAATGAAATCTTGCCCGGCCAGCATGGTTCAGTGGTTGAGTGTCAACCTATGAACCAGGAGGTCACGGCTGACTCCCGGTCAGGGCACATGCTGGGTGTGGGCTCGATCCCCAGTGCGGGGTGTGCAGGAGGCAGCCGAAATAATGATTCTGTCATCACTGATGTTTACATCTCTCTCTCCCCCTCTCCCTTCCTCTCTGAAATCAATAAAAATATATATATTTTAAAAAGAGTGAAATCTTACAATTCACAATATGGGTAGACCTAGAGAATATTATGTTAAGTAAAATAAGTCAGACAGAGAAAGGCAAATACCATATGATTTTACTTATATGTGGAATCTAAAGAACAAAATAAACAAACAAAATAGAAACAGACTTATAGATAAAAGAATAAAGTGAGGGTTGCCAGGTCAGATGTGGGGCGGGGGCTTGACTGAAAAGGTGAAGGGATTAAGAAATACAAGTTGGCAGCTACAAAACAGTCACAGGGATGTACAGTACAGCAGAGGGACTATTGTCAACAATATTGTAGTGACTATGTGTGGTGCCAGGTGGTGCTAGAATTATGGGGGAGGGGAGAGGGGTGGGAATCTCTTCGTGAATTATACCATTGTCTAACCACGATGCTGTATACCTGAAACTAATGTGATACTGAACGTCAACTGTAATTGAAAAAATAAAAATCAGGGGTCCTTCATACGGGCTCGGCTCTCCCAGACTAGAGATCTGGTGGATTCTGGACCATCTAAATTTCCTGGCAAATCTTTGAATGGACACTTATGTTACTGGGGAAAAGCCTCAACGTTTTCAACAGATTCTCAAAGGGGTCATGACTCCCCCAAAGTTTAAACCACTGCAAATAATACCCTTCAAATGTTATCACCACACCTTGGCCAGATCTTTCTGTGCATAGGAATGGTGGACCTTGGGGAACGTGAGTGGGGACCCTGGCTGTGAGGACTTCCATGTTCAAGGTCTGGCCTGCCATCAGGAAACGCAAAGGCACATGATGCCTGACTGATTTCAGTTCCATCTAAGGACAATTCTGCTGCACAGTACAGTCACAGGATATAGGCTGTGATTGGGGAAAGGAAAAGGCAGGGGTAGGGCCAGGGTGAAATTAGCCATCAGTCTCTCGGCTAAGAAATCAGCTGCTGGCATTCAGCCTCTGTGCAAACTGGCATCTGGCCAAGGACCTGCCTGCTTACTCTCTACTAAACTTCAGCCCTACTTACATGGCTGTTAAGGCTCCCCTCTCTGGCAACTTACTGGTATAGAAGTTAATAGTTTTCTTTCCCCAGTGTCCCAAAGTTGTCCTCAGTTTCTACTCAGAAATCTCTCAGGCACATAGGGATTATTCTGCTAAGTGGTAGTTAGGGGACATAGTTATGCAAATTATGTTACATTTTATAGATTTGCACTCCTTTTATTTACTAGCCTCATAGTGTCCTTCTTGAATCATCCAATTTTCACTCCACTGAGTTTCTTAGCACATTAAAAAAGCACAGTATATGTAAAACTTCTTTTAAAAAACATAAAGAGCATGCGCCTTACTACTTAAAATAACCTGCATCTCTCACACAAAATGATGCACTGACTTACTGGTAGAGGAAAAAAACAGAAGAGAAAGAGTACAGTTAGTCATAGAGTCACTGAATTCTAAAGCTGGAAAGAATAACAAACTACTAACATTTGCATATCCCTTTATATATTACTAACTGCATTCTCCTAGATCTAATCAAATTTTTTATATTACTGATTAGGAAGCTAAAGTGATACTAACTGTAGGGAGAACAGGAGGCGAGGAATGATAAGGGCTTGATCTATGTGTGCAGGGTGGTGGGAAGGAAGAAGTTAGAAGGTAGAGGAATTGGCTAGGGCGTGGCGACACACTGGCTAAGGGAAATGAAAGAGAAAGGAGAGTCAAGGATCAAGAATCTTTTGGAACCCCAGTATTGGTGCACTGCATGTTTTTTTTGAAATCAGGCAGGATATAAATAAGCTTTAGGACAACTCTTAGAAATATAACACTATATAAATGCAATGATACACAACAAACATCCACTGTAGTACATACAACAGGAAAGCAATACCATTACAATATGATCATCTTAAGATGGACAGATTTTAAAGAAATTTCAGGATAACTCAAATAAAACATTCAATAAGAAAGTGTGATAGGGCTATTTATCTTATTACTAAAAATTTGTCAGTATTTTCAGCTAGGATTTCCAAATACTCCTGAGGCAGATGGGTTTCGCATATGCATACATTTTAAAGATCTGCATACAGATGGAAATGTACTTAGAATGAAATTTACATTTGAAACACATTTCAAGAATCTTAAAGTGCAATAGTAGAATTTTAGGACAGGTGCTAGCATAACTAATGCGCCTGCCAGGAATCTTCCCATATTTCTCATGTCTAAAGGCTCTGCTTGGGTCAGGACTGCCTGTCACTGCTCAGTCTCTTGACTGTCATTCTCACCCTTTACATCAGTGAAACTCTGCAAAGTACAAATCTGATCACGTATCTCTCTGGATGAAGTTCAAGCTTGATATTATACAGCATAAACCCCTCTTTCCATTACTGATGGCCCCTGCCCAGCTCTGCAGTCTCATTCATCACCTATCTTCCATTTCTGTCCACCATCAAAAGAGAAATCAACAGAAAGTCACCTAAACTCTCACGCTGCTTTCCAGCCTCTGATCCTGTTTATGTAAGTTGTATACAGTTGACATAATACGGGAGATACAATTTCACTGAACGCTATTATAACATGCTGCTGCATAGTTCCCGCAGTTATAATTTTAGATAAAGTGATTTACTATAATTTAATCAACCATTTCCCTCTTGTTGGCTATATGATTGTTCCTGATTGTTCACTTTTGCAAAGCACACCGGCAATGAGGTATTTATAATACAACTTGATACTTACTTTCTTTTCCTTAGGAAAATTATCATGTATTGCTCTTAAAATACAGTCTAAATACTCTACAAGGTTATTTACTGGAAATACTGCCAGTGAAAGACAAACTGTAAAACTTAAAACAAGTTTATGCATACTAATTAGGTTCAAACAATTTCAATCTCTGGAAGGCTATGTACTCCCAAGCTTTTTTGAGAGGAGGAGGGAACAGCAATAGGGCACCTATCTTGGGAATCACATCCTAAGAATTTACCCAGCTGGCTCTGCATAACACCTTCAGCTCTGCCAGAGTAAAGCATGAAAGGTGAATCCATGAATTTTAGGATGAAAAATTTATGGGCACATAATACAGATGAGCAGAATAATAATACAAAGATTATATATTTTTCACATACCTGACACATACAGTGGACAAATTTCCAAATATTACATTTTTTTAGTATCTGTGCCAATAATGAACAGAAAGTTAGATGCAATCCTTTGACTGTATTTTAATTATACATATAGGAATCATATATAAAAAGATCTGCACTTAAAATAGTTTACCACTGTTAGCAGCCATCTATATATATAAAAGGCTACTATGCAAACTGTCCCCTCAGGAATTTGACGGGGAGACCGGGAGTTCGATTGTTCGCTATGATGTGCGCTGACCACCAGGGGCAACGCAGAATGAAGGAAGGCCCCGGCTGGCAGCTGGAAGGCCCTGATTGGCCCTGATCACCAGCCAGGCCTAGGGACCCTACCCATGGATGAATTTCATGCACCAGGCCTCTAGTATGTATATTACGGGTACCTTTCTAAATTCTCTATTCCAGGAAAATCTTGGCATAAGAATTGATTTTGACATTTCAGTAAAAGTGATCTTGACATTTCTGTAAAACATCAGTTCAAAGCATCATGGACCTCATCTGTTACCTCAATCCATTGAATAGATGCTATTGTAATTTAATTAATTGGCTCCACCTTGAACACAAAGATAATAGGTCAGCTTGTCTTCTATACAAGATTTCTCTTTTTATCTCCTTTAAACCTGTCCCATTTTAAAATGTATTCCCCTTATTGTTTCATCTACCTGTTTATAAACTCTAGATTCCTGAATTGCTACCTCTTAAATCACAGTAAGTATTAGTCAGAGGTCACCCAAAGATAAAGGGTAGGGTATTGTTACTGGAGAATCCCTGTTGCTCATGAGAGTGAGGTTCTTGGGGTACCCCTGAAATAATTTTCAGAAGCCCCCACAGGAGAATGATATGTGGTAAGAGGCTTTATTTGTGTGGAGTTACATCCCTCAGGTTGCAATGTCCCATGCCCCTTAAACCAGTCCTGAAGGAGGTACAGCTGGGGTTCCAAAAGCAAGGCCAGTGTCCAGAGCTTCTGCTCCATGTTGCAGCATCTAAGTGAATGTAAGTCCACTGTGTGGAGTCCCATATGGCCAGGACCACATGAGTCAGAGGGAGAGGGAGAGAGAGAGAGAGAGAGAGGGAGAGGGAGAGGGAGAGGGAGAGAGGGAGAGAGGGAGAGAGGGAGAGGGAGGATGAGGGAGAGGGAGAGAGGGAGAGAGGGTGAGAGGGAGAGAGGGAGAGAGGAAGAGAGGAAGAGAGGGAGAGAGGGAGAGAGGGAGAGAGGGAGAGGGAGGGAGAAGGAGGGAGAAGGAGGGAGAGGGAGGGAGAGGGAGGGAGAGGGAGGGAGAGGGAGGGAGAGGGAGGGAGAGGGAGGAAGAAGGAGGAAGAGGGAGGGAGAGAGCGAAAGAGCGCTCTTTTGTTTAGAAGTTTAAGTATTCAGGTTTTGCTTACTTGCAGAGGCCACGCCCATCCCAGGTGTGACTGGGAGACAGGTAGGCACCTTCCCGTCACTCAGACCTTACTGTTTCTCAACCTTGGCTGCACATTAGAATCACTTGGGAATCTTTTTAAAATCCTGATTTCTGGGCCTCATCCTCCGGAAATTCTGTTTCTTTGTTACTAATGTTATAGCCTCACCCCATAACAAAGAAACAGAATTTCCGGAGGATGAGGCCCAGAAATCAGGATTTTAAAAAGATCCCCAGGTGATTCTTATGTGCAGCCAAGGTTGAGAGCCACTGCCTTACTGGGTATGAGTCTAAACTGCCTTTGTCCAGTCCCTTCCCCCAACAATCAATGGGGAACAGACTTGGAGAGTGTTAAATGCAGCTTTTGGCCAAGTGGTATAAATAGCATGTCTATATTATCTGATCTCCCCTTTACTTCTTTCCTGTAAATAATAACCAGGTTATTGCGACTGCATCAGTGTTACCTGTGGATGAAAAAGGACCAACAAATCAACCCTGACAAGCTCAGCAGAGGCCGACACGGAAGGCCTTGCAAACTCAAGAGACGGAAAGCAATCACACAGGGTGGGCTTGTTATTGGCGGGGTGCTCTTCGTGTCCCCACCTGCTGCCGATGGAAGTGGGCTTCTTGCAATGTCATGAGAAAAGGAATTTTCTGAGACTCACAAAAGAGAATGGGTGACATTTATTTGCATGGAATTAAACCCATGAGTTTCCAAGGTCCCATCTCCCTCCATCCTGCCAAGGAAAAAGTCCAGGTGTGTCATCAGCAGAGCTAAGATTAAAGCCATTGTCCAGAGTTCCTGTCCCAGATTTGCACAGTCCAGCCCAGCACCAGGCTAGCTTAGCTTGTATTTCCAGCTGCCGTCCGTTGTGTGTGGGGTCCACATGGCAGGCTAGCATACGGGCAAGTGCAAGTGTACCTCTTGCAGGAGTGAAGCAAGAGGAATGAGAGAGAATTCCTTTGTCCTTGGGATTTTAATCTTATAAGATTTTTCGTACCTGCAGTGGCTCCACCACCCCCAATCCATGGTTCTCTAGGCTAGACTGACAGCCAAATATCTTCCATGCATCACCCCGACTTTACTGCACATGCCTCAATTTTCCCTTTCTCCTAGTGATCTATAGGGAATGGACTGGTAGTTCCCTGGGGAGAGTGAAGGGGCAGCTTCCTAGTGAAGCTGCCTAGATGATCGTGCTTATAATGTCTGGCCTCCCTTTTCCTCCTTTCCTATTATTAATAGCAACTAGCTCAGCGGTTCTCAACCTGTGGGTCGCGACCCCTTTGGCGGTCGAACGACCCTTTCACAGGGGTCGCCTAAGACCATCCTGCATATCAGATATTTACATTATGATTCATAATAGTAGCAACATTACAGTTATGAAGTAGCAACGAAAATAATTTTATGGTTGGGTCACAACATGAGGAGCTGTATTTAAAGGGCCAGAAGGTTGAGAACCACTGAACTAGCTAGTTACAATGGTAACAGGCTTGAACATAAAAATTCCTAAGTAAAAGTGGGTCATGGAGGTAGTCATGTAGCTTCCTTATCAAAGGTAAATCTTTACCTTTGAAATTGTCTAAGACGGGGTTGGGGAACCTTTTTTCTGCCAAAGGCTTTTTGGATATTTATAGCATCATTTGTTCGCCATACAAAATTATCAACTTAAAAGTTAGCCTGCTCTATTTGGTCAAACACTTAATTAACTCACCCCTAATGCCTTGGCAGAGCCAGACCAAATGATTCCGAGGGCCTTATCCGGCCTGCAAGCTGGAAGTTCCCCACCCCTGATCTAAGGTAACATACCTTTAAAATGTCAGAGTAATTTTTTTTCTAAGCCTCTGGAAGGCACAGACGCCAAACACAAGGTCACATTGTTATCTTATTCCCCGCATACCAGCTCTATGTGCTGTAAAAGTTAACTATCCTGACCCACCAATGTAAAAGAAGTATGTGTCTCTGCATTTTACTTTTTATCCAGTCTCAGAGGTCTCCCCACTTTGCTGTCTCCAGCCCCCTTAATCTACAACAATGGATTTCAGGTAACCCTCCTATGTGTCCTCCTTTGATTCTAATGTATAAAATAAGCCACAAAACTGCTATTCTCCTGAGCATTTTTCAACCCCTTGGGAGTTTGCTTCCTGGCAATTGTCACCAGTTGGCTCAAATAAACTCTTACAAGCCTTTTCTTAGGCTGGACATCCTTTCATTGACAGGTTCTATATGTTCAGAAACTCGGGGCCAACTGACTCTGAAGTGGAGGTCCATTAATGTCAGATCAAACTTTTGATTGAAAGTAATCCATCAAGTATTGTCATGTTTGATCGAGTGGTTTACAGGCTGAATCTGGGAGACATCCCTAATGAAACACCCATTATTAAAGCACTAGTGGCCCAGTGCACGAATTCGTGCACCTTGAAAGGAACTGTGGGCCGCGAGGCTGCAGTGGGTACAGGGGTGGGTCTCTGCCCATCATCTGCACCCCACCCACTGCAGCCCCACTCTCACCACCGCTCCCATGTACTGTTAGCGGGTGCAAGCAGCAGCTGCTCCCCCAATTGCCCCTCAGGAGTGAGGGAGGCTAGGGGAGCCCTGAGGGGCGATCGGGGCCAGCAACTACTGGCTCTCGCTGATGTCACCTAGCGATTGGGGCAGGTGCCGGCAGCAGGTGCAAGCACCGGGCGGGACCATGGCACATGGGAGCAAAGAATTTTCAGTAACCACCAGAGGCTCACCCCAATGACAGCGACCAGAGCCCCACCTTGGTCTGGCACCCCTGCTCACCATCCCACCACGGCTGCTTGCCATGTTCCATACTCTGCCGCCTGCTGCCAACACCCATCATGTTCCATGCGTGCCCCCTGGTGGTCAGCGCCCATCATAGCGACTGGTTGTTCGGTTGTTTGGTTGTTCCGCAGTTCAGTCTATTTGCATATTAGGGTTTTATATAGAGAGATTGTCTTGCTTATTCTGTCTTTTATTTGGGTTTACAGCATTGCCTATCCCTCTATTAAGGGATTCTGTTTCTTAAGATAGTTCACAACTGTCAATAGCTGACCTGCCAGTTTTTTCTAACAAAAAGTACACAAAAGCACAAGGCTGGTTTTCAATAGGAAAGTGGGAGTCTCAAAATGACATCAATCACCACAGAAGAATATAGTTTGCTTTTAGTTTGGGCCTGTATTAGGTGGGTCAGACAGCAAAGGTAGCATTTCAAGCAAAAGACAATCAGCAAAAAAACAAGGGTAGACCTGCCAAGAAACAAGGCCAGAGAGAGAGGAAAGCCATAACATCAGGCTTATAGGGCATGCTGAGCTCTTTGCCTTTTATCGATGACAGAGCCACTGAAAGTTTGAATGGGAGAGAGACATGGTCAGATTTGCACTTCAAAAATAAGATAGCAAATGTGTACTGAGTGCTTTCTCCACTTTTGATACATAGTCTCAACAGGCAGCTATATGAAAGCTAGATAGGGTAAGAGGGGGCAAGCTCTGGAAAAGCAGGGAAATGATGAACAGCTTTTTGATAGCTAAACTACTTCCAGGGATATGTGAATATGTGGCAGACACCAGACTAATAAGCATACACAGAAGCTATTTTATTCAAATACAGGGCATTTTACCTGTATGTTCAATTTAAGGTTGCTACTGAGGCCATAAGAATTCTTTAAACAATTATGTCCTGTTACAACTGCACACTTTCATGACAGGCAGAGAACAGAAGCTCCGGTATCAGCGTGTTCAGCAAGCCCCTCCGAGGAGCCCTGGCTATGATGCTGCTCTTGGGGATCCCAGGGTGGTGTTAAATGGGTGAAGAGGGTTAGAGACTCCTCTCCATTCTCCTCTCCAAGAGAGAGCCTTTGCAAAAATGTTTTAGGTGAGCTTTGCAAATTTAAAACAAATGGACTAGTCAGTGCTTTATTTAACCCAGCCGATAATGCGCCGGTTTATATTGCTGGCTTTCTTCTATTCATGGTCCATCTAACTACAGGCATTAGGGAGAAAAAAGCCAAGGGTCTTCAATTAAAGTTGATAAATGCCACATATACAAAGTGTGGGGGGAAAGCAAGGGAGTTCAATATTCACACTCAGGTTACTACCCTGGAATGTCACTGGGTTCTGTAGTGATCCATAGATGATCACAAGTTTGGATAACAGGGAAAGACCATCGAAGGGTAAATGCTTAGGGCATAACATCCCGGATTTGGGCTAGCAATGGCCGTGGAGGCTGCAAAGAAGGAGAGGCCCAGAAGGGAGCCCTTCTTGGGGTCAGGTCGGAACCCTGGATCCATTCTGGGCTTAGACTCTCTTCCCCGGGCAGTGGTGGCAAACTCATTAGTCAACAGAGCCAAGTATCAACAGTACTTCTTCAAAATAGACTCGCCCAGGCCGAAAACCGACTTCTGCGCATGGGCCACGAAGTTTCAATCACACTGTAGTGCGCCCGCACATGGTATTTTGTGGAAGAGCCACAGGTAAGGGGCCCCAAAACCGCATGTGGCTCGGGAGCCACAGTTTGCTGACCACTCAGGTTACTACCCTGGAATGTCATTGGCTTCAACCTCCCCAAACTCCAGGATAAAGGCTGTCTGGGCAGCTCCCCCGCCCCCCCCGCCCCCCCCCCCCCCCAGGGTTCCTGCAGAGAGGAAAATACACCCTTTCCTCCTGGGTCAGCACTGCATCCTGGACATTGGATGTGGCGCTGACTCTGCACAGGGAAATCCTCGAGAGATAGGGGCCGGGTGGGAACCTTTACAATGACTTTCATCTCCTTGAAGACATTCCGGAAACCGGTTTTGTTGGGAGAGAGCTAGTTAGTCTCCAAAGGTTTGGGGTAACAGTCTGTTGAAGTGAGGAGGACATTGCTTTACATATGTCTCCATCCCACCATCTTTATCCCACCTGTACCCAAGGCAAAAGGTTGCGGGTAGGGCAGGTACACACAGAGGTGAGGAATTTCGGCGGGGGTGGGGTGGGGGGGGGGCAGAGTGGAGAAGTTGGGGGGAGGGGAGAATGTCTCAGCAAGCACAGTAAAGCCATAAAATTAAAAATACCATCCTCTTAGCCGATTTCTGAAAGACTTTTAGGTGCCGGGTGTCCTAACCTCTTTTCCTCATCCCGGAGGCCCCATCCCGGACTCCAGGGGGCTCCTGAGCCACAAGAAAGTCCTCACGGAAGGTCGAAACAGGTGCAAGAGTATCTCTTGTCTCTCTAACCACGATCTCAGGGGACACCACATTTGTCTGGCACTCCTCATCATCTCAGTGATAACAGAGGGCAGGAGGGGCTGGGGTGAGGGCTGTGGGGGTACTCTGAACCTTGAGTCTTTCACTCCCCCCCCTCCCCCCCCCCCCCCCCGTGTGTGTGTGGGTGTGTGTGTCGGTCCTGTCCCGGGCAGCCATGAACCACGTGCCCTCAGGGCTCGCCACTGCCCCTCCAGCCCCGGGGGAGGAGTGGGCTGCGGGACTGGCAGCCCCGGTCCCCTCGCTCAGCCAGAGCGGCTCCGGCTCCGCCGCGGGGTCCGAGAAGGTCTTAGGCCAGAGAAGAGCTGCCTCGCAACTCACAGACACCCCCCTCACCCCAGCCCTCGCCCGGCCCGGCTCACCCTCCGGTTTCGGCTCCCGAGTCCACACAGTCATCATCCTCGCCGCCGCCCGCCTTGGGGTCCATGGCGCGCTCCCCGCCGCGCTCCACTCGCGGGCACCAGCGTGACCTGGGACGCGCTCGCTGCGGGCCGCCCAGCCCAGCGCAGCCGGACCGGGAAAGCTCCCAGCCAGCGTCTCCCGGTCCCGGTCCCGGCCCCAGCAAACAACTCCGGCACCGCCCGCGGGACCCCGCACCGCGCCCTCTCCTGGCCACGCGGGGCTGGGCACCAGCGGCCGCTCCCTCCCCGCCCCGCCCTCGCCGCGTGAGCGTGTGCGCGCCGGGGTCTGTGCGTGCGCCAGGGGGCGTGTGCGCGGGGTGTGAGCGTGTGCGCGCCGGGGTCTGTGCGTGCGCCAGGGGGCGTGTGCGCGGGGTGTGAGCGTGTGCGCGCCGGGGTCTGTGCGTGCGCCAGGAGGCGTGTGCGCGGGGTGTGAGCGTGTGCGCGCCGGGGTCTGTGCGTGCGCCAGGGGGCGTGTGCGCGGGGTGTGAGCGTGTGCGCGCGGTGCGTGCCTGTGCAAGGTGGTGTGTGCGTGCGCCGGAGGGTGTGTGCACGGGATGTAAGCGTGTGCGCGTAGATGTGCACAAGTGCGTGAGCATTTGTAGCTCGCATGTTGCGCGCCTGTGTGTGCATGAGCGGGAGAGGTATGTGAGTTCTCGTGCGCCTGTGTTTGCGGTGCGATGTGGGTGGGCGTGTGAAGTATGTATTTGTAGGTGCACACTTCTGTGTATGTGTCGAACGCGTTTGCTCTTGTGCCCGTCTGCTCTGTAACCGTGTGGTGTGTGGCGTGTGAGTGTATGTATGCGTGCGCATTGGACTGCCCTCTCCCCCAGGTCGGCAGTCGGTGAGTCAGGCACCCAGGCATTGCCTCCTCGGTTCCCCAGCCTCATGGTTCCTGAGCCCTAGGCTGGTGCGAGCAGCAGGGAGAAAGACCTGGCCACACCGTGAAAGCAAGGAGGGATCTGTTTCACTTCTGTGACCAGCTGGAACATCTAGGTGTTTTCTTTTATTTTCCTCAGAATTGCCTACACTGAATTCATTATCACCTTTCTAAGCACAGGTCTGAGTGGCTTCCCACCATCCAGCTTGTCGGTTTACAATCGGCATCATGCATTCTTTTGCTTTTTTAAAAAACAAGGATGTACTTCAGGCAGGAATTGTAGTAAGGGAATAGTAATGGATGTTTGTAAAGTACCACTTTAAGGACTCAAGGTGAGTTAGTGATCACTATTGGAGGGTGAGGCCAGATGGAAGCGTGGGGAGAGGGAAGATTAGAACAATTGGGATTTAATTCTGACAGTTCTGACCGAGCCATTAAAAGGCACTCATTCCTACTTTCTTCTATTTGGAGGCAAGTTATTTAACCTCTTTAAGACTTAATTTACTTATCTATAAGTTAGAGCTAGTTATATGTACCCTATATTGTGTTGTGAATTTAATGAGTTCATATATGTAAAATACTTAGCATTGGTCCTAATACATGCCGAGCACTAGTCAGAGGCAGCTGTCATTACATCCCAATCTCAACTTGCAAAGCAGTGTCACTCTGGGTGACAAGTGATATAGGTGAAGGAAGAGGAATATATTTTCTTTTCCTCTCCCTTCTCTTTATTTCTTCCTTACCATGTACCTATCTAAAGATCACTCCTTGCTGACTCTTATTTGAATTACACAAAAGAGAAACCAATTAGCGAAAGACTAGAGATGCAATCTCATCATCAGGAAAAATCAGGTAAATGTGCCAGATCTTAACTGAATTTTCCTTTTACACAAACAGAAATGGGTATGTTCTACTCAATTTGTGCTCATTAGCGGAAAGAATGGAGCAAGTCAAAGGGGATTTCCTCCCACCCCCATGTACTGATTTTTGAAATATATATTTTATTGATTTTTCACAGAGAGGAAGGGAGAGAGATAGAGAGAGTTAGAAACATAGATGAGAGACAAACATCGATCAGCTGCCTCCCGCACATCCCCCACCGGGGATGTGCCCGCAACCCAGGTACATGCCCCTGACCGGAATCGAACCCGGGACCTCTCAGTCCGCAGGCTGACGCTCTATCCACTGAGCCAAACCGGTTTCGGCCCCATGTACTGATTTTTAAAAAAAATTCTCACAGGAGGGAAAAGAAACTCGGTGAGTGACTTGCTACACAATGCCATCAGTGACCATTTTAAAGGTATCAATTGATTCAATAACTATTTAACCAGACAGGAGGGTAAATTCTGAATGTACAAATGAGAGAAAACAGCAACGAATATGATGCCTGCCCTTAGAGACCTTATAATCCAGACTAAGTAAGTAAATTATCTGTATTAAATATAGATATAAAACATAAATGGAGATAAATCTATAAAGGAAAAGAATGGCGTGTCCCGAGAAGAAGAGAACATAATTTAAATTTGAGCTCTCTCAGACAGGGATATTCATCCTTCTGCTGCAGCAGGCCTTTGCACTGTTCCTTCTCCCTGGGATATTGTCTTCCAGATTTCCTTCAAGACTCCTGGCACCAGAGAGCCCTTCCCGACTAATTCCACACCATGGAACCCTCTTACCTCCTCCATTCCCTCTTGTAATTCGGCCAGCACCTGGCATATGGTAGATTTATTTAAGTACCTGCTCTTCCATCCCCAGCTCTACCCCAAAGATGCCAACTCCATGAGAGCGGGGACTTTGCTTTGTTCACTGCTGTATACCCAACACCTGGAGCAATATATAAATATATCAATTTTTGTGTTATATAAAAGGAATTTAATACTCAATAAGGACAACTCAGTTAAGAGTTGGGGTTGGCACATTTACCTGTTTTAATTCTCGATTATGAGATTGCATTTCTATTCTTCTCTTCTGAAAAAGTGAATGAAAGGGAAGCAGCCCCCAAGTGAAGGCGGGACATGAGGAGAGCGCTCCGGTGGAGACCAGCGAGGGCTAGAGGCCACTGAGCATTTGATTGGAGGGGGAGTGAAGGAAAGCTAGGTCACCAGAAGAACCCAAAATGGCAAAGGTGATAGTGAAACATTTCTACATAAACGTGACATCTCAAGGAAATCAATAGATAATTATAGCCTATTTGTAAAATAGAAGGACAAATACAGTGTCAATGAAACCAGATGAACAGGAGTGATAAAAGTGGGAAAATAGGTAAGTATATTGAACATTCTACCATCTTATTATCCTTACAGCCACCAAAGAAACTACCTCTGTCTATTCTGTATAGGTAATTCATATTTGTCAAAGAAAGGTCTGTGAAGTAGGTATATTTTTCCATTTTTCTGTAGAGGAAACTAAACCCCACTGAGTTCAAGGGCCTGCCCCAGGCCACTCAGTGAGTGAGGGAGGAGCCAGGTGGCCCTTAAATGCAATGAAGCTCATGTCATCTACCTGGATGGCTTATGGATGGGCCAGTCACACCCTCAGCAAGATGGCATTAAGACAAAGATCAGAGAAGAAAATAATGAAATTAGCATGGCCCTTAGAAGGAGGACAGTAGAAAATGAGATGCTACTTAAATTATTTCACTCTTTTTAAAATATCCAGACAAAAAGCCTGAGCCACATCTCAGAATGATGCATTTGATTCAGATCCCCTGGACCACAGGGACACAGTGTTGTTTATCATTGGCACAGCATCTAACGGCAACTCCATAATGCATTTATTATTTGGAAGATAAGTTTGAAGGGTAACCACTGTCCCTCTGAGCAGACATATCGTGGATCTGTGTGGGTTCCCACTTTAATCATTGAGTCTTAGAAGCCTCACTTCATTTGTTATTTTTTCAGAAATAGAGTTGTCGGCAGGGAATTGGTCCAGGGATTTTGTAGTGATCATGGTAGGGTATCTTGTCCAAACCTTGCATGGTTCCCAGGCTTTACTTCCAGCTATTCAGCATCAATCACTTTAATGATGGAGGGTGTGATTCCCTCTCCCCTCATCCCCTGTAAGATGGCAGCAGAGGAGTGTCACTGGTCTGCTTAGGGTGCCCTGCCTGCTGTCCTAAAGATGATCCAATCGGAGACTCAGAACAGTGTGGGAGGAACACAGAGGAAGGTGGGAAGTGTGATAAACCAGAAAACGGGAAACCTGACGTCTGGATCTAAATTTGTTATGTCAATAGAGGAAAAGGGTAGACCATCAGCTGTTTTCCAAGTTCTTACTAAATGTCAGGCATTGTGGTAGGAGCTTTACATACACGATCTCTTTAATCCTCAAACAAACCTTTGAATGGAGTCTTGGAATCTGTCTAGAAACTATGAAACATCCTATATAATAAAATCCTAATATGCAAATTGTCCCCTATATAATAAAAGTCTAACCAATGGTTAGACAGGAAGACAGGGACTTTGACTGCTCGCTATGACGTGCGCTGACCACCAGGGGGCGGTGCAGAACATGGCAGGCGTCGGCGACACAGCGCTGGCAGTGGGCAGCAGTGGAGGTGCTGCTGGCCCTGATGGGCCCCGACGAGAGGAGGACCATGGTGGGATGGTGGAGCAGGTGAGCGGGTGGCGCCAGGCCAAGGTGGGTGCAAGCAGGGGCCCAATCGCCCTGCCAATCACCCCACAGACAGCGACCAGCCTTGGCGGCGGTGGGGGGGTGGGGCCACCGCCAGGCTCCCAGGCACTGAGGGAGCCATGTGGCGGGGGTTGGGGGGGGTGGGGGGGGTGGGGGGGTGGGGGGGTGGGGGGGTGGGGGGGGGGTCCAGCCCTGACTAATTTGACTAATTGCCCCACAGGTGGGATGGTGGAGCAGGTGAAGGGGTGGTGCTAGGCCAAAGTGGGTTGCCAGGTGGGGCTGCAGGGCTGCAAGGCTCGGGACGTGAGCTGGGGCCTGATCTCTGCAGGCCACCCAAAGGGACCCCACCCATGCACGAATTCGTGCACTGAGCATCTAGTATGAATATAAGAAGTCACTGACTTTTTAATCACTTTTTCTCAACCAGGTCTCAACACTCATATTTTATTTCACCACAGTACTGTTTTCAGTTTTTGTTGATGCTATTGCATGTGTTGGTATTAGGAATACAAGGCCATTCATCCATTTACTTATTGAGCACTCAGTGTGCCAGGCAGTGGCTGGGTGCTAGGGATACACTGGAGGATAGGTCAGAGGCAGTGGCTGGCCAAATGGAGGTTTTTAAATTATTATTATTGATTTCAGAGAGGAGGAGGAGGAGGAGGAGGAGGAGGAGGAGGAGGAGGAGGAGGAGGAGGAGAAGAGGAAGAAGAGAAAAAGAGAGAGAAAGAGAGAGAGATCCATGTGAGTGAGAAACATTAATCGGTTGCCTCCCACATGACCCCCTGAATCAGGGATTGGATCCACAACCTAGGTATGTGCCCTGACCAGGAATCAAACTGGCCACCTTCTGGTGTAAGGGATGATACTCCAACCAACTGAGCCACATTGCTTAGGGCCCAAATGGAGCTTCTGAGGTCAGTTCATCATGTTCGAGGTCCCACGGGCAGGTCTGGCCCTCCCACCAGGCCTAACCTTCCTTGAGGGGGCTCCTTAATGCCACACCAGGCACCTGTCAGGTACACAGTGCCATCGGCCATTAGGGTAAACCTGGAATATCAAAGCCCTTTACTGAAGAAGAAACAAATCTCAAGATAATCTGATGGTAAAAAAGAGCATCAATTTTGATTATGAAAAACATTAGTAATCAAGAAGGCCAAAAATAGTAGGGAGGGGGCCAAGGGTTTTGAATAACAGAAGATAAGCAGCGTTATAAGAATTTAAAGGCCTAGAGATTTACAAAACGGATAACAGTAAAAATCTTCTAGGCATGGGATTTTCCTGGATTTGAGTTTAAAGTTAGAGGGAAGAAGGCAGGCCACTTCCTCTGCCTGAGTTTAAACCTTCTGGACCATTTGCTGTAAGGCCAACCTGCTCTGTTACAGTTCTTTAAATGAAGTACTAGTTTAGGGTATTTAGCAGCAATTAGAACTCAAAGATATGTTGGCTTGGGAAGTTTTATTCATTCATTTTAATTTAATACTTTGTTTTAAAAAAAATGTTTCCTAGAAAGAAAAATTTCAGGTTAAAGAGAGGCATAATAAAACAACAACAAAAACCATTTTTCTTCCAAGTCTCCAGAAGAGTTTGTCTGATGTGAAAAATAAATATTATGATCATGACAAGAAAAATTATAAACTATTGACAAATCTACTTAGACAAAGAAAGCCACTAGCCTTACATGCAAGCATAAGGGGACCAGATGGCAAAGGGAAAATGAAACTAAAGATAAACTGTTGAGTTGGAAAATAATCTCATTAAAATATAAATGACTCTGTTTCGATAAGGGAGAGCAGAGATAGTGGTCCTGCTTGGAGCCCGTCCAAGAACTCTCAGCCTGCAGTTTATGGGATGAGATCTGGAGACCAGGACCAGACATCTGACCATGTGACCGTGGTTACCTTCCCAACTGCCGGGTGGTGGGAGAAAGATGAGACGGAATGAGAAAGAACTCTGGAAAAGTGCTGTGGAAATTTAAGAATAGAGTGAAATCCTACCCACAACACTGCCCTCTAGGCTCCTGTGAGGACTCTCGTGCCTTCTTGGAACTGTGACTGGTCACCTACATATCATGTTATTCATCTGGACTTGGAAAGGCTCAGCCCTCTGTCCTCTCAGTCTCACACTTTCCTTCAGTGACTTCAGGGATCAGTCTTCTGCAGCTCTAATCGCCAGTATTAGTTTGCTAGAGCTGCCATAACAAAGCATCACAGACCTGGTGGCTTCAACAACAGAACTTCATTTTCTTACAGTTCTGGAAGCTGGAAGTCCAAGATTAAGGTGTTGGTAGGTTTGGCTGTTCACGAGGCCTCTCTGCTTGTCTTTCCTCTGTGAGAACACATCTCTGGTGTCTCTTTGTGTGTCTAAATTTCCTCTTTTTATAAAGATACCAATAATGGATTAGGGCCCATCCTAAGTGCCTCCTTTTAACTTAATTACCTCCTGAAAGAACTTACCTTCAAATACAATCACATTCTTAGGTACTGGGGGTTGGGACTTCAATATATGAATTTGAGGCATACAATGTAGCCCACAACAATGCCTTTGAAGAAGTCTCACATAAGTGGAAGGATAGTATGTATCATGGATAAGACTTATTTTTGTTATGCTGGCCAGACTGTCTGAATTCAGATGATTTTTCCATCACTAGGTTTGTGATCTTTGGGACAAGTTACTCAACCTCTCTGAGAGTCATTTTCCTTGGCATTCTAAGGGTTTTGTGAGGACTGAGAAGTTAATACATAGAGCTGAGATAGTGTTTGGCATGTGAGAAGTATTGGATATTATCATTTCTCTCTACAGTCAGCTTCCAAATCTATATCTCTCTTCATGTGCTCTCACAAGTCTGTATCTACGATCTAAATGCTCTTGACTCTTTCTACATGAACTCCTCAATCCTCAACATGATATTGGGTATCTGGCTGGATCTGGTCCAAATAAGATAGAGACTTTTCCTTTGAATGCTAACAGTCATTAATGAAAGATCCAGACAAGTGAACCCCAAACCTCAGTACACTATCATTAATGTTATGACAGATGTGTTTGTGATTCAGTTTAGAAACATGTACAAGATGCTCTTTGAGCCAGTGAAAGGGAGGAAACAATCGATACTGAATAGGATGAGAGGGGAGGGGGGTGGACGAAGGAATTGATTGGAATTGATTTAACAAAGAGAAAACAAAAGTTGAGACATAAAGAGCAAATAGAGTTCACCAAGCAGACAGCAAGGGGCAGGTCAGAAATCTTTCTTTTTTGAGGTCTAGGCCATTCAGCATCCCTTTCTTCTCCTTACACCCCAATTCACCCCTCTCCACCATCTACTCCTGCTTCTGTTGTGTTGATATTATAGACATCCTAGTTCCTTCAGTGAGGACCTGAGAATTTGCTAACAATCATCCTCACTCAACTTTTGCCTTCATTTTGCAGCTACTCCAACTGCAATTTAAAAACTCCAAGATACAAATTTATGACTACCCATTCTAGTCTTTTCTACTCTCATTTCTGTCTCTCCATCCATTTCTCACCTCATAAAGACTTCTATTTGTGCATCTCAAAGTTGAACCATCCTAAAAGGTCTCCAGATAGATCTGCTGCATCAAGAGCTACTGCCCTACAGCACAGCCTTGCTTTCATTTCTACCATCTATTCACAGAATACAGGCAAGCACCACAACCTGCACTTACCTCCCATCTTGATGCTCTTCCCAGCCTCAATTATCTCTCTATCCTCTTTCCCCTCTCTGTGATGGATCCTGTCCATCACCTGCTCTGTATGAGGGATAGCTCTAGGCACTGGGGACACTCAGATAAAAAGGACACAATTCTTGCTCTTAAATTGCTGCCAGCTATATTTGATTTTTAAAGTAAGATGACAGTTTGAAAACAATGTGATAATTTTTCTCAAGCCCAAAGTCAGGCTGAGGGGGGTTCTGTTTTCCCCCATAACCCTCTGACCTTTTATGTAATACCTATTGGTGTACTCACCTTATTTCTGGCTTTTTTTTTTTTTTAAAACCAGAACTACAGTATGTCTATGAACCCTTTTGCTGTGTTGTGGGTTTACAAGTATTGTGGGCCACTGATTGGGAAGCACTATTAGGTGGGCTGGCTGGGATTGTTAAGCAAAGCCTCTGGCTCAGACAACCTCTCTGTTGGGTCAACCAGCAAGCAGTGTCCTGACTAGAGGGCTGTCCTCAGGGTAGCAACAAGAGGAACAATTGACAGACCTTTGGGGTTCCCTGATGCTGGCCATGGTGCTGCTTGCCCTGGCAATGTGGTTGTTTTTAATACATAGTTTGAGAACCTGAGCTTGTAATACCCACAATGAGTACTTTCAAAATAAAATCTCTCCACATAAGGCTCCTCTCCCTTCTAGCCTATTCAAAAAGTAGCCTATTGCCTGCCTCTTCTCTCTGTTCTATCCACCTCTCTTGGGGTCACTCTCATCAACATTTAAATACACTAATCTCTCTCATGTTGAAAAAGAAAAAAAAAAGTCCTTGTAAGCCCACATCCTCTTTCATCAACTGCCACTCCTTTACACAGCACATTTCCTGGAAGTATTGTCCATATTTATAATCTCCATTTCCTTTCGATGCCAGTGTCCTTAGACACTGTTGACTCCTCCCTGGTTCTTGGAATAGTCTCTACCCTGATTTCCACAGTATGATGCTCCAGGTTTTCTTCCCACTCCTCTGGTCATTTGCCTTCCATGCAGCTTCCTCTATGTCTTCATGGACTGGAGTTCTCAAAGCTTGCTCCTAAGCTCTCTTCTCTTCTTTGCACCCTCTCCTTTGGCCCGTGATTTCAATTGATGTACATATGACTCCTAATGAGAATCCAGCTCTCACATCTTCTCTGTGCCTCAGGCCTGTCGATCTTACTATCTCCTTGACAGATTTTCTTCCACCTCAAAGGTACTTTCAATTAAAATTATACAAACTGAAGTCATGGTCGCCATTCCCACTCTGCCATGATTCTCTTCCCCCTGTTTCTCATCTCATTGAGTGGTACCATCGTTTGCCTTAGTGTCAAGCCAGAGATTAGATGTCATCCTTAAAAACTCTCTCTCCCTTAACCACTTATCAGTTCATCGCCAGGTTCTGTCATTTCTGCTTGCTAGATGTGCCCTGATGAAGCATCCATCCCATCTAATAATAGAGAAACATGGTAATTAGCCATACCTCCACTACCCTTCCCATTGGCTAATCAGGGAAATATGCAAATTAACTGCCAACCAAGATGGCGGCCGGCAGCCAGGCAGCTTGAAGTGAACAGGAGGCTTCCTTGCTTCAGTGACGGAGGAAGCTAACGTTCCCCGCCTGCCTTGCCGGCCTCTGAGCTTGCAGTTTAAGAAACATTGTTACAAATATAGAAGCTAAACAAAACCCCAGAATCCTGCTTTCAGCCAGCCGGGCTTCAGCCAGCAGGACCTCAACATTGTTTAAATTATAGGACAAACGCAGATCCCTGCTTTCAGCCAGCCGGGATCTCAGAGCTGGAGTGAGCAGGACCACAACAGTGTTACAATTATAGAACTCAAACAAACCAGGTACCTGCTTTCAGCAGCTGAGGCCTCAGAGCTGAAGCCAAGCCTCAGAGCTAAAGCTGGCCCAGAATAAAAAAGAAAAGAAAAAAAGGACAGGTTGGGAGCTTCAGTCACCCGCCAGCCTGAAAACGGCCCTCAGCCCTTCACCCAGACTGGCCAGGCACCCCAGTGGGGACCCCCACCCTGAAGGGGGTGTGACCAGCTGCAAATAGCCATCATCCTCTCGTCCAGGCTGGCCAGGCACCCCAGTGGGGACCCCCACCCTGATCCGGGACACCCTTCAGGGCAAACCAGCCGGCCCCCACCCGTGCACCAGGCCTCTATCCTATATAGTAAAAGGGTAATATGCCTCCCAGCACCGGGATCAGTGGAGCCAAGAGGCCTCCCGGCACCGGGATCAGCGTGACAGGGGGCAGCGCCCAAACCCCCTGATTGCCCTGCGGCTCTGTGTGTGACAGGGGGCAGGGCCACAACCTCCCTATCCACCCTGCTCTGTTCCTGACAGGGGAAGGCGCCCCAACCCCCTGATCGGCCCTGCGGCTCTGTGTGTGACAGGCTGCGGCGCCCCAACCCCCCCCCCGCCCCCACGGGCCCTGCTCTGTGTGTGACGGGGTAGAGCCATAACCTCCCCATTGGCCCTGCCCTGAGTGTGACAATGGCAGTGCCCCAACTCCCCTTTGGGCCCTGCTCTGTGTGTGACAGGGGGCGGTGCCCCAACTCCCCTATCGGCCCTACTCTGTGAGTGACAGGGGGGAGCTCCCCAACCCCTGATCGGCCCTGCTCTGTGCGTGACAGGGAGTGGCGCCGCAACCTGCCCATTGACCCTGCCTTGAGTGTGACAGGGGGCGGTGCCCCAACCCCCCAATCGGTCCTGCTCTGAGCCCGACCAGGGTCTGCACCTAGGGATTGGGCCTGCCCTCTGCCACCCGGGAGCAGGCCTAAGCCAGCAGGTCATTATCTCCCGAGGGGTCCCAGACTGCGAGAGGGCACAGGCTGGGCTGAGGGACCCCCCTCCCCCCGAGTGCACAAATTTTTGTGCACCAGGCCTCTAGTCTTATATAAAAAATGTTGTTTGAAATTTTAACCCTCTATTTCTGGCTTCTGTAAATGCTTGCTGGCTTAAAAAATAAGGAAAATAAGACTACTCCCATTTCAGAGAGGCCATTAAACCTTCCCCAGACGAAGTTATCAGTGCTGGCAACAGGCTAAGCCTTTGGTTGAAGTCTCAAAGCCCCAGCACGTAGGGCCCTTTAAGAACTTGCAAAGGGAACTGGAAAAACCCCATATTTGGGAGACAAAGAAGGTAAAATCGTATAAATATGAGAAACTTCATGTGTAATTTCACCCAGAATTTGAGAGACATTTCTTCTGGGCCCGCGAGTAATAAATGTAACTCCATCTCTCTAAGTGTTGCTTGGTTCTTCTCTGGTTTTTCTGTAACACTGAAATATTTCTCTTGCCTCCTACCCGACTCTCATTTTAGTCCATTCTTTATGTCTCTCTAGGCTAGCTTATTACACTAGTCTTTCAAATGGCTTCCCACACCCATTCATGCCCTCTAATCCAGTCACCATACTCTAGCTAGAGTGCTCTTTGTGAATGGGAAATCTGGCCATGTCATCCCCTCAGCAACCTAAACAATCGCAATAACTTCCTGTTGTTCTTAGAATGGAGACCAGAATTATACCAAGCCATGTGTCATCCCAATCCCCCCTTTCTGCAGGCATTGTGCTCCAACTATACTAGCCTTCTTCTGTTCCTTCAATAACCAACTGTGTTTTCTCTTCAGGCTTTGCATTTGCCAGTTTCTCTCTCTGGAATCTTCCTGGCTCATTGTGACCTGGTAGACTGCTGCTTGTCATATCACCACTCAATCATTGTTGCCTGCTTGACTAGATGTATCCCCTATGTATGCATTCAGAGGACCTTAACAAAGTGGTCATTTCATATTTTTGTGTTTCTTTAATCATTCTCTCTTCCCATCTCTATGCATCACGAAGACCAGATGATTCTGTGCACCACTGTACCTTCCCTGTCTGACATAGAGCTTGGCATGTGCTTATTACAACAGATGCTTCTATGCTTAGCACTTAATACTGAGCCTAGCACACAGAAGGAGTCCTTCAAAGGTTTCTGAAAGGGTGACTGAGCACATGCGCTATGAATGTTCTGATGCCTTTTCTAATCCCTTGGAGGAAACTAGAAAAATTCTCAAAATGTTCACTCTTAAAAAAAAAAAAAAAGACTTACAGTTTTATTAAAGCATTTTTCATGGGTAAGACAGAATATGTAACAAAACAGACACAGTTCAAATGATTGTTTCACCCCACTGGGAAATTTACTTGCTGGAAGAAGCATGAAAAAAAGGGCGCACTGAGTGACAGTGGTTAATTCCCATAACCCCTCAAGAATTGACCCCAGTGACCCATGGACTCTTCCAGGCATGAGAAGTCTAATGTGAAAAACATTATATTGTGAACTGGCTGTGCTTTGATGCTTTCACTTTTCCATAATATTTTCCAAAATTCAAAGTATTATTTCTGAATCATCTCTAGGTGAATTAGATCATTTTCTTCTCAGTCTGTCTTTAACTAGCAATGTCCTACTGTGATAATGTTGATTCTGTGTCACCCCAGGGCTCTCATGGGGAAGAGGTTCTAAGCACTGAGAATTTTTTGTTGTAGACTAGAATCTTCTCCTCTGGGGGGGGAAAGAAGCTGCCTTTTAAACATAAAGATTCCTTAGTTCCTCAGGGTTAGGTTAAACGTTTTCCTGCTGAAGGAAAATGGGTTGATTCCATGAGTCCACAGGTCTCCCGCTGCCTGATGATCCCGTGATCCTATTAATGTTTGACAGAATGGCAAGTCTAAATGTGCAATTCCACATAACCCCTGAGTTTTCTCCTGGGGATGAAATTGAATAGAAAATGGAATATACTGTAGTGATGAGAATCTGGCTGTGTGTTTTGGAATAGTAACTAGCTGCACAGCTTGGTCACCTAGGAAACAAGCAAAGCCCCATATGAGGATGTTGGAGAGCTTATGCTACTGACTCAAAATTTATCTGGATTTGGCTTCATGTTGGGAGCACATGTGATATTTTATCTGTGAGCCTAGGAACACTGACAAATGGTGTTCTAAGTGATTTAAGAGACCAATAGTGCATAAAACAAAAAGATCAAGGTGCAAATGCTGGCTCTATGTTAAAAAGGTGGAAGTGGGTCAGTGAGCTGTGGAGAGCTTTAGGCTATTTTGCAAATTATGCTAAATAGCAGAATAATTCAAGGGGAAACAAAAGACTGAAAATGTCTGCACTTTTGGTTTACATTGATGCCAAACATTAAGATATTTGAAAACATTCAAATGTCTGGCATTACAATAACAAATGTTTTGGATAAAGAATTATGAAGGGTTTTTTTTTTTTCTTCAATTCCTTATTATGGTGCTGCAAAAATCATTTTTGAAAAGTTTCTTTATTATATGTAACTAGGATTGACATTACATTACATATAACCTGTGGCTATCCAGAAAGCTGGTTTTTTTTTTAAATAAACATTTTCTGACTTTATCATGGAATTTTCCCCAAGAGAAAGATTATAGACATTTCAACTTGACCTGCCAGCAACAGCCCATAGACAGCCACACCCTTCTCCCTAGAACACTCTCTTCCCTTGACATCACCCCACTGAGTTTCCTCCCACATCTCTGGAGATTCCTTTGTCAGATTTTACAGATACAATCTTCTTGTATTGGAGTCTTCCTGATACCGCTGCCCTCACACCCAACCCCTAGTCATTCTCATTTCCTTGGTGATTCTATGCATGCTCATGACTATGAGTACAATCATTATGCTGATGATTTCTAAATTTGTGTCTTTGAACATTTCTCCCAGCTGAGCTCCACCCCTAAGTCCAATTTCCTACAAGGCAATTCACTTAGATGTTTCAGAAATGTGTCAAATTCAACATGTCCGGCACAGAAATGATCATCTTCTTCCCAAACATGCTGCTCTTCCTCCATGTTTCTTAGTAAATGATCCTACCATCCACCAGAAACCAAGGAGCTATCTTTGATAGCTCTATCTGTCCCACCTTTTACACCCAATTATCCAATTGTTTTCTTCTCTCCATCTCCACTATCAGCCCCTCAGTCCAGGCCAACATCATTGCGGACCCAGATGACTGCACTGGCCTCCTGACTGACACCCCCGTATCCACTCCTGCCTCCTAACAATCTCTGCTCTACACCAGGTAGAGAAACGTCATAGAAATGCAAACCCAGTCATGCTAGCTCTCTGCTTAAAGCCTTTTTGTGATCTCCTAACACCTTAGGAGCAGTAGCAAGAATGGGCTTGCCGAGCAAGACTATGAATTATGTCTCAGAAATGCCTGTGGGACATTCAGTTAGGGCCCACTGGGCAGATGCACATAGGGGTCGCAGTAGGAGATGTAACTAGAGTAGTAGCTGTTGTAACTAAGAACCAGTGGAGATGTTATAAAGGTTAACTGGACGTCCCCTCAGACAGGGCTCACAGAATGGCAATCACACCAGGTGTGGCCACAGCATTCTAGAGGTTTTAGAAGATGGGGAAGTCTAATTTACTGAAGCACCCGGTATTTTGGGGACAGTTTTGATCACTGATGTACAATCATGTCAACTTGTTATGGCAGAAATCAGGCCGGCAGGAAGCGACAAACCAAACACGCTGGGAGGTTCAGAAAAGGAGTGTTTATTCGCACCTGTGCTGGCTCAGCGCAGTCCGCTCCAGGGGCTGAGTCCCCAAGGTGGCGGGGCTTTTGCCTTGTATACACCCCTAGGTTCTTTGTCTCCCATATATGGCATACATACACATTCTAGACATTCTTTCTACGCTACATGCTAAGCTTCCAGGCATCTGTTGCAGTTTGGGGAGGAGGGGCGGGTGCCACAACCAAGCAGAGCTCAGAACCTCCCTGCAGGCTGAGCCTCTCTAGAGGCTTGGAGAGTGGCCCGCCTCTCCCACTTCTATGTGCACACCACCCTCCCACGGTTGCCTGTACTCTTGGCTGTTTCTCCCACTGCAATGTTCCCGCAGCCGCTCGGGAGGATGCCGCCCAGGAGCTGAGCGGGGCCCTCGTGCTGACCCTCTGGGGCCCTGGCCTCCAGAGCCACCCCTGACAGACATGACTTCCAAGCCACATTCCGACTAGATTCCCTGCAATGTCTTAGATGATGAGTGCAGCAACCTGGGACAGCAGAAGCTCGATCGCTGCAGGCCCCACTGAAGCAGGAGCAGAAGAAGCAAGACAGATCACAGAAGCTGAGGGGTGGTATGGTGGTGCAAGCAGGGAGGGGGCTTGCCATCTCAAATTGATTAACTTAAAGGGAGAAATGTAACTATCAATTTCTCCCAAAGGATGTATTGATTTCACTGCTCAATACATTTTTTTCCCCTAAAGACAAGTTACTGTAAGACAAATTATACCAGTAATCAGGAGACTGCTCAGTGGACATAATATCCAAGCTAGGGAAGTGAGATGAATGATTCTTATTGAATTTTTGGTCCAGAATATTCACATACAATTTTCTAGGCACTGTTGATGCTGTGCCTTAAAGTTCTGTTTTTGCTTAGCTAAGCTTGAAATTGGGATAACAACAATGAAGCAGCTTTTACTGATATGTGAGAATTTTTTTTGCTCCCTTTATAAAAACAAAAAAACCCCAGCAAACAGCTGAAAAAAACACAAAACACAAAACAAAAGAACACAAAACCCCCACAAAGCTATGGAAATGTTCACCATTTAGTTAGAAATATTTAGCTCAAAATGTATCATAATTCGAAAGTTAACTCTGTACTTTCAACAGGAACCAGCTGGAAGAATGTTCTACTTTAGTAAACTTTACTCTGAAGAAGATCAAGTAGTTGAGAGAATAGTCATTTGATTCCTCTCTTCTGCTTGGGTCTTAGAAAAACAACAACTATCTATACTAATAATAGAGGAATATGCAAATTGTCTGGGATGCCATCACAGTAATAGTAATGACCAAACAGCAGGCTGCATGGGGCGACCAGGGAAGCAGGGGGTTGGGGGGTAGTTGGGGGCAACCAGGCCAGCAGGGGAGCAGTTGGGGGCGACTAGGCCAACAGGGGGGCAGTTAGCAGCAACCAGGCCAGCAGAGGGAGGCAGTTGGGGGTGACCAGGCAGGTGGAGGGGGGGCAGTTGGGGGCGATCAGTCAGGCAAGTAGGTGAGCAGTTAGGAGCCAGCAGTCCCGAATTGTGAGAGGGATGTCCAACTGCCGGTTTAGGCTCAATCCCAGGGACAGCCCCCCAAGGGGTCCTGAATTGGAGAGGGTGCAGGCTGGGCTGAGGGGACACCCCTCCGTGCAAGAATTTCATGAACTGGGCCTCTAGTAGAGTGATAAGCAACATTCTTCTGATGTAATTGCCTTTGGGGGGAAGGAATTAGTGAGAAGCAATCTTGGCTCTAATGAGCAGAAATTGGGAGAGGTGAGCTGAGTGTCCTGAGCTAAGAAGTGCTAAGATTTGTAGTCATCCTCCTACTCTCTCTGCCCATTAGGATGATAGTGAGACTTTAACTTGCAGCCAGCCACTCTTCTACACCCTTGAAATATATTAACTCACCGAATGCTTAACCTCTATGGGATAGGTGCTCTATCTCTACTTTTCAGAGGAGAAAAGTGAGGCAGGTAAGTTGCTAAAGGTGCATAGTCAGTAAGTGGCTGTGCTGGGATTTGAACTCAGGTGGTTAGATTCCTAAATTCACAGTCTCGAGATCCCACCCTCTTCCTATTGCTATCACTAGAAGTGTATGAGAGAGAGAGTCCCAAGTTGGTGACTCATGGTCCCTGAAGAGCCAATAACATTATGACTGTGATAGGCCATGATCAGCTTGAAGAGACACATGCCTACAGCCATGGAGGGTTCCTGCTGAGGACCAGGGTAGGGGAAGGGGCTGCGGTGAGGGCTGGGATATCAGTGCCTTTTCTATTTTTTCTTTCTTACCTACATACCAAAACATGGGATTATTTTCTTAAGTAGCCTGGCTACAGACTGCTTACTTCAGGCAAACCTTTAGGCAGAGTGGGGAGAACAGAGTGTGAACCACACGTTGAGCTCAAGTCAGACCACACAAGTTCCCCCTCCTCTGGTCTGTGCATTAGACATGTAGGCAAAGCCACATGGTCTTGTTCTTTCTCTAGGCCACTTACCAACCACATTCTTCTATTCAAGTTTCTTCAGGAAGAGCAAAATATAAGTGTTCACATTTCAGCTTTCTTGGCTAAAAATCCCACTGCAATTGTGTCTCTGAGATGAAGGTACTCCCAAGCTAGCTTGACCGATATTGGATAGACACAATTAACATCAGTTTTGTACACAATCCCTTTATTTTCTTCTATATATGGACTAGTGGCCCTGCACATGAATCTATGTGCAAGTAGCTCACTGCCACTTGCCTCAGCTGGCTGCCCGGTCCACTGCTGCTCGTAGCTCACCACTGCTCATAGCTCTCCACTGCACGTAGCTTGCTGCCCACTGCCCCACCCACCTGTAGCTCTCTGCCGTAGGTAGCTCACTGCCCCACCCCCCTACTGTTTGGTCATTATGTCACGGCGTCCCAGACCAATTTGAATATTACCCTATTATAAGTATAGATAACATTATCACTGTGCTATTTGTTTTTCTGTTTAACACTCAGCAAGTGACATTACTTATCAGCTAACAATGGTGATGGCAGTGGGGATGGGCATGGAAATTGCCTCACCTTTCCCTATGAACTAAAGTAGGGAGGACTAATGTAGAGAGCATGTATGAGCATTAAGTGAGAGTTAGTGCCAGGGGAGAGAAAAGAGTCAGAGCAGACTCTGGGAACATCATTGTCACAGAGAAGAATAGAGGAACAAGGGGTCCAGAAAATAATGATAATTGATTAATAAAAGCCAAAGTAGGTGACAGTTTTGGAAAGGGGCTAAGTCATCAAGAATGTCAAATATTATGTGGAGTTTGAGTAGGATGTGATTCATGAAGAAGTAGCTGAGAATCACAAAGCCTGACAGAAAAGTGAAACAAGGTGTCATTAAAACTATGGAGAAGCTATGGCTCATGCTGAGAGCTGGGAGATAGCCAGATTTATTTATTTTAGTCCAAGAGTTGCAGATTTAAATTGGACTTGAGAATTAGGCAATGTAGACCTGAATTCAGGTATGTGGACTGAGAGATTACTCCATTAGGCAGGTATGGACTGGATGTCCTAATTGGGACAATCTCCATTAAAGGGAGCTCAAATTGTATGGCTCAGAGTCATTTGCAAAACTGCCCTGCATATCTTCAACTTGTTAATAAATAATTTTGGTTCTCAGAGGAATCACCCTGCTTTCTTGGGAGAGTCACACCACTTCTTTTGGGCTAGTAACCTCAGCTCCAGGTCCCTTAGATCAGTGACCCCCATTTAGTTGAGATAATAAAATTGTTTTCTTAATTAGTGTCTTTAACCATAGAAAATAAAGAAATGATGAAATAGATAAAATCTATTGTATTCATATTCCTGTGTTAAGTTCAGGAACAATCTGTGCATATTTGAAGTGTAAAATTTAAAAGAAATTCACCATATTATTTAATTAACATACTCCTACCCCTAGGACATTTGCACTTGCTACTCTTTTGCCTGAAAATTTCTTACTCTCAAGAGCTTCATGCCTTGCTTTACTAAATCCTCAAGTCTTTACTCAAATGTAAATGTATCAATAAAACTCCCTTTGATCACTTTCTAAAAATGTTATACTTCACCCCTCCATAATCTGCTTTATTTTCTTCACAGCACTAGCCACCATTTGACATACTCTTTATCCTAATTGTTGATTTGCCCCCACTGATTGTATCACCAGGTACTGTTCTAGGTGCTGGGTATGTAGTAGTAAATAAAACAGATTTGCTTTTTAGGGGGGAAAATGCCTCTATGAGCTGTTGGGGGTTGGAATGAACCCATAAGTGTATAGTTGAGTAACAAAAATAGCTGAAAGATCTTCTCAGGCCTGATAGAAATAAAGAGTACAAAATTGTCTAAAAGGATTTCAAGCATCTTAACACAAATTATTTTATTAATTTATATTAAGTTAATAGAAGTTTACTTGTATTAAAAGTTTACTTATATTAAGTTTAATAAAAGATATCTTAATCTTAAAAATATATTCAGGGTTCTGGTCAAGATGGCAGAGTATGTGAACACTGTATTCACCTCCTCTCATGAACACACCAAAATTACAACTAAATTGTAGAACAATCAAGCTGTAGAACCATCTGAAAACTAGGTGAACAGATGTCCTATAGCTAAAGATATAAAGAATAAGCCACATTGAGACTGGTAAGAGGAGTGGAGACACAAAACAGACTGGCCCAGCCGTGGGCAAACTACGGCCCGTGGGCCGGATCCGGCCTGTTTGAAATGAATAAAACTAAAAAAAAAAAGACTGTACCCTTTTATGTAATGATGTTTACTTTGAATTTATATTAGTTCACACAAACACTCCATCCATGCTTTTGTTCCGGCCCTCTGGTCCAGTTTAAGAACCCATTGTGGCCCTCGAGTCAAAAAGTTTGCCCACCCCTGGACTGGCCCCACATTCATATGTGGCAGTTGAGATTCCAGAGGGATATCTTAGCTACAGAGGCCCCACTGGAGAATGAGGGGTCTCAGACTCATGTTGGGCTCCCCAACCCAGAACAGAAGTGCCAGGAACAGAAGCCCGTATAACATCTGGCTATAAAAATCAGCAAAGATTCCTTCATCCTTCTCAGTGAGAAGAAAGGCTACCAGGCACCCTCTTAAATGGTCAGCTCACAAACACTTGTTTGTAGGCACTCACCATGGGCTATAGTGGAGAGTCTGTAGCTGGAGGGGTGCCAGAGACATAAAGAGAGAAACTGAGTTGTGTGGTTTTGGTGCAAGGGCTAAAGGGATGGCCATCATTGTCACTGTGTTGAACTTTCCTGCTGCATAGCCAAGAGGAACCATCTCAGCAGGCCAAAGGCAGGTTCAAATCTGAGCTCCACTAGCTCCACCTTGACAACTCCAACCCAACTGGCCCACAGCCCGAGGCTCTTTCAGAGGCAATCATCCTAGGCCTGCATTGAAGATTTTCTTTAAAAAATGTGTGGGTGTCCTAACTGGTTTGGCTCAGTAGATAGAGAGTCGGCCTGTGGACTGAAGGGTTCCAGGTTCCATTTTGGTCAAGGGCATGTACCTTGGTTGTGGGCTTGATCTTCAGTAGGAGGCGTGCAGGAGGCAGCTGATCAGTGTTTCTCTCTCATTGATGTTTCTAACTCAATTCCCCTCCCCTCCCCTCTTCTCTGTAAAAAATCAATAATATATTAAAGAAAAATAAAATAAAAAATTTGTCAGTAACTTTGGTCAAGCTGGGGGTGCTTGAGAGTTTCAGGAAGAGGCTGAATTGGGTGGCTTTGGGGCGGGCATTGGGTATTGTTCCTGTGTTTAGCCCTCTTCCAGCAAGGCTAACGGGGTACCATCTTTCCTTTGTTGAAACCTACCTCCACTGGTCAACTATGAGCCTTCATTAGCCTGGTGAACTCCACTCTCTCCATCTTTATGATTCCACTCTACTCAACTCACCAATGGCCCAAGGCTCTTTTGGTGTCAACAAAACGGGGCCTGCCTTTCAGTCTTTCCTAAAAACACTGGGTCAACTTGGAGGGTGCCAGAGAAATTCATAAAGAAACTGAATTGTGTGACTTCAGGGTGATGGCTGCGATTGTCACTGTGTTGAGCTTTCTCCAACACAGCCAAGCCAGATTCTGCATTAGCATGGTTACCTCCATTAGCTCCATCTGACAACTCCCTGAGACCTTGCCTTATATAACTTTGATTTGGACTGAGACTCTTTAAGTGGTTGAGTCTTACAGGCAGTCAGAAGGAGACAGCGGGTGTCCAGATACCTTGGCCTTTTGCTGACCAGCCCCAAGCCCAGTACTGGTGGAAACTGGCTGCAGTTCTCAGCACAGAGCCTCCCATGCATCCAGGCCCAACACAGGCAGCTATCAAATGAATTGCTTTCTAGCTCTTAACAGATAGCCCCAGGCAGGTCTCAGCAAGCCTATGATATTGATTTGCACCAGAATCCTTGCCAAGAGGCAACAGAACCAACAAACCTGGTGCTGGGTTCAGACCACAATAGGACACCAGCCAATTAGCTCCACAAGCAGCAAACCAAATGAGAGGTCTCCACAGGCACCAGAAACTGCTGGGGCAAATCCCACTCCGTGGGGTCAGCCCCTGCATAGCACCTTGTACCCTTTAGACATGGTCAAGTTTCATAGCCAGTATGCTGAGTGTCAATCCCACCCACTACTGTGTTAACAGCAATCAAGGATCAACTACAACAGGAGGGTCAACACGACCCACATAAGAGACACTCCTGGAGCAACAGGTCAGGTGATGAGGAAGACTCTGCAGCTGGGCCCCACAGGACACCTACTGCATAAAGCCAAACTGCCAAGACTAGGAAGTATAGCAGATCTACATAATGCATAGAAACAAACACAGAGAGGCAGTCATAATGGGGTGACAAAGAAACATGTCCTAAATGAAAGAACAAAAGAAATATCCAGCAAAAGATCTAAATGAAATAAAGTCAAGCAAGCTACCAGAGTTCAAAGCACTTATTATAAGGATGCTCAAGGAGCTTAGTGAAAACATCAACAAAGAGATAGTAAGCATAAAAAAGGACATAGAAACCATAAGAAGCAAGAAAGAATACAATAACTGAAATGAAGAATACATTAGATGGAATCAACAGCAGATTAGATGAAGCAGAGGACTGAATGAGTAATTTATAAGAGAAAGTAGCAAAAAATACCCATTCAGAACAGCAAAAAGGAAAAAAGTTCCAAAAAACTGAGAATAGTTTAAGGACATCAGGGACAACACCAAGCATAGTAAGATTCTCATCATAAGGGTACAAGAAGGAGAAGACAGAGAGCAAGGGATTGAGAAAATATTTCAAGAAATAATGACTGAAAATTTTCCTAACCTGGTGAAGAAAATAGACAGTCTATGAAGTGCTGAGAATCCCAAACAAGATGAACCTGAAGAGCCCCACACCAAGACACATCGTAATTAAAATGCTAAAAATTAAAGACAAAGAGAGAATCTGAAAAGCAGTTAGTTATCTAACAAGGAGCTCCCAGAAGGCTGTCAGCTGATTTTTCAACAGAAACATTTTAGGCCTGAAATATTCCAAGTCATGTAAAGCAAAGACCTACAACCAAGACTATTCTACCCAACAAAGCTATAAGTTAAAATTAAAGGAAAAATAAAGAAAGAGCTTCCCAGACAAGAAAAAAACCTAAGGAGTTCAAGACCACCAAACCAGTATTATAAGAAATGTTAAAGGGACTTCTTTAAGAAGAAGAAGGGGGGTAAAGGAAACATAAATATGAACAATAAATATGTGGCAATTACTGCTTACCTATTAAGAATCACTGTAATTGTAAATGGCTTAATTGCCCCAATCAAAAGTCATAGAGTAGCTGAATAACATGATAAGAAAACAAGACTCATATATATGCTGTCTACAAGAGACCCACTTCAGCTTAAGACACACATGGACTGAAAGTAAAAGAATAGAAAAAGGTATTTTATGCAAATGCAAAAACTTAAAAAAGTTGGGGTAGTAATACTTATATCAGAAAATAATAGAATTTATAACCAAGGCTATAAGAGACAAAGAAGAACATTACATAATGATAAAGGAATCAATCCAAAAGAGGATGTATCCCTTGTAAACATTTATGCACCCAACATAGGAACACCTAAGTACAGGGTGGGGCAAAAGTAAGTTTACAGTTGTTTGTATGGAAAATAATGGCAATGATTAATAATGCAAGAATAAACTCTGTGTTTGGTATACTCACAATTGTAAACCTAATTTTGTCCCACCCTGTATATAAAGCAAATACTGATGGACATAAAGAGAGAGACTGACAGTAATACAGTCATAGTAGGAGACTTTAACACCTCATTGACATTAATGGATAGATCTTCCAGATAGAAAATCAAGAAGGAAGCAGTAGCCTTAAATGACACACTAGATCAGATGGATATAATTAATATTATTAGAACATTTCACCCCAAAGCATCAGAATATACATTCTTTTCAAGAGAACATTGAATATTTTCCAGAATAGACCACCTGTTAGACCACAAAACAAGTTTCATGACTAAATAATAACATGATACTAACTAAACCATTACTGGGTAAACAATGAGATCAAGGAAGAAATTAAAAGATAGCTGAGACAAATGAAAATGAAAACACAACAATCCCAAATGTATGGATCACAACAAAAGCAGACCTAAGAGGAAAATTAAGAGCAATGCAAGTCTACCTTAATAAACAAGAAAAACCTCAAATAAATGATCTAACCTTATACCTAAAGGAACTAGAAAAATAACAACAAACAAAGCTCAGAATGGGTAGAAGGAAGGAAAAAATAAATATCAGAGCAGAAATAAATAGAGTAAACAAAACAATACAAAAAATCAATGAAACCAAGACTGGTTCTTTAAAAAAAAATAAAATTGATAAATACTTAACCAGACTCATCAATGAAAAAAGAGAGAGGACACAAATATATAAAATCAGAATAAGAAAGGAGAAGTGTAAACTGACAGCACATAAATACAAAGAATTATAAGAAAATACTATGAACAACTACATGCCAATAAATTGGATAATCTGGAAGAACTGGATAAATCCTAGATACTCACAATCTTCCAAGACTGAATCAAGAAGAAACAGAAAACCGAAAAGACTGATTACTACCAACAAAATTGAATCAGTAATAAAAAAATTCCTAACAAACAAAAGTCCCAGATGTATGGATGGCTTTACAGCTGAATTCTACCAAACATTCAAAGAAGAATTAGCATCTCTCCTTCTCAAACTATTTCAAAAAATTCAAGAAGAGGGAAGGTTCCTAATATCATTTTCGAAGGCCAGCATTACTCTGATTCCAAAACCAGGCAAAGACATTACAAAATAAAAGTTATAGGCCAATATCCTCGAAGCACAGAGATGCAAAACTCCTTAACAAAATATTAGCAAACTGAATTCAGCAATACATTAAAAGTATTATACACCATAATTAGATGGATTTATTTCTAGGATGCAATTCTGCTGGCCAAACTCTGGTGCTGCCACAGCTCCAGCACTGCCTGCCTAGCCTTTTGGTTCCAGCCTATGGATGGTCACTCATCCCCACAGGCTCTGCTACCCACATTGCGGCTGGACTGGACAGATAGCACAGGACCTGGTAGGAAGAGCCACTGCCCTACCCACTAACTGACATAGGCAGGGACAGATGGATCACATATTTTATTTTGTTTGGGATCAGACCTGTGCCTACAAACTCCAGCCCAAAGGGCCCAAGACCCAGTAAGCAGGCCCCACTGATTATCAGCCCTGGATTGGGTGGGCTCCTGGCACCCACCTATATCCTCCATCTTGCCCATTAGGAAGTGTGCACTGAGTGTCACTTGCTACAGTTTATTTCCAATAAAAGTTCCTGTGACTTTATTTTAAAAAAAAAGAAAAGAAAAAGAAAGAAAAGACAGGCTAGGCAGCAGCAATAGATGAGGAAGTACCATCCTTGTTTCCCTCTTACAAGTGAAGAAACCAAGACTCAAAGAGGTCAAGCCAGTTGCCTTGCATCACAAAGGAGCAGAGCCAGAAGTTATACCAGATCTGGAGACTGGAAAATGGCTACTTGGTATGAAAACATTGTCAGCCGCAGGGCCAAGATGGCTCCTGCCAAGAGGATGAGCAAGTTCCTAAAGCATTTCATTGTTGTTGGGGATGACTACTATGCCTGAAATGTCAACCACAAGAAATGGGAGAATGAAGAAGAGGAGGAGGAGCAGGAGGAGCAGCCACCACCAACACTGGTCCTGGTCAAGGAAGGCACAGCTGCTGACCCAACTTCAGCCCCTGTCTCTGCATGCAGGAGTCCCCTAGACTTCAGGACCACATTGAGGAAGCTCTTCAGCTCCCACAGGTTTCAGGTCATCATCACTTCCCTGGTCATTCTGAATGCCTTCCTGGTGCTGGCCCAGCTCATTCTGTACCTGAAGATCATTCAACCTGACAAGAATAACTATGTCCCCAGGGTATCCTATATAATAAAGAGGGAATATGCTAATTGACTGCCATGCCCTCAAAGAAGGCGGAGCCCACAGACACAAGATGGTGGCACCCAGTCCCCTCAGCCTCGCCAGAGTGGCAGGCACGCAGCACGGCCTGGCCTGCTCCCAGGCAGGTCCGGCTGCTCTGCGAGCCTGCCTCCGGAGTCCCCCAGTCTCCTCAGACCCCCGGCCACCCAGGGCTGGCCCAAGGTGCAGGCAAGCCTCGGATGGTGGCTTCCCAGCAGCCCAGGGCCACCCAAGGCTCAGGTAACCAGAGCCGGCCGAGGCTTGCGCTGTTGGCAGTGGCAGCAGCAGAGGTATGATGGGAGCTGGGTCACCTCCCGCCCCTGAGGGCTCCCAGACTGTGAGAGGGGGCAGGCTGGGCTGAGGGACTCCCCCTCCAGTGCATGAATTTTCATGCACTGGGCCTCTAGTTACACTATACGAGCATTGCTATCCTGACCTTCTTTATGATGGTGGTTTTCTTTAAAATATTTATTTTCTGCTTGGAGTTCTTCCATTACAAGTTTGAAATTGTAGGCTCCATTACCATCATGGTTTCATTCCTCCTCAACATTATCTTCCTGTTCTGAGTTTGAGGCTCTTGGCCTCCTGATTTTGCTGTGGCTGTGGTGGGTGGCCTGGATAATCAATGGAATACTTATCTTGGTTAAGACATGCTCAGAGTGACAACTGTTAAGGTTAAAATAGACCAATACACAATTGGCTACTAAGATCCAACACCTTGATTCAGCTGCTCTGAGAAGAAACAAGGAATTGAAAGACATAAAAAGCTATTGAGACAGCATGGACTTCACGGGGAGGTGAATTAGAGGTGTACCTGCTCCACTTTAAAGAGAAGACCCTGCCTCATGGACTTGTGCCTGTGAATGAGAATGACAACTGCCTCTCCTGGGGCTGTTTGCAGGACAGGTTTGGTTTGATGTCTTTGCCTCCTTCCCACTCAGCTTGGATTCTGCAGTCTTTCTTGGTGTGACTGATAGATTGCCATCTCATTTCACCTGCATGTATCATGAATGTATCATAAGCTGTTTAGTCATATTGAACACTTTATTCTTGCTTGAAAATGTACAATTACTAGTTGTATATAAAATTTAATCTAATTGAAAAGAAAGGATAAAAATTATATGATCATATCAATAAATGCAAAAATACATTTGACAACATTCAGCAACCAACCCTAACCCTAACCCCAAACATGTAAATTGACCGTCTCTCCGCTGCACTCACCAGCCAATCAGGAGACTATGCAAATTAACCCAACAAAGATGGCAGTTAATTTGCATATATAGGCGCCCAGCGGCCTGGGTCCTGGGAACATCATCGGGCACCCAGGTCACTCCGAGGTAGGCCATGTGTGGGCCCTGAGCAGCCTAGGAAGGGCCTGAGCCAGGGGGCTCCTGGGCAGGGCCTGAGCCTGCGATCAGAGCCAAGGGGGCCCCTGCCCAGGCCTAACGCCCCGGCCAGAGGCATTAGGCCTGCGCAGGGGCGGAGCCTGCGATCGGAGGGAGCTGGGGGTCCCCTGTCCAGGCCTAATGCCTTGGCCAGAGGTCTTAGGCCTGGGCAGGAGTGGAGCCCGCAATCAGAGTGAACTACAGAGGAAATACCTTTTCTGACTGCTCATTGGCTAAGCTCCCTGTATGCCACTGGTAATATTCTTAGTAACTGGGGTAAAAAGAATCCAAGAAGGTGACCTAGGGTTTTTCCACCACACTGCTGGAGAAAAAAATGAAGGTCCGCTGCTGGCGGGCTAAGAAATGTCATATCCTGCCCTCGCCGGTTTGGCTCAGTGGATAATGCCATGTCCTGCGGACTGCAGGGTCCGGGTTCAATTCTGACCAAAGGCATGTACCTAGGCTGCAGGCTCCTCCCTGGCCGGGGCCCAGGTCATGGCTCATGCAGGAGCCAACCAATCCAAGTGTTCCTCTCACTTTAATGTTTCTCTCTGTCTTTCCCTTTCTCTTCCACATTCTCTAAAAATCAATGGAAACATATCCTCAGGTGAGGATAAAAAAAAAGAAGTAATAAAGAAATGTCATATCCTATGAAAGACACATCTTGAAAATGCCTAAAGAAAGTTGTCATTTTTTCATGGTGAAGGGACTGGAGTCCATGTTGATGAAAACACCTTGCTAGCTGCGGTGACTGGCAGTGGCTGCAGCAGTGGGCTGATGGGGCTGGTGCCTCCCCCAGATCAGCCTGGTCGCCTCCCACAAAGGGAGGCCAGACTGCAGCTTAGGCCCACTCCCCAAGGGGAGCAGGGAGTGGGCCTCAGCTGTCAGTAGGACATCCCCTGCGGGTTCCCAGTATGTGAGAGGGGGCAGGCTGGGCTGAGGGACAACCCCCCAAGTGCACAAATTTCGTGCACCAAGCCCCTAGTCCTATATAATAAAGGCCTAATATGCTAAGTGTCCAGTCATCTAGTCATCAGTTCAACCAATCAAAGTGTAATATGCTAATGATATGCTAAGGCCGCTCAACTGCTCGCTATGACATGCGCTGACCACCAAGGGGCAGACGCTCCAACCTGTAGGTTAGCTTGTTGCTGGGGTTGGGCTGATCAGGACTGAGAGAGATGGGCCAGACATGCCCTGGAGCCCTCCTGTAATCCCTCCCCGGCTGGCCAACCTCCTGCGTCCCTCCCTAAACCCAATCATGCACCAATGGGATTCCATGGCCTGGCCTGTGCCCTCTCGCAATCTGCGACCCCTTGGGGGATGTCAGAGAGCTGGTTTCGGCCCTATCCCACAGGCCAGGCCTAGGGACCCCAGTGGTGCACGAATTCATGCACCGGGCCTCTAGTTAATGATAAACTCTCAGCAAAGTTGAAATAGAGGGGACCATAACTCAATACAATAAAGCCCATACAGACAGTCCTCGGGTTACGTCAGACTCGATGTACGTCATTTCGTGTTATGTCACCATCTCCCATTTATTTATATATAAAAAAAGTTCCGTCATTTTGACGTATGTACATATGTGCTTTATGTTTTTTATTATTTATTTACCACAAGTTAAAAATTTCTTTAAAATTTTTTTTTTACTGTTTCACTTCATTACTGCTGTGTATGTGCTCCATGTGAGTGACGTAGGTGCTTATGTAGGTGGGTTCCAACTTGTGGCGAAAATCACATAACCCGAGGACCTACTGTATATGACAAACCCACAGTTAGCATCATACTCAAGAGGGCAAAGCTGAAAGTGTTGTCCTTAAGATCAGGAACAAGACAGGGTTGTCCACTTTCATAATTTTATTAAACACTAGAGGCCCAGTGCACGAATTCATGCACAGGTGGGGTCCCTTGGCCTGGCTGGTGATCAGGGCCAATCGGGGCTGATTGGGCCTGCCAACTGGGGTGAGGGGCCGCGTGAGGTTGGCCAGCTTTAGGAGGTTGACTGTGGGAGCACACTGACCACCAGGGGACACCTCCTGCATTGAGCATTTGCCCCCTGGTGGTCAGTGCACGTCATAACTACCAGCTGGACATTCTGCTGTAATGGTCACTTAGGCTTTTATATATAGAGATAAAGGCCCAGTGCACAAAATTCTTGCACGATAGGGTCCCTAGGCCTGGCTGACAGTTGGGGCCAATCTGTGGGGTGACCGGCAGTGTGATGGGGGGCCCCTGCTGGCACCTGACTTAGCTGACCTGGCGCTGCCCGCTCACTGGCCCCACCCACTGCTGCTGCTGCTATTTGCCTCCCTCCGCAGGGTAACTGGAGGGGCAATTAAGGGGCCCCCATTGGCCCCAGCTTTGGCTGGCCTGAGGCCTGCAGGCTGGGGGCAGCTCCTGCGTTGAGCTTCTGACCTCTTGTGGTCAGTGCACATCATAGCGACAAGTTGTTCTGCTGGGCATTTAGCTGTTCAGTCAATTTGCATATTAGGCCTTTATTATACAGGATAGTATTGTAAGGCTAGCCACAGAAATCAGACTAGAAAAAAAGCACCCATATTGGAAAAAAAGTAGTAGAACAATTATTATTTGTAGATGATATGATATAAAGAACCCTAAAGTTTCTACTAAAGAAATACTAGAACTGATAAATGAGTTCAGTCAAGTAGCAGGATACAAAACTAATATTCAGAATTTGGTTATACTTTTATACAATATTGAACTATTTTATTTATTTATTCTTTATTGATTAAAGTATTACATATGCCTCTTTTTCCTGACCTCTCCCTGGCCACTTCCACCCCTCTCCCTTCCAGCACATGTCCTCACTCCCCTAGTGTCTGTGTTCATTGGTTATGTTTATATGTATGCATGCAAGTTCTTTGGTTGATCTCTTACCTTAACCCCCACCCTCCCCTGCCTTCCAGCTGAGATTTGATAGTCTGTTTGATTCTTCTCTGTCTCTGGATCTATTTTGTTCATCTGTTTATGTTGTAGTCCCATTTATTATTTTCTCCTTAGTTTCCACTGTCCTAGGATCTGTATTGGTAAAGATATTGCTACAATATATGTCTGATATTTTTCTGCCTGTGAATTGCTCTAAGACTTTTATGGTTTCCAGTCTTACATTTAAGTCCTTTATCCATTTTGAGTTTGTTTTTGTGTATGGTGTAAGTTGGTGATCTAATTTCATTTTTGTGTGTGTATCTGTCCAATTTTCCCAACACCATTTATTGAAAAGACTGTCTTGACTCCATTGTATGCTCTTGCTTGCTTTGTCTTATATTAATTGAGCATATTGGCTTGAGTTGATTTCTGGGTTCTCTGTTCTGTTCCATTGGTTTATATGTCTGTTCTTGTGCCAGTACCAGGCAGTTTTGAGAACTGTGGCTTTGTAGAATAGCTTGATATCTGGTATTCTGATCCCTCCAACTTTGGACTTCTTTCTCAGGATTGCTGCGGCTATTTGGGGGCTTTTTTTTCGTCCAGATGAATTTTTGGAGAGTTTGTTCCAGGTCTGTGAAGTATGCCATTGGTATTTTATAGGGATTGCATTGAATGTATAGATTGCTTTGGGTAGTATGGACATTTTAATGATGTTGATTCTACCAATCTATGAACATGTTATATTCTTCCATTTGTTTATGTCTTTCTCTGTCTTTTTTTTCAACGTCCTGTAGTTTTCCAAGTACAGGTCTTTTACCCCCTTAGTTAAGTTTATTCCTAGGTATCCTAATTTTTTTTTGTTGCAATGTTAAGTGGTATTATTTTTTTAGTTTCTCTTTCTGTGAGTACATTGTTGGTGTAAAATAAGCTATGGATTTCTGGGTGTTAATTTTATATCCTGCTACAATGCCAAATTCATTTATTAAATCTAGTAGCTTTTTGATGGAGTCTTTAGGGTTTTCTATGTATTATATCATGTCATCTGCAAATAATGGCAGTTATACTTCTTCTTTTCCAATTTGGATTTCTTTTATTTCTTCTTTATGGTTAGCACTTCCAGTACTATGCCGAACAGGTGAAAGTGGGCATCCCTGTCTTGTTCCTGTTCTTAGGGAAAATGGTTTTAGTTTTTGCCCATTGAGTATGATGTTGGCTGTACGTTTGTCATATAAGGCTTTTATTATGTTGAGGTACGATCCCTTTATTCCCACTTTGCTGAGAGTTTTTTTCAAGAATGGGTGTTGGATTTTGTCAAATGCTTTTTCTGCATCAATTGATATGATTATGTGATTTTTGTCTCTCAATTTGTTTATGTGATGTATCACATTCTTTGATTTGTGGATATTGCACCATCCTTGCATCCCTGAAATAAATCCCACTAGGTTATTATGCATGATCCTTCTAATGTAACTGTGGATCTGGTTTGCTAGAATTTTGTTGAGGATTTTAGTATATATGTTCATCAGGGATATTGGCCTGTAATTCTCTTTCTTTGTGGTGTCTTTATCTGGTTTTGGACTTAGGGTGATGCTGGCTTCATAGAAAGAGCTTGGAAGAGTTCCTTCCTCTTGAATTTTTTGGAAGTGCCTGAGGAGGATAGGTTTTATTTATTCTTTGAATTCCCCTGTGAGGCCATCCAGACCAGGACTTTCGTTTGCTCGAAGTTTTTTGATTATTGCTTCAATTTCATCAGTAGTCATTGGCCTAGTCAGGTGTTTTGTTTTGTTTTGTTTTTATATTTTTTGAGTATATGTGCCTTTTGGCTTATCCCTTGTACCTTCTTTCATCCAGCCTGATTGAGTTTTGGAAGATTGTATTTTTTCTAGGACTATGTCCATTTTGTCTAACTTGTCCAGTTTGTTGGAGGAGGGTTGTTTGTAGTATTTTTTTTTTTACAATCCTTTTTTACAATCCTTTGTATGTCTGTGGGTTGTTACTTCACCTCTTTCATTTCTGATTTTATTTATTTGGGTCCTCTATCTTTGTTTCTTGGTATAGGTTCATCAATCTTGTTTATCCTTTCAAAGAACCAGCTCTTGGTTTTGTTGATCTTTTGTATTGTTTTTTTGGATTTATGTCATTTATTTCTGCTCTGACCTTTATTATTTCCTTCCTTCTGCTTATTCTGGGCTTTTCTTGTTTCTCTCTTTCTAATTCTTTAAGTTGCAGCGTTAGATAATTAATTGACTTTTTTTTTTTTGAGATATGCCTGTAGAGCTATGAACTTCCCTCTCAGGACTTCTTTAACCGTGTCCCATAGATTTAAAATTGTTGTGTTTTCATTGTCATTTGTTTCCAGGATGCTTTTTATTTCTTCTTTGATCTCTCTGGTAACCCAATCATTGTTTAATAGCATGCTATTTAGACTCCAATTGCTTGATTTTTTTCATTGTTTTTATTGTAGTTGATTTCTAATATTATGCCATTGTGATCTGAGAGGATGCTTGATATGATTTCTATCTCCTTGAATCTGAAGAGGTTTGCCTATATCCCAATATGTGGTCTATCTGAAAATGTCCCATGTGCACTTGAGAAGGATGTATAATCTGTTGCTTTGGGATGAAATGTTCTGAAGATGCCAATTAATTCCATTTGATTTAGTGAGTCATTTAGTATTGGTGTTTCTTTGTTGATTTTTTGTTTAGAGGATTTATCTAGTGGTGTCAGTGGGGCATTAAAGTCCCCTACTATGATTGTATTTCTGTGAACCTCTCCCTTGATATCTTCCAGAAATTTTTTTTATGTATTTGGGTGCTCCTGTAATGGGTGCATATATGTTTACCAGACTTATATCCTCTTGTTGAATTGCTTCCTTTAGTATTATGAAGTGGCCCCCCTTATCTCTTGTTTGGCCTTCACTTTGAGGTCTATTTTGTCAGATATAAGTATTTCTACCACAGCTTTTTATTCATTTCCATTTGCCTAAATTTTTTTTCCCCATTTCTTCACTATCAGTCTGTGTGAGTGCCTTGTTCTGAGGTGGTTCTCTTATAGACTGCAAATATATGGGTAATGTTTTCTTATCCATTCAGCTACCCTATGTCTTTTGATTGGAGCATTTAGTCCATTTACATTTAAGGTTATTATTGACTAGAGGCCCAGTGCACGAAATTTGTGTAAAATTTTGCATGGTGGGGGGATCCCTCAGCCCAGCCTGCACCCTCTCCAATCTGGGACCCCTTGGGGGATGTCCAACTGCCGGTTTAACCCCAATCGCCCCCACTTTGCCCCCCTGCCAACCCTAACACCTCTGCTTTGCCCCTGGCCTAAGCCATAGTCTGGCCTCCCTCTGTGGGAGGTGATCTGGTGGATCAGGGGAAGGCGCTGCCCCCATTACTGTGCTGCTGCTGCCACTGCTGGCCTGAGCCTGGGCCTTTTGCAGCCACCTGCAGCTGCCTGCGCCTGGGCCCGGCCCTCACAGCAGCCGCTGTGGCTTGCTTGAGCCTTATCCCGGCCTTCACAGCAGCCACCATGGCTTGCCTGAGCCTCGGCCTGGCCCTTGCAGCAGCCGCTGCAGCTTTGTCTGGAAGGACGTCTAGAAGACGTCGCTCTAATTAGCATATTACCCTTTTATTAGTACAGATGGGTACTTGTTTATAGCCATTTTTATTCTTTACTTAGTGAAAGGAAATTGGGAGCCCATGCCCATGTGCCTGGGGAGTTTCCATATTCCCGTGAGCTGCTCCAAGGTGAACAATACAAAGTTGGGTATCTTGGAGGGCCAGAGTGCTCCCTCACCCATGCCCCCACCCTTCAGATCCATCTCTCAGACTTTTACCCTGATTGTCAGTTGCCACCTTGTGGCCACTTTTATGTTGCTGCCTTCCTCTGTAGCTCGAGGGCAATTGGTAAGGGATGAGATTTGATGCCCAATGCAGAGTTCTAGGAGCCCAGAAGCAATATCAGGCTCATCCCAGTTACTCCAAGTGTATGCACCTCATCCATTCCCGGGAGATTGTACCTGTAGGCTTATGGAGTATGTGCCTCACAGAAACTTCTGGCTGAGCTGTGAGAGTCCTTATGGCTGGGTATCAGTACCGCCAGGGTCTGTCTGTGGGAGCTATTATCCATGGACCTGTGGGAGCTGCTGGGGATCAGTGGGGAACGTGGGAGCCCGGATGCTGGCCGGGCCTGGGAAGGGTGTAATGGCCTCGTCCATGGACACGTGTGGAGACCCACTCATCAGATTGGGATTTTCTCACTTTTCTGGGACTCTCTCCAGAGGGGACGCCGGTCAGACTTGGAAGTGGCAGCTAGGATTGGTAGGAAGGAAGGAGAGAGAGGTTGATCACGGTCCCAGGTAAGGCACATTTTTAGTATTTCAGTTTTGCATTGGAACATGGCAATAACTAAGGGGTGGAACATGGCCCTGATGCCCGAGAGCGAGTTGCAGGGGGCCAACGTGGGTATTAAGATCATCCCGGTCATGCACAAACGTTCCACACTGCATTAGTTCACAGTAGATTGTATTTGCAGGGTATAGGTTGTGATTTTTTCACACAACTCCCAGCCCAAGTGTGGGGCTGCCTGAATTGAACAGGGCAGGCCAACACCTGCTGGTGCCTCTCTGCCACCAGAGCTGATCAGTCCTCTGCAGGGATCCAGGAGTGGGTATTTGGTGCCAGCATGCCAACCTTTCTGGGAGATGGGACCTGGGCCAAGTCGTAGGTGGAAGTTGTGAAGGGCTCACCTGCAGACTCACGTGGGTGTCAGTCATTGGGCTGGACTTCGCCAGTGCTTGCTCTCGAGATGGGGGCCATCCCAGTCAGTATGTGCATGAAGCACCTCTGTGGGTTTTTCCCGAGCCCGTAGCAGAGACCCAGAGGGCAATAGGTAAGGGTGCGGTACAGCTTCTGGGTTGGAAGGGAGAGTTCCTGGGGCTGGTGGCGCTGATCCGTGGTCACTCCAGCTACATCCCCACCACCTCGGTGTTGGGACTATAGTCTGTTTGCTGGAGCTTGCACCTGCCTGAGGCGGGAGATGCTCGTGCACCCAGCTGCGCTTGTCAGCTGTGAGCCCGACTTCTGGCTGAGTGGCACGCCTGCTGTGGGAGCTCACTGACCACTAGGGGGAAGCTCCTGTGTTGAGCATCTGCCCCCTGGTGGTCAGTGCACATCATAGCGATCAGTCGTTCTGCCATAACAGTCACTGGGCTTTTACATATATACTAGAGGCCTGGCACATGAAATCATGGGCGGGTACAGTCCCTAGGTCTAGCCCAGCCGTGGGCAAACTACGCCCGCGGGCCGGATCTGGCCCATTTGAAATGAATAAAACTAAAAAAAAAAAAAAGACCGTACCCTTTTATGTAATGATGTTTACTTTGAATTTATATTAGTTCACACAAACACTCCATCCATGCTTTTATTCCGGCCCTCCAGTCCAGTTTAAGAACCCATTGTGGCCCTCGAGTCAAAAAGTTTGCCCACCCCTGGTCTAGCCTGTGATCAGGGCCATCTTCCCCAGCTGCTGGCAGCCAGCCTTGCCCCCTGCCACCACCCACCCGGGTTCCCAGTTTGCCATCAGGCAATGGGAGCCTGCCGGCTGCGGGGAGGGACTGAGAGGTCCACCATTCCCGCCTGCTCACCAGCCCCACCCCAGCTATGGGTCACCCTCTGTGTGTGGAGCAACTGGCGGGGCGGGGGCCTTGGCCTGGCACCACCCACATCCCCCACCACCCACCCCAATTCCCCGTTCACCATCGGATGATTGGAGCCTGCCAGCCAGGGGGAAGAACTGAGAGGTGGTCAGTGCACCTCATAGTGACTGGTCAAGTGGTCATTCTGCCATTATGGTCACTGGGCTTTTATTATATAGGATAGATAGATGCCTGTGTTCCTTCTTCTCTTTCTACTTCTTTTTACAGCAGTCCTTTTAGCATTTCTTGCATTTCTGGCAATAAACTCCCTTAGCCTTTTTTTTTTTTTTTTTTTTTGTCTGTGAAGCTCCTGATTTCCCCTTCAATTTTGAATGATAGCTTTGCTGGATATAGTATTCTTGGATTCAGTCTCTTGCTTTGCATCACTTTGTATACTTCATTTCATTGCCTTCTGGCTGATGTGTTTCTGTTGAGAAATCAGTTGATAGTCTAATGGGAGATCCCTTGTAGATGACTTTATTTCTCTCTCTGGCAATCTTTAAGATTCTTACTTTGTTGTTGATGTTTGCCAATTTAATTATGATGTGCCTTGATGTTGGTCTTTTTGGTTTCATCTTGTTTGGGACTCTGTGTCTACTTGGACTTGTGTGACTTTTTTCTTCCCCAAATCAGGGAAGTTTTCTGTCTTTATTTCTTCAAATAGGTTTTCTAGTCCTTGCTTCATTCCCTCTCCTTCTGGCCCCCTTATTATGCGAATTTTGTTTCATTTTGTGTTGTTCCAAAGTTCCCTTAGACTCTCCTCCTGCTTTTTAGGTGTTTCTCCAGTAGTTGCTGTGCTTGGGTGGTTTTTTTCTACCTTGTCTTCTAACTCACTGATGCGGTCCTCAGCTTCTTCTAGTTTACTGTTGAGGTCTTCCATTGTGTTCTTTATTGCAGCTATGTCATTCTTCATTTCCTCTTTATTCCTTTCATGTTGTTGAAATTCTAATTCAGCTCCTTATAATTCTCATTGAGTTGTGTGTATTTGTCATCCAGACGTTTGAGCATCCTTATAATCATTACTCTGAATTCTTTCTCTGACAAGTTACTTGCCTCCATTTCATTTAATTCCTTTTCTGGTAATTCCTATTTTTCTTTCCTTTGGGGATTGTTTCTTTGCCTCCCCATTTTTAATGTAATGTTTTAATTGTTTCTATGTCTTAGATCCAACTCTTTGCTACCCAGGTTCTTTTGTGGGTGGTCCTATGTAGTTGGTGATTTGTGGGACCCAGTGGTGCAGTCTCTCAGATCTCCTGAGCTTGGTGTTCTAGTGGAGTTCCCTACTTGAGCTAGTTGTGTCTTCAATGTTAGTTTCTTGTTCATGGAGGAAGTCTCATCATGGGTTGTCTGACAATGTGACTCATCCCCGGCCTTGTCATGCAAGCTGTTGTGGTGTGATCATGGTTCTGACTCTTGTGGAAAGGGTTGCCTGAGGTCTCACTGGCCTGTGCTCACTGTGAGATCCCGGAGTCCAAGGCCTGGGAGGAAGTGGTCTTGGGCCCTGAGGCTCAGGTAATGTGTCTCTGGCTGGTGTTGTGTGACTCTTGCTGGGGTAGTGTCACTCTGCAAATCACTGCAAAGGTCCTGGAGCCTGTGACAGTGGGAAGCAGCTGTCCCGTAGTCTGCAGATGAGGCAGTGGGATTCTGGCCAGAGTGACTTCACTCTGTGAATCACAAGGGAGTCCAGGAGCCAGCAGCTAGGGATGTGGGAGTCTTGGAGTCTGTGGCTGAAACAGCACAACCTTATCTGAGTAGGCGAGCCCTTAGTAGCTCACCACAGTGTCTAGATGCCAGCCACCAGGGAGTGAGAAGTCACAGTTTCTGTTGGGGGAGCTGTGCACCCTTGGTTTGAGAGGCGTGCACACAGCAGAGACTCACAGAGGGTCCCAGGAGCTGCCCGCCACTGGGCGGTGGGCTCCTGAGCCCATGCACGGTGCAACAGTGCATCTGCGGTGTCCAGCCGCCAGCATTTGGGGAGCAGAGAGTGGTGGTTTCTTTTGGGGGAGCCGTGCACCCGTAGAAATGGACATCCTGGGGTCTGCAGGTCTGCGGGCAAGGCAGCACGACATTGGCTGGTGTGGCTGCAAGGTCCTGGGCAGTGTTCAAGGCTAGTATGGGTGGTGGTGAGGCTGGGTTCCTAGTGGAGGCTGCTCTCTCTTTCATGATGGTGTGGGCTCTGTGCCTGAGCCCTATAGCCCAGGGAATGCCTGCAGTGGTGGCAGGGGCTCCCCATCCAGGAGATCCTGGTCTGACAGCCCCTGATACTCCTGCAGGATCTAACTGTCCCTCACTTACTCACACACTCACAACACACATCTACACATATTCCTTTCACTCCCTCACCATTGTCCTGCCAGCCCCCTTGCCTATCTTAATTATTTTTTAAAAATTATATTTTTATTGATTTCAGAGAGGAAGAGAAAGGGTGAGAGAGACAGAAACATCAATGATGAGAGAGAATCATTGATTGGCTGCATCCTGCATGCCCTCTATTGGGGATCAAGCCCATAACCTGGGCATGTGCCCTTGACTGAACCTGGGACCCTTCAGTCCGCAGTTCGACCAATGTTCTATCCACTGAGTGAAACTGGCTAGAGCCCCCTCTTAATTCTTAACTGCCATATGTGGGTCTGGGACAAGCCTGTTTCACACCTCTGCCCTCCTACCAGTTTCAATGTGGCTTCCCTTTTGTATCCTTAGTTATATGATTCTGCTCAGCTAGTCTTCAGGTGGCTCTCAAAGGTGGTTGTTCTTAATTTAGTTGTAATTTTGATGTCATGCAAGGAGGTGAGCATAGCATTTACTCTGTCCTCTTTGCTTTTGAAATAATTTTTTTCAAGTTGTGTTTTATGGGACTAATGGAACAAACTTTAGGAAATACTAAATTTACCTTAAGTTTTTCCCCTTAAGTTTTATAGAGGGAATACAGTATTCAGGAACTCCTTACTAAATGTACATTTCTGTAGGTTTTTGTTTTGTTTTGGTTTTCAAAACAGCAGTAAGCACACTATCAATTGAGTTACTCACTGTGTATTATATAAAGAACTTTGTGACAAATTCCCCCTACAAATCAATACCAGGAAAAATAAATTGCTTTTCCAAATGAACTAGGACTTTAAAAATATTGATCAGTGAATCAAAAGTGATTCACAACATTCTAGAGCTAAAATAAACTTAAGGTGATGTAGTCAATCCCATTACTCTTGCAGAGGAGACACGGGCCCAGAGCTGCTAGAGAGCCTGCAGATTCCCTGGGTTCCTTAGCAGCAGGCTCCCTCCTTTCAGCCCAGTCACCTGGTCACTGCCCTGTGGGGAATGGCTAGATGTCCTGTCACCACACTCAGCTGCCAGGAGGCTTGGTAGTAGATCTTGTCCTTAACTACAGTAACCAATTTGTCCCAGTTGCCTGATAACATCTACTAGCCTCTCTTTAAATTATTATGTTTTTTCTGATTGTTTTTAATGAATATGCTTTATCTGGCTTTAAGTTAACAGCTCCAGATATTTTTAGAAAGCAGAATTATAAATTACACTAGTGGCCCCATGCACAAAATTCATGCACAGGGGAAGGAGGGGTTCCCTCAGCCCAGCCTGCACTTTCTCCAATCAGGAACCCCTTGGGGGATGTCCGACTGCCGGTGTATGCCTGATCTGTGGGATCAGGCGTACACTGGCAGTCGGACATCCCTCTTGTAATCGGGGATTGCTGGCTCCTAACCGCTCACCTGCCTGCCTGCCCGATTGCCCCTACGCCCTCTGCCTGCCTGATTGATTGCCCCTAACCTCTCTGCCTGCCCGCCTGATCACCCCTAACTGCCTCCCCTGCTGGCCTGATCTCGCCCCCAACTGCCTCTGCCTGCCTGATCACCCCTAACTGCCCTCCTGTGCCAGCCTGATGTTTCCCCCAACTGCCCTCCCTGCTGGCCTGATTGCCCCTAGCTGCCTCTGCCTGCCTGATCACCCCTAACTGCCCTCCTGTGCCAGCCTGATCTCACCCCCAACTGCTCTCCCCTGCTGGCCTGATTGCCCCTAGCTGCCTCTGCCTGCCTGATTGCACCCAACTGCCCTCCCATGCTGGCCTGGTTGCCCCAAACTGCCCTCCCTTGCCGGCCTGATCTTGCTCCCAACTGTCCTCCCCTGCTGACCTGATCACCCCTAACTGCCTCTGCTTCAGCCCCCACCACCATGGTTTTGTCAGGAAGGAAGTCGGACATCAGGAAGATGGCTGGTCCACCTGGTCTAATTAGCATATTACCCTTTTATTAGTATAGATAGATTATATAGGAAAGGATTGCTTAAGTGGGGGAAGGGGTGAAGCCTTTTTCTGCAGGAGGAGATGCTCTTGGCAGACAAAAATACATAATCTGGACTGATTGCCAGCCATATGCACTATAGTGCCAAACCGGTCGTTAAAAAATTGAACCGCTTTCTTACACCTTACACCAAACAGCTGTTGCCCTTAAAACCCCTCCTCAGGCCCCACTTAGGTTCTGCCTTCACAGTTCACCCAGATTAGGTTCTGATTGGTTGGTATCTATGCCAGTCAGCATCAAAAGCTCTGCCTCCTAGGCAACCATTGGCTCCTCGCAGTTCACCAGATTTGGTTCTGATTGGTCGGTTTCTATGCCAGTCAGCGTTTCCAGGCCTATCTCCAGGCCTGATCAGAGAGGCAGGGCTGATCAGCAGCTCCTGCAGAGGCCCAGAGAGAAAGAGAGAGGCAAGGCTGATCAACAGCTGCCATGGAAGCTATGGATCAGACCCTACTTCTCTCTCCAGGCCTCACTCTGGGCCTGATCTGCAGCTCCCTTGGCAGTCAGTGCTGGGTCACCACGGCAACCCAGCACTGACTGCAGGACTGACTTCCGGTTGGTCGAGCCTTTGGTTATTTTGAACGTTACAGACCCTGGGTTTTTATATATTAGGATTAATTAAAAAATGAGTGCATAGACAGAGGAATCTATAAGTTCGTCCTGTATGTTTGGAACCAGGAAAGTATTTTCCTGTGTAATCCATGTTAAACATGATGGTTAGTTTTTATCACCAAAGTTCTTTTCCCATAGTGTAGCTGAAATTCATCCCTTGGGTGGGCCCATTTACTATTATTGCTCCATTTATTCCTGCCTGTTAAGGATGAGACTTCTGCAGGCAGCAGAGGGGAGCACAAGGACCCTCTAGGCCACAGCCCAGCAGAACAAACCAAGATTCCTGTACTCCTGCTGACCCTCTTTCACTTGTTTCTTCTTCCATAACATGGGGGAATGGAGTGAAATGGCTTTGCAGGCTGCCGGGGACGTGTCCACTCCATATCACTATATCTTCTTTTCTTCCTGAAGCATTCCTTTGTTTCTATCAATAACTTGGGACTTGAGCATTTGTTCTCTTTTCATACTTCTCTGACACTTTCTCAATCTGCCACTTCCCTCTCCCCACACCCAGAGGCATAGGGAAGCAATAATAGAAGTGAACATATGTACCCACTTTAAATAAGCTAGTCTTTGCAGACCATAGTAGGAATACCATAGAGAGGAGGAGACAGGAAGAGAAGGGGAGAAGGACAGGGAGAGGGAAAGATGGAGAGGAGAGAGAAGGGAGGGAGAGAGTGGCAGAAAGAGGATGGCAATGGAGGAAGAGAGAGAGAATTTTTATGGCTGTAGCAAGGTCTTCTACCCTCTCATCTTAGCTCTCAGCCAATGACCTCTAGGGCTAAGGCTAATGGGAAAAGAATGGTGCAGTCTCCTTTGCTCCTGTGAGCTGCTACACCCTCAGCTGTTTGGATTTGGGAGGAAATTGGAAAAAACCCCACTTTGTATTGAGGTATTATGATATTCAGAATTCTTACCTCTTATAATGCTATAAATATTTATTACTATAAATATTTTAAAAATGATGGGGAAATTGAAGTTCAGAAAGATTAAGAAACTTCTTATACAAGTTAAGACTTTATTTAAAAAAAACACTATTAACAATCTGTTTGTATAGGGAAATATAAGGTACATTCAGAAAAGTGTATAATGAGAGATGTAACAGCTCATTGTGTGAGTGGAATTACCCCAGGTCTAAGCATAAGCAACAACTTCCCCCAGAAACATTCTCCTGGAAATCACTTTTATGGGAAACATTTCCTTGCTTTTCTTTATAGTTTTTCCACCTAAGCATGATGTTTGGTTTTGCCTGTTTTTTGAATTTTAAAAGATGACCTCATGTTGTATGTATTCTTTTGTTTCGGGCTTCTTTTGCTTAACATATGGTTGTACAACTTAAAATTGCATGAACAGATTATGATTCTTTAAAACCATTGCATATTGAGGCATAGGGAAGCAATACTAGATGTGAATGCTGTGAACATTCTTTTATATATCTATTGGTACACAATACTCTGGGATATATTAATGTTTGGAGATCTCTCTCTCCCCACTCCTCCTCTCTCTAGCTTTCTATCTATCTATCTATCTATCTATCTATCTATCTATCTATCTATCATCTATCTATCTATCTATCTATCTATCTATCATCTATCTATCTATCTATCTATCTATCATCTATCTAATTATCTATCATCTATGTCAGGATCATGTGGTGTGGGTTTTTAACTTTAATAGATAATCCTAGACTGTTTTTGAAAGTGGCTGTTAAATTCACATTATTACCAGTAATGTATGAAAAATTCAGTTGTTTGGCATCTTTGCCAATACTTGTTATTATCATTCTCTTACATTTTAGATATTCAGGTGCTTATGTAGTGATATCTAAGTATGCTTTTAATTTGCAGTTACCTGACTATTAATGAGGTCGAACACCTTTACATATTTGCATTTAGTGTTTGCATTCCCCATGTTGTGAAGTGCCTTTTCATGTCATTCTCCATTTTCTACTGGGTTGCGCTTTTCTTGTTGATTTGCAGGGGCTCTTTATGTAACCTGTATACAAGCCCTATGTCAGTTGTTTTTATTAATGTTTTCCTCCTACTCTGTGACTTTCCTTTTCACTCTCTTCATGGTCTTTTGATAAACTGAAGCTCTTACTTTCAATATAGTTCCATTTATAAATTTCTTTCTTTCATGTGAACAAGATAATGAAGAAATTTCCAATATCATCTACTAGAGTTTTTTAGTTTGTCTTTCACATTCAGTTCTACAACTGATTTTTGAACATGGGTGAATGGGGGCAAGATTATTTTTTCATAGGAATAGCCAGCTACTCCTGAACAATTTACTAAGAGACTATTCTTTTCCAGCTACTATAGACATTTATTGTACCAATATTTGTGCTTGGACAAGAGTATATTTTTTAGCTTGAAAAAAGAAACACACAATCAATGAAACACATTCATCTAAAGTTATGAGTTATCTAAAATTTGAGGAATATTAAACCAACCTAATTATTTATGTGATCTTTTTTTTATAAGGTGAAGGAACAAATTTTTGTTACCTGGTGACTATCCCTCAAAACCCAAATATCTATATAGACATGTTAACATTTTTATTATTTTGAATTCAAGCCTAAATTTGGAGAAGGCAAAAATGAAGAGTTGTCAGGTATGAATGTATGGTCAAAATTATCTAAAGGCAAGCAATAGTCACAGACACTGTTTTGAAAGGATATGGCAATAACAAACAATGATTATTAAAATTCTTAAACTGTTTTTCATAAATTAAGAACATTTGTTAAAATTAGTTTAAGTGACAAAGGCCCAAAGAATGTATACTTAGAATGGATAAAGGTGTGGTATGTCTAAGAAATTCAAAACAGTAATTAGAAAAGATATGAAATGGAGTAAGCAGCTGAAACTAATAACACCCACCCCGAATTGGTGAAATTACTCAGCTGGTGAGACGGTTTGCAGCCAGGAAGGGCAGAACTCCCCTGGAAAGGTAATAAACCAGGGATCTGGGCAGGAAAGTTTGCCAGACCTCTGAGCCCAGAGGGTCAGAGGCAGACCACGTGGCAGACAGCCGAGTCCCTTGGGACAGGCACAGCTCCTGACTGGGGAAAGAAGAACCTCGGGATTCCTGGCGCCGGGGGATTTGAGATCTGGGTTCTGTGATCACGGAGGACTGAGCCTAACGGGGACAGCCTGAAGAGCTGACCAGACCATGCAGTGACGTTAAGAGAAGAGCTTACAGAAACTAAGCCTTCCCCGTTTCCGCGGCCAGCGTTTGTTTGTTTTCACTGAATCCTGTTCATAAGACATTTCGGGTACAGACACTCACCTGTGCTGAAGAGAGGGAGAAGGTGTGGACGAGTGGAATCTGGGGAGAGACTAAGGGGGGGGGGGCGGAGAGGTGGCAATGAATTGAGACACCCCTGGGCCCAGGATCGGGGCAGCCACTCTTTCTGGAGGGTGGGACTCCTCTACCTAGCCCCCAGGCAAGGAGCACAGCCACACCCAGATTCCACCCTGAACGAGATCAAGGATTAAAATAATCTGATCAGTCCCTGAGAGTTAACAGGGTCTGGCCTATAGAGGGATTGTCAATCCCAGCAACAACACAGAGCAGGGTAACGATTAAAGAACCAGCTCTGGATAGGACTAAGGCGAGCCAGACTGACGAGTAGAAGAACCGAAGGACCTTCACTACTGCAAATTTTTTTTTCTTTTTTCACCTTTTAACTAAGAAACCATTTTTTTTCTTCTTTTTCCATCACCTGATTTTACCGTTTTAATAACTACATTTTTATTTTTAACCAGTATTATTACTGCTACCATTTTACCATTTTTTAAAGTGTCATTTTATTTTCTCTTTATTTTATTTTGGGATTAGTGTTCTCCATTCTATTTTCATTATTCCTTTAGCATCAATTTTCCCTACCTCAATTTTACCTCTATGCTAAAACCCTCTCCCTCACTTTTCCCCTTTTGTTGTCCTGTTTCTCTTACCCTATTCCTGCTTTAGATTTTCCCTATTCCTTCTGTTTACCTCCTGTCAAAATTTCACCCTACTTATATATCCTATTTCCAATCCACTGCTCTAAATCCTTATACACATATCCCTTATCTTTCTTCACTATCCAATTTTTTTTTCTTCTTTTATCTTTCTATTGTTTTGTTGCTGTTTGCTTAATTGTTGAGTATATTGTTTTTTGTTGTTGTTGTTTGTTTGTTTGTTTGTTTTGTGTGTGTGTGTGTGTGTGTGTGTTTTAGGACTGGTTATGAGGCTGTTTTTCTTTTTCTTTTTTTCTGCTGGTTTTTCCCCTCCCTCCACATCCCCCCCCCCCCCTGTTTATTTTTGTGCTTCTGTTTTCCCTTGCCTCTCTTGATATTATTGGTTGTTTCTAGTTTGCATTCATCTCCAGGGAGCTGTTGCTGGAATTTGTTGGGATTAGTGGCGGTTCTATAGGAGTTTTATCCTCATATAAATAGTCTCTTCCCCTCTTCTACTTCACTCTCTCTTTTCGCTCTTTCTTTTTTCCTCTTTTTCCCCCCCTCCTTTTTCCCAATTTCATTTTTGCACTCCTTTCCCCCCCCTACTTTTCTTTTCTTTTCTTTTCTTTTCTTTTCTTTTCTTTTCTTTTCTTTTCTTTTCTTTTCTTTTCTTTTTTCTCTTTTATCTTTTTCTCTTCTTTCTTCCTTATCCCCTAATTCTCTTAATTCGGGTGGTCACCTTTATTTGGGGTTATTAATATCGTGAATATATTTGTGTTTAGTGCCTGGTATGTGGTGCCTTGTTGTGTTGTATTTTGTGCCTTTAAATCAACGCAGCAGATCCAAGCAACAGCAGCCTCCTGAGCACCACACCCTCTGTCTGAGGAACAGCAGCTGTACATGAAGCCTCCCGCCACCAGCCAGAAGAGCCACCACAGCTGTGAACAGCACCCACCAGAGGAGCTGCTGCCAACTGAGGAGCAGCTGCTACTGCCACTGCCCAAAGAGCAACCACAGCCCAAGGAGCCACTGCCACCCAGGAGCAGCCACTGAACAACTCAACGTCTAGATATGTCAGTGAGATCAAACATGGGTAGACAAGGAAACCCCCAAAGGGAAGAAAAGGAGGACTCACCAGAAAAGCAGCTAAGTGATACAGAGGCATGCAACATGACAGAAAAAGAATTCAGAATGAGGGTCCTAGAGTGCATAAATCGGATGGAGGAAAAAATCAATAACATATGCAAGAAGCTAGAAGAAACAGATGAAAAAATCAACAACTTAAGTAAGATACAAGAAGAAATGAAGAGCGATATAGCTGCAATAAAAAACACCATTGAAAGTATCAACAGTAGACTAGGAGAAGCGGAGGACCGAATTAGTGAATTAGAAGACAAGGAAGCAAAACACACCCAAACTGTACTGCAATTGGAGAAAAAAATTAAAGAAAGGAGGAGAGCCTAAGGGAGCTTTTGGAAACATGAAACGAAACAACATACAAATAATAGGGGTGCCAGAACAACAGAAAGATGAACAAGGATTAGAAAACCTATTCGAAGAAATAATATCAGAAAACTTCCCTGAGGTGGGGAAGAAAAAAGTCACACAAGCCTAGAGAGTCCCAAACAAAGTGAACCCGAAAAGACCCACACCAAGACACATCATAATTACCATGGCAAATGTTCAGGACAAAGAGAGAATCTTACAGGCTGCAAGAGAGAGACGGAAAGTTACATACAAGGGATCTCCCATTAGATTATCAAATGATTTCTCAACAGAAACACATCAGGTCAGAAAAGAATGGACAGAAATTTACAAAGTGATGCAAAGCAAAGGACTGAATCCAAGAACACTGTATCCAGCAAGGCTATCATTCAAAATTGAAGGGGAAATAAGAAGCTTCACAGACAAAAAAAGGCTTAAGGAGTTTATCATCACCAAGCCAGCCATGCAAGAAATGCTAAAGGGACTGGTGTAAAAAGAAGAAATAAACAGCTCAGAAAGAAAACAGCCACACAAAAAAAGAAATGGCTACAAACAAGTACCTTTCAATAATAACTTCAAACGTAAACGGACTAAATGCTCCAACCAAAAGACATCGAGTGGCTGAATGGATAAAAAAACATGACCCATGCATCTGCTGTCTACAAGAGACCCACCTCATTAGAAGGGACTCACACAGACTGAAAGTGAAGGGATGGAAAAATATCTTTCAGGCAAATGGAAAGGAAAAGAAAGCTGGGGTAGCAATACTTATATCGGACAAAATAGACCTCAAAGTGAAAGCCATAACAAGAGATAAGGAAGGGCACTTCATAATACTAAAAGGATCAATACAACAAGAAGATATAACCCTGATAGACATATATGCACCCAATGCAGGAGCACCCAAATTCATATAAAAACTCCTGGGAGATATCAAAGGAGAGATCGACAACAATACAATCATAGTAGGGGACTTTAATACACCACTGACATCACTGGATAAGTCCTCTAGACAAACAATCAGCAAAGAAACAGCAATCCTAAATGACTCACTAGATCAGATGGACTTAATAGACATCTTCAGAACACTTCACCCCAAAGCCACGGAACATACATTCTACTCAAGTGCTCATGGGACAGATTCAAAAATAGACCACATACTGGGTCACAAGCAAAGTCTCCCCAAATTCAAGAAGATTGAAATCATAAAAAGCATCTTCTCAGACCACGATGGCATAATATTAGAAATAAACTACAATAAAAACAACCCAAAATACTCAAACTCTTGGAAGCTGAATAGCATGTTATTAAATATTAATTGGGTTAACAATGAGATCAAAGAAGAAGTCAAAAACATCCTGGAAACTAATGACAATGAAAACACTACAATCCAAAACCTATGGGACACAATGAAAGCAGTCCTGAGAGGGAAGTTTATAGCTCTACAGGCCTATCTCAAAAAAACAAGAAAAAATGGTAGTAAATCATCTAAATCTACAACTCAAAGAATTAGAAAGAGAGCAACAAGAAAACCCCAGAGTGAGCAGAAGGAAGGAGATAATAAAGATTAGAGAAGAAATAAATGACATAGAGACCAAAAAAACAATACAGAAAATCAATGAAACCAAGAGCTGGTTCCTTGAAAGGATAAACAAGATTGACAAACCTCTACTCACCAAGAAGCAAAGAGAGAGGACCCAAATAAACAAAATCAGAAATGAAAGAGACGAAATAACAACAGACCCCACAGAAATACAAATGATTGTTAAAAAATACTATGGACAGCTCTACTCCAACAAACTAGACAACCTGGAGGAAATGGACAAATTCCTAGAAAAATACAACATTCCAAAACTTAATCAGGAAGAATCTAAAAATCTCAATAGAACAATAACTATGGAAGAAATTGAAACAGTCATCCAAAAGCTTCCAGCAAACAAAAGCCCGGGGCCAGATGGCTTCACAGGGGAGTTCTACCAAACATTCAAGGAAGAACTAAAACCTATCCTCCTCAGACTACTACAAAAAATCCAAGAGGAAGGAACACTTCCAAGCTCATTCTATGAAGGCAGCATCACCCTAATACCAAAACCAGGTAAAGACAACACAATGAAAGAGAATTACAGGCCAATATCCCTCATGAACATAGATGCCAAAATCCTCAACAAAATCTTAGCAAATCGGATCCTGCAGTACATCAGAAAGATCATACACCATGACCAAGTAGGATTTATCCCAGGGATGCAAGGATGGTACAATATCGACAAATCAATAAACGTGACACATCACATAAACAAATTGAAAGAAAGAAACCACATGGTCATATCAATTGATGCAGAAAAAGCATTTGACAAAATCCAACACCCATTTTTGATAAAAACTCTCAGCAAGGTGGGAGTAGAAGGATCATACCTCAACATAATGAAAGCCATATATGACAGGCCCACAGCCAATATCATACTCAGTGGACAAAAACTAACACTATTTCCTCTAAGAACAGGAACAAGACAGGGATGCCCCCTCTCACCACTCCTGTTCAGCATAGTACTGGAAGTATTAGCCATTGCAATTAGGCATGAAGAAGAAATAAAAGGCATCCAAATTGGAAAAGAGGAAGTAAAACTGTCCTTATTTGCAGACGATATGATATTATACATACAAAACCCTAGAGACTCCATCAAAAAGCTACTAGACTTAATACATGAATTTGGCAATGTAGCAGGATACACAATTAACCCCAAGAAATCTGAGGCATTTCTATACACCAATAGTGAACTTTCAGAAAGAGAGATTATAAAAACAATCCCATTTACCATCGCACCAAAAAAAGTAAGCTACCACAGAGCCAACTGGCAGGTGCCATATCTCAGTTTCCATCAACCTGGTTCACATTGTTTTCCTGGCCCTGGTGATTCCCTAAGACCCTGCCCCACATAATTTGCAGTCCCACCCAAGCTGTTTGCAGTGGTCTTTCCATATGAATAATCTGTCATGGCTCGGGTTTCAGACTTTTCTAAAATCTCTCAAATAAGTAGCAGCTGGACTCAGCATGCCCATACCTCTCAATAAGAGACCCCAGGCTGGCACTCCACTTCAGTAATTCTCTTCAATTGTGTCTAATTTTCTATTGAACCCATCCATGTAATTTTAAATTTTATTCTGTTTTAATTTCTATAAAATTAAAAAATTTTCTGCTTTGTCATTTTATAAAATGACAAAGAGATCCTCCAGTTTGTCTTTTGTTTTATTCAAATATAGAGAGCATGATTACTTTATAGTCTCTTTGGTGGATGAGGTATCCACCAAAGACTGTGTTCCCTGTTGCTTCTGTTGGTTATTTCTAGCTTCCTTGTATGCCTAGTGTTTAATGTATGACTAGATACTGGATGTTTTATTTGAAAAATATTGTTGGTATAATTTGGTACCTATAATTAATTAAGAAAACTGCATCCAGATAGGATTTTTCATTGCTTCTGCCAGGCATGGGATGCTACCAGTTGTGGATAAACTAAATCAAGTTCAAAGCATGCGATTCACTAGATTACCCAGAAATAAAGATGAGGTAGAACTCCATGTGAGGACTGAACAATTTCTGGACCATTCCAGCACCATAGGCCCTTAAGGTCCCAACTAAGTTTGAGAAAATTTCTTGCTATATTCCCATAATATTTACATTCACAAGGAAAATGTTTTGGGATAGACACATGCCATTACAGCAAAGATCTCTCTCTCTTTTTTTTTGTTCCCGAATTATCCTTTCTTCTTCAGTTTTTATAATTCTTGATTATCTTTCAGTTCTTAGGTTTTTAAAGAATATTTTTGTTGCAAATATTTTGTTTGGCCCTGGCCAGGTAGCTCATTTGGCTAGAGCATTGTCTTGGTACTCCAAGGTTGCAGGGTTGATCCCTGGTCAGGTTACATACAAGAATCAACTAATGAATGCCTAAATAAGCGGAACAGCAAATCTTTCTCTCTCTCTCTCTCTCCCTCTCCCTGTCTCTCTGAAATCAATAAATAAATTTTAAAAAATTTTGTTCTTAGGGTTGCCTGAATAATACTTCTCATTGTTACTGGAAAGAAAAGGCCCTCTTGGATATATTTTGAAGGTAAATCTATAGGACTTTCTGATTGATTGGAAGAGGTATGTAACCGAAAGAAAAGTCAAGGATTATTGGAAAATTTTTGACCTGACCATTTAAGAATGGAGAGGCCAATATTGAGATGAAAAAGATAGAGGAAGGATCACAAGTTTATTTAGGTGTATGTTAAGTCTAAGATGCCTAATAGAAATGCAGGTGGAGAAGTTGAGTAGACAGCTGAATATATACGCCTGAAATTCAGGGAAGAAGTTGAACCTAAACATAGATAATTTGAAGCCCTCAGTGTATAGATATTGGTTAAGTCACCAAGGGAGTTGGTATAGATAAAGGAGAGGTCCAAAGACCTAACAGACATTCGGAAAGTATTAATTCTCTCCTCTTCTCCTGATGCACTTAATAAATATAATGTATTGCCAGATATAGGAAGGGAAGTTTTTTCTTTTTTTCATTGAAGACTAATAATAATAAGTAAAACAAAAAATAAGCAGAAGGAATTTGTCACCATATGCTGTCACCCTACTTCCTTACTATTGGTCTGTTCTTCCTTGTTTCTCCAACCCCACTTCACTGCCTACTCTGGCTTTCAACATCTCTCAGCTGTTTACCACACATCCTCAGAGCTGGTCTTCCTGCTTCTGCCCACGCTTCCTTATGTTTTCTGCACACCAGGGCCAGCAAACCAAGGGTGATTGCTAAAGGTCCTCTCTTGAAGTGGCAGTCATAGTTTAATATTTATTAACATTTTTACAAATTTGGATCAACAAAACTATAGTAATGACAAGCGTGTTACAAACTTAAAAATAATGTAAAGTTTTCCCAAGAATATATGAGTACAAATGCAGCATTTTGGGCAATTATTTTCTATACATTGCAAATCATGTGTGGTAATTAGGAAACAGAACTGTAAATAAAGGACAGAATATTTTGTCAATTCTATGCCCATTTACCACTCAGTTTTTGTTCATTACATACATCTGTTTCTAGAATAAAAGGACATACATGTTCCAACCTGACACTCAGAAGGAGTTGGTTACTCAGAAAGAATGTCAAATCTCTACTAAGAGATCCTTTGAAAAGAAAATTTATTCTTGTCTTCCAGGTATGAGTTGGATGTGGATGTGAGTAAAAGCAGGAGAGTACAGTGGAAGAGCTTTCATTTTCCTTGACCATATTGATTTAATTTTGGAGTCAATTTCTGCAACAATTAATTGGAGCAGAGGAATTATATTTATTTTCATCACTTTTGTTTTAATTTAAAAGTCCAGTGCTCTACCCTACCTCTACCTTACTCTATATCTTTATTTCTTTCATCTTTCAGTCCACACAGAAGCCATGTTAAAATGACAGATAAAGTTATCAAAATAAAATGCTGTTTTAATGGGACCCTTTCAGAAAAAGGGTTTATGATCAATGCTAATCCTTAATGTAACTGACATGTATTTAGTGCTTACTTTGGGCTAGGCTCTGTGCTAAGCACCATACATTGATGATTTCATATAAACCTCATCATTACCTCAGGGGCAGATACTTTTATTATTCCCATTTCAAAGATGAGGCACAGAGGAGTTAAGTAGCTTGTTGAGAGCTATAAGGAGGCAGTTGAACTTCAGAGGCCTTGAATCTAATTTCTGTGCTGTAAGGCCTGTAGGGAAGCAAGTCTGTGTATGTGTGAGCACCCGGGTGTTTATTGGAATCTTTATGCTTAGTCTTCAGATGTCCTTGCTTCAAGGACACTGCAGATGCATGTGTCTTCTCAAGGATACTTACCCTGCTGATAGTATCTAGAAGTTAATTTTAGTTCAAGCTGTTGTTACCATAAAAACTTGAGGAGGCAGGTGAACAGGGCTGTTTGGTTTCTCAAGCCAAGCAGCCCTTTAACCCTCTCTTTCACAGAAACATGTGTCAGAGTAACCATTCATGCATTGCTCAAGGTCTGCTGGTCAACCCCAGCAAAGGCCTAATGGATGGACATGTGCCCACAGTAATACTTCATTAGTAGTGACTTTCACATAGTTTTGTACACTGAGAACCAGTGAAAACCTTTGTCAATATGAGGCATAGAGAGTGCAAACACACCTTGATTTTAAGTGTATTTATTATCAAACCCTTTTCCTTTGAGCTCTTTCATTATTCCATATTCTTTGCAATTTCATCTTATCCCTTACCAACATGTTTTTCTGTCTTGCATGCCTGAAATTCTGTTGCACAATAGACACTAATATTAGTTTCAATGGGTATACTGGCTTTTGGGGAGTGGGAGCTAGAGCAGAATGGACTTTTCCTGAACAAAGGATGGAAAAACTTGAGTGAAGTCTTGAGTAGGAGAAGAGATGGCATCAGAAAGAGGAGTCTGTGGGTTAAGTACTGTGAGTGAGGAGGGCAGAGTTCTATTTGGATAGGTCTGGACTATGGAGAACAATAATATTGAACAATAATATTATGATGCAACCTTTCTGTGTGATTACACAAAGTCTTTATTAATGACCTCAATAATGATGACATTCTTGGTGATCTCATATCTTGTGGAAGATGCCGAAAGGTTGAGTCCATGTTCTAGTTGATTTAACCCAAATCAGTGTCAAAAGGCATGGATGAGAGAATTGAAGTCTGATAGATAAAAGATTTTTCATGAAATAGTGGAAAATTAGCATTCACAGTGCCAGAGTTGGGTACTTCCTGATGATGGCCTGGCCCAAGGTCTGATCATGGGAGAAGTGACTGAAAAGAAATAGTAGAAAGGTCTTTGGAAGTGAGAAAGTGAAGACACTGAGGCAGACAGAATTTATTCATAACAACCCTCATACTCCGATTGATCATTGCTTACTCCTTACTACTATCACTATAATAAGCCAATCACTGCGCTTGTGTGTTTTCAATCTACTGCATCTGTGTAACATCAAAATATCCAGATGAAAAGCGAAAAATTGAGGATCCTCAAGAAGATGGTTAGAGTAACACCAAGCATCCAGCTGTGGGAAAATAAAGTGTCAAGGTGATTGATGAGTCACCTTTATCCAGACATTTTGAAGTGAAGTAGGAACTGCCAGAAAGCAGATATTGGCAGACAATGTCCTAGAAATGAAATTTGGAAGTTACATCGAGCCTGAGAGCCTACAGAAAATGGGGTCTTCATATTAGACAAAATTAAAGCTGGCCAAAAAGATGAAAGGCAGACTAGAGCCTCGGAAGTCTGTCGAAGGAATGATTTTGAAAATTTAGCAGGAGATGAATGACAATGTCACAGCTAAGATGAAACAGCCTTGGAAAGGAAACCAACATAAGAAGTAAAGGTGAAGAAATATAGAAAGATAAAGTTCAAAATACTTTGGTGATACAGGCCTATAGGGAATATTCTGAAAATAAAATGCAATGAGACATCAAAGGGGGACTTTACAAAGTTTAAAACCTTATTTTTACCTGTGGTCTAAGATAGGATTTAAGTTTTACTGGTGCAAGGTACAGATGAAAAATAAATAAAATTTAAGTGCACTACATAGCTTTCTTAATTAAGTAGAAGATGTCAAAACTTTGTATAATAGGAATAGAGAAAAGAATGACCATCTTCTGTAGATGTTTCTTTTTAAAATATATATATATATTTTATTGATTTTTTACAGAGAGGAAGGGAGAGGGATAGAGAGCTAGAAACATTGATGAGAGAGAAACATCGATCAGCTGCCTCCTGCACACTCCCTTACTGGGGATGTGCCTGCACCCAAGGTACATGCCCTTGACCAGAATCAAACCTGGGACTCTTGAGTCCACAGGCCAACGCTCTATCCACTGAGCCAAACCGGTTAGGGCTGTAGATGTTTCTTAAACGCTAAAGTGCAGACACTCGCCTGGGGTCTTTGCTGCAGATTTTGATTTATTATGTCTGTAGTGGAGCCAGAGATTTTGCATTTTTAAGAAGCTCAGAGAAAGTGATGCCAATGCTGCTTGTCTTCAGAGCACACTGTCAGTGTAGAGCAGAGGCTTCCACATCTGGATTCCAAGGAAATTCTGCAGGGAATAGTGATATGCAACAGGATTTTGGAACCAAAATGATTGAAAAACTTGTTGTAGATTAATTAATGCAAGAAACAGAGAAATCAGGACATTCATGAAGATTTTTTAAATAAAACTTTTTTTCCTAAGCAGAATGTGGAAAAATATTGTAGATGTTTGTATAAAATATCTAAAGCAGCCATCAAGAAATTTTGAATGGGGTGATAGGTTTTTAATAAACTGTACAGTGTTTGTTTAAAAAGTGTTGATGGTCTGGAGAGGCTAAAAGAGAATAGAGCAAATGGGTAAATCTGTAGACACTTGAACACTTTTATGGCTCCTTTGATACTATTCTAATTGTTTGGATAATAAATGTGGCTAGTGCCCTGGCTGGTTTGGCTCAGTGGATAGAGCATTGGCCTGTGGACTGAAGGGTCCCAGGTTTGATTCCGGTCAAGAGCATGTACCTTGGTTGCGGGCTCGATCCCCAGTAGGGGGCGTGCAGGAGGCAGCCAATCAATGATTCTCTTTCATCATTGATGTTTCTCTCTCCCTCTCCTTTCTTCTCTAAAATCAATAAAAATCTTTTAAAAAAAATAAATGTGGCTAGTGACTTTTAGGCATTTAAGGAGCCAGGAACACAGACAGAGTGAGGATAGGAGGGAGGGAGGAGAAGAGAGAGGGAAGAGAGAGAGAGAATCTGAGTGCATGTCTGTATAACTGTGTATGTGTGTTTACTCAGAGAAGCCCTACCTTCAAGAACCCAGGGCCAAGAGATGCTGACATCCTGCATGAGTGCCATGCCTTCCTTCTATTACATTCAGGAGGTGAAAATATGATGCTCTGCAAGCACCTACCCTCTTTCAATTCACCAGACCCTTCTGACTTTTCTAGACTCCCTTACTTCCTCAGGACTCAACACAATTCAGTCTGTGCTGCATCCAGTTTTGTTCCTTTTAGTGGAATGTAATTAGATGCAAATGCACATCACAACTATTGTCAGAATTCAAATGAGTTTTGATGAGAATTAATATTTTCCACTCATAGAAGGACTAATTCAGAGCACACAATAAGGCAAAAATTCAAAATTAGGCAGAAACCACTTATTTCTCAAGCAGAAATAGCTATATTATATTCATCTTATAGAGATTAGAATTTTGCAATCCAGATATCAGAGCTTTATGCTATAATTGATTTCTTATCTGCCTTTCAAATCTTTCCTTCCATAACAATTGAATAAATGACTATGGGACAAAATTAATTGAATGCTATTATCTTCACTTTATAGTTTTAATTTCAGAACTTGTCTCATTAACACAATTATTCAGGAAAGCATTATGTTGAACAAACAACTGTGATATACTGTATGTATTAATCAGAATTTTTGTGTTTGTAAGTGACACACTCTACTCACATGGATTTAAACCAAAGGAAAATGAAGTAATTGACTTATGTAACTACAAAACTGAAGTACACATTAGTAGCATTGGACCCAAAGAGTCTATTTTTCAATTTCTTTCTCTACCTTCTATTTCCTTTATGAGCGCTGGCTTTATTCATCCCTACACCAGACAGTTTTTTCCAGTTGGGGAAGGTGTTCAAAGTGGCATGCACTTAATGGACACTGGGGCTCAAGATCTCAGAAGAAAACAAAAGCACTTTTCCCCATACCCATGGCAGGAAAATCCTTGGGAAGATGTGGTGTCAGCCCAGCTCAATGCCCTTCTCTGTAACCATCGCATACCATTGGGCTGCAGTCCTCTGACTTGGGTCACATACCCGTCTCTGGTACTACAGTGAGGTCAGTATTGTCCCTGTCTTGACAGCCCTGCAGGAAAGGGTGACAGGCAATCTGCTCTTGTATTTCCACCCCGTTACAGGCCTAGCTTGAATGGTAGGTAAGATGAGACTCACAGAGGTGCTACCAAAGACAGGAAGAGAAGTATGTGGAAGGGGCTCAGGGAAGTTTAATGGACAAGACATGTACATAATAAAGGAGTCTCAAATTAGCAGGTATGTTAATGTGTGTGCAGTAAGATTCACATCTATTGGTGGTGGACTTCAGACAAGCTGTCAAGGGTATAGTAACCTATAATGGACAGTAAAATTGATTGCCTGCAGTGGGTTCTCATAGGAGATTAGCAAGCATGAAAGCAGTTATTATTAAGTGCAAAGAATAGTTCATAATGATGTGTGATCTTCTATACAAAATTAACCTCAAATATTTCTGAAGCATGATTATGTGTTGTGTTAGCTCAGCTGAGCTCAAGAGAGCTGAGCTCTCAGGTGTCAGAATAGCTAACTAAAGCAACAAGCCAAAATGAAAGTAACAATGAAGCTTCTAATCACTTACTGTGATGGTGTAAGCAAGAGGCTAACACCAGAGAAAGCACCGACTCCCCTCTGATCCACTTTTCCTAACAGAATAAGTGCACCTGGCAAGGTTCAAGTGGATCCGTGCAGACGCGGGGGTTGCTTCATATTGAGGGAGCCCTGAACACAGCACTCCTGAAGCTTTATGGTGCCTGTGGTTTTATGGATCATATATCAACATGATTGGACTCATGTTTAGTCTGGGGGCTAGAAGGAGGGAAGAAAGGGGGTGCTAGAAGTGGAAAAGTACTGAATACCAAGTCAGCGTGGGGAAAAGTGTCTTCAAAGTGTCCCCATAAAAAGACCTCAAATCAAGGTGCTTGGGCTAGAAATGCAGTTATGCGTAAGAATAGGGCCAGCCAGGAGGGCCGGAGCCTTTGACTACACCTTCCTTCAGAGCCTGCCGTGCCCTGGCTTTGTGCTAAGTGTTGTGTGGGCAGGGCTGGCTTCCTCCACAAGACTCCCAGGGAAAGCCTTTGTGATTGCTTATGGCTGAAAAATTGCACAAAGGGTTTTAGGTAGAAGCTAAACTCCTCAAATTTGTTTCTATTAAACATTTTAATAGAAATGCTTAAATGATAGCATTTTATAATACGAAAAAGATGTTTTTCTCACAGATCACTCTTATCATGGTGAGGAAGTTAAGAGTTGATATAAATGAGTTATTTCTATAGCTCCTGGTCCCAGGGATCCTTGTGCTAGCAGAATAATAAGAATTCTAAAAACCTCAAAGCTAAAAGAACCTATAGATTTCATTCACCCAAACTTTTTAAAACTTATATGTTACCCATCCCCAAGTGGTCTTCCCACCTATGACTGAATTCCAGTGACAAGAACCTAGTACTTTTTAAAATAATTCATCACATTTTCTCAGACTCTGATGGTCAAAAAATTCTTTATGAGGCAAAATTTGTCTTCCTGTCTCTTCACCCACTGATTTTGGGACCATTTAGAACAACTATATTCTCTCTTACAACAGGCTGTTTTTCAAATGTTTAAGTTAATGGTCACATATCTTTCAGTCTAGTCTTTCCAGAGTAAATGTCTTTAGTTGTTTCATTATTCCTTTTATACTAAGGTTTTGAGAACCTTCACTCTCTAGTCCAGTGGTTCTCAACCTTGTCTGCACATTAGAATCACCTGGGAATCTTTTTAAAATGCTGATTTCTGGGCCTCATCCTCCAGAAATTCTGTTTCTTTGTTATGGGGTGGGGCCACAACATTAGTAACAAAGAAACAGAATTTCCGGAGGATGAGGCCCAGAAATCAGGATTTTAAAAAGATTCCCAAGTGATTCTAATGTGCAGCCAAGGTTGACAACCACTGCTCTAGTCCATCTCCTCTGAGCTACCCTGCCTGTCAGTAGCAGTAACAGTATGGAGCCCACAACCATTCAGGGTGGAGAGCAACCATCATCTCTGTTGTTTAGTTTTTGTTTTTTGGTTGTTTTTTTTTTTTGAACATTGAGGGTCTCATTAGATTTCTTGTAGATCTCATTAAGTTTATCGGCAGCTTCTAGACAGTTCTTGAGAGACCTTAAAAGTGTGGTTCTGAACTCTATATCTTCCATTGACAATTTTGTCCTGTTTCTTTGTCTCTGCATTTTTTATGCTTTCTTGGTGCACCTCCTAGTGGTCTTTGTGCGCAGTCTTGTTGTAGTTAAGCCTTGATTGTTATAGTTAATACTGGGGGGATTTGACCTCCAGGCTATCTGGCTGTGAGAGTCAGCTGTGTCTGCAGTGGGAAAATTTCTGTCCTCTGGGGAGGTGCTAATCTAGCCTTTGCCTGAGGCTATCCGGCAAATGGCTCTGTGCAGGGCTTGATCGGGGCGGGTCGCACGGGATCAACAGGGTGGGTGGAGGGAGCAGTTATGGCTGCTCTCAGTCCCATCCCCAGAGGCTCTGCCTCTCAGAGTCCCAGCAACCGCTGCAAGTACCTTGGAGAGAAAGCTGCCCTCGAGTTCCGACCGATGCCAGACAGTCCCGCTTCTCCCGTTTGAGTCTGGGTCCCTAGAGATTTGCCCAGAACTGGAGCTCAGGGCCTGAGCCTCCCTCCCGATTGAAAACGACAACCGCGCCCTCAGCCACCAGCCCGCTCCGCGCGCACCTCTGCACCTTTGTATTTTCCGCACTGCGCCTCCTCTGAGTCTTGGTATGCTGTTCTCTTTCCTTCTAGTTGAAGAATTTCCCCTCAGCCAGCTTTCCTGTGGTTCTGGGTGATGGCCGTTCCGTCTTTTAGTTGTATTTTTGAAGTGGTTGTGCGAGGCAGCATTCTCCGGTGTTTACCTATGCCGCCGTCTTGGTTCTCTAGTTTTGTATCTTTATCATGGTGACTAAAGACCAGGATAGCTCTTAGGAATTGCTTTAGCATAGTGTTAATGCATATTGAGCTTACTATAAAAGAAAATCCCAAGTTCTTTTATGTAAATCTTACATCTTTATTTCCATTTGTTCAGTTGGTTTTGGACTCAAAATTTTAGTGTAAACAAATGAAGTCTCACCCTGCGGGTGTGGCTCCATAAAAGAGCAAGGGCCTATGAACCAGGAGGTCACATTCCTGGTCAGGGCACATGCCCAGGTTTCGCTGGATCCCCAGTAGGGGGCATGCAGAAGGCAGCCTATCCATGATTCTTTCATCATTGATGTTTCTATTTCGCTATCCCTCTCCCTTCCTTTCTCTGAAATCAATAAAAATATATTTTAAACTTTTTAAAAATGCAACCTTCTTTATATCTGACATTTATCATAAGGTCCCCATATCTTAATAGCACTACAGGAATCAATAAACAGTTGTAGTTAAACACAGACTTAAAAAAACAACTTCATATTTTAAAACAAGCTTGATGCAAAAGAAGCTGCAGAACCAATGTTTGTTTCAAGAGCTATAAGCTGAACAATCAGGTCAGGAAATAGAGCTTGGCCAGTCTCCCCAGAAGTCCTCAAAGCAGAGGGGCAGGCAGGCCAGAGAGCAAGGGGAGGTGGGGAGGTGCGGGGGGGAGGCAATTGTGGAGCTGGTGCAGGGGCAGAGCAGTACAGGGGCTGCCTGGATGCCCTGCAGCAGGTCCAGCAGATTGCTACTAATCGATTCAGCTTCTCACTTGAATAATCCCACACCTCTAGTGGACACTTCAGGGTATGAACATAGAGTATATGAATGGCTTTTGGGGCCTTGGTTCATCAGAGGGTACTAATAACAGAATTCAAAGTGCCTGATTAAATAATTGGATTTATTATTGGCAAGGGAGGTGAGCAGATTTCACGGATTCAAGCGCAATCTGGTTGCTCAATTCAGATGCTTCAGAGCGTCTGGGATTCCAGAGGGGCCCTGCGTAATTAAACAAACCCCAGAACGTATTGAACACGCCACACGGTTCCTCGGTCAGATCGTGGACCGCTGTCGGAATGGACCTGGCTTTCATAATGACATAGCACAACCCAGGAGATGCTTGTCCCTGCGTCCAAGGTGGGTCTGGCCGTCGGCAAAGGAGGGAAACAGCAAAGCAGTTGCAGGAGCGGATGGGTGTGAAATGGTCATAATCCAGGACGCCCATTGCCCATGGGAGCGGACGAGCCCCTTCGCATCGTGGAGACCCGTTTGAAGTACAAGCAAGAGAAGTGGTATTAGAGAGCATCCGAGAAAAAGACCAAGCTGACGCTCGCGGGGTACGGTGACGTCACATCCCAAACGGGAGGAGGCAGTATAGAGTATCTGGCCTTGCTGCTGGGATGGCACAAGGAAGAAGCGGAGAAATGACCAAGAAGAGCCAGAGTGGCGCTGGCGTAAGCACTCAGTTCAAACAGACGGTGCAGTATTAGCCCAGAGAGCTGCACAGGTCAGGGGCCCTCCACCGATGGCAGCGCACAGCGCTCGTCCTCAGCGAGCTTATTCTCACAGCCCCGCAAAGAGATGACTTCGAGGCCCCGCAGTTGTAGACGAGGAGTCCATGGCTGTGCCTGGAGCGTGGGAATCCCTGGTGGCATCCAAGAGATAACACAGTCCTCGGCAAAGGGGGTGAGGGCATCAGAAGCGAAAGCCAGCGGTCAGGAGCACCATGCAGCTGCATCCGCCCCCTCCCAACACCGAACCAACCGGCGAATGTTCCTCAGGGGTTCCTCAGCAGATCCAGGGGCCACACATCTCCTAGGCGAGAAAGTTGGCGGTTCCATCTTGGAGCACCTGGAGCCGTTGGTCAGCCACAGCCACCTGCCGCGCCTCATCGAAACACCTCTCCTCCAAGGAGCTCAGGGTGCTTCTCAAGCGTTGCTGCTGCAGTGGACAAACCCTCACCGCACCCCTGGGAGCCGTCCTCCGGCTTCCTGACCCGAGGCTGGGGCAGCCCCTACCAGGCGCGGCGGCTGCCCACACAGAAGTCCCACGTCTGCTGCCAGCGTGCCCCCGACTGCGCTGTGGTCTGGGCGGAATGTCACAGGCAGCGGGTCACTTTCTGCCGCCAGACGTCAGGGCCAGCGCAGGCCCACAGCCCGGAATAGTAGCACAGTGACCCTCCTCCCCAAATCATGGCCTCCCCTATCCCCCAGTGTCTTATGTCCATTGGTTATGCTTATATGCACGCACACAAGTCCTTTGGTTGATCTCTTAAACAGAGGTTTTTAGATTTGCAAATCTTTTTTTTTAAAATATATTTTATTGATTTTTCACAGAGAGGAAGGGAGAGAGAGAGAGAGTTAGAAACATCAATGAGAGAGAAACATCGATCAGCTGCCTCCTGCACATCTCCCACTGGGGATGTGCCCCGACCCAGGTACATGCCCTTGACCGGAATCGAACCTGGGACCTTTCAGTCCGCAGGCCGACGCTCTATCCACTGAGCCAAACCGGTTTATGCAGATTTGCAAATCTTTTAATGAAGAATCTTTGTTTTCGGATGTGAGGGTGATCTGGCTGCGACATCTGTCACCCCATTGATCGCCAGGGTTGATTCGGCTGATTTGGCTGGCTAGGCGGTGTCCCCCTCCTCCCTCACCGATCCCTGTGCGTCCCTCCCGAAGCTGCGCGCTCGGTCGAAGAGGACGACCTCCCCCCCCCCCCCCCCCCCCGCCCCCAGGAGAGGACCGGTCTTCGGTCAAGGGTATACGAGTAGCTGCGCTCCCCTGCTAGAACCTCCAAACAAGAATCTTTGTTTTGTTCTGTGAAACACTATATTTAGAGGAACAGATTTTTTTTCCCTAAAAACCAGGGAATTCGTTACTAAAATTTGCTGATAGTTTTTGTTATTTCAAATGTGGACGCTCTAAGATTCTTTTTGGAGCAATTTCTGCAAATTCAGGCACTAGAATGTGCCTCATAGAGTGACATTTTAACTTGTGTTTTTGTTGTTGTTTTGTTTGTTTGTGTGTTGTTTTTTTGTGTGTCTTTATTTACAGTTGTTTCTGTTGCAAAGTATCTTGGAAGTCTTAGGTGGGATGTAACATATTATTTTTTAAAAAATTTTAAACAGTATTTAAAGTTCTTAAATGTGCAAATTCATTAAATGTTTTATTTCTAATTTTTTATAACTTGACTGTCTGGCTTTATTGCATTAAAAAAAGAGACCTGAACTATTATGTATTGTAATTATGTGAATTCTGAATAGGGAATTGTATTGCTGTCCAACAGGGGTTAGGAGGAGGCATTTTATAGGGTTTGTATAATTTCTAGCGTGCTAATGGGTAATAAAAATGTGTTCAGTGGTTAGCATGCTATTTTCATATCTCCATTACCAGTTGCAATTGTGTATCTAAGACCTTCACGCTTGTTTTAAAAACAAAACAAACAACCATTCTCTATTCTCTCAGAAATATAAATACTGTTATTTTTAATATTAAAAAGAAATTTGATATAACTTTTAATAAACACTGTGGAACACTAAACTGCATAAAAATGTAGTAACTATTTTTCAATTCCAAGGCATCTTTGCTTTTTTCTTTTAAATATTTTTAATATTTGTCAAATAATCTAGATGAATGACAAATACATAAATCTAGTATTACCCACAATGTGAATTAAATAATTTAGATTTAATAAAAGGGCTAATATGATTTTCAATGTTTACTGTAGTGTGTCTTGTACAGATAACATGTATTTTTAAAGGAAAGAAAAATGGAATTGAAGCTATTTTTTCTTTCATTTTTAATTGACCTGGGGGACATTCTGTTTGAAATGTACTGAAGTTATAGTTTCTGGGTTTTTCTCCTTATTTTCCTTATAATACTTGACATGTCTATTTAAAAAAGCTGTTGGAAAATGTTACACATGTTGTTGTTTTTTAAGTGTTCTTTTTATTTGACTGACAATTCATTTCACATTCTAGCTAATAAAATTTCCACAAGACATCTTGTGGGAGAAGAAAAAAAAGTCCTTCCACTTGGCCCATAGGACACTACTATATTAATATGGTAAATATAAACTAATCTAGTAATCAATTATTTATTTTGTTCAAATATCTTTATTATCCAGATACATCCTAAACACATCTTTCTCATTTAAAAAAAATTATGACTAAGCCTTTTTTAGTCGCTAATTTCTCCTTTATCTCTTCACTTATCTTAAAATTGATTTGCTGCATTTGACCTGAAGAATTATGTATAGCATGGATTTTTTATTGCATAATCGTGGTGCAATTCAGCATGGTCTTCTGTCCTTCATATTTCTTGCAAATTGATGATTGGATCCAAAGTCTCAATCAGACTCAAGTTTAATCCTTTTGGCAAGACTACAGGTGGTGCTAAGTTATTTCCCCTACCCCTTAGCTTTATTGAGATTCCATTGGCATAAACATTGTGTAAGTTTAAGGTGTACAATGTGTTGATTTGATACACTTATGTGTTGATTAGATACATTTATATATTGAAAAATGATTTCCATCATAGCCTTAGCTAGCATCACATCACATAATTACCATTTCTTGTTTGTAGTGAGAACATTTAAGATCTGCCTCTTAGCAATTTTCAAGTCTATTATTAACTACTAGGGGACCGGTGCACGAAATTCGTGCACTGGGTGTGTGTGTGTGTGGGGGGGGAGTGTCCCTCAGCCCAGCCTGCCCCCTCTCACATACTGGGAGCCCTCAGGCGTTGACCCCCATCACCCTCCAATCGCAGGATCCGCCCCTTGCCCAGGCCTGACGCCTCTGGCCTAGGCGTCCGGCCCAGGCAGCAGGGACCTGCAGTGGCAGCGGGGGATGCCGCGATTGCGCGGGCTCCGCCCCTGCCCCTGCAGGACGCCTCTGGCTGAGGCCTCCAGCCCGGGCAGCGGGGACCCGCAGCTGCAGCGGCCCCACGATCGTGGGCTTTGCTTTAGGCCCAGGCAAGGGACCCCTAGCTCCTGGGACTGCCAGCTTCGACCGTGCCCAGCTCCCATTGCTGGCTCCACCCCTACTTCCTGCTATCACTGGCCAGGGCAGAAAAGGCACGTGATTCTCCGATCATGGCTGGGGGGTAGGGCAAAGGCGGCCTCAGGGCCGCCTTTGCCCTGCCCCCCAGCTCTTAGCTCCCCCCTGGGTTTCCAATCACTGTCAGTGGCAGGGGGCTTCTTCCTGCTTTCCCTTTCGCCTCCCTGCATTGTGCCTACATATGCAAATTAACCGCCATCTTGTTGGCAGTTAACTGACAATCTTAGTTGGCAGTTAATTTGCATATAGCCCTGATTAGCCAATGAAAAGGGTAGCTCGTATGCCAATTACCATTTTTCTCTTTTATTAGTGTTGACTAGAGGCCCAGTGCATGAAATTTGTGCACTGGTAGGGTCCCTAGCAGCTGCCGGCTGCCAGCTGGGTACTCCCTCCCTTCCCCCAGCCACCTGCCCCCGCCCCCCCCCCGCCGCTGCTGCTGGTCACTGTCTGTGGGGGCCCGATTGCCCCCCACCGCCCCACCGCTGCCCAGCTCCCAGGCGCTGAGGGAGCCTGCTGGTGGTCCCACCCCCCTCACTCTGCTGACACCACTGGTTGCCCTGTGATCAGATGGGCGGGGCATCAGGGCCCCTCCTGGCTCCCTCAGTGCCTGGGAGCCTGGTGGTGGCGGGGGGGGGGGGGTCAGCAGGGTGATTGGCCCCCTCCTGGCGACCAGTGGCTTGCACCCTCCTTGGTCTGGTGCCACCCACTCACCTGCTCCACCATCCTGCCCTGGTCCCACTCTTGTTGGGGCCCATTGGAGCCTGCAGTGCCTCCACTGCTGCACCCTGCCAGCGCCACATGCCAATTCCTGTCATGTTCCATGCCGCCTCCTAGTGGCCAGCGCTCATCATAGCAAGTGGTCAAAGTCCTGGCAGAACTCCTGGTTGAGGGTTCAATTTGCATATTAGGCTTTTATTATATAGGATAATCATTATGCTATGCATTTGACCCCCAGAACTTAATCATCTTATAACTGGAAGTCTGTACTATTTGCTTAGTGCCATGTTCTTTAGTGAAAAGGCACATCTTGTCTGGACATTTCTTTCTGTGATGTTAGCAGCTGGTGATGCTCAATGCTTATAGATCTATTAATTCACTGGAATTTGGAAATAGTGCTATTTTAATTCTATCACTTATCACAATTTATTTATTGTAGAACTCTTTATAAAGAAACATTTTACTCACCTATAATTATGTTATTAAGTGGCATAATTTACATGGAAAGCCAGGATGAATATTTGTTCTTTCCCTTTACTTACTAGTTTCCTAGATGATACATTGCTTTCCTATCATTCTTTGAAGGTGAACAATTAGATTTTCAAAATATCATTATGAATCCATTGATTTAATGGACTTAGTCAATTCCAATTTTCCCTTTGAAGCTCAAATTGTTCCTCTGGCTAGTGGGGGCCTATTCAAGTTGGTTTCTGAGTATTTTTGACATAAATATCTTAGTCTTTGAAATCTTTCTTGATATCTGGTATTCTAGGTTCATTTTGTTCATTTCTTACCTTAGACCTGAAATCAGTCATTTTCCCCAAGAAATTCTGTCTTTTTGGTGAAAAGGTTAAGATTAGGGTATTTTTAAGGCCATGATCTGGGTATGAATTGTTTCTAGGCTTAGTAGAAGAAGTTATTATGTACCTTTGCATACTATATGCTATATAATCTCATGAGTTCATATAGACTTTTAATTCAAATTGAATTCAGATGTAGAGGGTTTTTCTGTAAGATTTTATATTATTTCTCTATCTTAATTTTTCACACAGAGAATCTGAAAATCCTGGTTCTCAAGGACCCGAGGAATGATAGAATTAAAAATTTTCATAAATACTTATTTTCTTTTCCCCACATTACACACATAACAGTCTAACCATATTTATAATAATACTATGACCACCAGTTACATTTTTTGCATGTGCTCCCCATTCTGACCCCATTTTTTCAATTTTATCATTTTTACATTGTCTGGATATATAGGTACTAGGGGTCCAGTGCACGAATTTGTGCACCTTGAAAAAAACTGTGGGCTGCGAGGCTGTGGTGGGCACAGGGGCGGGTCTTGGCCCATCCTCCATGCTCCCACCTGGCCCCTCCTGCCACTGGCCCCCAGTCCCCTGTCTGCCAGCAGTCCTGCTCTTGCCGCAGCCACTCCCATGCACTGAAAGCACTGGCCCCACTCACACCCACTGATGGTGCAGAGCAAATGGGGCTGGTGCCAGCAGCAGGTGTGAACTGCGGCTGCTGCCCCAATTGCCCCTCAGGAGCAGGGAAGGTGGAAAAGCCCTCAGGGGTGATCAAGGCTGGCAGCCGCCGCTCACACCTGCTGATGGTGAGGAGTGATCGGGGCCAGTGCTGGGCATTGGCAGCAGATGCGAGTGGCATCTCCAGCACCAGCTGTGGATGTGAGAGGTGGCTGCCGGCCCTGATCGCCCCTCAGGAGCAGGGGGAGGTGGAATAGCCCTCAGGGGTGATTGTGGCCGGCAGCCGCCATTTGCCCTTGATGACGGCGCCAAGCGATCGGGGCTGGTGCCAGGCTCTGGCAGCGGGTGCAAGTGGTGGCGGCTGTGGCACTGGCAGCAGGTGCGAACGGGGCCAGCACAGGCAACAGGTGTGAGCAGCGGGTGGGACCATGGCACCTGAGAGCAAAGCATTTTCAGTAATGACTGGAGACTCACCCCGATGACAGCAACTGGTGCTCTGTCTTGGTCTGGTGCCCTGTTCACCTGCTCCACCATCCTGCCACGGCCGATGCCCACCATGTTCCACGCTCTGCCACCTGCTGCCAATGCCCACCATGTTCCGTGCGTGTTCCATGGTGGTCAGCGCACATCATAGTGACTGGTTCTTTGGTTGTTCGGTTGTTCAGATGTTCTGCCATTCTGTCTATTTGCATATTAGGGTTTCATATATATAGATTGTATATTACTCTCTCTATATTTTATCTTCAGCTTCATTTAATTCTACAAATAAATGTGTATTTAATATTTACCACTCCTAATTTTGATGTTTAATTATTTGAAGTTCATTTTTTAGTATATATTTGATTTCTCTGTAATCAACTGGAAGTTCATTATTTTGCATATCTATACTAATAATAGAGAAATATGAAAATTGGCCAGGACACCATCATGCAATGAACAATCAGAATGGGGTTGGGGCTGCGGTGGAGAGCTCTCAGCATGCCTGTGCAAGGGATCCGAAGGGCGCGGAGAGGAAGGGAGAGCAGATAGGCAGTTAGGGGGATCAGGCCAGGAGGGGAGAGCAGTTAGGCAGTTAGGGGGATCAGGCCAGGAGGGGAGAGCAGTTAGGGTCATCAGACTGGCAGGGGAGCAGTTAGGGGCATCAGGCAGGCAGGCAGGTGAGTGGTTAGGAGCCAGTGGTTCCAAATTGTGAGAAGGATCCTGGATTGGAGAGGGTGCAGGCCAGGCTGAGGGCCTCCCCCCTCCCGTACACAAATTTTGTGCACCAGGCCTCTAGTTCAGTGGTCCGCAAACTGCGGCTCACGAGCCACATGTGGCTCTTTGGCCCCTTGAGTGTGGCTCTTCCACAAAATACCACGTGAGGGTGCGCATGTACAGTGCGATTGAAACTTTGTGGCCCATGCGCGAAAGTCGGTATTTTGTGGAAGAGCCACACTCAAGGGGCCAAAGAGCTGCATGTGGCTCACAAGCCGCAGTTTGCCGACCACTGCTCTAGTTCTTCAGTAAAGGCTTATGGAAACCATATATCCTAAGTTCTTGCCATGTTAGTTTACCTGTTGCCTCTATATTTGAAAGTCAGGTTAGCTGATTATTTAACAATTGTTCATAGTTTTCCTTGAGTATCTAAAATATGTTACTCCACTTCTTCTGCCATAAGCATTGATGTTTAAAATTCTGGTGACAATTTACTGTTATTTTCCTTATGTATTATTTACTAGTTTTGCCTAGATGACCATAAGGTTTTCCTTTTCCTTTAAAATTTAATAGTTTATCTGACATGACTTACTGTGATCATTCGGAGTCATTATTCTCAGGCCCATGGCATACTACTTCAAAATGCACTTTCAATTTTTTTTTTAATTTTAAGAGCTTTCTTAAATTTTATTTTTTAGTATTTAGTCTATTCCCATGTTTTATGTTTCCTCTTCTGTGATTCCTATTATATATATAACAAATTTTCTTTGCCTAATTTCAATATCTGTCACATTTTCTTGAGGCCTTTAAAAAAATCTACTTATTTTTAATTTAAGAATTTCCTCCTTTCACCATCTTTCCTCTTAAGTCATCACTGTTGTGTTTATTTGCTTTGTGTTTCTTCCAGTTTAGCCTTAATTTCTAAAAAGAATTTTTTTTATTTCTTTCCTGAGTCTTATAACCTCATTTATGAGGTGAAGATATTGGTATACTGTTGGCCCGATTAGATAACAGCAAACCACGCCAAGATGTCACTTGGAAAGGAAAGTTAGGAAGAAATTTATTTACCTCAAAGAAAAAAAAAGTACTGAAAGAGACTTATTTAAAACAGATGAGAGCATATTACTTTAACTGGTAAATTTAAGTCCTTATGTTGTTTACCCATCTCATCTTCCCCCATTGAGTAGGAGGTAAACCAATTATATAAGAAAGAGAAGCTGTTTCCTTTAGACATCTGATAAATTTTCTGTAAGATGTTGATCTCAGTAATTAATGCAGTCCCTAGTCTAGAAAAAAGAAAGGATCTATATGTCATGCCAGTTCAAACATTTGCACTGAGAACAAGAGAGAAAGTAAAATTCTGAAATAGTTTGGGTTCATTTTTATTATGCCAGTAAATCTAATTTTTAAGCTGTTAGTTGGAATTATGCTTCTCCTGATGAGGATAAAAAATAATAGTGATAGAAGTGATTGTGGAGTGGAAGTAATTTTGAGGATATCTTTACCATTCAAAATAATGAAAGAAAGGATATCTTTTTCTGAAATATTCTCTAAGAAGTATGAAGAGAGTATAATCGCTGGAAGAAATGAGATGAGCTAAGGATAAGGAAGAGAATAAGATACATAATTAAGCAAACATTTTGAATTTAAATATTCATTCAAAAATATTAATTATGCAGATATTCTTAAGTTAATTTTTAATACAATTTCTGTGCAATTATGACAGTTTCAAATCACATCAAGATGTCACATGCTCCCACACACTTGCTTCTGTCTACAAAATTCACTTGTGATATTCTTGAAATTCTACAAAGAATATGGTCAAAAGTTTAATAGCCCAAAGCACAAAGGTAAAAATATAAATATGGTTATGTGAGAATCAATCCATACAGTATTACATCAGCTTTTATTAAATGGAAATACCTCAAATTTCATTTTTGGCCTCTTCTAGAGCAATTGGGGAATAAACAAAATCAAATGCACAATAAACAAATCTTCACTGAACACTTTAAACTAGAGGCCCAGTGCACGAAATTCGTGCATGGTGGTGGTGGTGGGGGGGTGTCCCTCAGCCCAGCCTGCACCCTCTCCTGTCTGGGATCCCTCTCGCAATCCAGAACCACTGGCTCCTAACCGCTCACCTCCCTGCCTGCCTGATGCCTCTAACTGCTCCCCTGCCAGCCTGATCCCCCTCACTGCTCTCCCCTCCTGGCCTGATTGCCCTAACTGCCTAACTGCTCCCCACTTCCAGCTTGATCCCCCTAACTGCCTATCTGCTCTCCCTTCTTCTTCACACCCTTTGGACCCCTGGTGCAGGTGTGCTGAAAGCTCTCTGCAGCAGGCCAGTCCCCGCCCTGATTGGTTGTTATATGACAGCATCCCAGTCGATTTGCATATTCCTCTATTATTAGTATAGATGACTATACTAGGTACTGTGGGATAAACAATGATGTGTGAGGTGACTAATTCACAAGTACAAATAAAGCTATCACCTAAGAGAACCTTTTTGTACTAAAGTTTAGAGCAAATTTCCAAGCTCTGTGTGTGATTAACTGAGTATATAAGAATTAAATGGAAATCACATACTAAAAGTTGCTTCAAAAGTAGAGCTTTAATGTTCTTACCGTAACAACAACAACAAAATGGTAATTATGTGAGGTAAAGGATGTGTCAACTAAACTTAACGTAGTAAACATTTTACCATATATAAATGCATCAAATGATCACATTGTACACCTTGAATTCACACAAAGTTGTTTGTCAGTTATATCTCAGTAAAGCTAGGAAAAATGTATTGAAGATATTGATTATGAGATAAAGATGATTTCCATGTCTCCAAGAAGTTACCTATCAAAAATGCAATCAAAGTTAAAGCAATTAAATATTTTGTAAATGTTTATCATTTATTCATTCATTAATTTAATGGGCTTTTAATTACTGTGTGCCAGCAGCTAAAAAGAGAGTACTACTAAAACTGAAGATGTATCTGTGGAGGTCTGTGGCATGTACATAGTAATTAAAGACATGGCAATGTTCAGAGAGAGTTTCTGGAGCAAGACAATCTTTAAAAAACATCAACACTTAGCGAATGAGTACTGTAGGAGAAGCTGGCAAAGGAGACTGAAAGATTTGATTTGGCCTAAGAGGAAGGAAGAAACAGGAGAGCAAGTATAAAAGAAAAAGCCCAGTGGAGAGAGTTTTCCTGGAGAGTGTCAAATTTTGTTGAGAGTTCAGTCAAGATAAATATTTAAAAGTTCCATCAGACTTAGTGATAAGGGGACCACTGGAGTAGACCCTGGTCAAAGTTCAGAAAAAGAGCAGAAAAAAATATATGGACTAGTGATGTAATTTTAAAATTGGATTGAGTATTTTTTGGTTATTGGGTTATATGAATTATTTATATATTTTGACTATTAACCCCTTATCAGATATATCATTTGTACATATATTCTCTCATTCCATTTTTAGGTTGCCTTTTCTTTCTGTTGATTGTTTTCTTTGATGTGCTGAAGCTCTTTGGTTTGATGTAGTCCCACTGCTTATTTTAGTTTCTGTTGCCTGTGTCATGTCCATGAAATTGTTGCCAAAATCAGTGTCATGAAGCTTTTTCCCAAAAGGTTTTCTTCCAGGAGTTTTACAGTTTTGGGTCTCATGTTTGAGTCTTTAATCCATTTCAAGTTTACTTTTTGGTATGGTGTAAGATACGGGTCCAATTTCATTGTTACGTGCTGAGGTCCAGTTTTTCCAACACCATATTTTGAAGAGACTGTGCTTTCCCCATTGTGTATTTGTGGCTCTCTTATTGAAAATTAGTTGACCATATATGCATGGGTTTATTTCTCAGTTTTGCATTCTGTTCCATAGGAATAAAATTAACTAAGAAGGTAAAAGAATTTTATATTAAAAATTACAAAACCTTGATGAAAGGAATTTAACAAGACAGAAACAAATGGAAAGCCATCTTGTATTTGTGGATTGGAAGACTTAGTACTGTATTGTTAAAATGTCTGTAATATCTAAAACTATCTGCAAATAATTCGATGCAATCCCTATCAAATTTCAAAGAATTTTTTTATATAAAGAGAAAAAACAGTTCTATAGTTCATATGGAAACACAAAGACCATGAATAGTTAAGTGGATGCTAAGAAACACCAAAGATGGAGGCATCACATTTCCCGACTTCAAAATATATCATGAAGTTACAGTAATCAAAATTGCATGGTGATGAGGCAACTTAGAAGGAACTCACCCACTTTCACTTCCCATTTGTCAAACTTCATTCCACGACTGTATCATGTTACAAGGACGGCTGGGAAACAGCCTAGACTTTGATAAACCATTTGTTCAACTAAAACTGACAGAGAAGTGAGAATGGTTCCTGGGAGGTAACTAGCAATCTCTGGCACATAAGACTTTACAAGACAATGGGAAACTGCTTATTTCATCTAGGTAGTGGATAATCTTAACAAATCTTACCTTGTCTCTTACTCACTGGACCTCACACAGGTGTGTTTTCTTGTCTATAAAATAGAGACAAGGAATGGGGATTAATGTCTATAAGGTGTCTGTTAGAGCATCTGGTATATAGTAAGTGTTCGACAATAAAGGGGCCCTTTCTTCTCCCCTTTATTAAAGTATGAAACTGGCAATCTATCAGGAAGGCTGTATTGTGTAGCTACCTGAAGGCTTAGAACCAGATGTGTTGGTGGGAATTTCACCTCCTGGCGGGAAACACACACGTAGAGGCAGCATCTGGAGAGCTTACGGTAAATGACTTTGAATACTTTTCCCTGAGCATACAGAGCTCACAGATATTAAAACTAAAATCCATAAGGCAGCAAGATGTATAGTACACCCAAAGCCTGGTAATCAAGTTAGAAAAGCAGTTATCCCCCCACATACCTGGCTGGAATCAGAAACCCCTAGAGTTGATTAGTTGAAGAGCAATTAGGCATTTATGCCTGTATAAAAAAGACATCCACCCAGAAGATTAAAAAGAAATAAATGGAGTACTGAAACTTTTCTAACCACGAAAATGGAATTTAATGCCCATTTGTCACTTTCCTGTCATTTTGCCTCATAAAGAACTTGTGAAAAAGAAGGATCTTTTACCCTTTGAGACAGCATGGAGGGACCTGGAGAGTATTATGCTAAGTGAAATAAGCCAGTCAGAGGAAGACAAGTATCACATGATCTCACTCATATGTGAAATCTAATGAACAAAATAAACTGATGAACAAAATAGATCCAGAGACATAGAAGTATAGAACAGACTGAGGAATCTCAGAGGGAAGGGGGGAGTGGATGGAAAGAGATTATCCAGGGAATTTATATGCATATATGCATAATCCATGGACACACACAATAGTGTGGTGAAGGCCTAGGAGGGGTGAGTGCGGGCTGGAGGTGGTCAATGGGGGAAAATAAGAGGGGGCATCTGTAATACTTTCAACAATAAAGATAGATAGATGATAGATAGATGATAGATAGATAGATGGATAGATAGATGATAGATAGATAGATGGATAGATAGATGATAGATAGATAGATGGATAGATAGATGATAGATAGATAGATGGATAGATAGATGATAGATAGATAGATAGATAGATAGATAGATAGATAGATAGATAGATAGAAACTTGCAGTCCCCAGGAGCTGGCCTATTCTGCCATCCTGAGCAGCAAGCAGGCCACCTCTGCCATGGCTGGAAGGGAAGGCCCAGGTCTCCAGTGGCTAACTCCTTAGGCTCTGTTCTAGGAAGGGATTTGGGGAATCCTAGAGTCAAGAGTTTTATAACTATTGACACTATACAGATATCTAAACAGGGCCTTTCAGTTTTAGAAGGTGTTTTATATACTTTCTTCTAGAACCCCACTCCTTCCTCTGACTTGCCTAAAGACACACAATGCCCAGGCCACCATCCCCAACACTCCCCCAGAGATGTATGTGAACGCCTGTGCATGCGTAAGAGAGTGTTTGAGTGTAAGTATGTGTTTATTACCTTTGGAGTTCAAATGCAGCAAACTCTAGGTGGGTGTCTGGGGTAGAATTACTTAGTATTTGAGGTTTTTATTTTAGTCTTGGAGAAATATTGGACATTTGAATGTTTCATATTTGAATATAGAATGGAGAGTTGCTGTGGCAATCATGTTTATCATATAGGAAGTTTAAAGTCATGCTTGTTTTTATTAAACACCCTTTTCATTGTAAATTCACTTGTTTTCATATTGAAATGAAAAAATATGCTGGAAAGAATACAGTTTTATTCCAATTCCAGCTCCTCTACCTCTTCACTTTTTGGGGAAATGATGTGACTTCTCTGTGTCAGCATCGCTCCTCTGAACCCGCCACCAGGATGGAAGTCCATTAAAGCAGACACATTTTCCTCTTTTGATTACTGATGTATCCCCTATATTTAGAACATTACTTGGCTCATGGTGATATATATGGGATGAGTCAGTTAAATGGGAATAATTAATTCTGTCTCATGGGATTGTTATGAAGATTAAATAAGATAATATATGCAAAGCACCTGACCCAAAGTATGGTTCTTAGTTAGTGCTTGGGAGTCTCTATATTTGCATGCTGTTGTGCTGATTAAAAACATGGCTTAAATGGCTCAGCTGGTGTGGCTCAGTGGTTGAACATCAACCTATGAACCAGAAGGTACTGTTTAGTTCCTGGTCAGGGCACATGCCAGCGTTGCTGGCTCAATCAGTGATTCTCTCTCATCATTGATGTTTCTATCTCTCTCTCCCTCTCCCTTCCTCTCTGAAATCAATTTCAAAAAAAGCCACATGGCTTAAATGTAGTTTTATATCTATTTTTTTCAGAGACTATGATTACTTATTGTGATTGGGAAGAGATTAGTAGAACCTGCAATCATTTTTATCTGGGACCTCTACACATTAGCATTCCACTCTTACTGTTCTTGCTGAGGTGATCAGTAACTTCCATGCTGCTAAACCAATGGCACATTTCAGTCGGTCCTTGCCTCACATGACCTGTCAACACCATCAGCAGGATTGGTCGCTCTTCCTACGCTGCTTTCTTCAGTTGGTGTCTGGATACCCACACTTTGTTGAGTTTTGTTCTATCTCACTGATTGCTCATTGTTGATCCTCTTTGCTTGGTCCTATTTTCTTCCCAACCTATTAAGCTGCCCCAAGTCCTTGGGCCTCTCCTTTATCTGTATTCTCTCCCTGTATTGATCAGGGACCTGATGGAAAAATCAAGGTAATTTGAGGCAGGTTTAATAATGGGACTTTTTATAAAGATGTGAACACAGTTTAGGAACATCAGCCATAAATAATCCAGTATTCCGGAGTTACAAACAGGGGGGAGTTGGAGGGAGTAGAAGCAGGAGTGGTTCCTAGAACCCGGCGAGGGTAACTGAGTGTGTGGGCTGACTGATGGGAGCTGTGGCCTTTGACCTAGGGTGAGAGGACAGTGGAGGATTGTTCTAGATTAAACAAGACTTAGACAATATAACAAGTGAATGTGTGAGCATTAATGAGATCTTGTATTTAAAGTCAGCTATAAAAAACTTGTATTAGGACAACTATGGATATTTGAATATGGATTGCTAAATAATTGATATTATTGAAACCATATTAAGTTTTAAGGGTGTGATTTTAAAAAAGCACACATGTTGTCTGCTAAACAAAGGCCAAACTTGGCTTTTGTTGAGCTGGTCTGAGTTCTCTCTGCCTCACTTGTCACTGATGGCCCAAGAGCAGATCCACATCTTGGTAAATAATACCTATGCTGCAGCAAACCACCAGGGATCAGAACCCAGTGACTACAAGGCTCCCTCCCTTCACTGACCATAATCTTTCTGTTCCCACTCATGTCAGTTACATTGTTTAGGTAGCTCTGGATGGTAAACTCAAGAAGACCAGGCTCTTTGCCTGTTGTCTTTATTGATATTACAAACACTTAGAAGAGTGACACAAAGTAAGTGTTAAATAAATATCTGCTGGCTAAGTGCATTGCATATAGGAAGCCAAGTGACAATGGTATACAGTAGGTCCTCAGGTTACGTCAGAGATCCGTTCCTATGGTGTGACATAACGCGATTTTCACCGTAAGTAAGTCGGAACCCACCTACATCACTCACATGGAGCACATGCACAGCAGTAATGAAGTGAAACAGTAAAAAAAATTTAAAAGAAAGGTAACAATTTCTGACCTTTACTTGTGGTAAATAAATAATATAAAGCATAAAGAACATATGTACATATGTTGAAATGATGGAACTATTTTTTTTTTTATAAATAAACTAGAGGCCCGGTGCACAAAAATTTGTGCACTCGGGGGGAAGAGGGGGGTCCCTCAGCCCGGCCTGTGCCCTCTCACAGTCTGGGACCCCTCGGGAGATAATGACCTGCTGGCTTAAGCCTGCTCCCGGGTGGCAGAGGGCAGGCCCAATCCCTAGGTGCAGCCCCTGGTTGGGCTCAGAGCAGGGCTGATTGGGGAGTTGGGGCGCCGCCCCTGTCATGCACAGAGCAGGGTGGATCAGGAGGTTGCGATGCCACCCTCAGTCACGCTCAGGGTAGGGCTGATTGGGGGGTTGGGGCACCGCCCCCTGTCACACTCAAGGCAGGGTTGATGGGCAGGTTGTGGCGCCACCCCCTGTCACACACAGAGCAGGGCCAATCAGGGGGTTGGGGCGCTGCCCCCTGTCACTCACAGAGTGGGGCCCATCAGGGGGTTGGGGAGCTCCCCCCCTGTCACTCACAGAGCAGGGCGGATCAGGGGGTTGGGGCGCCGCACCCTGTCACACTCAGGGCAGGGCCAATGGGGAGCTTATGGCTCTACCCTGTCACACACAGAGCAGGGCCCGTGGGGGAGGGGGGGGTTGGGGCGCCTCACCCTGTCACACACAGAGCAGGTCCGATCAGGGGGTTGGGGCACCGCAGCCTGTCACACACAGAGCTGCAGGGCAATCAGGGGGTTGGTGAGCTCCCCCCTATCAGGCACAGAGCAGGGCGGATAGGGAGGTTGTGTCCCCGCCCCCTGTCACACACAGAGCCGCAGGGTGATCAGGGGGTTTGGGCGCTGCCCCTTGTCACGCTGATCCCGGTGCCCGGAGGCCTCTCGGCTCCGCTGATCCCGGTGCTGGGAGGTATATTACCCTTTTACTATATAGAATAGAGGCCTGGTGCACGGGTGGGGGCCGGCTGATTTGCCCTGAAGGGTGTCCTGGATCAGGGTGGGGGTCCCCACTGGGGTGCCTGGCCAGCCTGGATGAGGGGAAGATGGCTGTTTGCAGCTGGTCACACACCCTTCAGGGTGGGGGTCCCCACTGGGGTGCCTGGCCAGTCTGGGTGAGGGGCTGAGGGCTGTTTTCAGGCTGGCAGGTGACTGAAGCTCCCAACTGCTCCTTTTTTTCTTTTTTTTTTTATTTATTCTGGGCCAGCTTTAGCTCTGGCTCCAGCTCTGAGGCCTCTGCTGCTGAAAGCAGGTATCTGGTTTGTTTGGGTTCTATAATTGAAACAATGTATAACTCCAGCTCTGAGATCCCAGCTCGCTGAAAGCAGGTTTCTGGGGTTTTGTTTAGCTTCTATATTTGTAACTATGTTTCAAACTGCAAGCTCAGAGGCCGGCAAGGCAGGCGGGGAATGTTGGTTTCCTCCGTCACTGAAGCAAGCAAGCCTCATGTTAGTTTCAAGTTGCCTGGCTGCCGGCCGCCATCTTGGCTGGCAGTTAATTTGCATATCGTCCTGATTAGCCAATGGGAAGGGTAGCGGTCGTACGCTAATTACCATGTTTCTCTTTGTATTAGATAGGATGGGAGATGGCGACGTAACTATGAAACACATACATCGAGTCCGATGTAACCCAAGGACTGCCTGTATTGATGTTTATATTAACACATTTTGTACCACTCAGGAGTTTTCTCGTGTTTTGCGTGCCATCTGTTAAGGACCGCTCACGAGTGTTCTCGTTTTTCACGCCCATGGAAAAAGGAGCGAATCTAGATACTTATGTAAATTTTCTTTGGTCCCTCTTCATAGAGGAAAATGTTTTACGCAGTACCATACGTTAAAAAAGTACTAGGAACTTTAATTGTTTAATTGTTTTTGTAAATAAAAATGTTATAATTATTGAAAAACAACACCTAAAGTGCATTATGATGATTTAAATAACGTGCAGTTTGCCCCAAAACGTGCGGTCCCTGGTGTATGTCTTAGAGATTTCTATGAGGTATGCAATGTGTTAAACTAGAGGCCTGGTGCATGGGATTCATGCACTGGTGGGGGGCATGGCCTGCTGTGCAAGCGCCGCTCATCCCAGTCAGTCCAGCAGCTGTGGACCCGCCCTCTGAGAGTCTGCTCCCACTTGGGAGCACACTGACCACCAGGGGGAAGTTCCTTCATTGAGCATCTGCCCCCTGGTGGTCAGTGTGCATCATAGCGGCTGGTCGACTCGTCTTTCTAGTTGTTTTGCCATTTGGTCACTAGGCTTTTATTATATAGGATAGTAATGTGTAACTCATTTATTAATTCTACTTAGTTATAAATTATCCCTTGAGTTTTCTTTTTGGATAATCATATCAACTGTGAAAAATGACAGTTTGTATCTTTGTTCCCAATCCTTGCAGATTTTATTTTTCTTACCGTGCTGGCAGTATCTCCAGTACAATGTTGACTAGAAGTGGTGGTCTCAGGCTTTATTGCCTTGTTCCTTTTTTCAGAGAGAATGCTTTTTCTGATTACCATCAGGAATAGCAGTCTTTTTGGGATTTTAGCAGATACTTTTTTTTTCTATATATTTTATTGATTTTTTACAGAGAGGAAGGGAGAGAGAGAGTTAGAAACATCGATGAGAGAGAAACATCGATCAGCTGCCTCCTGCATATCCCCCACTGGGGATGTGCCCGCAACTCAGGTACATGCCCTTGACCGGAATCGAACCTGGGACCCTTCAGTCCGAAGGCCGACGCTCTATCCACTGAGCCAAACTGGTTTTGGCAACTTTTTAAAAAATCAGATTAAGGTATTTCCTTTCTATTTCTAGTTTTCTAAGAGTTTTTAAAAATAATCATCTATGGGTGTTCCCACTCATTTTACACCTACTATTTTGAGGGATATTCTTCTAACACCATTGAGAAAGAATCTGCTTTCCAGTGCCTCACAGTCCAATTCACAAATCCTTATTAATTTTCAATGAGGGAGGCTCATGTCCTGCCTTATATTTTGTGCACCATAAAGCATGCAAATATGGAGAAGCAAATCACTTTTTTAACTGGCATTGTGTCACCCAATCTTAATGTCACACTGCATTACACGTGAGTTGCCAGGAATAAGACATTCCATGCTATATAAAATGCATTAAAATGTGAAATATACATGCATATTCCAAGTCAGCTGATTTATGGGGCTTGCCGGTGAGACCCCAGGTCCTGAGGATCTCTTTCTTTTGTGGTATGTGAGTTTCATTTGCACACTAACCCTGAGGTCTCAGCACAAGGACATAACGATGACAGCAGCAAAGACTCAGAGAGAGATTGATTTTTTTGAATAAAAATTCAACTGTAATTTATTTCTTGAAAGGGGGTCAGCAAGCTGGTCTCTCTTAATGGCTAGAGGAAGCTTAAGAGTCCAGCAACTCTGAAGGCTTCAGAATTCTCTGGACTGGGCTCTCTTTCATTTCTTGTCGTTCTCCACCCCCCACTGCACCCCTTTACCCTTCCAGTCCTCGCTCTGACATGTGTTTTTTCATCACTGTCAGTGAAACAAGTGTGGTGCGAATCATCACACCCAAGAGTTGGCACACAGTTGACTTGCCTGAGAGTCTGCATTTTCATTTTATGCTGAAAATCAGCCTTTATGCGAATGATTGGGCGGGGCGGGGGAAGGTGAGAGAATGTGGAGGAAGGAGGACAAAAAGACAATGGTTTCAGTGACTCAGAACTGGTAAAGTGAGTGTGCAGGGTGAGCGAGAGCCCTTGGTAGAGTTACCTTTGCACCTAAACAGTCCCTCAGAATAGTAAGAAAATGGAAAGGGAGCCAGCTTATCAGCACATTGATACGCAATGAAAGTTCCCTTAAATACCTCTCAGTTCCCTGTGCAGAAGGAGCTGGGAAGTAAAGCCGCTGCCAGAGGAAGAAAATGATTTGCCTCAACGCTCTCTTTGCCGAGCAGGTTCTTTCATTTCAGGGGTGCACACCATCATCTTGTCTCGAAGGCACTAAAAGAACCGCTGGTGCAGTCAGTTCCACAAAACACCCTTCAGTTCAACAACCAGCGGGAGGAAGAAACCCAGATGTCAGTAACCATTGTTTTATGAATTGACAGTTACTTCAAGTCGCCCAGATCCATTGTTGGCTTCTGTGCTCAGTTGCTGCCAAGTCTGTGAAGTGTGATGTGTGGAAACTTTAGGCGGAGGCGGACCCTTCTGGGAGGTGGCCCGTGACGTGCCAGGCGACAGAGAATGAGGCACCATGGCCAACAGGTGCTTCTTTGGCTGGGCATGACCTTGCGGCAAGGGCAGCCATTATTCTCATCACAGGCAGCTTGCCTCTAGTTTGCACAGCGGTGAGTACCCTCAACGGTCACCATTAGCTGAGTGCCTTCTGTGAGAAAGACGCTTTACAATTATTACTTATTTTTTAACAAATCAGCAAGGTAGGAGTTGTCATCCCTCCCTGCTCTTCTCTTGCTTAAGGATTTTAGAGAAGTCATTTATTCTACTAACCAGCAGGGAGAGGCAGAGGCAGGATTTGAACCCACCTCTGTCCATTGCCAAAGTCAAAGTTCTCTTTGGGATACCATCTGTCCCTCATCCAGGCATAATGTGGTGGCTGAGAGCATAGGTTCTGGAACCTGACAAAGATGGGCTCAAATCCTAGCACCTCTATGGACCGTGGGGCCTTGGGCAATTCACTTAACCTTTCTGAATTTCAGTTTTCCTGTTTACAAAATGCATTCATGGAACCAATGAATACAAAATCAATTGTCTAAAGCCTGGGGCATTATAAATGTGGAAAAGCCTGTTTTGTTTTTCTGTAACCATTATTCTTAGTAATATCAGTAAGGATAGTGACTTGAAATTGTTTTAAACTCATATTATAGTTACAAACCTTTTCTTTCCTTGTCCTTTCCACTTACAAATCCTTGGCAAGTCTTTGAAAGTATAACACAGGTGTCAATATTTAATTGCCTATCTCTAAATTTTAGTGAACATTTACTAGTTCACGATGCATGAGGCTTCTACTAAGTTCACTTTATTAATTTGACTTATTTTATTTTTTGTTAATCCTCACTCGAGGATATTTTCCCATTGATTCTTAGAGAGAGTGGAAGGGAGGATGAGAGACAGGGAGAGAAACGTTAATGTGTCATCAATTGGCTGCCTCTCAAACGAACCCCAACAAAGGCCAGTAATCAAGCCTGAAACTGAGGCATGTGCCCTTAACCAGAATCAAACCAGAGACCCTTCAGTCCACGGGCTGATGCTCTATCCACTGAGCCAAACCAGCTAGGGCTCATTCGACATTTAAAAAAGCAACCAGCTATTAGGTTGCTTCCTCATGCTGCCAGGCTCTGTTCCTGCACAGGTTGGAGGTGGAGTGCAGGAACCAAATGGTTTCAGCCAAGGATTTCCGAGGACTGAGGTTCTGAACACCAGGGCTGGGATTTGCCAGAGCCACCCTGACCTGGTTTTACTGGTGGCAGGAGAAACAAATTGAATCTCAATGATTTGAAAATAAGAGTAAATTATAGAACTGAGGTTATTGAACAAAATTAAAATTTTCCATATTAGACAATATAATATACAGATGATGTATTATAAAGAGAGAGAGAGAGAGAGAGAGAGAGAGAGAGAGAGAGAGAGAGATGGGGGGGGGGATCCATGAAAACAGGTTTCCAGTAAACAAACATGTAAACAGTTAAAGTTCATCATGCCTTTTTGTCTGCCAGTCATCTTCAAAGCATGCTGGTGATACCTTTTGTGGAGTCTGGTGAAAGCATTTCAAAAAGAATGTTTCTTTAAAGCTGGTTTTGTATCTATAAAAATTTCACACTTCAAAAGTTTGAGTATGCCTGTCAAGGATTTGTTTCTATTTGCAAAATTCTAAAGTGATGTTAAAATGTACAGCTTTTTTTGTTTTCTGGAGAGTTCTGCTTCTTGGGCTGAAATGTAGACTACTGAAGACACAGTTGGCATCTTTTGTTCTTATGTTTTGACTATTTCAACTCTGCCCGGATTTATCAAAGCAGGCATCACCATCCTCATTCTTACCTCAGTCTTTCTGATTTGTGGGCCTGGGGCTGGGGTTGACCTACCAGAACCGGGCTGCCACTGATCACGCAGAACGATGACAATGACCAGGTCGAAGGGATTTTCAGTGGGCTTGTCCCGGTTACCGCATCCAGCCTGCCCATTGGAGGGGGCGGGAGGGGAGTAGTCGTGGAAATGCTTCCCAAATGGCTCTGCAGGAATCACTTTCCAGCTGACTCCATTTGCATCCATATTTCAGATTTGCTAGGTTTCTTTTGCAAACATCTTCACCCTTATCACATTTACAAATGAAGGAAAATACAGTTAGAACTAGAATTCAAAGGCTTCTCTTATTCCAGCTTATGGCTGAATCCTATTATAGAATCCTCTCTGTTTAAAAAAAAAAAAATTTCTGCCCTAACTGGTTTGGCTCAGTGGATAGAGCGTCGGCCAGTGAACTGAAGGGTCCCAGGTTTGATTCCGGTCAAGGGCATGTACATCCCCAGTAGGGCATGTGCAGGAGGCAGCTGAATCGATGTTTCTCTCTCATCAATGTTTCTGTCTATCCTTCTCCCTTCCTCCCTGTAAAAAATCAATAAAATATATTAAAATAAAATAAAATAAAATAAAATAAAATAAAATAAAATTTCTGAGCAGCGTTCAAAGCCAAATTCAGCGGTTGGAACTACAAGCTGTAGAGATCAAGGACCCTATCTAGTGGGAAAATTGGAAGCTGCTACTGCAGTTCCTGAGGGAAATTAGAAGGACGGTTAACATTCCAGCCCAGCTCTTCCCGTGAGTCCCAGGCGGCCTCTGCAGAGCCTGCGCTGCAGATCTCAAAGGAATCGCCATTCTCTGCGAGCAGGGGCGGAGAGGGCAGTCGGGACGCACTTTGCGGAGGGAAGCCGAGTCTTCCTCTGCGGAGCAGGAAGATGCACCCCGCACCCCTCTCCGGAGTAAAGGGAGCCGGACCCAGAGTCCGGAGCAGCCGGCCTGCAGGGAGCCTGGGCCATCGGAAGGTTCAGGAAACCTGGGGGCCTCGGCGTTGGGCAGCTCAGGTGCCCGCGGGGAACCGGCAGGGCCGACGACAGAGGGACATTTGCTCCTTCGGCATGTGCTGGGTTTGCTCTTCTGTTCCCGAAGGCAGGCCCGGCCCCTGGGAGTGGATTCCTGCCAAGCCAGAGGCCCACAAAGCGTTGGAGGGAAGTCCTTTCTTCTTATCCACCACAGGCCTGATCCCTGGGCCGCCACCTCACACCCAGAGGCCCAGGCAGCCTGCCGGCCCTGCGTCTCCTGGCTCTTCGCAGGCTGCCTCCCAGTTAGGTCCTTTAACTCCCCTGCAGGGGCTTGGCCAGCCGCTGAAGCAGCCTTTACCTCCCACCTCACCACTGCTACCGGCATGGCACTGTGGTTATCTCCCCGGGTGGCTGGAACCTGGTGCAGGGCATGGTGTCAAGTAGGTTCTCCGTGTTTGTATGAAGGGCTGGGAGGCGGGCTGATGGAGGAGGGAAGTCAGTGGGGGGTGGGGGGGGGGCGGGAACTGGGGACGGGGACATTTGAAATACTTTCAACAATAAAAATAACTTAAAATAATAATAATAAATAAATAATAAAAAGGCCTTCAAAGACACCTCTCTGCTGGCCCAGGTACAATTCCTGCCTCTCCACTAGAGATAATAACCAGGGCTGTTAAAGAAATCCCATGGTCCAAGGTGCTCAGCAAATGTAAAGCCTTATAAAGGTCTCCTTCAGTTCCATTTGCTTCGTTCCATTTACTGTAAGTGCCCCTCCTTTTCCAAACCTTTTACTAGGAGAGAAGAGGCATGAGGTGGGAGAGGGCCTCACAGGGAATCGCAAATGTGAGGAGGGCCCTTGGAGACCCCGGAGAACCTTAGAGACCTGTTAGAATCCATTGAGCGGTTTATAGCCACAGGCCCAGGCCTCGGAAGGCTCCGATTTAATTGACCTGGAAGGAAGGGGAGACACCAGTAGGAAACAGCTCTCTGGGTGATTCTCACTTATACCCAAGGCTGAGGACCCTGATGGAACCCAGCCCAAGCCGCAACCAGGAGGATAGCAGTCGTAACTTTCCCTCGGGCACTGTGCACAGGGCGGGAGCCCAGCCACAGACCCCAGGCAGGGTCTGTCCCACAGCAGGACTGAGTCTGAGAGAGGCCAGTTTCTTGCCTTTACGGTGAGAGAGGGTCTTACAGGTAAGACTGCATCCACACCATACTCCATCGAAGGTGCAAGAATGGTTTGTGGATGCCACAAGCTGTGCGGCAGGAACTAGTGCAGCATCCAGATCTGGCAGAGCACCTGGGATGGGGAAGGTGGACGGGCGTGGATGGAGCGTTTTGATGAGCTCTGGGCCTGTTGCCCACATCCTTAGAGCCCCGGCTGTTGCAGCTGCAGCTATTTCCCTGCTTCCAGCGGGGCATCTAAGATTGGCGTCGGCCAGGGAAATGCTGTGAGCGTTCACACTGGGCGGCAGGTCAAAGCAGAAACCTGGACAGGTGATGGGTACAGGCCAGACAGACACTGGGATTAAGGAGAAACCCAGAGCTCTTGGCAAGGGGGGATTTAGTTTACATTTAAGAGGACACAGGCGGCTTGTTTTGTTCCAGATGGAATACAGCTCAGGAATCTAGAAAGGGGTGCGAAAACCTTTGTGGGCAAGAAAGGGCCACATACTAAGCCTGACAAACTCAGGGCAGACCTGCATGGCAGGCCTTACAAACCCAGAGACAGAAAGTAACCACACAGGATGGTCTGAAAACTTCCTAATGAAAAGCTAGTTGTGGTGAGTAGTCATGACAATGGTCAATCTTTACCTTAACTGAGCTTGTCTTTTTGCATCTATGATGACATACCTTTGGAATGTCAGAGTAATCCTCTTTTTTCCAGACGCCCTCAGGGCACAGTCTCCCACCAGAGCACTCATTGTTATCTTGTCCTCCCTCATACTCTATGTGCTGTAAATGTTAATTGTTAATTATCCAATGCCTGCCAATGTAAAAGAAGTATATGTCCCTTCATTTTACACTTTATCCATTCTCAGATTTCCCCTTTACTTTTTCCCACCTCCCTCATCTATCACCAGTGGATTTCATGTAACCCCCTTTGATCCTGATGTATAAAATAAGTGGTAAAACTACCATTTTCCAAAGCATTTTCTCAATCTGTTGAGATTTTGCTTCCTGACAATTGTTAGTTTGGCTCAAAGAAAACTCATAAAAATTTTCTACAGGTTTGATGTTTCTTACATGGACACCTTTCAAGCAAAAGCCATTGTCCCGTGTCATTGCAGCTCATGGCAGGGTTCTCAAATACGCCCGCTAATCAGAGGCTTTGAGGTGTACAGGAAGAACAGGCCACTGCTATTTTTTGAAACACCTGCTGAATACACATTGATAAATTCCAAAACAGATGAACAAATTGGTGCATTTTATGTTTACATTTAACAAACAAGTGCTTTTAACACATATCAAGTGTGCAATGTAAGATCTTTGTAATGTTTACAAGATAATCATAAGAGAGGATATAAGTGGAGAGGTCTGGTCAAGGGCCACAAGTGTAAAGTGGTGTAGTGAGCATCTTTCAGGTTTGTAGGTGTAGCTCTATGACTGGGTGTGTTGTCAGCTTGGGCTGTTGTAACAAAACAACATTGCCTGGGTGGCTTAAACAACAGACATTTCTTTGTTATCTTATTTGTACAGAGGATAGAGAAATGCTCCAGGCAGATAGGAACTTTTCTGGCCTGAGCAATTAACACAGCCATAAACCAAGGACAGAGATCTCTCTGTCCTGAGCGGCTGGGAGATCAAAGACAACTCTAACTGGCAAGTTAAGGGGGAGAGGAGGAGGGGGCACCACGTGGTCTTTGAGCTTTGAAACTAATTCTATGTAGCAGAATGACCAATGAGGAAAGCATGGGGTCCTAAATCAAGGAAGGGTCCAATTAGAAAGGGTCAGGTTCAGAAAAAGAACTGCAGAGAGAGAGAGAGAGAGAGAGAGAGAGAGAGCAGGCTTTTCCCATTTGGGGGCCTCTTCCCAGGGGGTCCCTGTAGGGACACCCCTGCCCAGATAGAGTTTGTATATGCCTCCAATAAATTTATACATTTTTTAATTAAAGAAGCCTTTTCTTCACGCGTTTATTCTTCAAACTTCATGAGGACAAGAACCCATGGCAAGAAAAGTCTGCACCCCCTGCACCTCCCGAACCCCACATTTCAGGAGGAGTAGAGGCAGCAAGGAACTGACATCCAGTTTTCCAAGGGCCAAGGCCACGTGGTCTTACTCAGCACTGTCCTTCCAGTACCAGCATATTGGGTGCTTGTCGCATGCATTCTGGGTGAACACACTTCTGCATGAATGCATGCTCTGCACCCTTGGTTCACTTGTGACCCCAGGGGTCGGGCTCACACTCCTCCTGGTGTCACTTCCCGCCCCAGGGCTGGTGAAGAGGTCCATCTCTGTCTCTGTGAGCCCTTTCCCAGTAGATGGTCCTCTTCCTCAGAGGGCACCAACTCTAGGATGCCGAAGCATCATTTAGGGAGCCTGTCAGACCCCCGAGGCCGAGGCCTGGGCACCTGCTCTGCAGCAGGTGCTTCTGCAGCAGCTGGCCTTTCGGAAGCAGCGTTTCACTGTTCCCCTTCCTTTGACAGCTCTTGTGAAGGGACCTGACCAACACTTCACTCCCAGGACTAACTGACTCAGAATCTGATTATTTCTTGAGCCCACAATTCTGGGTCCAGAAAAACACAGATGTATCTGGAGGATGCATCCAGCTTGGGTTTTGGGTCCAAATTGACCTGGGTTCACCTTGCCTCTTATTTGGGAGTGGGTGGAGTTAAACTATGTGTCCCCATTAGTAGAATGAAAATAACACACTCTAGGGTGGCTATGAGGATTCCACCAGCTAACAAGAGAAGTGTCCAGCACAGCCGGAAAGCCAGCAGATGCTCGGCTGGGGGAGCGCCCTGCTGGGTGGGCTCAGCCAACCCCGTTTGCTAGTGGTCATCTTTTCGAGCGCCTCCAAGGTGACCCTGGCAGGGGCTCCAGTAGCACAGGTCCTCTCTGTCCCTCCAGCTGGGAGAGGAGGTGGCTCCTACACTGTGCTAACCTCTGGTTCACCCTACTCATGTGCTGGCCTTCTGAACTCTCCCATTACCTGACAACCAATCTCCTGTATTAAAGTCCCTCTGTTTTAAACATAGAAGCAGTTCTTATGTTTTTGTCAGATTCTGGTGAACACGGAGAGGAAAAGGGCTGCAGAATGAAAGGAGTGAGAGGAACTGGCTGGACTCGCTGCGGGGGGAGCCCTCACAGCCTCTCGGGACCTCACCCACAGAGCAGAGGAAGGGCTCTGGGAAGACCAACCTGGAGGTTTGCAAATGACACGGAGGTTAAGGCTGCTGAGGGGGGTCCGCTGGCTCCTGGCACCTGCTGAGTCATCTCCTCGCCTCTCTCCAGACTCCACGAAAGCCATCAGGGGGCATTGGATTAACTTTGACCAGCGGAGGCAGGACCTGGGAGAGACCAGCAGCGCCTTTACTGGTCCTCCCTCGAGGACACGAAAGGACTGGCCCTGTGCTTTGCTGCGGAGCCGTGGCCGGCGCAGAACACTTCTCGGCCATCTGCTCCCCACCTGCCCTTGCTCCCTTCTCTTCCTTCGCTGTCTTTGCCTGGGGGGCCTGGACCGAGACGGAGGGTCCGGGGTTTCCTGCGTGAGCAACAGGGCCGAAGCGGGAAAAGCAGGTGGGGACCAAATCGGGGAGACTTCAAAGTGGCTATTGTCCAGATTGAACGAGTCAATAAATTGCCTAGACCGATGCTGACACATGGTTAGAACTCTGTGGATTGTTATTCCTTCAAGATGTATGTACAGTTTCCCCGCAGCCCTTTCTGTTCCTCCCCCTTTCAAGTTATAAGCAGTCCTCAGACACTTGTAACTTGACTGCTGCTGAATTCCTCATTTACCTCAAAAGTCCGATCTGGTCTTGGTCTTTGTCCATAAAAAAACAAAAACTAACAACAGACAAAACCTAGCAACTACCAACCCTGGTGTTGGGCGGGAACCCCCTTGTGCAATCTCCTCTGGTCCTCCCTGGCCCTCTGTACCCTGGGAGTCCACTGCCCGGGCCAGGACACTGAAGTCAACACTGTCACAAGTTTCTGCTTCGGACCATGTGAAGGGCGCCCTTTCTGCACAGCACCTCCCTGTGCTTTGCTGGGAGCGGCCAGCGCGGAGCATTTCTGAGACATCTGCTTCCCACCTGCCCTCGCTCCCCTCTCCCTTCGCTATCATTACTTTATTTGCAAGTACATTATTGCTTGCAACTAAAGCATCACAGAATCAAGTTTACAAGTGGATCAGAAGCTAATGCTTTTTAAATTAGTAGCTCAATTCAGGAATAGCTTAACTTCAAGGAAGTAATTTGAATATTCTCTCTTGCAGACATCTCTCATCACCAGATCATTAAAGTAGTTTGCCTGAATGCAATTACTCGATTTATTCATTTTATGTTATTATTAGCAGAAAAGATACTTTGTAAGCCAATTAAGTAGCAGGCAACAAGATTAGAGGGAACTGTTTATTTGATTTAAGTGTTAAGACAAATGTATTTCATTGGCACTTCTCTCCATGTAAAGTACTGGTTATAAATAATTCCTTATTAAAATAAAAAATTAAAACAAGATGCACAATTTCTGGTATATGGTAGGTGCCCAGTAGTGACCATGCCTTTGCTGCAATTTCTAAGGTGAGAATATACACTTGCATCTCCAATCCATTCATACACATACTCGTGCAGGCACACACATGAAATTTGGACACACTTACTAATCTAGACAGATTTCCTTTACCTCCCAGCAACGCTCACCTTCATTACAATGGCAAAGATTGTTCTTGCTTTCCTAATCACGCTGACCAGAACAGGGTGAGAGTGTGAACGTGCTGCCCTCTGGTGGAAATGATAAGATTTGCATGCTTAGCCAAATTCAAGAAATTGCAGTCAACACCCGATGAGCTCAGTAAATATTAGCTAATTGTGTTGCGGTTGTATTTATTTAATGACTGACAGAGGAAGAGAAAACTATGAAGGATGCAGAAAAGGAGCAGTAAGAGGGGTAAAATCCCAGAGAGATTGAGACAGTGATGGGCATAGAGTAGCCTCCAGTGAATATTTGTTGATTGATTAGAAAGATAAGCCTGGGTTATAGATGATGTTGATTCATAGACAGGTGAGGGACTCAGTGCTGGCAACTGAGGTGAGCTCACTATTCTGTACCAACACTGAGAATCCTGCCAAATCTTGAAAACTTTCAATATTCACTCCCTGTAATTGCTTAATCCAGTCAGCACTGTTACACCGTATGAGGTGTTTCTCCATCAATCGGAGTTAGAATAGCCAACCATTTTCTTCTCAAAGGGAGTTAAAGGATTTAGAGATAAAATGTGCATTCTTGAACAGTGCAACCTATGTCACGGAACCTCGATTCAACCAGGCATTCGATGCACGGTAGCAATTTTACTCAGAATCTAAGAAGAGGGAAATAACATGCTTTGCTGGCAGGGGCAAGCGGGGAGCTCAGCTTTTAGTCAGAAGATAATGTAATTATTGGTCAGATTGACACGTTTGCCAATCTTCCTGCATACCTTGAAGGTTTTACTGCCTCTCGCTACACGTGTTCCTAATTGACTTGTCACAAACAAGAGGAGAGAGGCTGTCACTAAATGAGAGGCGAGGCAGGCTGCTAGTGGGTCCCCTTCAGAGCCTGGAACAGTTCTTCGGGCTGCCTTTACAGCTAAGACGCGAAGAGGAAAAGAACAGCAAATCTTACACAGGGGCTTTCCCTGCAGAGTAAAAGTAACAGATTTCTTTGGAGTATGACCCCCTCCCCCAATAAAAAATTCCATTTAACTCTTGGGAAAAATAAAGGAAGACCCCGCATTAAAGCCACTCTGCATGTTATATTAATATCAGAATTAGTCCACACATGAGAAGAGCTGGGAGAGTGAAAGCAGCTGGAAAGTTATGGAAACAGCTGGAAGGGCAGCTGCAAAACTCCTACGCAGATATTTTGCTCAAGTTTGGTAGGAAACTGCTACAGTTTTAAAAAATCTCTGGGAAATCTTCTACCCAATCTGGTGATTGCCAAGAAGCCTAGAAACCAAATGGGCCTTGTGTCTGGTTTGGCTCCAGTGATGTCCTGAGGGTAACTGCCTCGCCTCAGTTCCACTCTGCAAAGCGCAGGCAAGCTCTTCTCATTGGAAAACTAAGCACAGGCTGTGCAAGGAAGGGGATTCTGGGCAAGGAAGGTCCACGAAGAAGTAGGCAGTAGTAGGGCGAAGCTGATCCCTGACAACACAACCTTAAAGCGCCTAAATTCCTTGATTTACTTCCTCGTGATGTGAGACAAGTTACCATTCATTCATTCAATAAATACTAAATACTTTTTACATGCCAGATGCTGGTAGGTGATGGAGGCAGATTTAACTGAGTAGTAGAACTAATTCCTGCCCCACACGAGCTCATGCTGCACCAAGACTGGCTGCATAAACCCACTATTGGAACGCACAGAAGTTAGTAGGGATGTTCCTAAGTAGTCTAGGTCTCCTCCAGGCGTGTACTGCCCACCTGCTTGGGAGCTGGGAGAGGCTGTGTTCGGAGTCACTTTGAAGTGTGAACAGAAGTGAGGTGTGCGTTGTGCTGGGAAGATTTGGGACAACCTTGCACCGTACTCTCTTCCCCCGGCCATGGTAAGCGTATTCGATGGAGCGTCTGTCAGCCCGAGTCCCTGAGCAGAGCCCCCAGCCAACTCGCAATGGATCTGCAGTGTGACGGCAAGTGAAATATATGTAACAAGCCAACAAGAGTTTGAGGTTATTTATGACCATCGCAAAAGTAGCCCATGCTGACTGAGATAAAACACAGGAGAGCAGGTAGTGGGCGGATTGCTAAGAAAGGGAAGGATTGTGGGTCTGGTTTGTCTGATACTCTGAGTGATCATTCACCACGTGTGGCTTTGATTGAGCGGGTCTCTGCAGAACATCAGAGAGAACTGATCAATGAAGGGATGCACAGTGAGCAAAACGGACCTCCGAGCAGGCCCCTCCTCCTGCCCAGGCATTCAGCGGCACAGCGCCCCCCTGGTTGGACTTGAGGTGATGAGGAGTTGACTGGTACAAGACTGCCGACGAGCAAATGAGAAAGCATTCTTTAAAATTTGTTTTAAAAATGACAATCAGGCCGAAACCGGTTTGGCTCAGTGGATAGAGCGTCGGCCTGCAGACTGAAAGGTCCCAGGTTCGATTCCGGTCAAGGGCATGTACCTGGGTTGCGGGCACATCCCCAGTAGATGTGCAGGAGGCAGCTGATCGATGTTTCTCTCTCATCGATGTTTCTAACTGTCTATCTCTCTCTCTTCCTCTCTGTAAAAAATCAATAAAATATATTTAAAAAAAAAATAAAAATGACAATCAGAAACAAGAACAGAATTGAAACAAAGGGATCCACAAGGTCCCAAGGATATCTGTCCAGTTTTAGGACTGGTAAGCAAGCAGGATATTCTGGGGAGTTGATAAGCCTCTAGCTCGGTGTATCCATAAAACCTATTTGCTGTGGGCATGCATTAATTAAAGGACAAAACTGAAGAACTGGCGTCTTATAAAAGGTGATGACAGTTTAAAATATGGTTTTAAATTTTATGAACGCCTTTATTTTTATCAGATAAGCCAGTCATATATATTTCTGATATATATTATTTATATAAATATTTAAATAAATATGTATTCAACATTTGTAGTATACTGCATTTGTATTATACATGCTATTTTCTAACCCTCTTTTTTTCTCTGTGTATAAACATGCTTTCTCTACATGACTTAAAAATAACGCATTTGTACTTATAACAAAAACAATATATGGGCTATTTATTGTACAGATAGACACAAAAGGGAGCATATTTATTGCACAAACTTTTACATTGGAGTTTTGTCATTTGTTACATTGTGAACATCTTTTCATATTGTAACTATTGTTCTGGGGTATTATCTTTAATAACTGTGCTGTGGTCCATATAAGCTAATTTATTTAGCTAATTCTCATTTATAAGAAATTTATGGTCAAATGTTTGTGCACATCCATGATTTCTTTAAGGATAAATTACTAGAAGTAGAATAGCTGGATCAAAATGAATGCCAAGTTTAAGGATTTTGATACGAATTTCTGAACTATCTCCATAAAAGTTATCCCAATGTGTACTCTTACTGATAGGGCACAAGAGTATCTTTTTTCCCCTTCAACTTTCCCACCGTTGAGTATTAAGGAATGTGCCCAGTATCCTGGTGTTACTATTCTCAGAGTCTTTTCCGACAAGTGATAAATGTTATTTTAGGTTAAATGTGCTTGATCCCCAGTGAGTTATGCAATTCGGAGTAATTCCATTCTTTCCATTGCACAGTTCTAGGTCTCTGGACTCTGGGTCTGCCTAGTAAATCCTTCACCTAGTTCCTCAGGACAATTCCAGTCCCTCCTGAGCGGGTGGGGCTGACTCCTCATCCTGCCCTCCACCCCTCCTGGGAAGCTCAGTCTGGGAGGCGCAGGAATGTTAAAACCCTTCCTGGAAGGTGTAGGGCAGGGTTGGTTATGATTGCCCTTTTGCTGAAGAGAAACCAAAGGCTTTCCCAAGATCACACAGCAATAACTGAAAAATATGGAAACAGAACCCAGGTTTTCAACCTCCAGCCACTTCGGGAGCTTTTTCAGGACCTCTTACGTCAGAGAGAAATAAAAGGGCCTTTGCAGTGGTGGAAATGGAGTATCTGATATAGGGGCACGGAATTGCACCCCAAATGAAAAGAGAATACTTTACTGCCCCGCAGGTATTTCTCCTTTAACAAATAGATGACAATTTCTGATGACCACAAAATGGTTACATCATTCATTCAACACATATTTATTGAGCACGTATTGTGTAACAGTGTGGAAACAGCAGTGAGCAAGAGGCGAACATGCCTGCCCTCCTGGAGCTCATTATGACCTGGCGAATGTGCCGATTTCTAGCAGTGTGGCTCCTCAGGTCCAAATCTCAGCTCCATCACTCGGTGGATACGGATGCTGGGCACATTCCTTAAGCTGTCGGTTCCAAAACGTCCTCACCTCTAAAGTGGGGATCATGATCACTCCTAATTGGTAATGTTGTGAGGATTAAATGAGAGAACACAGGTAAGAGCCCAGGATACTTAGTCACTGCTTACAAATGTTAAGTATGATAATTATTGTAATTCTCACATGAAACTTGTACAGAATAAAGCAATATTTCCATGATTAATAACAATAGCTACTGATATTGAGTGGCCATTTATTGAGTGCTTATGAATCATAAGCACGTGTGGACTTAGATGCTTACATTTTCTCTCATTATGAAGTGGCAGTGTTTCCTAAACTTTCTTAGTAATATCCTTCTGAGTTGCCACTTAAAAAAAAAAATCATATTCCTGTTTCTCTGAGTCAGTATCCTTCAGAATCTACATTTTTAATGTAAAAGGTAAAATAGACAAAAATAATTTAACATTTTAGCCATTTTAAATGGACCCCTCACTGCCCAGAGAGTTCCTTGTCTGGGAAGGAAAGTCAGAAATGCTCTAATATTTTTGCAAAAACCTAGAAAGCAGTTTTCCCCTCCACACCTCTCCTCCAGTGCCAAAAGAAGAGATTTTCTTCATTTCATTTTCTCTTCTCCTTTCCTAACACCATGAATGAAGCCAAGCCATTCACACAGAGGTTGCTGGTTGTTCCCCACAGCCAGTATGGCAACAGAAGCTGGAGCAGGCAACACAAGCCCACTGAGTGAAAAACTGCATTTCTCGGCTTCCTGTGTAGCCATGGTAGCCATGTGAGTAGATTTTGGTCAATGAAGGTAAATAAACATGAAAGGAGTCACACACTCTCTTCTTTCCCACTTTGCTGTTGGCTAAGACGAGGTTGCCTTGCCTTGAGCCACCTTTGCCAATGCAGGCAAGAGCAACAACCCTTGGAAATGAGGATCAACAAAGTGAGAGGGGCCTGGGCCCTGGATGGTCACATGGAGCATCTGCCCAGATCATCTTCCTCCACACTTATACACAAGAGAGAAACAAATGGGCACACTATTTCAGTTATGGAAGCCAAATGGATACTTTGACTAATATAATACCCTCCTATTAGAGAGAGAGGGGAAGGAGAAAAATGGTAGGGAGAGGAAGAAGGTAGAAGGAGAGGAGGTGAAGGAGAAGATGAAAACAACAAGAAACAAATGGAGAGGCAGATAGTTCATCTCATCCCAACTCCCATAGCACTGTCAGGTCTTGCCTTCCCCTGGGGCTTTGGAAAATCACAAGAAATTTTTCTGTTGCTGGTATTGTAAATGTTTGAAAAAGAAACATAAGTCATATACATGTTTGAGATTCATGGTCACATGGGGTGGGAAGGGCAGTTGTGAGACTCACACATAGTTTTGGGGGCAGTGCCAGGTGAGCTGGAGACATGATAGTTGCAAGAACAGTGCACTAATCACAAGAAACGACAGTTCACAAACAAGCTAAAGTGGCATTCAAGAGCAAGGCTCCTGGCTTTGAGAACGAGATGGCTAAGTATGAAAACCTTGAACTCACCTCCTCTTTTTTTTTTTAATATATTTTATTGATTTTTTACAGAGAGGAAGGGAGAGAGATAGAGAGTTAGAAACATCGATGAGAGAGAAACATCAATCAGCTGCCTCCTGCACATCTCCTACTGGGGATGTGCCTGCAACCCAGGTACATGCCCTTGACTGGCATCGAACCTGGGACCTTTCAGTCCTCAAGCCGACGCTCTATCCACTGAGCCAAACTGGTTTCGGCTCACCTCCTCTTATTGACATCAAAACTACAACTACATATAGAACAGTTATCTCTGAGAACAACCTGAAGACAATCAGAACAGATTTTCTACAAACAAGGATATAAAGAAAACCATATTGAGATGGGTAGGAGGGGCAGAGACTCAATGTAGTCAGGATGCACCCTACCTCTCATTCCCTGTGCAGTGACTCACAAGCAGGAGGGATACCACAACTGTGGAGGTCACCCCCTAAACAGCAAGAGGCCCAAGCCCAAGCCTGGGGGACCTACACTGGGAAGAGGAGGCCCCATGACACCCGACTTTGTTGACCAGTGGCACTTACATCTGGGAGAGCCAAAAGGCTATAGAAAACCAAGGTTGTGCTCTTTCCAAGTCCCAGCACAGAGGCAGCAGTTTGAAAAACACCTGGGTCACACATGAAGGTGATGCCTTTATTAATTTTAAGGTGTGTGATGGAGGGGCAGGGATCTGTTGGAACTTTCTCTAGGGACAGAAGTGCTGGTGGATGCCTTCTCCCACCCCCACTTCTTTGCTTTCCTTCCACCTAGCTGGTCTGACACTGTCAGGCACCATTTCTGACACTCTCCGTTAACCTTGCTAACACTATTCATCCCATTCTGGAGTTTCTCTGAGGACTCACCTGCCTTGCCACACCTAGTGGATGCCCTCAACTAACATGGGTGCCCCCCCTTCCAAAGCAGCTCCTGTCTCACCACACCCAGTGAGCAGCCTCAGTTGGCACCAGTGCAGAGCAGTGGCCTGCAACAGTCTAGTCTGGGCCTCACAGCCAGCCATACCAGAGGCCTGTCCTGCAGAACAGTGTGCTAGCAGCAGTTGTAGTCACACCCATTAGCCAACTGCACCAGGGGCTTCCCTGCACACCAGTGTGCCTTCGACTGTTGTGGCCATGCTTCACAGCCCGCTGGGCTAGGTATCAGCACTCCCCAACCCCCGCCACTGGTGAGTCCATAGCAGCTGTGGCCCAACCACAACAGGAAGCCACACTAGTCCAAACAGAGAACACCTCTGGAGCACCTGGTTGTGGTGACCAGGAAAATCACACCACTGGGCCCCAAAGGGCATTTTCTGCATGAGGCTACTTTTCGAGACCAGGAGATGTAGCTGATATACTTAATACATAGAAACAGACAAAATGAGGAGACAGGAGAATATTTCCAAACCACAAAACAAGACAAAACCCCAGAAAGAGAAATAAACAAAATGGAGGTAAGCTGTCTACTAGATAAAGTTTTCAAAGTATAGTCATAAAGATGCTCATCAAACTCTACAGAAAAGTGGATCAATCAACTCTGCATGAACTTCAAAAAGAATCAATTAGAACTGAAGATAATGTAAGAACTGAAATGAAAAGAGTACACTAGACGGAAGCAATAGTAGATCAGATGATGCAGAAGACTGAATCAGTGATCAGAAGACAGGATAGTGGAAATCACTCAATTGAAAGAGCAAAAAGGAAAAAAATTTAAAAAGAATGAGGATAGCATAAGAGACCTCTGGGACAGCATCAAGCATGCTAACATTTGCATCATAGAGGTTCCAGAAGGGGAAGAGAGAGAGAAAAAGACAGAAAACCTACTTGAAGAAGTAATGGCTGAAAACTTCCCCAACCTGGTGAAGGAGACAAACTTCCAGGTCCAGAAAGATTAACCAAAACAGACACACACCAAGTCACATCATAATTAAAATGTCAAAAGTTTAAGATTACGAGAGAATCTAAAAAGCAGCAAGAGAATAATAACTAGTTATGTACAAGGGAACTCCCATGAGACAATTTGCTGATTTTTCAGCAGAAACTTGGCAGGCCAGGAAGAAGTGACATGATATACTCAATGTGATGAAAGGGAAAAGCTGACAACCTACATTCTCTACCCAGCAAGGTTAGTCAGAATTAAAGGAGATACTTTCAACAATAGAGGTAAATTAAAAAGAAATAAAGAAAATAACAAGCCAAACCATAAAATAAATAAACAAATAAAGACGATAGCTTCCCAAACAGCAAAAGCTACAGAAGTTCATCACCACTAAACCAGCATTAAAGGGAATTCTTTAAGTGGAAACGTAAAAGCTAACACTAGGAGTATGAAAATATATAAAAGAAAAATTTTCACTAGTAAAGGCAAACATATAATAAATGTAGTAGACTAACTACTTATGATACAGAGAATAAACCAATAGTTGCCAGAGGGTTGAGTGGTGGGGATGTGGGCAAAACAGGTGAAAGAGATTAAGACGTACAAATTTATAGTTATAATATAATTAAGTCATAGGGATGTAATGAACAGCATAGGGAATACAGTCAGTAACATGGCAATAACTTTGCACAGTGACAGATGGATACTAGATTTCTCATGATGATAATTTCATAAGGTATATAAATTTCAATTCACTATGCTGTATACCTGAAACTAATATACTATTGTATGTCCACTATACTTTAATTTAAAAGAGCTTTACATTCCAGAATGAAAAAAAGAGAAACGTGTTCATGGAAAGACTATCTTTTTTTTGAGTCCTGATACAATGTTGCAGTATGTCATTATGAAAAAAATTTAAAATAAGATTGTGTTCCTAAATTTATCTTTCCAAGAATTATATAATTCACTCCTAATTATCCATATTTCTTTTATATTTTGAAAAAAAAAATGAGACTTATTCTTATAGTGATTTATGACACTTGTTTTGGGGTAATGTACTCTATTTTGCCATTAATCTTATTTGAATGTACTTAGAAAGATAAACGGATAGGGTATGTTTATATTATTATGTAAATAATTTGGAGAGCATCCTTAAAAAGAAAACTCTATTCACTGGCAACCCTCCAATGAGTCCTCATCACTCCCCCTGCTGGCCACCAGAGCTCCTTAACAGACTGCAGCCCCTTACACTGGTGGCCTCCGTGAATCATGGCTCCTGGGACTCGCACCCTTGTGACTTAATCAATAGAAAGCAGCAGACAAACATGGTGCTCGTTCCCAGCTTAAGCCTCAAGCTTTGGCAGGTTCCGCCTTTGCACAGTTGAAGCCCTGAGCAGCCATGTAAGAATTCTGGCTACCTGGCTGGAAGGACCATGCGGGGAGGGGGAAGTCCTGTTGCCCCAGCTCCCCAGCTAAGCCTAGTCCCAGCCTACTCACCAGTTGAATGCAGGCTCAGCAGTGCCACTTACATGCCCATCAAAAGCCCAGCTAAATTGTAGAATTGCGAGCAAATACAATGACCATTGTTTTAAGCCATTAAATCTTGAGATGGTTTGAACATAGTAATTGATCAGTGAAGCCCTAACTTTTCTTAGATCTTACAGAGCTCCTATTAAGGTTTCTAAGTGGAATTTCTTACAATTCCATTTGTCACACCATCTTCTGCTCTAAATTCTTAACCAGTCAGGGTTGTCATATGTAGTTGTATGGGTTGTGCACTGTACCAGGGCACCTGCCAAGGGAGCCAACGGGGACTGCTTACCTATCCTTCACTGAAAGGGGACACTTTTTGTAAGTTACATGAATATGCTTTATTGGCTCCCTGAGCGCTGACAAAAAGTTCAATTGAATCAAATCCAAGTTTGTTGACCCGGTCCCCAAGCCTCCTTTAACTAACTGGCTGATGCCATCTTCGTCTCCCTGCAACTTTTTCCAACCCAATCTCTCATTATTCATCTCCAGTCTTCTCCCAGAGGGGTTAACCTACCTGTACCCTCAGACGTGCCCACTTTGCCTTCCAATCAGCAGCAGCTCCCAAACTGGGTTGTGCCTTCTAAGGGAGGATGCAAGCGCAGAACACCAAGCCTCTGTGTACTCGGGTGCCAGGACATTTTTAGCCTTGCAAACCCCAGAGGATTTGTTTGCTCACAGGCACGTGGTGTGTGGGGGTGGGGGTGGGGGATGGGGTGCCAAGCCTGTTAAAGCGAGCAGGGGCAGCAAACCCATCCGTTAGTCCATTTTCAGTCTCCAGATGTGGAGGGCAAAGCCCGGGGGCTGTGGGTTACTCTGGACAAGGGTCCGAAGGCACAGGACACTGCGTCTGAGACAGGGAAGCTGGTCTCCAAGGGAGATTCTTTTCCTCACAATTCATAGCACAGCCATAGAGCAAAACGTTCCAATATACTGTGCAAACGGACCAACACGACATGGGATACACATGGTTGAACGTTGTAATCTTACTCTTCATTAAATATTCAACACTGACGATTAGATCTCTTCCTTTTCTCAGCTTCCCTTCTTCCTCTGCATTCCCTCCTCCTTCAGGCCGCTTCTCCATCTTCATGCCAACTCATTGCTGTGTCCCTGCTGTCCTGTCAGGGACACAGCCAAGGGGTTTCTAGACCTGGATGAGTGTGCATATTGTTGTCTTTGACTCAGGATTCTTTATGGGAAGTGAAGGTGCAGCCTGGTGGGACTGCCTGGAGAATCATGTCCCCCTGCGCTTACCCCAGGGTATAGCACAGCAATAGTCAACATGCCACGTGCGGGAGGGAAGCGACTAGGTGCTCACCTGACTTCCTGCGGGAAGGGGTTGGACTGCCTGGCCCTGTGCCCTCTCAGCAGCAGGGCCATTCAGGACAACCAGGATCTCAGGAAACCCGGCGTTATTAGGGCAGCGGGCTAACAGAGCCATTTCCAAGCTGGTCATTGCTAAGGGTGGCACATCCCTGCGTGTGATCTCTACAGATACCCAGGATGAGAGGCCTGGGTGCAAAACTTTTGACTGGGACAGGAACTAGACAATCATATGCAGGATGCTACAAAATAGAAGTAGTAATATTCATTAGAAGCCCACTGGCAATGCTACTGAGAAGGCTGTGTGGTCACAGTTCCTGGGTTCCTCAGGGAGAAATCTGCCAGCACTTGTCCTTCTGGGTGCTTAGGTATTGTGCCCACGTGAAGCCAGAGAAATGGGCTGGATGGAGGCCCTCCAAGGAGACTAGTTTCTCACTCATCTGATCTAGAATTTAGGAAAGTCTCTTAACCTCTGCAGGTTCACCTCTTCATCTGTGAATTGAGGTTCAACAATCTTGGGTTTCTCTCCCAAGAAAGCCATAACGATACAGTAAATTAATGCATGTGGGGATGCTTCATCAGCCCCAAAGCACTCGGCAAATGTAAGGTGTAAATGCTTCCACATATCTGGGGTCATCGAACCACTGTGTCTGGGAGAATGCCACCGACACAGTGCACTCAGTACAGATGTATTTATAATGTCCTCTTATAGCTATATCCTAAAAGGAAGGTTATTGTTCCAGAACAGGATATAAACATTTTTTAATTTATTTTTTAATCACAGACCTCTTTAAATATCTGATAAAATCACGAACTAACTCTCTCTCTCTCTCTCTCTCCCTCCTTCCCTCTTAAAAAAAAAAAAAGAGCAAAACTGAGCCATGCTAATGCATACATCCAATAACATTTCACATACAGTTTCTGGGGGCTCTCAGCCTCCGCTACATCCACCTCAGCTTAAGATAATGCCTGTGAGAGACTTACAGGCTTCAGCTCTCTGAGCAAAGAAACAGACTGTGTAGGAAAATGAGTGCAACAATGATGCTTAGCATTTGCCTGAAAAGAATTCTAGAGGGAAAGTCCCGGAAATTCTAATGTATTCAAATGGTGCTCTTGAAAAAATAGTGTGTGTCTGATCATAACTAGTCTATTTAGCTCAAGCTGAAAAGAACAGGTCTTCCCCGAACATGTGCTACCCTCAGCTGCCTGAGGCTTTTATGCAGAAAGTTGTGGTCGGATACCTGAATCCTCCCATCTCCACAAAGGGCTGCTATCCAGTGACGGCTGAGAGATTTTGTTACGGCAGGTGAGGCGCCTGCAGGGCGCTCTGATGCCTGCTCAGGGCCCAGCTTATCGGAGATCTGCAAGCCAACTGCCAGTGGCCCTGGCTGTGTGCGCCCTGGCCCAGCTCAGGGGACTGGATTTTACCTCAAGCCACACACTGCTTTTGGTTGAGTGGTGTCCTTGCAAAGTAGGATTTCGTTTTGGATACAGGAGTTCAGGACCAGGGCTAGCTCAGCCAAGTGGAAACGTGCAAATTTATGCCAAGATCAAGTCAAATTGAGACCACATCCAGAAACGGAAAATGAAAAGGAAAGAAAATAGTTAAGCAGGAAAAGCAATGTCACGTGTTCCCCATCCAGCTGGAGCCCTCGATGGAGGAGCGCAGAGGGTATTTGCCCCAAATGGTGCTTAGAACCAGCCGGGCACTTGCTCGGCGGGCACTCATTACCTCCGCGGCTTAAGGCAGCTTGGTTATTGGGTATAAACGCCCACTCCCATGAGAGAGCCCCTGGTTGCCCGCCTGACTGAGCCGGCACTCGCTCCTTGGCTTCCAGCGACCAGAGGCCTCCTGGAAGGCGAGGCCGGGAGGCCCGCATGCTGGCTCGCCCACCCCCAGCGAGATCAAGTGGCGGCGCGGGCAGCTGGAAGGCGCCCACGGAGAGAAACCGAGCACCATGCTCAGAAAGCTGCACTCCGTCTTCAGCTCCAGGGCGCAAAGGAAGGCGGAGGTGGCCGAGAGTTCCTACTGCGAGGGAGGCCCCCCGGTGCGGCTGATCCGCAGCAGCTCCATGTACGTGGTTGGGGACCACGGGGAGAAATTCAGCGAGTCCTTGAAGAAATACAAAAGCACCAGCAGCATGGACACCAGCCTGTACTACCTGCAGCAGGAGGGCGACCGGGCGTGGATGTACTCTCGCACCCAGGACTGTCTGCAGTACCTGCAGGAGCTGCTGGCCCTGCGGAAGAAGTACCTGAGCAGCCTCAACGACCTGAAGCCCAAGCGCGCCCACTGCTCCTCCACCTCGTCCAAATCCTCCAAGGGAGGAAAGAAGGCCCCGGGCCAGGCCCCCTCCAAAGAAATCAAGGTAAGTGCCGCTGAGAAGTGCCGCCGAGATGAGAGTGGTTGCAAGAGCCGCCGATGCAATTTGGAAGCTGGCTCGTCCAGACACAGCTTAGTTAACGCGCACATTCCGAACAGCGGCTCAGCTGTCCTCAGAACTCTCCATGGCCACCTCCCTCCAGGGAGAACGGCTAGTTCCTGTTGATTTCCCACAGGGAGGCAAGGGGACGCGCCGCTCGCGGGGGCGCGGGGCGCCGTGCGGGAGGGCTGGGCTTTGGTGGCAGGCAGCAGCACCGTGTGGCGTGGGACGTCTGTCATTTGCTGCCCATTTCATGGATGAGATCATGCTTGCTTGGTGTTTGGGTGACAGCAAATCATTTCTCAACCAATGATTGTGGTTATTGTTATTACTGCAATCACATCTGAGAGTCCCAGTGGAAAGTGAAATCGTACGAACAAGATGTTTCAAATCTCTAGCTGCTCAGCCCCGTATGAATCAAGTAACTGCAGGCGTTGCTCCCTCAGGACCCCGCACCTGGGCATTGTGGGACTCGCGCAGCCACAGAGAGCGGCCTTGCTGGGCGGAGGCTGCAGGCCACACAGACTGAGCAGGAACTCAGTGGAAGAAATAGTGTGCATTTATCTGGTCATTTTTACCCTTCCCAGCCTTTGGATGTAGTACCTTTCTTTGAGCATTTCAGTGATACTGGAAGACAAGGGGGTAGTGGCTCATGAGTCGGACAGGAACCCCATTTCTGTATTTCCTCAAATTTTTGTTCAATGCTTGAGGTTTGAGGCTATTTTGTTATATATTTCCATTAATCGTTTTCCTGCGGGTGGGGCTTTGGGGGTTCACAGCAGGCCTGTCTTTCCCACATCCTGGCTGGTTCCCAGCGTGCCCTGCGGGCCATGCAAGCCCAGTATTGTTGAGTGACTGATTGGATCACTATCAAATCTCCAGGCCTGGTCATTCAACTGGTTTTAACTGTCAGCACTTTATCCCAGGTGGGAGCAGTTTAAATAATCAATTTAACTCCCGAAGTATGGCATGTTGGGGCCCCTACTCTTAGGTCCCGGGACTGAGCCTGAGCCAGCTAGCTGTAGGTTTGTGGGCCAGTCACCCGTTTGGGGGGCCACTTCTGATGACAGAGGGGGTTGCAATGACTTCTGGACTCCCTTCCAGCTTGAGTGTCCTGGGGTTCTAGGCTCTGGTTAGGGTCCCTCTGGGCACTATGTTTCCTGCAGAATGGAGTCCTGTCTTTGTAGAATGGAGCTCCCTTCCTCCCTGCTCCCTTCGTGGTCGGGCTGTCTGAAGACGAAGAGAGGGTTAAAGGCAGAACGAGCAGCTGTGGCCGAGCAGGAATGGCTGTGAGGAGGGTCACAGGCACAGTACAATTTCCTCGGGAGCTGCCTCTTACCATGGTGTGACCAGAAAGAGTTATAAAAAGGACTTCGAAGTCAGTCAGAACAAGGCCTGAATTTTAACTCTGTATCTGCAAGTGAAAGCTGTGAGCCTTTGTCAAGGTGAGTTTCCGTCTCTGAGCTTCTATTTCGGGAGTGTGCGAATGGAAATAAGAGTCCACCTTGTGAAGAGGAAGCAAGATCCTGCCTGTGATAGGACCTGGCACATACTAAGTAGTTCAGTGTTTACTGACCCTGGAATGTAAGGTGCAGCCTGTAGTCAATGGCTCTCCTTCATCGCTCCTAAAGCAAGGGCTGTCCGCTGGCGTCCTGAGGAACATCGGGTGCAGGCTGCGTCCTCCGAGGGCAGGCTAGCAAGGTGGCTTGTGCCGGCCTGGCTCTCTGCACAGCAGGGGCAGCGGCCCAGGAGAGCGCCTTCCTTCTGGAATGTCATCACCTTTCTGCATTGGTAGGAAATGATGTTCAAGGGTTAGGGAAAACAGCGTATTTTTTTCTTGACCCTCGGTTATGTGCTGAATTGTCTCCCCAAAATCAAGTTTCAATCCTAACACCTCAGAAGGTGATGTTTTAGGGAAAAGGGTGATTATAGATGTGATTAGTTAAGGTGATTGCGAATTATTAGGGTGGGTTCCTGATCCAACATCACTGGTGTCCTTATAAGAAGGGAAAATTGGGACACATGTACGCAGGGAGGGAGAATGCTGTGTGAAGACTGTACTTATGCTAACACACGCCAAGGAAATGCCAGAAGCTGGGAGAGGGGCCGGGGGCCTCCCTCCCCAGCACTTTCAAAGAGAGCACAGCCCTAGTCACACCCTGGTCTCAGACTTCTGGACTCCAGAACTGGGAGAGAATACATTTCTGTTGGTCTAAGCTGCCCAGTTTGTGGTACTCTGTAGTAGCAGCCCTAGAAAATGAATATACCCCTTTGTAGCATCAGCCTTTTTTCTTCTCAAATATTAGTCTAAACACATCTCTGTTTTAGCATTTATCATGTCCTACTGTGGCGGTTAGCTTGTGTATCTCGCCTGGTGAACTGCAGTGAGCTTGATGAAGCTAAAACAGTATCTTTGTCATTTTCTTAACCCAGAGCATAGTGGTGAGTACTTACTGGTCAACTTATGGATGCTTTATAGACGAAAAGCCTGCTGTCTTTCATGCTGTAGATCATGGGCGAGCTGGCCTTCATGTAGGGAGTGAGCAGTGTTCCCTGTGGTTCTGGACACCATGGTGACCCCTCCCTCCCTCCCTCCCTCCCTCCCTCCCCATAAATACCAGCTACAGAACCTAAGTTCCCCTGTCTCTCTTTAGGGGAAAGATAATGGCTTTTAAATGGTTTTGTTTAAAACTCTCAGTAAGAAGTAAATTTTAGATGCTGACCCAGTTTACCCAAACACACAACCAAAACAAAAGTTCTCTGTTTGATACTCTGATACTTTTCAAAGTGTTCTGTACTGATTTTTAAATATTGGTCATGACACATTAAATTGATTTCACACGCCACTCCTGGGGCAAGACTCAGAGTTTCTCACAGCCTGAGGTATCCCCACAGGTCCCGCTGAAATGCTCACACATAACTAAGGCATGATGCACTTGGGTGCCAAGGTGTCTGTTAGCCTCACTCCCAGGAAATGTGGAGAGCCTGGAAGGGCACCTACATGGGGTGATGGAAGGAGGAAGTGAAGTGAGCCTGGGGTTGGGGTGGGAAGACCCCTGGGTTCCCATGACCATGATGGGTCCTGACCAGGCCCTGTGGCAATCTGCTCTTCCATCAGGATAAGAGGGAATTACAAAAATGAATAAGACACACATTTTGCAACATTTTAAATCAAACCAAACACAAATTTCATATCTGAGGAGTTATGTGTCAGTGTTGGGATGGGGTGCAATTTGGGACTCATTGTTTAAATGACCAAATGTTAGCATTTCCAACACAGAGCAAAATTCATGTGGAGGAAGGATGGCATATTTGAAATAGTTCTGGAACTTCTGAACCTATAGGGCAAGGCCACCGGACTCCATGCCCTGGGCACCTGGGGTACTTCTGCCATCGAGGAGGAATAGTGGGGTCTCCTTCACACCCACCTCCCCTGCTCCTGTGCGGAAACCCAGACACAATTAGGGACAATCAGCGGTTATTCCTGACTTCTAATCATCCTCCAAACTCCGTGCGTTGAGTCCTAGCCCCACACTGCCGATGGAATAGCTGGGGCTCAGAGACATCAGGTGCTCTGTAAGGCTGTGACCTGATGAGGAGGGAGCCAGCCTCTATCCTGCCGGAACTCACACTCCTGTTCATGTATCCATGGCACCTTTCCATTGGAAAACATATTTGAGCTTGTGTAATATATCAGGTGCGGGAGCCTGCACCTCAGGGTGAGGTGAGGCTGCTTCATCCCGCACAGCTGGGCCAGCAGAGGCCTCCCCCTGCACGGATTCCATGCTCTGGCGAAGCTCCCCCACGAGGCGGCATGGCCTGGGCGTCTGTGTGGGAGAGACCTGGACCGGAAGCACCACAGACAGGCACACTTTAGGCCCTCTCCTCTCCACAATCCATGAGTGAAAATCCCTCCCTCTTGACACCTTCTCTTCACATGGCTAACTCTGATTCCACTTTTAGTCTTGATCTCCGTAGCGCTGAAATACTGAGTTTGTACTACCTCCTCTTGCACTAGGAAGAAAGCTGGGGGGACAGCGTGAGCACTGCTGCAGCAGGCACTTGGTAATGTGTCGGTATTGTGTCCTCAAATCATTTCAACAGAAATACGTTCACACGTCCCAGTTCATTCTTCGAAGTATCTGAGTGAGCCACACACCAGCAGAATAAGGTAGCAACAGAAGCTGGAAAATCAGGAGAAAAAAATCATCAACAGAAAATCAAAAGAATATGCAGATCATGCAGTTAATTCAGCTTCTGTAGATGAGCTTTGGATTTAACTCTGCGCTTTCTGGAAGCTACAATAAAAAGAGAGCTGGACTTGTTTCAAAACTCTGACTATCTGAGAGGAAGAACCATACCCATTAATTACTTAAGGAAAGTGAGATTTTCCCCAGATTTAAATTTCAAAATTCTCATATGAAACTTGATAAGGGAACCATGTGTGATGTGGCTGGTAATTCCCTCAATAATATTTTAGAAACAATTTTATCAATACATATATCACTAATTCATTCTTCATTCATCAACACATATTTATTGAGCATATACTATGTGTCAGGGACTATTCTGGATACTAGTGAGCAAGTCCAAGTCCCTGTCCTCACGGGTGATCCCTCTTGGGGAGAGTGAGGCAATGCACCAGGGCACAGAGTTTCGGTGGCACTGTCTCGGGGCCCTGCTGGGACAACCAACCAAGAATGCTCATCGCACAGGTATCAGTGGGGCCCAAGGAGTGGTACGTAGCTTCTGCTGGTGCCCTCTGGACCCAGCAGAGAATTCAGATGCCAGAGTCATGGATGGACCACATACCCTTCCAAGATTTTGTCAAAATCCTCTGACCATGAAGCTTATTCTATGAAAGAAAAATGCCTGTAAAAATTAAAAAGTTGTCCTAGGCTAGGGTGTTTCTTTCGATTTCCCCCTCCCTTCATCCCAGCATCTTGAAAAGACGTGTCTGGGACCTGGCTGGTGTTGGCCTCTGCATGTTTCTCCCTCACCTCTGGTTCCTGTGGTAATTTCTTCAAGATGCTGGGAGGGTCTGTGGGCTCCTCATGAGCATCACTTCTCTTAGCTAGGCTTTCTTTTCTTTTCTTTTTAAATAATGGCTTTAATTCACTTGCCATAAAACTTACCCGTTAAAGTGTATAATTAAGTGATTTTTAGTATATTCAGTGTTGTGCAATATCACTACTATCTAATTCCAGACATTTTCATCACCCATTTTAGCTTACTTTTTCTTGTTGTAGAAAAATAAACTTAATATAAAATTTAGCACTTTAAACATACACTTCATGGTTTCTTAAATGAGTGCTTTTTAGTGTCTCCAGATTACGGGCAATTAGGTTCATTACAGTTAATGAATTCTTAAGAAATTAAGTGGTTTTCTTTGAATGATTTTATATAAATTTCTTTTAAATTTAATGTATACATTTTCAGATTGCTAATTATCAGATAATAACCAGAATTCTTCATTCTAGACTTCTTTGAACTTTTTCAAATTTCCATTTATATAAACCCAGAATAATTCATCCAAAAGACTATTAAACCATCCTATATAATAAAAGCCTAATATGTTAAGTGTCTGGTCGTCCAGTCGGCCATTCAACCAATCAAGGCATAATATGCTAATGATATGTGAAGGCCATTCAACCACTCACTATGAAGTGCACTAACCACCAGGAGGCAGACAGTTGACCGCTCAACTAGTCGCTATGATGTGGACTGACCACCAGGGGACAGATGCTCTGACCGGTAGGTTAGCTTGCTGCTGGGATCTGGCTGATTGGGACTGAGCAAGACGAGCCAGACATACCCTGGAACCCTCCCGCAGTCCCTCTCCATCTGGCCAACCTCCCGCAACCCTCCCCAGCCCCGATCGTGCACCAGTGGGGTCCCTCGGCCTGGCCTGCACCTTCTCGCAATCTGAGCTGAGGGACCCACCCCCCCTCCACACACACACTCCCCGAGTGCATGAATTTTATGCACTGGGCCTCTAGTAATTAATATATTTTTAGAATGTTATATAAATATATAGTTTTAGAACTTTACATAATATATTGGTAATAAACTAGAAAATGAGTTCCTTAAGAGATCATGGGTGCTCTAAAAATAATTCATTTAGGAATTAGAAGAATCTATATATATAAAAACCTAAGTGACTGAACAACCAAATGACTGGTTGACTGGTTGCTATGATGCGTGCTGACCACCAGGGGGCAGACGCTTAATGCAGGAGCTGCCCCCTGGTGGTCAGTGTGCTCCCACACTGACCGATGGGTGCTCAGCTGACCGTTGGGCGCCAGACGCAGGGCTTACGGCTGGCCACTGCAGCCCGGAGACCGCAGAGCAGCAGCAAGCCTACCGAACAGTGGTGGCAGGTACAGTGGGGCCAGGATGAGCAGGAGCAGCAGGCAGGAGTGGCAGGCAGTGTTGGACTGCCGGTTTTGGCCTGATTCCCGCAGGCTATGCCGAGGGACCCTACTGGTGCATGAATCTGTGCACTGGGCCTCTAGTGTTTCTATAAAAGGTTTGACAATTATTAATTTTTTAAAGATATAAAATAGTCTTTTAAAGTAAAAGACTTAAAATTTATTTTTATATTAACCATTTAAATAATTTCAAAGTGTACATTTCAGTGGCATTAAGTACAAACACAATGTGGTGTAGCCCACCCCTATTTCCAGAACTTTTCATCATCCCAAAGAGAAATTCCATATCCATTAAATAGTAACTCCCCACTTCCCCTGCCCCCATCCCTCTAATAGGTAAGCTCTAGTCTACGTTCTGTCTCTATGAATTTGCCAATTCTAGGAACCTCATATAAGTGGAGTCATACTGTGACTGGCTTTTCTCACCTAGAGCAATATTTTCAAGGTTCATCCATGTTGTAGCATGTGTCAGAACTTCCTTCCTCTGTATGACTGACCAGTTTGGGTATTGATGGGTGGTAAAGAGGACACATTCCAGATTGTGCTCTGACTGACCACTGCTCCCTCACGGAGGACAGCTCCTCCTATTTTAAGGCCAGGTGAACCGGTCACCAGCCAGCATCCTCCCGCAAGAACTGGACCACATAAGAGAAGAGCCTCAGGGAGGCTGGCCATGGGGCCAGGGCTGGCCCAGGGAGGCAGTCCGGGGTTGGCTGCGGTGCCCCATGGAACGTTGCCCAGACGGTTTGGCCTGGACAGTTTTCGAGGCCAGGTTGCCAGTCTCCTGTGGATCACCTGGTTCTGAGCAGCTTGGATTCCTGATTTGTCTGCCGGGATGAAGTAGCTGCAAATGTATACCCCTCCTGCACCACCACCTCACCCTCCCTCTGCTCCAACTGAAGAAATTCACCTGCTACATTTTAAAAGAACCAGTGGAATTCTGGAGCATGCCTGCCAAAAGTGATTGCTTTTTATTTAAAGTAGTTTTATTCTGACAATAGTGAGCTTTCAGAATACATTTTTTTATAGAAGCCACTCAATCTTGTTTCATGAAATAAGACCATGTCAACAGCAAATAGAAGATTCTTTCTCCTCTATGGCAGGAGAGTCTGAATTCAACCTAATTAGCCACATATAATTGCATGTGGGAAGGGAAGCAGGTTCTGGATCTGTTTACATGGCTGAGAAATATTTTTCAGATCTGATGGGGAGACTTTATGCAAACACAGTGATATTAAAATGCAGGCTTTCTGTGAGCGTCAGTTACTGGGTGGGATGGAGTCTCTACCTCGTGGCCTATGGTTTGCAGAGCTGAAAGGCAGTAAAAATTCAATATGAGCTGCAAAGAATATTTCATGCTTGGCAGAGCTTTTCACAAGATGACGGACAGTATAAGAATGATTGACAACAGAGCATATAATTCCTGCAGCCCCTCTCAGACAGCTAGGTGGGTGATTATGTTTTCTAATCTATCTTCCAGGCACCTGCTGGAAGCAATATTTCCTCCTCCCTTATTCCTTGCCATCACATTCTGGTCACCTGGCTGACTTCCTGTCTTTTTTAGGCAGCAGAAAAGCACTTCCCCAGGAAGTCATTTCTCATGTCCACACTCTAATTCAGTAGATTTCCCTCCTCCCTGTGTCTGAGCCCCATCTCAGCACTCAGCACCCAGCACTCAGTACTCAGCACACAGCACTGTAATGGTCAATTCATTTGCTATTTCTGCTACTGGTCATCAGTTCACTGTGTGAAGGCACCTTGTCTTATTCATCGTTTTATCTCCAATTTCTAGCAAGGCTCCAGGCACATAGTAGATGTTCAATAAACCAATAATCTGAGAAGCTCCAACTATAATTTAAGAAGGAAACTTAGAAAGTTTGATGGAAGATTTGGAAAAAATAATAGGTCTGTTGTTTCCAGTGAGTGGAAAATTATCTTTTATTTTTAATGAAGTAAAATACAGTTTGAGTATATTCATATGCAATCAGGTCCTGATAATTAAAACATCCAGTCTGTAATGGATCAGAGTTCACCACTCAAAGGACACTTTTTTAGGTAAACATTTTTTTTCTAATGATAAAGTTGCATTTCTTCATTAGGTAAAATTTGTAAAATACAGAAAAGCATACAGAAGAAAATAAAAATAACTTAGAAACCTATCATTCAGAGATAATGACTATAAAATATGTAGGTATATTTTATTTCAATCATTTATTTTCTGTACTTTTGCATATTATGTATATTAGGAGTGCCAGATAAAATAAAGGATGTCTATTTAAATTTGAATTTCAGATAAACAATAGATTTTTTAGTATAATTATGTCCATTCAATATTTGGTATGTATTTATACTAAAAAATTATTCATTGTTTATGTGAAATTGAAATTTAATTGCCATTCTATATTTTTATTTGCTAATTTTGGCCATCCTAATGTATGTATATGTATAAATTGACTAAATTTGGTCCATACCATATACTTTTTATAATCCCTTTTCTCAGTTAATATTTTATATTGTCGGTTCTTTCCCATCTCATGAACTAGTTTTTGGAAAACTCAAGTTCTAATGGCAAAAATTGTAACAATTTACAGTCTTTAAACAGTTGTTAAGAATTATAAGTACATACATCTTACTCTATGTCTATAAGGCATTTTTAGCAGTGATTCCTGCAAGTGTGATTAATGGATAAAGAATAAAAGGTCAATTATTTTTAAAGATTCTTCTTTATATTGCTTTCATAAACATTTTAAAATTTACACTTTCATCAACAGTGTGTTAGAAAGTCCTCTTTTTTAACTTTAAAAAATTATATTTATTGGGGTGACAAAATTGTATAGGCTTCAAGTGTACAATTCTATGCTACATCATCTGTTTATTACATTGTGTGCCCACCACCTGGAGTCACATTTTCCTCTGTCACCATATATTTGACCCCTTTACACTTTTCAACCCCCTCCACCTTCCTCCCCTCTGGTAACCATCATACTGCTGTCTGTGTCCGAGTTTGTGTTTATTTGTATTGCTTCTTCATTAGTTGCTTTAAGTTTTACATTCCACATGTGAGGGAAATTATATGGTTCTTGACTTTTTCCATTTGACTTGTTTTGCTTAGCATGATATTCTCAAGATCCATCCATTTGTCACAAATGAGAAAGCCCTTCACATTGCTCCTTATCATCACCAAGTATTGTCATTAATTTTAAAAGTTTACTGATATAACTGCATTATTTTATGTGCTTTTCTTTGATTATTGCTTGAGCAAAGAATGACCCTTTTATTTTATTAAACCAATTTTTTATTAATGGATTGCCCATTTATGTCTTTGTAAATTTTCTTTTGGCTCTATTAAAGATTTATTATTGACTTATGTAAAATGTTTTTATACTAAGTATATGAATACATTGTCTGCCATGTATGTTAAAAATACTCTAAGTGGGTGGTTCTCAACCTTGGCTGCACATTAGAATCACCTGGGAATCTTTTTAAAATGCTGATTTCTGGGCCTCATCTTCCGGAAATTCTGTTTCTTTGTTACTAATGTTGTGGCCTCACCCCATAACAAAGAAACAGAATTTCCGGAGGATGAGGACCAGAAATCAGCATTTTAAAAAGATTCCCAGGTGATTCTAATGTGCAGCCAAGGTTGAGAACCACTGCTCTAAGTTATTATGTATCTTTTAATTTAATTTGACATTATCTGATGTACAAATACTACTGATGTTTGTGTAGTCAAATTATCAATTTTTGTCTTTGATAGTTCTTCCATTACTCTCATGCTTAGAAAGTCCTTCTATGCCTCAAAGTCAATTGCATATTTGCTATTTTTCTCCATTTTTAATAGTCCCATGAAAATAAAACATCCCAATTCTTTTGTCTATCAGCAAATTATTTTGACATGTAGTGGGAAGTGAGAATTCAAATTGAATTTTTCCCAAATAGCAAAGTCTTCCAACACCACTTATTGACAAATCTATCCCTTCTCTTATTGGATTGTGATGTTTCACTTATTGGATGTAAATATTTCATACTATGTTTCAAGGGTGTTAATTCAATTCTATCAGTTTTGCTTCTAATGGTTTGATAAATGATAAAAAAAAATTTTCACTCAGTGTTTTGTTGAAGTGAAATGACCATTTAGATGGCGTTTAAGAAGCGGAGTTACCAGGTACTAACCACAACAAAATGACCTGAAGATTATAAAGCTGGGAGATAAAAGATGAAGCCTATCAGCCTGCGAGTTTAGAGCCTCTAATACCAAAGACAGAAGGTGTGTAGCTATGCTTCCTAAATGGTTGTAATGTTTTGACAGGTAATACCCAGGCTTAGTTATACTAGAGTTTGTGACAAACTTCTCCCTTCTTTTTTATCTTTTTGAGCTGATTTTTTTCAGCTCCATTATCTGCTTCACTGATTTCCAGCCCCCTCAGCTGTGGCCAGTCTACCATTTAGCTTATCTATTGAAACTTTGTATGTGGGTATATGTATGTGTGTATTTAAGTTTCAGTGATTATATCTTTTCCCAAGTTATTTCTCATATCTACAATTCTTGTTTCAATAACTCACATTATTTTTTCACAAACTCCTATTCAACTATGGATACATATTTTCTTAGGTGTTCTAAATAAAAGGGATAAGGTAAATATCTATTTGTACTTGGCCTTGAAAGTCTATCAGAAGGATGGTAGAAGGCCAAGTGAATGAATTAGTCAGAGCTTTCAAGGTTTGTCCTTAAAATCTTCTTTTAATGATATTAAATTGCTTGTTGCTAAATTTAAGCTGTTTTGCCTTTAATTTCACCTAGCTGATCCAAGAGAAAATGATCCCTTCAATCCAGGCTATCTCAATTATATTGACATTCAGATTTCCAGGTATAATTAGTTCAAGAGAGTATTATCAGTACTCCATAAAGATAAGGAGTACATGCACAGCCAGTTTGTTCAGCTGGTTGGGCATGGTCCCATGCACCAAGAAGTTGCCAGTTTGATTCCTGTCAGGGCACATGTCGGGGTTGCAGGCTCGATCCCCAGTAGGGGCATGCGGGGGTAGGGGTCAGCCCATCAATTACGTTTCTCTCTCATCGATGTTTCTATCTCTTCCTCTCCTTCTCTCTCTAAAAATCAATAAAAACATTTTCTTTAAAAGAAATATAAGCAGTACAGAGTTCTCAAAATTTGCCAAGTTAAATCCAAAAGTATACATTAACAACATGCAAACTGGTTGGAAAATGTAAACATTAGGTAATGGCATGTATACAGCATATATTCTTTCACTCAACAAATATTTATTACTCCATACCAGCCCTCAACATAGGTTCTTGACATTCATAGATGAAAAGATAATTCATCTGCCCTGACACAGCCCATACTATAATCTGAAGCTGCAATTCTCAGCATCACTCTCGGAACCACACTGGTGTGTTGGGGTTCCTTGGAAGAGAAAGAGGTAGAAGTGTAACCAAGAATGTTGGGAGTGTGTGTGTGGTACAACTTGTCTCAGGTGTACAAGGGCTGGCAGTGAGCACTTATCAGCAGAGTATTTTCTGTGAGTGTTATTTGCCAAAGCTGCCTCAAAGAAGAGGTTAAGTACCACTGGTCTTCTCGGGGCTATGAAGGTATCTGTTCACACGGAGCAGGACACGAGCATAGAGAAAAGGTGCCTGGGACTGTTTGCTGCAGTGAGTAGGCTGGCCCTCTGAAAAGGTGAGGAAGGTTGCCAAGTAGGAGGCTAGGTGTTTAGTGGTGTTCCTCTTGGCTTTGGGTGGGTTTAGAATGTCCCCCTAGCCTAACCTCTGAAAAAAATATTGTTGTTTACAACTGGAAGTTTATTTTGTAGAAACCAAATCTCTTGCAAACAAATACTGACAGACCCCAGAAGAAAACAGATTGGAGAAGGCCAGGTACCCATAGGTCAAGTGAAACCAGTAGGAGAGCAGCTGATATGAAATGCAGAAAAATATCACAAACTGCTCTGGGGGACTCAGAAGCTAAAGTGAGAAGTAAGTGGAGTTTGGAAAAGTGCAAAGATTTCCATCTGGGCAAAGTAATCTGAGACTCAGGCCTAGAGTGAGGGGGTGGGACAGGGAGGCCTGGAAAATGATAACCCTAAGGCCATGAAGGTGAAATGTGAAAGGCAAACTGGAGTGGAGTCGGCAATGCAATACAGATGCTTTCAGAGCAAGGGCCTTCCCCGTGGGGCTGCTGTGGGGTTGATGAGGCAACATGAGCTCTGTGAAACCCAGGCCTCACCAGGGCAACAGGCTGCAGGCTGCGTTACATGCAGGCTTTCCAAAGGAGTCTTTAAAACCTTCGGGCTAGAAAAAGTCAGGTTGGGAGGGAAGCAATACACTTTTACCTGGAGTTCTGAGTTCAGCAAGGGAGGACTATTTTGGATCTCACACAGGGGTCTTGATCACTGACCTCCCATTTTATACCACAACGTCTTTGTTAAGTAGATTTTCCTCTCATATTAGCCTGAGCCCTGAACCTTGAGCCTCAGTTGATGCAGTCATTGTGCTAGTGGTATCTGTGAGTGTTGACCAAGAGAATGTCCTTGTAGAGGTGAGAAAAGGCCATGGAAGCTATGGGAAGGCGGAAGAAGGTAGACTCAGCCATGGTCCCTCCCCCATCTTGGGTCCCTCCCCCATGCCTGGTGGCTCCGCCATGGCCAGTTCTCTATTGAGTGGTGGTTCTTAACTGCTGTGCGTTGGAATCACTTAATTATCTAAAGTAATTGGTCTGGGAAAGGGCCAGGTATAGCTATTCTTTAAGAAGAATAGACCCAGGAGATCCTGATGTCTAGCTGGGATTGGGCCGGACTGTCATAGAGTCACCCCAACAGGGTTAAGAGGGAGGCATCCCTTTACTGCCTCCCAGGCCATGCGCTTAGGCTTGGTCAAGGGCTGGTGTTTTCATTTACAAGGAAGGAAGGCTGGACTAAGTAAGGAAGGGAATCCATTGTTTATTCATTTACATTTATGTATATCCCTACCTCATTTCATGAAGGGCATGGAGAGGTTGGAGGGAACTGCTGACACAGGTTTGTATGGGTCAGCCACAAATAATGTCACCAGAGTGTCCCAATGTCTCACTCTCAGCCAGACCAGGATCCAAAAGCTCTTAATAGAAACAAATTTTATAATGCTAATGTACTGCCTGACTCAACAGAGACCCCTGAAGTGGGACCTAGATAATGGGACTCTTCATTGTTGTCAAAGGAGCTTGTCAGTGTCTCCAGGTGTGCCCAGGAAGGCACTCTCTACTAAGCATAGTAGAAGGGGCAAGGCATGGGAGAGAGACCTGAGTCTTGAATCCTAAAGCTTGAAGTTTTGGAAACAACCAACATGTTTGAATATTTGGAATAACTAACAAGTGTGTGGCTGAAAGGGCCTTGCCCATCAGTGTTGATAGAGCGTTCAGTGGCTAAAGTGGTTTATTTTTTTAATTTGTGAGGATGTTCAGGAGATTCATAAGAGGCCACAATAAAGGGCTTATGTTAAATTAACTAATGGTAGTGTGCTTGTTGTTTTCTAGGCCTTTGATAGTTAAAACACCAAAGAGTCTCTTCTAAACCCTTCTAAGGGAAAGTAACTGCTTGGGGCTGCTCTTAGCTGATTGCCGAAGTCTACTTCCTGGAGGTGTTGAGGAATGAGCAGCTTACATCAATTGGAGGCTGACCCAGATGAAAAAGAATGTGATGCCCACATGCAAGCCTGAGATGCTTGTATTAAGCCAAACACTGATGGTAGTTGCTCCTGGAGACTTTGAGACATCTTCTTCATCCAGAGATGGATTTTGAGATGCAGAAACCTATGCACCTGGCATTCCTCTTAAGTAATATTCGTTCTTCCTTTGCAGCTCAGTCCAGATGTGTGGCTTTCTTCAATCTTTGTTTTTCTCTCTTTCACTTCACAAAAATAATCTCTGAAATGTTATGTGTGATGGTAGAATAAGGAAAGTGGTCGCCATGGAGAAGAAGCTGTCTCAGCCAAGTCTTTTTTTTTTTTTTTTACATTCAGTATTATTTTTATTAATTTCAGGTGTGCGTCATAGTGGTTAGACAATCATATACTTTACAAAGTGTTCCCTCTGATATTCTCAGTACCCACCTGACACCATACATACCTAATACAATATTATTGACTATATTCTCTATGCTGTACTTTATTTTACATCCTTATGACTATTTTGTAACTGTCAACTTGTACTTAATCCCTTCACCTTTTTCACCCAGTCTGGTAATGATCAGTCTGTTTTTTTTGTATCTATGAGCCTGTTTCTGTTTTGTTTGCTCATTTATATTGTTCTTTAGATGCCACATACAAGTGAAATCATATGGTATTTGTCTTTCTCTGACTGACTTATTTCACTTAGCATAATACTTTGTAGGTCCATCCACGCTGTTGCGAATTATGAGGTTTCATTCTTTTTATGGCTGAGTAATATTCCATTGTGTATATGTATCACCCCTTTTTAATTCACTTGCCTATTAATGGGCAGTTGGGTTGTTTCCATATCTTGGTTATAATAAATAATGTTGTGATGAACCTAGGGGTGTACCTATTCTTTCAAATTAGTGATTTGGGTTTCTTCAGATATATATACACAGAAGTGGAATTGCTGGGTCATATCAGCCATTTTTGGTAGACGAATGGGAGTCAGCCAGATGAGACAACCACGGCAGAGGGACCAGCAAGAAAAAACACATGGAGGATAAAAGAATATTGATTGCCTATATTGATGAGCCCTCCTGTCATTTGACTGCAGGTAGGATGCCTGGTGGCCTGGCCTGCCGTGTGCGTAGAGACTTTCAAACAGTCCTTCATCAGTCCTGCACCACCCTCCCAGCCCTGCTGTATCTGGTGTTGTTAAGTCTGGAGCATTTTCAGTTCCCAAGGTTCAAAATGACCCCTCCTCAGCTGCTTCCCCACCCAGGAAGCTCTGGAAGGCCAGGCCCTCTGCTCTATTACATCAATGACCTTCCTTCCACTGCTTGCCAACTGCCAGACGCTTTTGGAACTCTGTCTTTTGCTGATGGCCTCTCACTGTTCTCTTTGTCATTGGAGTTTCTACTTTCCTCCCTCCTTGCTTTCATTTTAGTGAGCTCTTTGAAGAGGGAAGGATGACTTCATTTGGATGGCTTTCCACTTTTAACAAAAATGATTTAGGTGTATATTGTGGTTCTTCAATATTTTCTGTTAAGAAAAAAATTCTTGGTTTAAAAATGTTTTCTAATAGTACAAAATACATATATTTCACCAAAATCTTGTACATACGTTTCCCAACATGCTAGTCTGTAATTAAATCATATTTATTGTTAATACCATCCCACTTCCAAAATGCCCATATAAAACAAAAGAACTCTACACCTCTACACATGGTCAAAATAGCCCAGGTTAACACATATTGTCCCTTTTGAGTTCTCTATTTTCTAAATTCCTCAGGGAACTTTTCACTGGTTCATGGTTGATTCTTGTGTGGTCAGCTCCCTGTTGAAGTTTCTGTGGTGCTTGAACTTCCATGATGTCAGTCACTTGTGACCCTTGATGGGCTGTTGTGATGATGAATAAGATCCTGGAGGAGAAGGAATCAGGACAGAGCCCAGAACCCAGTTAGGCACTCAGTATATTCTTATTAACTATACTAGAGGCCTGGTACACAAAAATTTGTGCACTTGAGACAGGGTCCCTCAGCCCGGCCTGTGCCCTTTCGCAGTCTGGGACCCCTCGGGCGATGTCCACCTACTGGCTTAGGCCCGCTCCCCGCTGGATCAGGCCTAAGCTGCAGTCGGACATCCTTAGCACTGCTGAGGAACCCTCTCCCGCCTCCACCACTGTGCTGGCAGCTGGCAGCCTGGCTTGTGGCTGAGCAGAGCTCCCCTTGTGGGAGCGCACTGACCATCAGGGGGCAGCTCCTGCATTAAGCATCTGCCCCCTGGTGGTCAGTGTGTGTCATAGTGACCAGTCATTTGAAGTGGTTCTGCTGTTAGGGTCAATTTGCATATTACCCTTTCATTATATAGGATAGAGGCCTGGTGCATGGGTGGGGGCTGGCTGGTTTGCCCTGAAGGGTGTCCTGGATCAGGGTGGGGTAGCGCTGGGGTGCCTGGCCAGCCTGGGTGAGGGGCTGAGGGCTGTTTTCAGGCTGGCCACACCCCCTTCAGGGTAGGAGTCCCCCCTGGGGTGTCTGGCCAGGCTGGGTGAGGGGCTGATGGCTGTTTGCAAGCTGGTCAAGCCCCCCAGTGGGGATCCTCATCCCATGGGGGTTTGGCCAGCCTGGGTGAGGGGCTGAGGGCTGTTTTCAGGCTGGCCATACCTCTTCAGGGTGGGGGTGTCCCGCTGGGGTGCCTGGCCAGCCTGGTGAGGGGCTGATGGCTGTTTTCAGGCTGGCCACAGCCTCTTCAGAGCAGGGGGGTCCTGCTGGGGTGCCTGGCCAGCCTGGGTGAAGGGCTGAGAGCTGTTTTCAGGCTGGCCACAGCCAGCTGGAAATAGGTACCTGGGATTTACTTATCTTCTGTAATTGAAGCTTTGTAGCCTTGAGCGGAGCTCAGGGCTGCAGGGCAGGTGGGAAGCTTGGCTTCCTCCATTGCCGGGGGCAACTCAAGCCTCCTGTTCACTCCATCTTTGTGGCCACCGCCAGTTTAGTTGGGTTAATTTGCATATTCGTTCCTGATTGGCTGGTGGGCATGGCTGGTGGGTGTAGTGAAGGTATGGTCAATTTGCATGTTCCTCTTTTATTAGATTAGATATTTTATTCCTTGCACTTTTCAAACAATGATACTAATTTCTTTTCAATTTATTCCATGAATTGGGCCCAATTTTGTTCACTTTAGGCACTGACAACTTTTAGGGATTAGTTCCAACATATCTTGTCCTCTCTTTCCTGCTGTGAGCATCTTATCGCCTACCTAAGGAACTGTATCATTGCCTAACTGGGTGTGCATCAGCAAGGAAGGGCAAAGAAAAACTAAGTGTTTCATCTGATGGTTAATAACCATCTGTGACCAAGAGAGGCCGTTCTTTTCATCCTTTCTCTCTCCTTCCTTGAGGTAATTGAAATCCATTGACCTATAGCAATGTAGGTGTGGAGCATCTACCTTCCTTCCACAGAGTACTTATACAAATTTCCCTTGTAAACCCTGTGGATTTATAACTTCACACACATTTAGTTTCAGTAACATTTAATTCTATTCAGCAGTTATGACTAACATGTGTGAGGACGCTATACAGTTGGCTCAAGCAACTCTTTCTCCTCCCCTTCACTTGCAGCAGAAAGCAACCCCCAAGAAATACTGGCAGTTCAGCGCGGATGTGGCAGAGGCCATCGCCTTCTTTGACTCCATCATCGCAGAGCTGGATACAGAGAAACGGCCACGGACTGCTGAGACAGACCCCCCAAATGAAGATGTGGACTTTGATGGTGAGTGCCATCCCTGGGGGCAGAAGGTGGGTGGGTTGTAGTCTCTGAAGAGGACTTATAAGATGGGCTATCAGGAACCCTACCTCCCCATGACAGGGAAACACATCTGCAGGCCAGAGCCTGGCCCTGAGCTTGTACTTCTCTTGGGGGTGCTTTTCTTTAGTTGTCTCTTCTGCCACTGTCTCAGCCTGCCCCTTTAACACCTGAGGCCATATTTGGGCAAAACCTCCTTTCCTGTGGTCTGTTGCCACAGCTGAGACAGGGTGACACTTTTGTAAGAGCCCATGAGCTAAAGTAATAGAAAAATGGTTAAATGAAGGCGTTGGATAAGGAGTTGCTATTAAATGGGTATAGAGCCGTGGTTTTCAACCTTGGCTGCACATTAGAATCACCTGGGAATCTTTTTAAAATCCTGATTTTTGGGCCTCATCCTCCGGAAATTCTGTTTCTTTGTTACTAATGTTGTGGCCTCACCCTATAACAAAAAAACAGAATTTCCGGAGGATGAGGACCAGAAATCAGAATTTTAAAAAGATTCCCAGGTGATTCTAGTGTGCAGCCAAGGTTGAGAACCACTGGTATAGAGTTTCAGTTTTGCAAGATAAAAAAATTCTGGAGATCGGTCACTTAACAATGCAAATATACTCAACACTACTAAACTGTTCACTAAAACATGGTTAAAGTGGTAAATTTTACGTTATTTGTATTTTACTACAATTTTTTTACAAAAGAAAGAAAAGAGGGCAAACAAATTATATTTGAAAATTTAGCTTCTGACTCTCCCTTAGCTAGTGTGGCCATGGGGCAGCACCAGCTGTTAGACACAACTCTGACCCTTCCCCCACTTTGTCATCCCTCTGCACCCCTCCCCCCAGCACTACCTCTGTGGCCCTCATAAGCCAGCACACCACGAGGATGTGTAGGGCAAGAGAGGGCCAGGGAGCTTGTCCAGGAGCCTGGAGAGGGAGCGGGGTGAGGACTGAGGGTGACACTTTTCTCCCTGTCTAGGTATGTCACGGCTCTCTGCTGGTGGAGAGCAAAGAATTCAACCATGTACATGAGTTGAGCCCACTTTTAAATTCCATTGCTCCAGTTTTTTAATCTTTGACTTGCCTTCCATCAGGTAATTAATGATGGTTTTATTTAGGTCTCTCTGAGATATCAACTTTTGGCACTAATACTAAATTGTTCTTAATTATTTAATTATCAAAACATTATATTCTTGTTCTTCTGGCCTTGATTGACCTTAATCTGTGAGGTTCCTGTTCTCACTGAGTTCTGTGGAATTTCCCAGGTTACTCCTGCTCTCCAAGCGCATTGTACCCTGCAGGGCAGCTGTCTGCCCTCCTCTCTCACAAGCCCCTTCAGTCCCTGACAAGGGCTGGCCCACTCCCGGGGAGTCAAACCTAGGAATCCAGGACATTGGTGAGAGGACAACAAAACCCACTGAGGACAAGTGTCATCTCCATAGTTGTTTTGAAAATGGCTTTATGGTTTTTCTCTAATAATAATTGTAACATATTATAAATCAAATGAGTAAATAATACATCAAAGCATAAAGAAGAAAGTAAAGAATATGGTCTGTAATACTATTACCCAGAGATAGTAATCACTATTAACATTTTGGTGTATGTCTTTTCAAAAAGGTTTTAAACAAAAATACAGACTCACTTTATTTTTTTAAAACAAAAATAGGATCTCATCTGCTCTTTTCACCTAAGAATTTACAATACAACATTGGCATCTTTCCAAGTTAGTAAATATAGACCTATGTTCTTATTTTTACATATTTTTTAATTGATTTTTAGAGAGAGGGAGAAAGGAAGAAAGAGGGAGGGAGAGAGAGAGAGAGAAACACTGATGAGAAATTTCAGTCAGCTGCCTCCTGCATGCCCCATACCAACCCAGGCATGTGCCCTGTTTGGGAATCAAACAGCGACCTCTTGGTTCAATCAACTGAGCCGCACCCGCCAAGCTTTATTTCTTCTTTTTAATTGACACACACTTTTCCATTGTATCCCTACACCATAACTGCGAAGTCAAATCAGCCCCTTTGCTTGGTTCTCCAGTCCTTCCTAGGAATTCACTGCTGTGCATATGCATTTGTTTTAAGTTCTCCACCCTGTTCACGCTCTCTGTTGCCTCTGCTCCTCCCAATGGTGAGTCCTCCTTTCCAGGGACCTTGTTTCTCTCTTCCAGTGGCCACCAGTTCCCGGGAGCACAGCTTGCACTCCAACTGGATCCTGCGGGTGCCACGCCGGCACTCTGAGGACATGGCTGTACACACCATACACACGACAGACGGCCAGTTTCGAAAAAGCACGGAGCGTAGGACCATTGGCACTCAGAGGAGACTTGAGAGGCACCCCATTTACTTGCCCAAGGCTGTGGAAGGGGCATTCAGCACCTTGAAATTTAAGCCCAAAGCCTGCAAAAAAGAGTAAGTGCTTGGGCCACAGAGTATAACCAAAATGTTTTCATGTCCTCCAGACTCCTGGGATTTTAAGCTGCCTTGACCCCCCATCCTATATGCTAAAAATTATTCTTGTGTATTTTTTTTGGATGGAAGTCTTAGTTTAAAAATGTTTTCTATTATATACACTAGCCTGGTTCACTGTTGTCACCACTCCTAACTGTTGCTTCAGCTCTGGATCTGCCTCCCTTTCCTTCTGGCCTACTTAGTCCTCCTGCTCTGTGCCATCCTCTTTCCTTGTTTCCCCTAAATGCCACAGACACACTGCGTACTGCACATTTTTAATGAGAGTTTGGGGTTGAAGAGTGCATAGCACCGAGCTGGAACCAACATCAAACCGATCAGATGCCCTGCCTTAGAGAGGCATTGGCCAGGCTCAGGGGGAGAACTTCTTGCTGGCTGGACCCCTCTTGTCAACATTTCTCAACCTCTCTCTCTCCAGGTCCTTCTCTCCCAAGACTAGTGACCATCTCTAGCCCCAAATTCCTGTGACCTGCTCATTCAGAGCAGTAAGTGCTGTCTTGCTCTGGCCAACCCAGGCCACACTGGGGAACCCCACCTTGGGGTTCCATCTACACTCATCCACCCATCTCTTTGTTTTCACAAGAGCCATTCAACTCTGGTGGATTCAGGGGTGCTTCTAAATAGCATTTTCCTCCCATAATAATGAACCACGTACAGAATGTATTAAAACCGAGGCCCAGCCCTCATCACCCACTTTCTCCTTCAAGCCCAGCTTGAGGTCCAGCTGAGGTCCATTCACAGTCCCCATAGTAACACTGCTTTGTCCTCCACGAGGCCCAGCACTGGGGGAGTATCTAATGGCCTCCACTGGAGTGCTAAATCAGAGCATCCCTTCTCTGTGCAGCTGGCCAAGCCAAACGTAACCTCCCTGCTGCCTCCCTCCTTCCAGCCTGGGGAGCTCCAGACGGATCCTCTGCAACTTCTCCAGAGAAGACGTGGAATGGGATGCGGAGCTCTTTGCGCTGGAGACGCTGGCGTCTCCCGGGGAGGACTACTTCGAGACAGAAAACCCCAAAGGACAGTGGCTGCTTCGAGAGCGACTCTGGGAACGGACAGTGCCCTGACTCCAGGCCCTTCAGCCTGGCTCAGGTTGGGTCCATGAGAAGCTATCTGCTTTCAGTACAGAATGGGGTGATTGGTAGAATTAACAATAGGAACTGTAACAAAGTCAAGTCCATGAGCACTCTGCTGGTGCCCAGTTAGTGCCAATTGTACCACAGCCTCCCAGAGGACTTGCTTTGCAAACTTCGGGAGCTGGTCCTTCCCTACACAGGCAGGTTAGCTGGTAGTGACAGCCTGGCTGGTCTTTAATAGCAGAAGGACTGGAAGGCCTTGAGTGGGAGTGTCCAGGCTCACTCCCTGGCTCCCCTGGCCTGTTCTAGCTTTCCATGCATCTGCCAAGTGGCTGCTAGTATCATGCTTTGTACAGGAAGTAATCTCACACAGGGATTTCTGGGCCAACGTTGTCAAAGAGGAAGTTTCTCTACGAGGCTCAGAAACACTCAGAGTGCACTGAGGTTGCCTTTTTTGGTGCAGAACGCAGTTCAAGAAGCAGTTCCTTTCACTCCAACACTTTTCACAATGTTCTGGAAATTTCTGCTAACTTAGGCTAAAGAGGAGTTCAGTGCCCTGGCAGTGGAATGGGAGAAAGAATGTGTCGGGCACTGTTTTGAGGCCATGCTATCTCCCCCAGACCCAAAACACAGCCCCACTTTTCCTAGGCAGTTGGCTGGGGAAGGGAAGGAGAGAGATGAAGTGGTGCTTTTTGTTTTCTAGATACCCATGCAGCCAGGTTATGACAGGTTATGTCTCTCTTTCCCCAATTAAGAGGGCAATCAAATCATTTAGCTCTTTTGGACTAGAAAGGTTCTCTGTATTTCAGAAACTACCTGAATCAGAATTACAATTTAAATGTATTCTTTGCATTCCTCATATACTTTTTGCATATACTTATGCATGCCCAAGTTTGAGAACGTACTTTGTCCATCCTCACTTTTTTTTTTTTACAGTTTTTAAAAAATGTTTATTGAATTTATTTGGTTAATAAAATTATATAGGTTTCAGTATACAATTCTATAATACTTTATCTGTATATTGTATTGTGTGTTCACTACCCAAAGTCAAGTCTCCTTCCATCACCATTTATTCCCCCTTTAAGCTCTTCTACCTCCCCACCTGCCCTTTCCCCCTGGTAATAACTATGCTGTTGTCTAGTTGCCATGACAACTCATTGCCTATGAGGTTTTGTTTTGTTTTTGCTTAATCCTTTCACCTTTTTCACCCAACCCCCTAAACCTACTCCCTTCTAACAGCTGTCAGTCTGTTTTCTGTATCTATGACTCTATTTCTATTTTGTTTATTTTGTTCATTAGAGTCCACGTATAAATGAAATCATATGGCACTTGTTTTTCTCTGACTGGCTTATTTCACTTAGCATAATACTCTCCAGTTCCACCCACATTGTCCCAAACAGTAAGATTTCCTTATTTTTTTATGGCTGAGTAGTATTCCATTGTGTAAATATACCACGGCTTTTTTATCCACTCATTTACTGATGGGCACTTAAGTAGCTTCCAAATCTTGCAATGAACATAGGAGTGTATGTATTCTTTGGAATCAGTGTTTTGAGTTTTTTTGGATATATTTCCAGAAGTGGAATTTGCTGGGCCATGAGGAGTTCCATTTTTAATTTTTTGAGAAAATTCCATGTTATTTTCCAGAGTGGCTGCACAATCTGCATTCCCACCAACAGTGTATGAGGGTTCCCTTTTCTCCACATCCTTGCCAACACTTGTTGTTTATTGATTTATTACTGAAGTTGTTCTGTGTAAGGTGATATCTAATTATGGTTTTAATTTGCATTTCTTTGGTGATTAGTGACACTGAGTATCTTTTCATATGCCTATTGGCCATCTGTATGTCATCTTTGGGGAAGTGTCTAATTAGGTCCTCTGCCCACTTTTTAATTGCATTGTTTGTTTTTTTGTGTTGTTTTATAAATTCTATATAAATTTTGTATATTAACCCCTTATCAATATACCATTGACAAATATGTTCTCCTATTCAATGGGTTGTCTTTTTAGTTTGTTGATGGTTTCTTTTGCTGTGCAAAACCTTTTTAGTTTGATATAGTTCCATTTGTTTATTTTTTTGTTTGTTTCCCTTGCTCGAGGAGACATTATCAGAAAAAAATTATTGCTGGGAGAAATGTCCAAGATTTTACTGCCTATGTTTTCTTCTAGAATTTTTACGGTTTTGAGTCTAACATTTAAGTCCTTAATCCATTTTGAGTTAATTCTATGTGTGGTGTAAGAAAGTGGTCCACTTTCATTTTTTTGCATTTATCTGTCCAATTTTCCCAGCACCATGTATTGTATAGACCAGTGATCGGCAAACCACGGCTCTGAGCCACATGCGGCTCTTTGGTCCCTTGAGTATGGCTCTTCCACAAAATACCACATGCGGGCGTGCACGTACAGCGCGATTGAAACTTCATGGCCCATGCACAGAAGTCGGTATTTTGTGGAAGAGCCACACTCAAGGGGCCAAAGAGCTGCATGTGGCTCACGAGCTGCGGTTTGCCGAGCTGCAGTTTGCCGACCACTGGTATAGATTATCTTTACTCCATTTAATGTTCTTGTCTTCTTTGTCAAATATTAATTGACCATAAAATCTTGGTTTTATTTCTTGAATCTCTATTCTGTTCCATTAATCTATGTGTCTGTTTTTATGTCAGTACCATGCTGTTTTGATTTCTATGGCCTTGTAGTATAATTTGATATCGGGTAGCATGATTCCTTCAACTTTGTTCTTTCTGAAGGTGGCTGTGACTATTCAGGGTCTTTTGTGGTTCCACTTAATTTTTAGAATATTTGTTCTAGTTCTGTGAAATGTGCCATTGGTATCTTGATAGGGATTGCATTCAGTCTATAGGTTGCTTTAGGTAGTATGGACATTTTAATGAAGTTAATTCTTCCTATCTATGAACACAGCATATGCTCCCACTTATTTCTATCTTCTCCAATTTCCTTTTTTGGTGCCCTATAATTTTCTAAGTATGGGTCTTTTCCCTCCTTGGTTACATTTATTCAAAGGTATTTTTTAATGTAATTGTAAATGGAACTGTTTTCTTAGTTTCTCTTTGAGACAGTTCATTATTGGTGTAGAAAAATGCAACTAATTTATGGGTATTTATTTTGTATCCTGCTACTTTACTGAATTCATTAATCTGTTCTAGTAGTTTTTTGGTGGAATCTTTAGGGTTCTCTATATGCAGTATCATGTTATCTGCAAATAATAACAGTTTTATTTCTTCCTCTCCAATTTGGATGCCTTTTATTTCTTCTTGTCTGATTGCTGTGACCAGGACTTCTAATACTATGTTGAATAAGAGTGTGAAAGCAGACATCCCTGTCTTGTTCCTGATCTTAAGTAAAATGCTTTATTTTTTTGCCCCTTGAATATGATGTTGGCTGTGGGTTTGTCAGATATGGCCTTTATTATGTTGAGGTATGTTCCCTTTATTCCAACTTTCCTGAGAATTTTTATCATAAATTAGAGGCCCGGTGCACAAAAATTTGTGCACTTGGAGGGGTCCCTTAGCCCGGCCTGTGCCCTCTAGCAGTCTGGGACCGCTCGGGGGATGTCCACCTGCTGGCTTAGTCCCTCTTCCCGGGGGATCGGGCCTAAGCTGGCAGCCAGACATCCCTCTGGCAGCCCGGGAACCCTCGGAGGATGTCCACTTGCCAGCAGGGAGCAGGCCTAAGCTGCAGTTGCACATCCTTAGTGCTGCTGAGGAGGCGGGAGAGGCTCCTGCCACCACCGCTGTACTGGCAACCGTCAGCCTGGCTTGTGGCTGAGCAGAGCTCCCCGTGGGAGCACACTGACCACCAGGGGGCATCTCCTACATTGAGCATCTGCCCCCTGGTGGTCAGTGTGTGTCATAGTGACCAGTCATTCCCAGTCAGTTCTGCTGTTAGGGTCAATTTGCATATTACCCTTTTATTATATAGGATTATTATATAGGATAGAGGCCTGGTGCATGGGTGGGGGCTGGCTGGTTTGCCCTGAAGGGTGTCCTGGATCAGGGTGGGGTCCTGCTGGGGTGCCTGGCCAGCCTGGGTGAGGGGCTGATGGCTGTTTACAGGCTGGTCAAGCCCCCCATTGGGGACCCTCAACCCATGGAGGTTTGGCCAGCCTGGGTGAGGGGCTGAGGGCTGTTTTCAGGCTGGCCACAGCCCCTTCAGGGTTGGGGGGGGTCCCGCTGGGGTGCCTGCCAGCCTGGATGAGGGGCTGAGGGCTGTTTTCTGGCTTGCCAGGCCTGCGGGCTGGAAGCAGGTATCTGGGATTTATTTAACTTCTATAATTGAAATTCTGTAGCCTTGGTCTGGCTGGAAGCCTCGGTTGCCCCTGGCAACTGAGGCTCTGAGCCCCTCCTTGAGTGGAGGCCAGGATGGCTGGAAGCAAGTATCTAGGATTTATTTATCTTCCATAATTGAAACTTTGTAGCCTTGAGTGGAGCTCAGGGCTGGCCAGGGCAGGCAGGAAGTTTGGCTTCCTCATTGCTGGGGCAACCCAAGCCTCCTGCTCACTCCAGCTCTGTGGCCACTGCCATTTTTGTGACAGAGTAAGGGAGCGAGGGAGTGATGGTTAATTTGCATATTACTCTTTTATTAGATAGGATGAGTACTGGATTTTAACAAATGCTTCTTTTTCCATCTATTGATATGATCACAAGATTTTTTTTAATCCTTCATTTTGTTTATGTGGTTTATCACATTTATTGATTTGCAGATATTGTACCCACCTTGAATCCTCAGAATAAAGCCCACTTGATCATGGTGTATGATATTTTAAATATATTGTTGGATCTGTTATGCTAATATTTTGTTGAGGATTTTAGCATCTATGTTCATCAGGGATATTGGCCTTTAACCTTCTTTCTTTCTAGTGTCCTATCTGGTTTTGAAATGAGGATAATTCTGGCTTTGTACAATGAGCCTGGGAGTCTTCCTTCCTTTTGAATTTTTTGGAATAATTTGAGAAGAATAGGTGTTGGTTCTTCTTTGAATGTTTGGTAGATTTACCTTGAAGCCATCCAGCTCAAGACTTTTGTTTGTTGAGAATTTTTTTTTTATTACTGATTTGATTTCATTAGTTGTAATTGGTCTATTCAGATTCTTTGATTCTTTCTGATTCATTTTTGGAAGATTGTATGTTTCTAGGAATTTAACAATTTCATCAATATTGTCCAATCTGGCCCTGGCTGGTTTGGCTCAGTGGATAGAGTGTCGGCCTGCAGACTCAAGGGTCCCAGGTTCGACTCCAGTCAAGAGCATGTACCTTGGTTGCGGGCACATCCCCAGTGGGGAGTGTGCAGGAGGCGGCTGATCGATGTTTCTCTCTCATTGATGTTTCTAACTCTCTATCCCTCTCCCTTCGTCTCTGTAAAAAATCAATAAAATATATATAGATATATATTTTAAAAAAAGATTGTCCAATTTGTTGGCATATAGTTGTTTGTAATATTTTCTTACAATCCCTTGTGCTTCCATGGGGTCAGTTGCTACATCTCCTCTTTCATTTCTGATTTAATTTATTTGGGTCCTCTCTTTTTCTTGATGAGTTTTGTTAAAGGTTTGTCTGTCTTGTTTATCTTTTCAAAGAACCAGCTCTTGGTTTTATTGATCTCTTGTATATATATATATATATTTTGAATCTATTTCATTTATTTCTGCTCTGATCTTTATTTCCTCCTTTTACTCACTTTGAGCTTTGTTTATGGTTATTTTTCTAGTTCCTTCATGTGTAAAGTTAGATTGTTTATTTGAGATTTTTTCTTGTTTCTTGAGGTAGGCCTGTAATGCTATGAACTTCCCTCTTAGGACTGCTTTCATTGTGTCCCATTGATTTTGGATTGTTGTGTTCTCTTTTTGTTTGTTTTGAAGTATCTTTTGATTTCTTCCTTGATCTCATGGTTAACCCATTCATTGTTTAGTAACATGTTATTTAGCTTACATTTCTTTATGTGTTTTTGGTTTTTTTCTTATGATTGGTTTTTTGACTTCATACCATTGAGGTCAGAGAAGATTTGATTTCAATCTTCTTAAATTTACTGAGATTTGTTTTGTGTCCTAACATGAGCTCTATCCTAGAAAATGTTTCATGTGCACTTGAAAAGAATGTATATTCTGCTTCTTTGGGGTAAAATGCTCTGAAGATATCATTTAATCTATCTGATCTAGATTGTCATTTAAGACTGTTTTTTTCTTATTGATTTTATGTCTGGAAGACATATTCACTGATGTTAGTGGTGTGTTAATATCCCCTACTATGATTATATTACTGTTCCTCTCTCCCCTTATGTCCATTAAGATTTGCTTTATATATTTAGGTATTCCTATGTTGGGTGCATAAATGTTTACAAGGATTATATCCTCTTGTTGGATTTCTCATAATCTATCATTATGTAGTGTCCTTCTTTGTCTCTTACTATAGCCTTTATTTTAAAGTCTATAATAAATACTTTTCCAGATATAAATATTGCTACCTCAACTTTTAAAAAAAATTTCCATTTGCATGAAAATTACTCTTTTATTAGACAGGATGAGTACTGGATTTTCTATCCCTTTATTTTTAGTCTGTATGTATTTTTCATTCTGAAGTTGGTCTCTTGTAGACAACATATATATCGGTCTTGTTTTCTTACCCATTCAACTACCCTATGTCTTTTTATTGAAGCATTTAAGCCATTTCTATATAAGTGATTATTGATAGGTAGGTATTTATTGCTATTTTATTCTTTATAACTGTGTTCCTCTTTTGCCTCCTCCTCCTCCTCCTCCTCCTTCTTCTTTTTCTTTTCCTTCTTCTTTTCCTTCTTCTTCTTCTTCTTCTTCTTCTTCTTCTTCTTCTTCTTCTTCTTCTTCTTCTTCTTCTTCTTCTTCTTCTTCTTCTTCTTTTTCTTCTTCTTCTTCTTCTTCTTCTTCTTCTTCTTCTTCTTCTTCTTCTTCTTCTTCTTCTTCTTCTTCTTCTTCTTCTCCTCCTCCTCCTCCTCCTCCTCCTCCTCTTCCTTCTTCTCCTTCTCCTTCTCCTTCTTCTTCTTCATCTTTTTCAAGAACACCCTTTAACATTTCTTATAATACTGTTTTGGTTGTAACAAACTCCCTTATTTTTTCTGTCCTGGGAAACCCTTTATCTCTCTTTCAATTTTAAATGATAAACTTGTTGAGTAAAGTAACCTTGCTTTTCATCACTTTGAATATTTAATGCCAAACCCTTTTGGCCTGAAATATTTTTGTGAGAAACCAGTGAAAATGTTATGGGAGCTCCCTTGTAGGTAACTGTTTTTCTCTTGCTACTTTTAAGATTCTCTCTTTGTCTTTAACCTATGCCATTTTAATTATGATGTGTCTTGGTGTAGCACCCTTTGAGTTCATCTTGTTTGAGACTTTCTGTGCTTTCTTGACTTGTATTTTTGTTTGTTTGTTTTTTTGTTTTCACCAAGTTAGGGAAATTTTCTGTCATTTTTTTCAAAGAGGTTTTCAATTTCTTGCTCTCTCTCTTCTCCTTCCAGCATCCCCATTATGTTAATGTTGTTACACTTGAAGTTGTCCCAGAGGCTCCTTACATTATCCTCATTTTTTTGGCTTAAAAAAAATTTTTTTTTATTTTGCTGCTCCAATTGGGTATTTTCTGCTACCTTGTCTTCCAAATTGCTGATTTGATCCTCTGCTTCATTTCAGATATTGTACTCTTTATTTCCTACTGTTTTTTTTTCATGGTTTCTTTATCCTTTTTTTATGCTTGCTATCTCTGTTGAACTTCTCACTAAGTTTATTGAGTATCGTTATAACCATTTTTTTCAACTCCATATTTGGTAAATTGCTTGCCTTCATTTCATTTAACTGAGGGTTTTTTTTAAAAATATTTCTTTAGTTATTTTATTTGGGGCATGTTTCTGTGTCTCCCCATTTTGGCTGTCTCTTTGTGTTTGTTTGTATATATTAGCTATATCTGCTATTAGTTCAAGTCTTGGTAGGATGTCCTTAGCTAGTAGGTGTCCCGTGGGACCCAGTGTTGCCGTCTCCTTGATCACCTGATCTGGGTGTTCCAGGAATGTCCTTTGTGTGGACTTTGTGGGCCCTCCTGTTGTAATTGAGTCTTGATTATTATTGGCCTGTTTATGTGTGGGATTGGCCCTCAGGCTGGCTGACTGTGAGAATTGACCCTGACCACACTGTGTGAGCTGATGTGCAGATGCTGACCATACAAAGCAGAATTAGCCTCAGCAGGGTCTGGTGCCTGCTGAGGTCTTCCTTTGCATATGCTGCTTGTGAAGCTAATTGGATCCTGTTCTGATGTTGTCTGAAGCTGGCTACTAGGTGTTTTGGTTCTGGGACTTCTTGGGAGGGTCTCTAGTGCAGGCAAATGTTAGATGCTGCCTGTCACTGGCCCTGGGCAAGCTGTTTGGAGCTACAAAGTTACCCACAGTTTGTGTCTACCTGTGATGGGTCTGCATGTGCACAGGAAGGACCAAGCTGCACATTATAGCCCCTTTTTACCAGCAGGTCAGCAAAAGTCCCAAGTCACCCTGAGATTCTTCTTTGCCTACCTTTGCTTGCCCTTTGCCTGATAGGCTCAGTCACTGAAAGAGCCTCTAGTGGTACAGGGTAGGTTTTCAGTGAGTCGCCAGGTAGGAGGGAGTGGTGTTCACCAGATTGATACAGCTTCAAACTTGGTGCCAGTGCTGGATCTGAGGCTATTCTGCAAAATTTCCAGGTTATACCAAGTCTAGCTTCTACCCACTGGGTGTTCAAAGATCTTTGTGGTAGGACAGGGCCTCAGAGAGTTGTCAGGGTGAGGCTGGCAGATTTTCTCAGGCCTACACAGACCAAGATTTTGTCATGTGTAGAGTGCTTGAGCATGCGACAGAAAAATGCCCCCCTCCTAGAGCCAAACAACTCAGTTTGTCCAAGATTCTGCCAAGAGCCTGAGCTCAACAGGGAGGAATCACTGGGAGTCATGTGGGTGGGGTTAGTGGATCTCCTGTGAAGGGGAGATTCCAGGTAGGTTCATGGGAAAGTGGAGGAAATGGCCCTACCCCAAAGTGACCCAACTCAGCCTCTGACACCCCCTTAGTCTGTCCAGACCTCTATAACCCAACCCAGGCTACTGACTTCTCAGCAGGGCAACAGTGTGAAGCAACAGGGAATTCTGAGGGTTGGGCTATTGCATTCCCCCAGCTGATGTTGTAAGGAAGGTAGTACTCCACCCAAGAAAGATGGTGTCTGCAGTACAGGAGAGTCACTCAGCACAAGAGTCTAGGAGGCTGCCCCTTCAGCTCTCTCCCCAGAGCCATACACCTCAGTCTCCCCTCACATGACTTCAGTCTGTTCTGCCATCCCTCTGCTGGAGCCCATGGTGAGTAGCTGCAAACCAGATTTTGTGCATTGGCCCATTAAGAGGGTACCTGTGTTTACGGTGGACTTCATCTCTCCCTGGCAGACAGAACCCCCACTGATTTTCACTACCAGATGTTATGTGGGCACCTCTTCCTAGGTCTGGTGCTCTGAGATGTTAAGACCCCACACTCTTCAGGGGGAACCTTGGCAGCTGAGATATCCCTCTGAATCTCAGCCATGCTTCCTACCAGTCTAGATGTGGATTCTTCTATAAATCCTTGGTTATAAGACTTTTATTCAGCTAGTCTTCAGTTGGTTATTAAGGTTGAATGTTCTATATTTTCATTGCAATTCCAGCCTGGTCCCTGGAGGAGGTGAGTGCTGCATCTACCTATTGTGATGCCATCCTGGATCTCTCTCACTAAAAAAAAGTCCTGATATTTTCTTATTTTGAAAATTCACACAGAATTACTCAGCATAAAAAATAAGGAAACCTTACCTTTTACGACAGCATGGATGGACCTGGAGAGTATTATGCTAAGTGAAATAAGCCAGTCAGAGAAAGATGAATATCATATGATTTCATTTATATGTGGAATCTAATGAACAAAATAAATAAAGAAACAAAGTAGAAACAGATGCATAGATACAGAAGACAGACTGATAGCTGTCAGGGAGTGGGGAGTTGGGGGCCTAGTTGATGTAGGTGAAGGGATTAAGAAAAAAAACCTCGTAGACACAGACAATAGTGTGGTGATTACTAGAGGGAAAGGAGAGTTGGGGGAGGTAGAAGGGTAATAGGGGAATAAATGGTGATAGAATGAGACTTGACTTTGGGTGGTGAGCACAATATACAAATGATGTGTTACAGAACTGTACACTCGAAACCTATGTAATTTTATTAACCAATGTAACCCCAATAAATTCAATTTAAAAAAGAAGTCAGTGGTAGGGGGTGCATGCCCATGAATGCAAGAGTGCTAGTTGGCATAAGGGAGAAAGATAGACTAGGAAAAACCAGTAATCCAAATTAAGCCAGGATGCTCTATACTAAGGTTACTCTGGGAATTAAATACAGCTTCCTTTCTGCCAGTCCCATGTGATGATATTCTTTTTGTTCAGTGTTTTAAGAAAGAACCTTTTATTTATGTGAACCTGATTACCTGAATCTAAGTACTTGTAACTGCTGTAGGAAACAATCCTAATAATTATGCAGCTTTCTTAGAAATTTAAATCAACACATTTGCAGAATGAAAATATACTGGAAATGTTTTAATACCTATCTTTATTATTTTTTGAGTGCCAATGTCAATGTTTGGGACGTTTCTTTCATTTTGTTGCTTATACTAAACCCACTATAGCCAGAAGCTTAATTGCACAATAAATGTTTGGGAGATTGTTTTATAAACTACATTAATTAATGCACACCAAGTTAACATCAGCATGTATCTTTCTTTCCCTGGAATGTGGCTTGTTTTGAAGCCCCACAAATGAAAGTTCGCTGCTGAAGGTAAACTCAGAATGAAGGTCTCTTTACTCTGCTGCTTATCAAACTACAGTTTATCATGGATGGGCCCTGACATTATGTGGTGAAGACACTATACACATTTTACTTTTACAGATAAGAAAGAAATAAACATGACAGAGGATGTTTGGAGTCTTGATTTTTTTAAAGCATTTATTGCTATGGGGCATGAAGCCATGTTTTTCTCTTTTCCTTCATATTTTGTATATTTTATCTTTAATGAGTGCCCGAAAATTCCATGATTCAGAAACAGAAGGCTGGCTTGTCATTGGGATGATTTTAGGTCTTTGAAATTGGTAATAAACCCCAGGATCTGAGCTCTGCCTGGGGCATCATGAAATGGTGTCTGCTGGCATTTTGAGACAAATGAGTGAATGAATGAAAACAAATTATTTGATTGATTTGTGTTGCCCTTTGAAATGACCAGTGATTTGATCAGCTGGTCCTTGGGACACTATGTTAGTGGCTCTAGTTTTCCCAGGACTGACTCAGTTTGATATATGAAAATCTAGACAGAATATTCAAAAAGAAGATGTGAGTCCCTGGCATCTGGCTTGTTCTTTAGCCCTTGGTTTCTAGCTTCCACCACAAAATGTCTTCTCCTTCATGGAAAAAGATACATGAAGATCTCTAGTTTGAACCATAGATATTCAGCCCTTTACCTGGTTGCTGGGCATTTGAGAACATGGTGCCTTCTCTTAGACGCAAGATCCTAGAGTGGTTCTAACAGGAGACGGCATTCCCTTCATCAATGGCTTTTACATGGTGGATTCGTTTCCTGTTGCTGCTGTAACAAATTATCACAAATTTAGGGGCTTAAAACAGCACAATCTTATTATTTTACAGTCCAGAGGTCAGAAGAACCAAAATCAGTCTCATTAGAATAAGTCAAGGTGTGGGCAAAGCTGGCTCCTTCTGGGGGCTTTGAGAAGAGAATTCATTTTCTTGCCTTTCCCCGTTTTCTTTCTTTTCCCAGCTTCCAGAGGCTGCCTGCATTCCTTGGCTTGTGACTCCTTCCTTGCATCATCCCAACCTTCAACTTCTGCTGTCACATCTTTAACTACTCACTCTGATTTCCTGCCTCCCTCTGGTAAGGACCTTTGTGATTACATCACCCCCACCTAGATAATCCTTTATTTAATAAAATCTACAAAGCCCATTTTTCGATATAAGGGGACATTCACAGATTCCGGGGACTAGAGTGTGGGCGTTTTTGATAGGCCATTATCCAGCCAACTACACATAGTACCATAAGGTGTTCTAGTCCTTCGTATCAACCCAGCCCAGCTGCTTTTTAAGCTTGAGTATAACAGCCCAATATCCCGACTTAGCTGTCATTTCAAAATTCCTCTGCTTCTAGCTGCTACCCTGTAATTTTATTAAGTGAAATTCCATCTTGTCTGACAGGTTTCTATTTCAGAAAGACTCTTCAATTATGCAGAATTCTCAAGTGGAAAACATAGCCCTTCAACCCTGTAAGGACGAGGAATGGACAGCAGTTCCACATAAACATTGCTGCTTGTCCAGAGTGAAGTTTTTCTTCAGTCAAGCCATCAAGTTCTTATTAAGCAACTGCTATGTGCCAAGCAAATAGTAGTAGATACACCTTTTCCCATTGGCAATTGGCAACCCCAAAGGGGCAAGATAGGACGAACATAAATAAGAGTGCTAAGCACCTCTGTTTACCCTCAAAAGGAGTCCTATGGAGGGAGAGAGCCCACTTACTTAGCTCGAGGCGTCAGGAAGAACTTCATGGCAGAGGTGGAGCCTTGAAAGATAGATTTAGACTTGAGCAGAGGATTGCTAACGGCTGCTATTCCATGAGGGGATGCCATGCAAAAAGCAGTCATCAGGACAGTCACAGAAAGGGTTGTGCATAAGGCAATGCCCTTGACTGAAAGGCAGGGTTTTTATTGAGCAACCATGGAAAACTAGATTGTATAGTTTGGAGGAAGACAAAAGAAAAGAATAGAGTTGATCAGATGGGGATCAAGAATCAAATGTTGCTGGTCTTGAACTAGAGAGATCAAACATGGGATGCCCAGGACCCCCAGTTCTTTATCAAAGCCCTGGATCTTGGCAGAAAGTCTTTTATCTTTTTTTTTTTTTACCCTCACTTGTAGGATTTTTTTAAAAACTAATTTTACAGAGAGAGGAATATCGATCAATCAGTTGCCTCCCATATGTGCCCTGTCCAGGAATCAAACCCCAAACCTATATATGTGCCCTGACCAGGAATTGAACCAGCAACATTTTGGTGTATGGGATGACACCCCAACCAACTGAGCCACCTGGCCAGGGCTTGGCAGCAATTCTTGAAAGGGGCAGAAGGTCTGTGGTGTGGTAAGGGAGGATTTTGGCAGATACACTTTGTAAATCGATTCATGTGGCCATTGTGGTTGGCTTCACAGGCCACAGAGGATGCCAAAGCCCCCTGGACATTCTCTTTCTGGAACTGACCATGCTTGTTTATTCATTTATTTGTTGTTTGGCCCAGAATGTTGAGCACGCACTATTACCCGTCCAAAGTCCATGTGCCTGATGCTTCAAAAGGCCAAAACTCAAAATCTCAGAGTTTAGAGTAAGGAAAGATTTGTTCATTGAGCGGGCACCAGCTGAGAAGATGGGAGACCTAGTGGTTACTCAAATCTACCTTAAGGACAGAGTTCAGGCTTCCTTTACGTCAAGGAAAGGGGAAATGGGAGGGGCCAGAGGTGATTGATGACCATAGACATCCGGGTGCCAGCGGGGGTCCAAGGGAGATTTTGGATGAGGTTTCTGCAAATCTCAGCTAAACAATCACTATTTTTCTACATACTTCCCTTATCTTCTCAGGAGTGGCACCTTCTAGTGAGGGGCTGTTCTTTTACAACTCAGGCCACAAGCAGGGTTCCTCTAATGATTAGCATGCCTGTATGTAAGACTATGCAGAGCTATTAGACTGCAGGCCATGGGAGCCAAGCAGGCTTGAACGAGATGCAGTCAGAGAGGCCGAGCGTTTCACGGTTACAGTGTTATGCCCAGCCCTGTGTCTGGGATGTAATGTAAAGAGTTCTCACAGTGCTTTCAGTCTGGTGGGAGAGAAAGACAATCAAAGATTATACCAAAACATGTGACTTTGAATTGTGGCGTGCTGTGAGGGAGGTCTGAGGTGTGATGGGGGACTTGTGCGAGGTGTTGAGGCTTGCCAAAAGTTAGATATGGAGATAAGGGGGTTTTAGCCTAGGAATTAGTGACTGGAGGTGCCATTTATTAAGCTGAGTAAGAGAAGGCTGGGTAGGAGGGTTTTTTGTTGTTGTTGGTGGTGGGGGGGTGGTTTTTTGTGGAGGAGGGGGGATGGTGAGGGGAAAATCAAAAGTTCCATTTTGGATATATTAACTTAGAGCTTTCTGTGTAGACTTCCAAGTGGGAAATGAGACACCCTTATGTAGAGTTCAGATTGGGTCTAGAGCAGTGGTCGGCAAACTGCGGCTCACCAGCCACATGCGGCTCTTTGGCCCCTTGAGTGTGGCTCTTCCACAAAATACCATGTGTGGGCGCGCACTTACAGTGCGAAGTTGACTTAAAACTTTAAGTAAAGTTTATTAAGTTAATTTTAGGGAACGTTGTGGAGTGAAAGAAGATGTAGTGTTGAGGATTGAGATAGGTTTGTTGAGATGGTTTGGACATGTAGAGAGGATGAACGAAAGGAGATAGATGAAACAAGTATACAAGACGAGTGTGGATGGGAGAGTTGGAAGGGGTCGACCTCAGCGAATGTACCTCAATCAGATTGAGGACGTTTTAAGCAAAGGCCAGCTTAGGAGTACCCTAATTAAGTTAATAACAATGTACCTACCTATATAGTTTAAGTTTAAAAAATTTGGCTCTCAAAAGAAATTTCAATCATTGTACTGTTGATATTTGGCTCTGTTGACTAATGAGTTTGCCAACCACTGGTCTAGAGTATAAAACTGGGAGCTGCCAGTATAAAGACGGAACCTGAAGCCACAGGAGATGTGGTCACTAGGCACTGAGTGGAGACCAAGGAGGGCAGTGAGGTGGATGCAGCTGGAGTTCCCTGTCCGCAGAGGGTGGGAGCAGAAGGAGCACAGGTAGTGGAGGGGGTGTTCAGGGCCTGCAGGCGTTTCTTATCAAAGCCAGTTGAGAAAAGTGGTCTTGATTTTGATTGAAAATGGTGTTGTCTATGTCCAGAATGCCCACAGAACCTGTCTGAGAGACCCAGCTCCAGGTCTCTTTTGGCTGCTTCTAAACTTCAAGGCCCCCCCTCCCCTCCGAAAGGCAGCTGAGTAATGGACCAGCCCCACAGTGCCACATTAGCCTCTGTCTTTCTCTCCCCAGCTGCAGTGGCTTAGGCACCCTTTCCCCCAAGGGAACTCTGGTCTGTACCAGGTGTGGGCTTGGTGAGGTGGGTTCAGGACCCTCTTGCCTCCTCAACAAATGAGCAAACAACTCAATCTCACTTAGCGGCCCTCTGTGGACCCAGGAGCCTGGGGTGTATAAGGGTGGGCAGGTGAATTAGGCTATCTATGCCTCCTGTTTCTCAAATATGAAGTTGGGCATGATGGTAATAGTTCTTAACCTGCAGTGTTGTACAGGCGAGGGTTAAATGATTTATACCTGTTAAAGTATAAATAATTTTGGTCCGCCCTAACTGGTTTGGCTCAGTGGATAGAGCGTCGGCCTACGGACTCAAGGGTCTCAGGTTCGATTCTGGTCAAGGGCATGTACCTTGGTTGTGGGCACATCCCCAGTGGGGAATATGCAGGTGGCAGCTGATCAATGTTTCTCTCTCATCGATGTTTCTGACTCTCTATCCCTTTCCCTTCCTCTCTATAAAAAATCAATGAAATATATTTAAAAAAAAAGTGCCTGGTCCCATTGTGTTAGCTATTGTCATATGAAAGGATGGTGATTTGCCATCACTTAGAAGAATAAAAAAAATAGCTGTAAAAGAGAAATTCTGAAATGTTTTGGACACAATTGGAAAATGTATTGCTTCCTGAAAAAACTGCTTGGAAGAAGTTAGCACTGAGCCAGCGTGAGGTTAAGAACGGGCTCTGCCGTCAGAGGTCTGGCTCAAATCTCAGCTTCTCCACCCACGGCTGGATGGCCTTGGACGTGATACTAAACCATTCTCAGCCTCAGTTTGCCAAATGTGAAATGGCACAGCACCAAGTGTCGGCTATACGGGGTTTTATGAACACCTGGTACGATAATGTGTGTACTCAGCACAGTGCCTGGCACACAGCAAGCACACAGTAAATACTGCTATCAACATTAATATGGGCTCTGGGGAAGGATCAATATATAATTTATGATCTGTTTATTGCCATGTGACAATCCTTTATCGTCATGCCTCTTCTACATGGTCCCCAGATCATGTGACTCATTTGCAGCTTTTCTGAAAATTAAACGGAAGTATAGTTAAGGATACATTTGAAGGTTGCTGAATTTGGTCTTCAGTGGGCACTAACGGCAGTGCACAGCCACTGTTTGAGGCAAATTTGTATTCACTTTGCAGTTCCTGGACTGTGGCCCCACCCCTCCCGAAGATCACAGTCCCGTTTTACACTGAGAAGAACTGCCAATCAGGGAAGATGAATGACTTTTCATGACTAATCCTGACCTTGGGTACCCATCCTACAGCGAGGACTCAAACCTGCCTCCCATGGTCTGAGCCTCGTCCATCTGGTCAGGATTTGTGGGCTGGCCTCCCTCTGGTGGAGGGATTATCCTGTTGATGTTTGGTCATTTGGACACACGGTGGCGCTTCAGGCCTAGCTATTCCTCTGGTCTTTGCTATGTACCATTAAGGCTGTGAAATTCAAGAGGAAAGAAAAGCGGCCTGCCCTTGCTTGGAATAGCACAGATGCCAGTGCCAGGGAGCATGGGGCGCTCAGGATCGGTGGGTGGAGGTGAGCTGGGAAAAGCCTCAACGCTTGCTGTTTCTGTTTCTTCAGTCCTAAGGGGAAGGCTCTGATTTGAAATCATAGGACCCAAGTTTCACAGTAAGAGGCCATTTTTCAGGGTTTCCCCCCAACATTGACGAACTTTGTGTACAAAGTAACTGTCACCCACCAGCATGGCAGGTGACGGCACGGTGGCCCACATGAGCTAGAGTTTGACTTCCCTGAAAAAGAGATTTTTCTGAGGATACCACCTGACTCCAAAGGAGGCCTCAGCTTCTTCAAGAAAAAAAAAGAGAGGGGTCATTACCCCCCCATTGTCATTCTTTATTGGAGGCTGTTTAGGACATGGGCTTGAGTTTGAAAACCAGCTCTGACACTAACTAGTTGTGGAGCCTTAGGGAAAATTAACTTAACTTCTCTGACCTCAATGTTGTCGTATTTAGAGGGGATTAATGATAATGGGACTTACATATATATATGCTTGTGGTAAGGATGAGTTAATGTCGAGTTGAATCGAATGAAATTGCCAATATTCAATGGTCTTTGACCCAGAATAGAGGCAGTTTCATGAGGTTCATCCTACAGTGCTTTCTTCCTGGCACATTGGAGAGGCTTGGTAGAAATGAGCTGTTATCACAGTGAGCATACAGCAAGCAGTTACTATGAACATTTAGAAAATAAACTGCCCTGTGTTCTGGAAAATCCCCCCTGAAGATTCTTACTGATAGGTGACTCTTGTTTCCATATGCTAAAGTTCCAAATAGGAAAATGTGCCTGAAAGAAATCTGGCTCTAAATCACAGCTCCACCCTTAGCCAAGTCATCCCCACACCAAGCCATCTTTCAGTGAGACAGTAGTCCCTTCAAGGGGAAAAGCAAGGCCAGCAGTGCCATCTGTGATGTGATGTGATGTTGAACTCACTTGCATCCCCTTTCCGCCTCCACCCAGGGCCTCCCATTGCTGTCTCACGCAGAACTCGCCTTTCTGAGAACACTCTATGCCTTGGGCTGACATTGAACTCTCTCTCTCTCAGCCTCTCTAATGCATGCACATTAGAGTTTATCTCTTCTCTGTCTCAGGCCCTCATAGCAAGCCAGGTGTATACTAGCTAATCTCATTAGCCAAAGGAATCGGTACTATTTTTATTTTGTTAGAAGTTTATAAAGCTGTAACCAAAATCAATGACCATTTCAGCAGATACCTGGCAGGCCCACGGCGGGGGGGGGGGGGGGGGGGGGCGGGGGCGGGGCGGGGAAGGGGGATATTTTTAGCAGAAGGACTGCTGGGAGCCCAGCAGCTCAGCCACATCCCACCCTGAGGTCCCTCTGCTTTAGGCCCTGGTAGGAAGTCTGTGGCAGCTCCGAAGCCAGGAAGCCCGAGGTAGACTGGGAGCAACAAATGGTCTGCAGGAGCCCCACCAAGAGTAAGGCAGCTATAGTCAAAGGCACGCAAAAATAAACAAAAATTATGTGGTGGTTAATTTTATCAGAGAACATTTTCTTCACAGATACTATTTCCTTTCACTCTCCTTCTCACGACTTCCCTCAAACTGTAGAGATTTATCTAGCAACCTCCCTATAGTATCCCCCCTTCTCCCTTGTCATCTGCAAAGTGAAAGGCTTGTGTTTCTCACTGCACATCAGACCTAGATCACGGGAGATGAGAGTTATCTTTAGGATCTCATCAGGTATCATAGGCTAGGTATCGAATGAGGCTGTATATTTACAGAGATGCATCTAATTTGGGGAATGAGGTTTGAATTTTGCACCAAACATGGGTTAAAAGTTAAGAAGCCAGACACAGATGAGAACAGACTGAATGATTCAATTTATGCGGAGCTCAAGAGCAAGTAAAACTAACTATAGAGATAGTAATGAGAACAGTGGTGGTTGGGGGGAGGGAGGAGTGGGGAGAAGTGGGTTGACAGAGAAGGGGCACCAGGGAACTCTGTGGTGATGGACATGTTCTACGTCTTTATTAGCGTGTGAGTTACACAGGTGTGGACATTTGTCAAAGTGCATGGACAAATGCCCCTCAGAGCAGCACTCCCAGCGAGGAAGGAAGGCCTACGAGTATGTCATGGAAGAGAGAAGAGACTAGATGTTCCATACACTGCAAGTTACTCACTAGGCTGTCTATGCAATTGACAAACATAAAACGTCAGCCAATTTTCCAGGCAGTTTTAAAATCCAGGGACATTTTTCTTCATGCATGCACTGCCGATGTATTTTCAAATGTTTACAGAGTATTTATAAAAAGTAGTCCTTTGGGGCAGTTGTAATTAGGAAAACTGGCAGCGAAAATTAACACATACCATAAAAGAGGGATAATTACTCCATTGCCATAGACAATGCTATTATCAAATGGTATTCACCAAGGAATCCAATTGGTCCATACCAGCGCAGTCTTGCTGTTCTACAAAAGATCCCTCTGCCTTGCTACCCTGAGGATGAAGCTGCCACAGCCCAAAGTGATATGCCATATGGTACTGAACGTCAGAATCAAAATGAGGTCCTGCTTTTTGTGTGAGATGCTGAAATTTATTAGAAAATCAGAAAGCCTAATTTCCACCAAGTTCCTGAGCCCTGCCATCTGCTGCATGAGAAAGAAAATGGAGATTTTTTTAAAAAACCATTTACTTATTGTGAAATGTGAGAGTGCTGATGGGTTTGAAAAAGCAGGGCTGGGGCTGAGTGGAGGGGGTCCATGAGCGCCAGAGCAAGCCCAGTTGGCAGGGAGAAAGAAGACTGTCAGCTGAATGGTGGCGAAGTGTCGGGAAGCATAATTATGGAAATCACCTCTCCCAGAGCCTTTTTTCTCCTCCTGACCACATGTTCCTTCCACATAGGAGCAGCACATAGGGAGGCCAGCTTTTGAGAATAAGCAAAGCCTTGATTTCAGAGAGGAAGACGGGGTGGGGGCGGGGGTTACCAGTCTCTCCAAGTTATAGGTCTCTCGATGGAGGGGTGGGGCAGGTAATTTGGGAGGGAACAGAGAAGACAACAACAACAACAAAAGGCTTAATAGATGGAGAGGCAAGGGGAACTTTCTAAGGGGAGGTGCAGAAAGAGGTGGAGGCAAGAGTGGAGAGGGATCCCAGTGGGGCCGGGGCGCAGTGCTGGAGTGTCTATTGGGAAGGGAGAAGTCTTTCAGCAAATTGTGTGGGATTTTACTGTATGTGCTGGGTGTTGCAGATCTAAAGATCAAGATGCTTTGGACTTTAAGGAGGGCATTCATTTCAGGGGGCTGCCCCAGTCTATGGCCTTATTGGGCTCATGAGAGGCTGCCTTGACCATGAATCACTTTCATAGGTCTTGTCCCTAAAGGGTTCACCTTACCGTTGATTTTATTGTATTTATTTATTTTTATTCTTGTTTTTACACTAAAGCTGGCATGTCTGTTGGAATTGCTGTAGGCAATATTTGTTGGGCCTGGTAGTGGCTGGGTTTCTCGCTTCTGATCGCACTGCTCAGAGCATAGACCTCTATAGAATAGCTACCGGAGCCTGAAATGGAGCTGGGATGGGGGGAGGGGAGGCTTTAAGGCACCCGGGAATTTCACACTGTAGAGTCAAGTTCTGGTCAAGGCAGGTCATTCTTGGATCATATCCAAGGAAGTTCAATTAAAGAACTAAAAAGGCCTCTTAATAGGCAATCTCATCTAAAAGGCAGTCTTCCAGCAGGACCCCAGAGGCATCCTCAAAGACAAGTTCAGGGCTCAAGGGGTGCTCTGGGCCAAGTGCCGCACTGGCCACCTGGAGCACAGCTGATACCCTCAGCCTTTGTATTCCCCCATGCCCATCCAGGTGCCATTACACAGGTAGAGGGCCCCCAGTGAAATGTCAAATGAAAGGAGAAATGACTTTCAAAAGCCTGCCAGGTTTCAGGAATCCTGGCCTCCACTCCAGCCAACCTAGGAAAGAATGCCTCGTGGAAAGTCAGACGCCAGCCTCACTGAGGAGGACTCGGTGGGAGAGGGAGCCAAGAGTTCCTGAATTTGCAGCAAAATTCAGAGGGAAGTGACAATAAGCCCCAGGGTCCAGCATGATCGGACATGCTTGTTTTCTAAGCCTTTTCCCACAGGAGGGCAGCAAACTGCAGAGGGCTGCTTCCCCGGCGCCCTGCAGGCCAGGGGCTCCCCGCTGGCAGAATGGTGCTTGTTGTGTTGGCACCTCAGGGTTTCAGACGGAACTGCCCCCAGGGTTTAGCATTAATGATGTGCACCGCTGGGGAGCCTGATGGCAGGTCCCACACACGCACCCTCGGGACAGCCTTACTTTTTGCTCCCTCTGCGGTGAAGGGACCAACAGCTAGCTCCTTGCCTGGAGGCCAGTGATAAGCTGCTGATTTCCCCGTGGACACCCGGACCTCTACAAGACGGCTTCCGGAGATGCTGGGGATTTGCCTGAACAAAGGGACTCACAGGACGTTCTGGGGCCCGACGTGCCTCCAGGATTGCCTGGGCCTGAAGACAGCTGCTGCGGCAACATGGTAAGCAGTCCTCAGCATCCCCCGTCCTGACTTCCTTTCAGCCTGTGTCTGTTGAGCCTCCATTGCTCAACATGCATACGGTCTAAAAATAGTTGTCATTTTTTGAGCATTTTCTATGTAACAAGTGCCTCATACCTATTATCTCATTGAATCCTTACTACAACCATGTGAGGAAGGGACTATTCCCATCCCCATCTTCCAGATGAAACAGCTGAAGATAAATGAGAGTTGGTGAAGGGCCAGGGTCAAACAGCTGGTGAGACTGGGATTGGCAATCAACCTGTGTAATCTGACTCCAGACCATTATGCCATAATCACAGCAACAATCCTTCCCAAGAATAAGCACTATTATTTTCAGTTTAGCTCATGACTCTACTGGGTTCAGAGAGGTTAAGTAATTTACCCAAAGCCACACAGCTATAAGGCACAAGACAGAAACCCATCTTGCTCCAGAGCCCAAGCTATACCATCTAAGTCACACCCTACTCTAGACTCACTGAAGCTGTGGGACATCCCTCAGCCAGATGGCAGGCACAGTAAGGGGGATTGGGTATGGAATGTACAAAGTCGTTTTTATAAGAGAAAGATTTTGGTGCACCTTAACAGTTTGGCTAAGGTTCCTTTGAACACTGATGATTCTCAGGGATGTCATGACTACTCAAGTAGCCCCCAGAAGATGTGGGTGCCACCAGCCAAAACGAGTCCCTACCTTCTGGCTGATCTAACTAGTTTAACAGTGCTAGTTCCTGAGTGTTGGAGAACTTGAGTACTGTTCATCATTCTTGCCCATTCCAACCAGGCCCTCAAATGTGTAAGGGCTGTGTCCAGGAAAATCCCTGCAGCCTGGTATGTGAGAGGCAAATTCAAGAGGCCAAGGGCATACACAACAGATTGTGCAGGACCAGCCTGCCCGTTGCCTTTTTGCTCTCTCCAGGGGCGTGTTTATAATTGGCCACGGCGGGAGGCTGCCCTCTAACCTATATGCTCAGGGTTCCCACAGGTTAGCTATGCCACCGGCTTCAGGAAAGACCGACTGCTGTCCCGTGTCTCACTGACACCAAATCCATCAAGCTGAGAAACATCATCCCATGTGATTATGACCCAGCAGCAGATCTCGGACTCCACTGTGCCTCCGTTTCCTTGGTCGGACACTAGAAGGGCGGGCGTCACTAGCACTCAGGGCTTAGGCAGTGGCCATGGTGTTTTTCTCTGTCTCAGAGCTCTTTTGCAAAGATTGCTAGGTTACACAATTTATATCCTTGTTAACGTTATATTAATTTTTTTTTGTGCCGTGACTCGGATACGTTGTATTAATTTTAAATGCCTGGAGGTATTTAAAGGTTTTCATGAGTTCAGATTTGAGGCTTCAATTTAATACTTATTCATTTATTAAATACCTGCTATGTCGCAGGCACTGTCTTGGCACAGTAGTCAAAATAATAGATAAATTACATCCACTTCCTGACCCCAAGAAACTTGTAATTCAGCAAAGGGGAGGGAAACAATTTATATGTAAAACCAGTATATGTTATGTATAACATTGTTTATATATATTATATATATTACTTTTACATATGTGTGTGTATTGGTTCATGTGTAGATAGATAAATAAGTAGAAAGAGAGAAAGGAAGAAAAGAATGTTCATATGATATTTTAACAGAATAATCTTGTGGTGATGACAACACAGAAGGGCTGAGCAGTTAGAGTCCTAGGCAGTTTTAGAGAATGCTTTGAAAATCTCGGGCAAGGGTGTGATTTTGTAAATGGGTCACACATGGGGGCAGGTGGAGCCAAGAAAAGATGGGGAGAGGGGTGAAGACTTACACCCACAGTCATCTCCCCTTCAAGGGGCGGGGCGGGGGGGGGCATATATTCTGTTCCCAGGAAAGAGCTGCTAGAGTTTAGGCCCCTCTCCTTCCTGTTGGCATTGGCCTCTTTCCCTTTAAGAAATCCTCATATATGAACGTCCAGACTTATAAATCTTGAGCCTGATATTTGTGAGACCGAAGGATTCTTCACTTCTGAAGATAACTGAGCTCCCTTGGTACTTCCAAATGTAACCCAATCACCCACAAGCCCCTAGGTTGGGGGCTCCTGTGTTGTGGGAAGAGGCGTGGCCTGCGTGGGTGGGCCTGCTCTTCTCTAAGCAGAGGCATTTATGGGCGCTCTTAACAATTTTGTTTTAATCTGGAGGGAGAGAGGAGGCTCACGGATTAATGAGCAATCCTAATAGAAAATGCTTCCTGTTAACCCCAGGGCTCTTTATTGTTGTTTTCTCTTCTTTATTTTCCTTCACTTTTTATGTCGACCCCCCCACACACACCCATATAGAAAATTGTCCTTTCACTGCCTTTTTGAGTTGATATGAGGTGAGTGACCTTGTTGTCCCCACCCAGAGCACCCGTTTTGCCCCTGTTGTGTTTTTTAACTGGTTCTGGCCATATAATTTCCTATGTTGGAGGTGATCACAATGAACTACTTCTAATTCTAATCTGATTTCAAATTTAGTTGTTATGTTTCCTCTCTGGAAATGACTTTTGCCCAAGTCAGGAATGAGCACAGCTATTAAAGGAGAAAACTCATGCGAAATAGGGAAAAGGTGTAATTTTCCCCCAAGAGGACACCATTGCCCTTGTGGTAAAGGGGCCGCTCCACTGTCAGGGACTGAGGATTTTATGCTTCGTTATCCACGCTTTTCCTCTCGTTTTGTGTTCTAGTACGGATTTATCAACACCTGTCTGCAATCTCTTCTAATAGAGAAATTTGGTGAAGAGACATGGGAAAAATTGAAGTAAGTATATTAAAGGAAAGATGAATTCCTGGTACAACTGATAAGCTGCCAGTTTTTGAGGGTTATGGGTTTTTATGAACCTTTTGGTTAAGCCAGTTACTTGTTGCTAAGGAGATCAATTCAACCACCTTAAACATACCTGTAAGATACAGAAAGAACTGCTACACCCTATCTGCTAAGGAAAGTATCAGTCTCCATCTCTAAGGCCAGCCCTAGAACAGGGTCCCAGTGTGCATAATGCCAACATCACTCTACCTTAAATTCCACAAAAGAAGCAGCAACTGCGTTATTTCCACCGCAAATAAAGCTGCTGAAATCCCACAAAAGAGGGAATATATCCCCTTTAAATGTAGCCAGAGTTCCTCCTTAGGTATTCTTCAGTTAACACTACAGGTTTTCCTCTCTGCCTCCCTCTGGTAAACTCTTCACACTGTTATTTACACTGTTATAGATCTCCATCTAGTTGCCTGTCTGATTCCTGCAATCTTGTGATTTTCCTCTGCTTTCTTGGAAGCTGCCAGCCTTAAAATGTTAGAGAATGAGGCTGAAAGGATCTCAGAAATCATGTGGGCCTATGGAGAAGGAGGAATAAAAAATTATAGAAAAAATAGAGGCCCGGTGCACAAAATTTGTGCCCTCAGGGGGGTGTCCCCCAGCCTGGCCTGTGCCCTCTCACAGTGTGGGAGCCCTGTAATCGATCGCCCCAAAGAGGTAGGCCCTGCCCACCCATCCGGGGCTCCCCGATGGATTGTCCCAAAGTGGTAGGCTGGAGCCAGGGGTTCTGCCTCTGGACCTCACACGCAGCATCAGGTCCCTGCCCCCCCATGCGCACACGCTGCTCACGCAGCCTCCTGGTGATGGATTGTGACAGCATGAGGGCATCACAGAGTGATGGCATGAGGGTGTGATGAAAATTTGCATATTAGCTCTTTATTATATGGGACTAGAGGCCCGGTGCACAAAAATTTGTGCACTCGGGGGGAAGGGGGGGTCCCCTCAGCCTGGCCTGTGCCCTCTCGCAGTCTGGGACCCCTCGGGAGATAACGCCCTGCTGGCTTAGGCCTGCTCCTGGGTGGCAGAGGGCAGGCCCAATCCCTAGGTGCAGCCTCTGGTCAGGCTCAGAGCAGGGCCGATTGGGGAGTTGGGGCGCCTCCCCCTGTCATGCACAGAGCAGGGCGGATTGGGAGGTTGCGATGCCACCCTCAGTCATGCTCAGGGGAGGGCCGTTTGGGGGGTTGGGGCACCGCCCCCTGTCACACTCAAGGCAGGGTCTATGGGGAGGTTGCGGAACCACCCCCTGTCACACACAGAGCAGGGCCAATCAGGGGGTTGGGGAGCTGCCCCCTGTCATGCACAGAGCAGGGTCCATCAGGGGGTTGGGGCTCCTTACCCTGTCACGCACAGAGCAGGGCCCATCAGGGGGTTGAGGAGCTCCCCCCTGTCACTCACAGAGTAGGGACGATAGGGGAGTTGGGGCACCGCCCTCTATCACACACAGAGCAGGGCGGATCAGGGGGTTGGGGCTCCACCACTGTCACACTCAGGGCAGGGCCGATGGGGAGGTTATGGCTCTACCCCATCACACACAGAGCAGGGCCCATGGGGTGGGGGGCGTTGGGGCGCTGCACCCTGTCACACACAGAGCAGGGCCGATCATGGGGTTGGGGCGCCGCACCCTGTCACACACAGAGCCGCAGGGTGGTCAGGGGGTTGGGAAGCTCCCCCGTATCAGGCACAGAGCAGGGCTGATCAGGAGGTTGGGGTGCCTTCCCCTGTCACAAACAGAGCAGGGTGGATAGGGAGGTTGTGGCCCTGCCCCCTGTCACACACAGAGCCGCAGGGCGATCAGGGGGTTTGGGTGCTGCCCCCTGTCATGCTGATCCCAGTGCTAGGAGGCCTCTCAGCTCCGCGGATCCCGGTGCCAGGCAGCTTGAAACTAACATGAGGCTTGCTTGCTTCAGTGATGGAGGAAACCAACGTTCCCCGCCTGCCTTGCTGGCCTCTGAGCCTGCAGTTTGAAACATTGGTTACAAATATAGAAGCCAAACAAAACCCGAGAAATCTGCTTTCAGCGAGCCGGGATCTCAGAGCTGGAGTTATACATTGTTTTGATTATAGAACCGAAACAAACCAGATACCTGCTTTCAGCAGCAGAGGCCTCAGAGCTGGAGCCAGAGCTAAAGCTGGCCCAGAATAAAAAAAAGAAAAAAGAAAAAAAGGAGCAGTTGGGAGCTTCAGTCAGCCTGAAAACAGCCCTCAGCCCCTCACCCAGACTGGCCAGGCACCCCAGTGGGGACCCCGACCCTGATCCAGGACACCCTTCAGGGCAAACCAGCCCGCCCCACCCATGCACCAGGCCTCTATCCTATATAGTAAAAGGGTAATATGCCTCCCAGCACTGGGATCAGTGGAGCCGAGAGGCCTCCTGGCACCGGGATCAGCGTGACAGGGGGCAGCACCCAAACCCCCTGATCGCCTTGTGGCTCTGTGTGTGACAGGGGGTGGGGCCACAACCTCCCTATCCACCCTGCTCTGTTCGTGACAGGGGAAGGCGCCCCAACCCCCTGATCAGCCCTGCTCTGTGCCTGATACGGGGGAGCTCCCCAACCCCCTGATCGCCCTGCGGATCTGTGTGTGACAGGGTGCGGTGCCCCAATCCCCTGATTGGCCCTGCTCTGTGTGTGACAGGGGGGAGCTCCCCAACCCCCTGATCGACCCTGCTCTGTGCATGACAGGGGGCGGTGCCCCAACTCCCCAATCGGCCCTGCTCTGAGCCCGACCAGGAGCTGCACCTAGGGATTGGGCCTGTCCTCTGCCACCTGGGAGCAGGCCTAAGCCAGCAGGTCATTATCTCCCGAGGGGTCCCGGACTGTGAGAGGGCACAGGCCAGGCTGAGGGACCCCCCTTCCCCCCCGAGTGCACAAATTTTTGTGTGCACTGGGCCTCTAGTTAACTTATAAATAAGAATTAATACTGGCGGGTGTGACTCAGTGTTTTAGCATTGACCTATGAACCTGAAGTCACAGTTTGATTCCAGGTCAGGCCACATGCCCAGGTTGTGGGCTTGATACCCAGTTCAGGGGCATGTAGGAGGCAGCCAATCAATGATTCTCTCTCATCATTGATGTTTCTCTCTCTCTCCCTCTCCCTTCCTCTCTGAATCAGTAAGAATATATTTTAAAGAGAGAGAGAGAAGAGTATATATATTTGTAAATAAGAAAACATGTATTTGATGCTCTTAGAAAGTCTTATTTTCTTTCATTAAAATTTGTGCAGTATAGGGAACTCCATAGGTTCTCTTAATTTGAAGAAAGTTAGAGGGAAAGGTACTAATTCAGAGTTCCTTGGGAAAATGTGTCACTTATATATTTTTTATGTTTATTTTTTTTAAATCAAAAAATGAAATATTTTCTATTCAGAAAATATATTTGGATCTCAATATCTTCTATAATTTTAACCCTAAAATATCAATTTAAATATTTTAAAAATGGTTTGGATGTTTGCTTTTTAAATAAGTTAGGTTACTGGAGTTCTACATGTTACTGGATCAGCTGGGGTAATTTTCTTATTGGAAAATTAAGAATTATAGTCAGAGGGGAGGACATGAGAATTTTTAAAGAACATATTCACTTTACTTTAGAAGCTGAACCTCTCTTATCATGTGACTTGTTTTGTATGTTTGTTAAACTATATTATCACATAAGCATTGCTGCTATTGGCATAAACAGTGACAGTTGATTTGGGTCATCTGAATGTCCACTGTCTGTTTTAATTTGTATGTTCGTTTTGACTCTGTCATATGCTCAATCTTCAGTGGAAGTCATGAGAACATATTATTTTTGCCTGCTCCCTACTTTACGTTGGAAATATTCTTTTTTACCCAGACAGACCTTAAGTTTGATGTAAGGGATTGTTTCCGTTGCCAAATTTTTCTTCCTTGCCAAGTAAGAGAGTTGTGAACTCTTCAGTGATGCCTTCCCCAGGATATTTGCAGATGTGGTTGGGAAAAGTCATTTCATCCCTGACCCTTGCATGTCAGGTGCTGGGGTGCCCGGGTTCCCGCTCACCCCCATCGCTGCGGGGATCTCGCAGTCGGCCTGCGCCTGGAAACCGCTTGCCCCATCGCCCTGGGGATCACACGGCCAGCCTGCGCCCGGGCTCCCGCTCACCCCAATGCTGCGGGGATCATGAGGCCACAGGCCAGGCCGGCTTTCTGATGCCCGCCCCCATCTCTTGCCTGCCGCCTGGGTTTCTGATCACCATTGTTCCATTCTTCCCCTTTCACCTCCCATCATTGCAGGATATGCAAATTAGCCGCCATCTTTGTTGGTGGTTAACTGCCATCTTGGCTGGCAGTTAATTTGCATATTGCCCTGATTAGCCAATGGGAAGGGTAGCGGTCGTACGCTAATTACCATGTTTCTCTTTTATTAGATAGGATAATGAAGTGAAAAATTGTCTTTCATGTTCAAAACAAACCAAGCCCTAGCTGGTTTTTCTCAGTGGATAGAGCATTGGCCTGCAGACTGAAGGGTCCTGGGTTCAATTCCAGTCAATAGCACATGCCTGGGTTGTGGGCTCAATCCCCAATAGGGGGCATGCAGGAGGCAGCCAATCAATGATTCTCTCCCATCATTGGTGTTTCTATCTCTCTTTCCCTCTCCCTTCCTCTCTGCAATCAATAAAAATATGTAAAAAACAAACAAACCAAAAGACAAATAAAATGGCAAAAGCAATAGGCATTATATGTGGTGATTGCAAAGATTATGAAGCAGCCTATACAACTGTATGACAATATTTAGTAAAAACAACAACAACAAAAAGAAATAAAACAAAACCTCCCAAAACAAACACAAATTACATAGCCACTGGGGATGCAAATGAACAAAAAGAGGACCAAAATAGTAATAATAATTGAATTAGAAACATAACAATGCTGGGTGGCTGACTGTTACCCTAATATCTATTTTCCAAATTTTATACGTTTTCATTGCTTTTGTATTGTAAAGACAACTTAAAAACATCAGTTCAAAATTTTCCTCACCCCGTCCTACCTCCATTTTACAAATAAAATAATCAGAGTTGAGTGTGCAGCAGACTTGCACGCACAAGGCTAAACTGAGGGGGAGCCAGGCAGGCTCCTCAGCCTCAGCCCCACTCTGCACCAGGCCATGGCAGCGGGTTGCTCACACGTGTGCCCTGGCCCTGTATTCTAAGGAAGGGCAGCCTCAGGCCATTTCCATGGTATCTCTGGGCTAATGCACTTAGAGCGCCACAGTTTGGGTGGGAAAAAGACACTCTGGTCTCATAAGGCAAATAATCCTTATTTCCCAATATTTCAAGGAGGCACATTGAGCAATTATGATCAGAGAAAGTGTGGACTGGTGGAAGCTTGAGAGATCGTCTAGCCCAGTGGTTGGCAAACTCATTAGTCAACAGAGCCAAATATCAACAGTACAATGATTGAAATTTATTTTGAGAGCCACATTTTTTAAACTTAAACTATATAGGTAGGTACATTGTTATTAACTTAACTAGAGGCCCGGTGCACAAAAATTTGTGCACTCAGAGGCAGGGGGTCCCTCAGCCTGGCCTGTGCCCTCTCACAGTCTGGGACCCCTTGGGGGATGACCACCTGCTGGTTTAGGCCCGCTCCCTGGGGAACTGGGCCTAAGCTGGCAGTCAGACATCACTCTGGCAGCCCAGGAGCCCTCGGGGGATGTCCACTTGCCAGTGGGGAGCAGGCCTAAGCTGCAGTTGGACATCCTTAGCACTGCTGAGGAGGCGGGAGAGGCTCCCACCACCACCGCTGTACTGGCAGCCATCAGCCTGGCTTGTGGCTGAGCAGAGCTCCCCCTGTGGGAGCACACTGACCACCAGGGGGCAGCTCCTGCATTGAGCGTCTGCCCTCTGGTGTTCAGTGTGTGTCATAGTGACCAGTCATTCCTAGTCTTTCTGCAGTTAGGGTCAGTTTGCATATTATCCTTTTATTATATAGGCTAGAGGCCTGGTGCATGGGTGGGGGCCGGCTGGTTTGCCCTGAAGGGTGTCCCCGATCAGGGTGGGGGTCCTGCTGGGATGCCTGGCAGCCTGGGTGAGGGCTGATGGCAGTTTTCAGGCTGGCCACACCCCCTTTAGGGTGGAGGTCCCCACTGGGATGCCTGGTCAGTCTGGGTGAGGGGCTGAGGGCCATTTTCAGGCTGGCCAAGCCCCTCGGCGATGGAAGCTCCCAGCCTCTCCTTTTTTTCTTTCTTTTTTTTTTATTCTGGGATTTATTTACCTTCTATAATTGAAACTTTGTTGCCTTCAGTGGAGCTCAGAGCCGGCTCCTGCTCGCTCTAGCTCCGTGGCAACAGCCGGCTGAAAGCAGGTATTTGGGGTTTATTTATCTTCTATAATTGAAACTTTGTTGCCTTCAGTGGAGCTCAGAGCCTGTCAGGAAGCTTGGCTTCCTCCATCATTGGGGCAAACAAGCCTCCTGCTCGCTTCAGCTCCATCATGGCCGCCGGCCGCCATCTTGGTTGGGTTAATTTGCATATAGTCTCTCTGATTGGCTGGTGGGCATGGCTTAAGGCATAGGGAAGGTATGGTCAATTTGCATGTTTGTCTTTTATTAGATTAGATTAGGGTACTCCTAAGGCTTAGGAAGAGCCACACTCAGGGGGCCAAAGAGCCACATGTGGCTCCCGAGCCACAGTTTGCCGACCACAGGCTAGCCAAGGCCTCCTCATTTTACAGGTGAGGAAAATGAGGCCTAAGCTACCTTGGTGAGAGAAACATTTGAAGACTCTGAGACTTAAAAAAAATCCCACCAAAAAACGGCTGTTACATTGCCAAAGGGTAAACTCAATCAGAAAGGGAAAGAAAAAAAGGTCTCATATTAAGGGCTTACTTTGGGCCAGCCCCTTCAGTAATGATCTACAATGAGGACACTGCAAGGCAGGTATGGTCTCCTTTCACCCAGGAGGAAACTGAGTCCCAGGGAGGACCTGGCTGAGGGCCATCGGTTGGGTAACTGGGCTGGGTGCTGTGAAGGCTTCTCTTTCAAATGGTCACACTGCCTGGGGGAAGGGAGAGAGACTGGCAACCGAATGGATTTCTATTCTCACCAAGTCTCTGGGTGAAAAGAGAGGCACATGTCTTTAAACCCATATGCACTGAGCTTTGGTAGTATGCCTAGGACAGATAAAACACAATCGGGAAGGATTGACGAGGCAAGTAGGAGCACCACCTATACATCTGGGACATAGGAAGGAGCTAGGTGCCAGAGGCCCATGTCAGATGGGAAACTGGGATTATTTGCTCTGTCACAAACTGGAAGGAGAAGGTCAGCTGCCAGAGCATGTGGTCAGCCTTAGGAGAAGGAGGAAGGGAGAGGTGGTGAGTGCAGTCTGGCCATTGGGGGGACATGGGCTGGGCACCAACTTGAGAAATAAAATACCTGTACTCTAGAAGTCACTGGATTTGGCTGCAAGGGCCTAGGGCAGTGGTCGGCAAACTCATTAGTCAACAGAGCCAAATATCAACAGTACAACGATTGAAATTTCTTTTGAGAGCCAAATTTTTTAAACTTAAACTATATAAGTAGGTACATTGTTATTAACTTAATTAGGGTACTCATAAGGCTTAGGAATAGACACACTCAAAGGGCCAAAGAGCCGCATGTGGCTCACGAGCCGCAGTTTGCCAACTACGGGCCTAGGGAGTCGTAGTTGGTTTCAGCAGGGGTCCTGGAGCGAGGGGTTGAAGCCCCGATTCATTGCTTACAGTTGGTATTGATACCCAGAATGGCAAGCTGGATTCCAGGTTCTTGTCCTACGAAGTTTGAAGAATAAAATTCGTAGACTAAAAGATTTAAGCAAAAGTGTGGAAGTTTATTGCAAGCATATACAAACTCCCCCTGGGGAGGAGTCCCAAAGTGGGAAAAACCTTTTCCAGTGAGTCTCTTTGTCAGTGGGTTTATAAATGCTGGCAGCTTCTTTATCTGTTCATGCTACTTTCTAATTGGACCCTGCCTCATTTTATGTCCCCCGTGCTTTGTCCTATTTGGTCGGTCTCCTCCTTCCCTGCTTAGTATCAGATTCAAAGTTTCAAAGCTCACCGGGCGCTCCCCCCTCCTCTTGTAAGATAAACATTCTAGTGGTTTGGAGCTGTCTCCATATGTCACATATATATTCCTTTCTCGTGGGCCCTTACCCTAACTATCTCTATGACCCTGGGAAAGTTACTTAAACACTCTGTGGCCAAGGCTTCATCATAAAATAATGATAATAAAATGACTAAACTCATAGGGGTTGTTGCAAGTGTTAAATGAGATAATTCAAACAAGACACTTCGAAAAAATTCTTGGTTAGTGGTGAGCACTGAACAAATGAAAGCTGATGCTCACCATTTGCCTGTTTTGCAGATGTTGGTCCTCAGGTGGGTTGGGGAGAAGTGGAAGGGCAGTAGTGCGTGCATCCCACTGGACTGGGTTAGAGTCCAGGCTCTGCTGCTTGGCACTGTGTGTTCTTGGGCAGGTTGCTTTGCCTCTCGGAAGCTGTTTTCTCATTGAAAAAAGGGAAATGATGCAAAAATATGCCTCATAGAGCTGTTAATGTAAGAAACATTCAAACCTGTAAAGAATTTTTGTGAGTTTATTTGAGCCAAACTGTCGACAATTGCTGGGAAGCAGAATCTCAATGTATTGAGATAATGCTCCAGAGAATGGTGGTTTTTCACCTAATTTTATAAATTATCATCAAAGGAGGAAGTACAAATGGGTTACATGAAATCCACTGGTGATAGATTAGGGAGGTGGGAGAAAGAAAAGCAGGGACACCTCTGGGATTAGGTAAAAAAGTAGAATGATAGACACCTGCTTCTTTTACACAGGTGGGTACAAGATAGTCAAGAGTCAACAATTCACATGATAACAATAACAATGAGGGGATTTGTGGTTTCACCCTGGTGCATTGGTTGTGCCATGAGGGGTCCAGAAAAAGAGAAGTTACAAGTTACCCTAACATCCCAAAAGTATGTTATGGTAGATGAAAAAAGACAATAGGCTCAGTTAGTTTCAAAGTTGATCTTTGTCAGAGAAGATACAAGCCTAGGACATGACTACCCTCCATAGGGTAGTGTCTTGTTTGAATTATCTCATTTAACACTTGCAACAACCCCTATGAGTTTAGTCATTTTATTATCATTATTTTATGATGAAGCTTTGGCCACAGAGTGTTTAAGTAACTTTCCCAGGGTCATAGAGATAATTAGGGTAAGGGCCCACGAGAAAGGAATATATATGTGACATATGGAGACAGCTCCAAACCACTAGAATGTTTATCTTACAAGAGGAGGGGGGAGCGCCCAGTTAATTGAAAAAGTTTTAGTTTCAGACCATCCTTTGTGGTTACTTTAAGTCTCTGAGTATGCAAGGCTGCCATGCAGGCCTTCCCTGAGCTTATCAGGTGAGCATGTGGTCCCTTTTCATTCACAGAACATAGTAGGTCCTCAGTAAGCATTGTTCCCTCTCAGTGAGGGCCACCATTAACGTTATACTATGTTTGACATTAATAAGCTCCACTTTGTGGCTGGTCAGATTACTGTGCCTTTCCTCTTGTTGAGGCAGGTGTTCTTCTAAGGCAAGCATGTCAAACTCAAAGGCTAACACATGGCCAAATAAACAAGGTTTAAGTTTATGTGGGCTGCAAAAAAACAAAGGCTTCAATTTTCATAGAAATGTAGATTTATTTCGATAGAGACATGCTGAATACAAAGGGCTGAAATAAATGAGTAATCGTTAACATAAAATAACAGAACATTTTAATAAAAATTATTTTTTTTAAACATTAACTTACCAGACACCGATTAACTGCACAAATCAATAAATGTAATACAAATAAACCTATTTTTCTTGTTCTCTGAAGTGGAATATTTCCTGTTGTGCACACCAAACAAATCAGCCCATGACTGATGACTTGGCAATTGGCTGCTAAAATATCCCCTGCTAGTATTAGTGGAGAGAAATGGTGTGGCTACGCGTAAGGTGCGTAAGGGAAATGAATGCAACATGAGTATAGTAATCAGTCATTAGCGAACATTGTAATTTGTTATTAATAACTAGAGGCCCAGTGCATGAAATTTGTGCAAGAGGCTTGGCTCTCGCAGCTGCGGCGGCTTGCCTTGGCCCTTGCAGCCCCAGCTTCGTCAGGAAGGTCATCCAGAAGGACGTTCGGCTGTCAGGTCTAATTAGCATATTATGCTTTTATTATTATAGAATTATGTATAACAGGATATTGAAAAATTAAGTTACAACATTTTTATTAAAACATTTCTTACATACCGTTATATTGTCTGGGCCACAAAAATATTGGTTGTGTCTTGCATGCGGCCCGTGGGCCACGAGTTTGACATGCTTGCTCTAAGGTGTCCTCTTTGCCCAGAGTAAATCTGGCTTCCTAAAATTAGCATAATTTGGTGCCTCTATTCATCTTTTTGGACTGATCTCCCAGACACTCAGTCTGGGCCATAAGCCAGCCCTGCCTTGAGGACCCCCATACACACTAATGGCCATTAGAAGGAGGAATAAACTTTTGTTGTTTCATTTTTTACTCATGATCTTTGTACCATCTGAACTCCTGGTTAGGCCCTTTGGTGTCAGGTAGGCTGGTGGCCAGAAGAGCCAGGGCTCTGAAAATACCTGGAAATAACCAGATGTAGTTGGAGCACTGAGACATGAGAGGAAGCACAACAACAAGCTGTTCAGGAGGCTGAGACACACTATTTAAAGAAGGCCCCTGCCCTCTCCTACATGACAGAGCTTAGGTCGCATGCCGCCACCAGGACCCTGATTGATTGAGATAGTCAGCATATCTTTGCAAATTCAGGGGGGAAAATAGCTCTCCTCGAGAAGTGGATGGAGGAGGCTTTTCCAGCTTGGATCCTTGGTGTGACCACACTGGGAGGAATGATATATTTTCTCTTCCTGCTCTTGGAGGGGCAGTCCTCACAGCATTCCCAAACAGACAGGAAGCCCTGGAATCCACAGAACTCCAAGGCCATAAGGACATTTGCATGAGGGGTGCAAAAGCGCACAAGGAAATCAGAGAAATATGTCCCGGAAAAGAACACCCCGAGGGGATGTGTCCTGAGTCTGTTGTTAGGTTTCACCTTTTTAATCTTGAAGTACCAATCCTTTGCCTCATTGAGTCTCAAAAGATATGTTTGTATATAGACACCTTTGTGATTGCATTAACAATGCATCTTTAAACCAAAATCAAAGCCTAGCTAATAAATGATGAAAATTGCATCATTTTAGAACTTGTTAAAAAAAACAACATGCCTGTAGTGCAGAAAACTTATCTTATAAAATGCCAATTAACACAGGATTATTTGCTGTGTAAAAAGATTTGTTTCAAGCCACATTTAATAACAAATTTCCTGGTGCTTTTATAATAAAATTTTAGCTATAAAAGAGAAACCCATCCATTCCTACACAAATTTTAAGAAGAAATAATTAGGTAAAATGAAGTATGTCTCTAAATTTTATGATATAAATCTTATTTTATATGAAATAATCAGTAACAGATATTTCTCTTCCTTTGTTTGCACTGTTTATTGCCTTAATATAACCTAGACTTATAGATTTCTAGTTATGTGAGCTACTCTTTTATAATCTCCTGGCTAAAAACGTTACCAAGACTTAACAATGAGGCGCAACTAATGGACGGAGAAGAATGCGGCTCCTGGAGTAGGGCACACCTTTCCCTTCTTCCTAGCTCATTTACTAGCTGTTTGACTTGAGCAAGTTTATTTATTCAACAAATATTTAGTTAGCTCCTAGTATGTGCCAAACAGAATTCTCAGCACTGGGAATAGTGGTGAAGGGAACTGACAAGGGCACTGGGAATGTGTATTCCAATGTGGGTGGCAGACAATAAACAGTGAATTTCAAAAATAAATAAAAATTTCTCAGATTGTGCTGAGTGCTATAAAAATATAGGATAGTGACCAGAGAGAGAGATGCCAGTTTCCCTGCAGTGGTCGAAAAGATCTCTTTGCAAAGGTGATAGTTGAGCTGAAAGGCAGGAGGAGCCAGCCAGTTTTGAGTCAGGGAAGTATGTGTGTTCCCAGCAGAGAACAGCAAGTGCAAAGGTCCTGAGGTAGGACTTTGGTGATTTGAGAAGAAAATTCATTGTGACTGGAGTACCATGAGCCAGAGTCTGGTAGGAGATGAAAGCGGCAAAGTTGCTAAGGATCAGAATGCATAGTTATGTGGAAGAAGGAAAGGAGTTAAAATGATAGTCTAACCACAATGGGTTGCTGAGGTCTCTGAACCGCGGTGTTCTCACTTGTAAATGGGAATAATAATGGTGCTCACCTCATCTACTTGTGATGACTAGGGTGACTGGTATAGGTGGAGCATCTGGCACTTTGGTTGTAGAACTTACTCCAGAATTTTGTTTGAAATGATCAGCAATTCACTGTGTGAACTAAAGTTTTTGGGAGTTACTAGGAGGATTCAGGGGACTCACAGAGCTTGCTTGTGGCAAGTGCAGAGAGACCTAGAGGAGATGGAAGCTCAACAGGCCAGTTTCCATTTCTGTGCCTGTCTTCATATTTACTCTATTTCTTGACTCTCTGCAAATCTCTTAATTCTTAGACAGAGGATTGGATGGCCCAACTTTGGTCAAGTACCTGTAGCCCAAACAGGTGGGCTTTAGAGGGCAGGGTCTCTAAAAAGAGGTTATGAGTAGATCCACCATGTCTGACATGTCTTTTCCATGTATAAACAAGTTCATGAAGATGGAATGAATTTATGTGTGTATCCATGTAAGGCGAATCACTAAATGTTTGATGGATGATAACCACCAAGCCCAAACCAATCCATTTAGTAGGGAAGTGTGTAGTATGACATGGCTTCTCTCTAACAAGGTCTTAACCAGAGGTTTATAGATGGACCTGAGAGTGTCTGAGAACCTCTGAAATCATCTATGAAAATGTCTACAAGTGTCTACATGTATTTTCTGGGGAGAGGGTCTGTGGTATTCATCAGACCACCCAAGAACTCTATGACCTAAAAAGTTCAAGGCTCCCTTTCTATACAGTCTTGGGATTTTGTTCTTACTGAATAAGATGCTCCTAACATTCTGAATCTTGAAAAAAAAATCCCTTCAAATACACTGAAAAACAACTTGAGACAGAAAATGATGGTTCCCATTCCTTCTCCTACTTCTCTACCTCCTCCGTTCCATTGACTCATTGTTTCCTTAGAGACTGAAAGCACCTACTCCCTTCAAGCTCTCTACTTTTTACATTAATAAAGCCTAGATAAAAAGTACCTGAGCCCTGGACAGTTTGGCTCAGTGGATGGAGCATTGGCCTGCAGACTCGGGGGTTCCGGGTTTGATTCCGGTCAAGGCCATGTACCTTGGTTGCGGGCACATCCCTAGTGGGGAGTGTGCAGGGGGCAGATGATCGGTATTTCTCTCTCATCGATGTTTCTAGCTCTCTATCCCTCTCCCTTCCTTTCTGTAAAAAATCAATAAAATCTATTTTTTAAAAAAGCACCTGAAATCAGAGAGTTACTACTGTTTAACTTTTACCAAGGGTGCTGCCTATCTCTCCACTCCTAGTCCATCCCTAGCCATGAATGCTTGTTGATTTTTCTGGCTGCTTAAGGTCATAGGTTAAGACCTAAAACTAGAAGGCTTGGAGAAATCCACTTGGTTAGAATACTTCAACCGGGAGATTTACTCCCCAAAGGTCATATCAGAAATATCCAATGGCTTAGGAAATTTAAGAAATGTATATAACATTATATTATTACGCATACAAAATATTAATTATTTTGCTAATAAAGGCCATTGAAAGTAAAGCTTGAGAAATAATTTTGTTTAGTGGGAATATATGGTAGATAAATTTAGCAGGAGTAGAAACAGACATTAGAAGGCCTGCTATTATATAATTTGGAGAGCCTAGTTTTAAAAAGAGTATAAAAGTACAAGTAAAAATTTAGCTACAAAAGTGAGTACTTACTTAGAATGAGAAAAAAAATTAAAAACCTGACAGATAGCATAAACACCAAAAGCCCTAAAGGTAACATTTATTCACTATTACTATCATTATTTAGCTATCTGACTCACTTTTATATATTTTTTCTGCATATTTGACTGCTTTTGGTTTACGCATTCCTATGACAATGATTCAATAAGATCATTTTTTTCACAAAGAGAATAGAATGTATATTCCTCTAACATGGTTGGCTAAAAATTGTTTTGTATTTTTATTGATAGCTTAGACACACTTCTTTTAGCACATCTACAACGTTCCCAGCAGTTCTCAGAGGTATGCTTCTCTCCTGCTGGCAAATCCTAGAACACCAGGCCTTAATCTTCCTCTCCATGTCTCACACCTTTGCCCCCTCCCATGTATTTGGGGAAGTTCTCTGGGAATCAGAGAATTGCAACCTCACCTTTGGATGGCTTTTGGGGAGCTCATATTAAGATCTGGATGCTTGTTGAATCTACCCAGAGGAATGGCTCTGGGGGCTGGGTGGCCTGCAGTCCCTCCCACAGGCACCCAGGACACCATGAGGGCATTTAGGGTGAGCGCCCAGGCTGCAGAGGAGAGGGGGCTGGGCAGGGCTGCTTCTTGCCCCAAAGCCTTAGCTTCATTAGCTTCCAAAGTAAATCTGATTCACGCTGGGTTTAAATGAGAAGTTCTCAGGACATTTTGGATTTAGGAAGCCTTTCCCCTCTTAAAGATTATTGAAAACCACAAAGAGCTTTTAGCTGTTGAAATTCAGTATATTAGAAATTAAAACTGAGAAACTTAAAATGGTTATTTATTAACTCATCTAAAAATAACAATAACAAACCTATTGCATGTCAGCATAAATAACATACTTTTATGAAAAATAACTATTATTCAAATTAAAAAATTAGTGAGGAGAGTGACACTGTCTTACATTTTGCAAATCTCGTCAATGCTTGACTTAGATACGTAGCAACATTTTACTTTCTGCACCCTGTTGTGATCTGTGGTTTTTCGTTGAACTATGTGAATAATATATAGTGGGAGAAGTACTTTAATACTCTTTTCAGATAATTGTGGAAGTTCTTTTAAATCTCATGAAAGCTCCACCGGTGGTAGTTTCTCAAAGATCAGTTACAATGTTGAGTGTGAAACCACAGCAATGACCTTTTTCATACACTCTCACGCGAAAAGCCTGTGGCCTTTTACACTTTGAAATAAACTTTTTACTGTCACTTGTTAGTATCATGTATTAGCATTTGGAAAACATTGACTCACTGGGTTTTGCAGATCTTATGAATTTTGACATAGTACATTATACATATCAAACCACGATCTCATCAAAGCCTCTAAGAATTGAGAAGCTAATGAGCTCACAGTAGCTGATGCAAATTTTACAAAATTCTAGTTTTCACTCAAAAGCTTGATTTTTCTCATTGGCAACGAATTCTGTCAGTTATTTTCTTTGAATGACAAGCTAAGCTTGTTCTTTTTTTTTTTTTTTAAGGAAAATATCTACCAAATATCAAAGTCTGAATAACCCTTGTTCATCTGTCAGTGATTCTTTCAAATAGAAAGTGATGTTCCATGAAAAAGGGGCTAATTCAGCTCAGAAAATCAGCCGTGGAGGTGCTTTTCCTTGAGATGGCCATCCGCACGGCCTGCACAGCGGGCGTCTGGATACCGACTTCTCATTTCATTACATGGGTTATCCAAAAGATGTACTCAGGGCCAGAGTTAATAAAGTTGACAATTGTTACAGCTTCATTACAGACAACCTGAAGTGAAACTAGCATTTTCATTTTATTTTTTACTGCGAGGGTGGGGAAGTGAAGATTACAAGCCTGCTTAGTACAGAGCAGTGCCACTGCCTTGATTTATGCTGAGGCCCCAACGGTTTTACCCACCAATGCTTTTTTGCACAACTAGTGCAATATTAATCAGTAAAAAAGACAGATGTCTTAGTTTATTATGAAAATCGTTTGACCTCACGGACACCTAAAAGCGCCTTTGGGACTCCCAGAGGTTCCATGGAACACACCTTGAGAACTGCTGGTTCAAGTGCCAGTGTTTTTCTTAGCAAATCACATTGTGTTGGCTGGGGAGAATGGAGGGGAGGTTAAGCGGGCGTTGTACATAAACATTCCCATGGAAACAATGCCCTAACCCAGTGGTCGGCAAACCACTCGCAAGCCACATGCGGCTCTTTGGCCCCTTGAGTGTGGCTCTCCCACAAAATACCACGTGCGGGCGCGCACATACAGTGCGATTGAAACTTCATGGCCCATGCGCAGAAGTCGGTTTTCGGCCTGGGCGAGTCTATTTTGAAGAAGTGGCGATAGAAGAAGTGGGGGGGTGTCCCTCGGGTCGGGTGAGGGGAGGCAGGCCGCGGAGGCGCGTGCGATTCATGCATGAGTTGAGTGAGCCAGTCAGCCAGCAGTCTCATTGTGCAGTGGTTAGGTATGTTGAGATGGTTTGGACATATAGAGAGGATGAATGAAAGGAGATAGACGAAACAAATATACAAGACGAGTGTGGATGGGAGAGTTGGAAGGGGTCGACCTCAGTGACCGTACCTCAATCAGATTGAGGATGTTTTTAGCAAAGGCCAGCTTAGGAGTACCCTAATTAAGTTAATAACAATGTACCTACCTATATAGTTTAAGTTTAAAAAATTTGGTTCTCAAAAGAAATTTCAATCGTTTTACTGTTGATATTTGGCTCTGTTGACTAATGAGTTTGCCGACCACTGCCCTAACCTAATACTATTATTTTAAAGATGAAGAAATGGAAGCACAGTGAGATTTGTTCTAAGTCCTTTATCTCGATTGTGGTAGAGTCAGGATGCACTCCCAGATCTTTTAACCCACACACAGAGAACATGTAAGCCTCTGTCTAGTTAGGTCCCATGCACTGGCCGCTGTGGCTCAGTTGGTTGAGCATCAACCTATGAACCAGGAAGCCACCATTTGATTCCTAGTCAGGGCATATGCCTAGTTTGCGGGCTCAATCCCCAGTAGGGGGCATGTAGAAGGCTGCTGATCAATGACTTTCTCTCATCATTGATGTTTCTCTTTATCCCCTCTTCTTTCCTCTTTGAAATCAATAAAAACTATTTTTAAAATGTTATGTCTCTCACAGCTTCTAAATTCTTTTATAAATATACTAGGGGCCCGGTGCACGAAATTCGTGCACTGGGTGTGTGTGTGGGGGGGAGTGTCCCTCAGCCCAGCCTGCCCCCTCTCACATACTGGGAGCCCTCAGGCGTTGACCCCCATCACCCTCCAATCGCAGGATCGGCCCCTTGCCCAGGCCTGACGCCTCCGCCAAAGGTGTCAGGCTTGGACAGGAGACCCCCATCTCCCCCTGATCACTGGCTCTGACCCCCGCCCAGGCCTGACGCCTCTGACCCAGGCTTCAGGCCTGGGCAAGGGGACCAGCATATCCCCCCAATCCCCGGCTCCGCCCCCCACCCAGGCCTGATGCCTCTGGCTGAGGCGTCCGGCCCGGGCAGTGGGGACCCACAGCTGCAGCGGCCCCGCGATCATGGGCTTCGCTTTAGGCCCAGGCAAGGGACCCCTAGCTCCTGGGACTGCCAGCTTCGACCGTGCCCAGCTCCCATCGCTGGCTCCACCCCTACTTCATGCTATCACTGGCCAGGGTGGCAAAGGCACCTGATTCTCCGATCATGGCTGGGGGGCAGGGCAAAGGTGGCCCCAGGGCCGCCTTTGCCCTGCCCCCCAGCTCTTAGCTCCCCCCTGGGTTTCCGATCACTGTCAGTGGCAGGGGGCTTCTTCCTGCTTTCCCTTTTGCCTCCCTGCATTGTGCTTACATATGCAAATTAACCGCCATCTTGTTGGCAGTTAATTTGCATATAGCCCTGATTAGCCAATGAAAAGGGTAGCGTCGTACGCCAATTACCATTTTCCTCTTTTATTAGTGTAGATATCAGGCTCCTATTGTGTCCCAGTTAAAATACTAGGTATTAAAGATGTAAAATCAAATGACATTTTCCTGCCCCTTGGGACTCTGTTGTCTAAGAAGCATGTGGACAGGTAAATCAAATCTTACATGTGCATTCAGAACTAAGACAGGTAAACTTGGGAAGGCTCAGGGGCTCCGAAGGGAGACACCTGAATCTGACTGTGGCTCTGAACAACCACTCAAGTTGGTGATTCTTAGGTTGAGTTGGGAAGGAGAAACAGAAGTTAACCAGATAAGAGGGAGTGAGGGCCCTTCCCATGGAGGGAGAGTTGAGGGAAGGTTAGGAGGTGGGAAATGACATAGCCCATCTCAGGCACTTTAGATAGAATGGATAGGGGAGATGGCTGGATGAAAGTCTTGGGGAGCTGGAGGAGCCCGAGGGAGGACTGCTTAGAAAGACCATCAGTGCTTCTAAATACCAGATGGTCATGACACCAGGCCCAGCCTTCAACTGTCAGGACCTCACCAGCTATGCTTTGGTGACACACAAGTTTGTTACATGAATTGCCTAACTACCAGAAGGGAGCTCTTGAAGGAATAATTGCCCATAGCTTGGAATTGATCCATTTTCTTGGCCTGCAACTTGCTACACAGTGCTATTTATTTTCCTGTGGATTTTATGGCTCACTCCAGACTCTTAGAAACCATTGCATCAGTTTGGTAATGTTGAACAATGTAATAAGATCTATAATTTTTAATCTGTTGCTTTGTCAGATTAAATCTTAGAAGTGCTCTCCAGACCTGGGGAGTCATCTGAGACAGTGGTTAAAGATATATCAATTTCCAGACACCAGCCCAGGGCCCAGGAATCTGTACGTTTATTTTGCTTCCCAAGTTATTCTGTAACAGGCATCTGGCATTAGTTTCCTGCCCAGATATTTTGTGTCTTACTAGTTGGAACTAACTAAAGGAGAACATACATTTAATTGCTGACGATCCCAGTGAAATATTGATTTGCCACATCTCCTAATTATGTGTATATAGGACCACCTATGTGGTTGACATTTTTCATGTTACATGAAATGCACTCCTCTTTGTGTGCACTTGGAAACATCTAACTGTTTATTTCCCACATTTGTTGCTTTTTCCAACCCCTAATCTCTTCAAAATGTTTTCTGATGGTCATTTTTCTTTTCTTCCCTTCTTATCACAGGCATAGCTATCTCATTTGAAAGATACCAATTGGTTTATTTTTTTAATCTTGTTCCAAGAAACAGTTTGAATGACTGTATATGCAAGTGTGCACAGACTCTGTGGGAAGTGTCATATGCAAGATCACGAAGATCAATATACAGGGCTGGCAATCCTGTGTAACTATAACAGTCTGGGCTTGTCTGGCATTCCAGAAACGTGCAACCTATATACAAACCAAAGAAATATTTGACATTAAAGTATCATCAGTTCAGCTTACAGGGAAGAAGAGGCCACCAGCCCCAGGCGAGGATGAACGTATGCTTCCACCAGGGGCCTGGGGAGTGCCACGGAGTTTGTCAGTTTCCAAGGGTCCTGGAGATGAAACACCCCTTCTGGGTACTTCAGAACACATTATGACATGTCCAGTTTAAACTTGGGTCTTGCCCACTATGTTTCTATTTTGCTCCTAGGCCCAGAAAGAGGGCATGTGTTGTCACACAGGCCCGCAGGCCCTGGGGATGTGGGTGGAGAGTGATACCAACATGGCGAGAGCACCCCACTTAAGTGAGTGATGGTGGTTAACTGTACCCCCCATCTTCCCTGGGCTACAGTCAGCTTCTCTGAAAGCTGCACCTGACGATGCTTAGAGACTCCCTGTACAGACATGGACCAAAACAGGGATTCTTTTTTTTTTTTAATATATTTTATTGATTTTTACAGAGAGGAAGGGAGATAGAGAGTTAGAAACATTGATGAGAGAGAAACATCGATCAGCTGCCTCCTGCACATCTCCTACTGGGGATGTGCCCGCAACCCAGGCACATGCCCTTGACCAGAATCGAACCCGGGACCTCTCAGTCCGCAGGCTGACGCTCTATCCACTGAGCCAAACCGGTTTCGGCCAAAACAAGGATTCTTGAGGTGGAGGCAAACCCAGAGAGCTTCTGGTTCAGTGATGTCCTCGTCATTATTGCGGCTCCTCCTTGCCTATGTGTATGTGTTCCTCACTTTCTCTGAGCTCTTTCCTGTCAGTTAACCTATTTCATCCTCATCAATACTCCTGTCAGAAACGTGGGACAGGTATTATTTCCTCATTTTACAGTGAGGAAGATGAATTCCAGAAAGATCAAGGAGTGTTTAGCCCAGAAAAAAATAAAGACTTAAGAATGAATAAGGATCTTCAAATATTAGAGGGCTTAATATCTGGAGGTGACTCTGCATTTCCCTGGAGGGAAGACTGGGGCCAATCAGTGAAATTGCAGTGGCAAATGCAGGCATTATATGGGCTGTGGAGCTCAGAGTCCAGATCTTTCTCTTGTCCACTGGGTGGTCCTGATAAGATGCTTAAACTTTCTGAGCATCAGTTTCCTCAACAGTAAAAAGGACAATCAGAAATAATCTGTCATCTCTTGGCCAAAGGAGATGCTCAACAAATAGAAAGTATTTTTAGGGCCCAGAAGTAGGTTTTAGTTCAACCTAAGAAAGAACTTTCTATCAAAGAGAACAGTTTATAAATGGGATATGCTGCCTTGCAGAGGAGTGAACTTCCTGTCCCTGGAAGCATTCAAGAGGCAACTGGAAGACCAACACTCAGAGATAGTATAGGGTGGAAACTGGACAATTAGGAAATTCTACAATTCTCCCATTTCTGGGATTCCATGATGTGTTCTTCTGATATGAACTCAAATGTTCTGTACTGTTTTCTAGTCTTCATTCTCTCTGCTGCCTTGGAGCCTATTCTTTCAGCCCAGAATGTTCTTCTTTGCTTACCATCTTTCAGTGTCAGTCAAACCTCCCTTTCTCAGAAAAGCATTGCCTGTGCAGCCTCCTTCCCCCTGGATTAACTAAATTGCTATTTATAGTTTAATGGTTCATACAAGGACCAAGCCAAGTGTGCAAGGTTTATGACTACCAGGTTAATTTACCAGGTTTGGTTAGCTGTTGCAAGACCCAAGTAACTCCTACTAACTAGACAACCACATGGTTAAAACAGTGAGATTCTCAAGCAGTGGCTCTGCCTGCTTCAGAGAACAAGGCTCTAAGACCACTGAGTTCCAAGTTCACTACCATGTATTAGGTTGTTACATGTGCCAAACACAGCACCGCCTGCTGGAGGTTCAAAGATAAAAATATGTCCCAGTGCCCATGCTCAAGGAGCTCCGTCTAGGGGGTAAGACCAAGAATCTTGACTTAAGTTGTTAAACACATGGCCTGCTGTGGGTATTTGAGAAGGGAGCTCTTGGCCAAATTGGGGTCCGGGGAAGGCTTCTTGGAGGAATTTATACCCAATCACCCCACTGTCTTACATTCCTTATGATCAGGAGCGCTCTTGCTATGTTATATCTTTCTGAGTCAGTAGATATATTCCTGGGGCAAAGCTCCAGCTGCTGGGTTTTTATTGCACCGTGACTTATCTTTCAGAAATTCTGCTGAAGTGCAAGATGCCTTCATGACTTACACAGTGTATGATGACATCATCACCATTAAGCTCATCCAAGAGGCCTGCAAGATCCTGGGTGAGTATGAAATGGACCGGTTTTAGTTTCCTAGAGTGGCTGTAAGAAAGTACAATCAGTTCTCATTGTTTCAAGTAGTTCTGTTCTATAAAGTCCTCAGAATACTGAATTTGCAAATATTCAACCATTGCTCTTGTAGGAAATGTAGAGTTAGGTTCCTGGGAACCTCTGCTCACAACATTTTCATCAACTGATAAATATATAACCTTGTTTTTTGTGTGTTTCTGTTTAAAACCCCTTATGTAATATATATTGTTATTCATTAATATTGGACTTACAGCCGACGGTACTGTAACTCATGCCTGAATGCAGTTTATCTACTCTCCATATTTTCTTTGTAAGACACTTCACAGCCTGCTCACACTGAAGAACATTAGACAGCACTTCAGCACTATACTTGGGGGCATTTGAAACAGCAGAATCACCAACAAAAAGGATATAAATGCAGGAACGTAGCACTAAATAGATTGTAAAAAAAAGGTCACTTGTTTATAGTATGAGAACTGAAATAAGAACGTAGTGAATCGCCTTATTTGACCTTAGCTAGAAACATGTGTTGGGCAACTCAAATTTTCCTCGGCCATGTGCATGTCCAAGAATGGCTATGAAACATCCGAGAGTATTGATTTTGGGGTTACAAATACATTGTATTAAGTAGGCAAATTTGCAAATACAGAATCTGAAAATAATGAGGATCGACTGTACCACAAACTGGATGGCTTAAAACAATGGGAATTTATTATCTCATAGTTCAGGGCACCAGAAGTCCAAAATCAGGTTGCTGGCAGGGCTGTGCTACCTCTGACGGCTCTAGGGAAGGGCCTTTCCTCTGCCAGGTCCTGGTGTTCCCAGGTGTTCCTTCTGCAGCACAACTCCAACCTCTGTGTCCATCTTCACATGGCTGTCTTCTCTCTGGGTGTTCATGTTTGTATGTCCAAACTTCCCTCTTCTTATAAAGACTCTATTTATATTGGATTCTGGGCCCATGCTAATCAAGCATGACCTCATCTTAATTTGATTACATCTACAAAGACCCAATTTCCAAATAAGGTCACATTCATAGGTTCTGGGTGGTCATGAATTTTTGAGGGACAGTATTTAACCCATCACAGGGCTCCTATATTATCCTTTCCACTTGAACAGCCTGAGGCTTCTTACAGACAAAAATTGTGAATGTCCTGAGTTTCATCATCTGCACCACCACCATCTTGTTTGACCTTGATGTTGACTTTGACAGGTGTTGCAAAACCTTTGCAATGACCAGTCATGATTATCTCTGGGTGTCAGGAGGAACAACACTGAGAATCTTGTTATGCCAACCACACTCATGTTTATTCAGAAATGGACATGGTGTGCTTTGTAGGGGTGGAGGGCCCTTCTTCCCATCTGCTCACCCACGGAACAGCTCATCTGCCTGGACACTAAAATGCCACTGACAGGGCCATAATGGGGGACCATGTGTGGATGGCCCTATTTACAACGCACGTGTAATATCAGAATGATTTCCTCCAAGAATTTATTATCAAAAGATGGCTTATTACACTAACTTGCTCACTTTCTAGGCTCTGAGGGGAAGAGGAACAGGACAAAGAGAATTTAGCTCTGCTCTTTCTAATTTAATGACCCAGGACAAGTTACTTGCTTAGTGAAAGTTTTTCATTAGTCAAATGAGAATAGTAAGGATAATATTTATCCTTCAGAGTTGTTTTGAGGATTAAATGAGGCAATGCATGTGAATATGTCAAATGTGGTATCCGGCATATAATAAGCTCTGAAAAAAATATTTTCTTCCTTCCCTTTGTATTAATTCCTAGGGCTGCCACAACAAAGTAGCACAAGCTAGGTGGCTTCAAACAACAGAAATTTATTCTCTCACAGGTGTGGGGGCAGAAGTACAAAATCAAGGTGCCATCAGGGTTGATTCCTTCTGGAGGCTCTGAGGGAGATGACTCTCTGCCAAGGACTCGCCTGGCTTCAGGTGGCCACTGGCAGTCCTAGGTTACAGTTGCACTGCTCCCATCTCTGCCTCATCTTCATATAACCCTCTTTTCTGTGTCAACACACAGATTTCCTCTAAGAACATATCATTGGATTTAGGGCCCACCATAGTCCACTACAAGCTTATCTTCATTTAAGTAGTTAGATCTGCAAAGACCCCAATTCCAAATAAGGAAACATTTGGAGGTCCCAGATGGACATGGGTTTGGGAGAACACTATTCAGCCCGTACACCCACCTTTCCTTTATCCTTCCTTCTCACCAGCACTGAGCACACCTGAACGGGGCCTGGCGAGGGAGGAGGGGTGGGCAGCCTCGCTGTCCTAGGCTCTAGGGGCCTGCGTGCACAAAGCAGAGGAAGCCGCCTGGCACTTCCAGGCTCTTTGACAACATGCCACTTTCAATCCCGGTTGAAATTCTCTTGCCCATTCCTCACAGGCGGTGTGGCTTTGGGTCATGGGGAGATCGCTTTCAGGGATTATTGCAGGTGGCACTGCATCGGCATCCTTGCCTAGCACCCGGGACCGTGGGGAGAATTGTTGGAAGTTTGGGGGCGGCCGGGTGAGTAGAGCCTTCAAGCTGGTTCCTGTGCAGCTTAGAGTTAGGCAGTAGGAACTGTGGTTTCCAGCTGGTTTTCATGGTGACTCTGAGGGCCAGCAAATTGGCCTGCTGTCCTCAGGAGCAATTCCTGAGGTGGTTACAGGGTAAAGCCAGCCCACCAGGTGTGCTTAAGAGCACACCAGGGCAGCTAGCGGGAAGTCATTGAGGCTTAAGAAACTGGATGTGTGTGATCACAGATCCTCTTCAGCAAGGGGCGAGGTCCCCTGCTGTGCCAGGGTCATCAGGCCGCTCTCTTCTGTCTTGGAGCCACAGAGCCAAGCAGAGGCCAGAGGTGCCTGGAGCTATGAGAAACCTGTGGTACCAGCTGGTGATTAACTTCTGACCAGATGTGCATTAGCCCCTGGTCATTCAGCTCCTGCACTCCTAATAGAGCGGAGAGAAGGCCGAGTCTGAGGCCAGAAATAAGGCACAGGGAGTGAAACGTTCATTTGTTCCTTCAGCTGTGAAACTCATGCTCCGTGAACGGCAACATCTCTCAATGCCTTCGAAAGCCAGTGTGACCCTTTGGAGGGAGGACACAGGCAGTTTGCAGTCAGGGCTTCTATGGCCTCCCAACCATCACAGGTTGGCATCCTCTGCCCACTCCTCCTTTCAAAGAGCCTCACAGAGAGAGTTTCCAGGAAAAAGTGAGCCAGGACCCAGGTAGTGTCCGTGGTACTTGCAAATCCCACCCCTTCCCTGGCCAGCCTGTTTGGGGGGCTCCCAGACCCCTTTGTCACCCATTCTGATGATGCTAAGGGTAGAGGGTAAGCTTGTGTGGAGCCGGGGCTACCAAGCGGCAGGTGGAGTCGGGATTTCATGCGGGAGTCGGACCCCAGGTGTGTGCTCTTTATAGCGCTGCGCTGCCCCAGACTAGACTCAGCTCAGCTTCTAAGTAGCAGCCTTCCTGCTACAGGCGTAGCAGCACCAGAGCGTTACCTCTCGGCTCTGGTATTAACACACCTGCCAGAGAGTCTGCGGTTTATTTGCTTAAACATCACTTTTTAAACCTTTAAAACAGACTATGATGTTACATATGCTTCTGATAATCCGACAGGAAGACCACTTGACCTCTCCCTTATGCTAATTTGCACTACCCGACCTGCACAAGGCATAGCACTGGCCCTTCTGCCGGCAGTCCTGCAGGCACGGGCACTAGTGAGAGCTGCTGGCCCACAGGGACGTCCGAATGCTGACAATTGCCTCCTTTCTTCCAGCAAAGTGGGAGGAGCACCCGGTTCCTTTCCTTCCACAGGGAGAATACAAACCCTTAGGTGGGAATTCTGTGCCTGAGAGGCCACTGTTGAGACTTGACCAGAAAAGCTAGAGTTTTCAGAGTTTAGAAAATAAAAGAGCAATGAAACTTGGACTGGGTGGTGGAAACAAACCCAACTTCAGTCTTTTCCTGATTTTATTTCTAAGAGTCCCAGCAGCGTCACGCCTCAGTTTGGCTCTGAGCTTCTGCTGAATGGCCTCTTGCTACAACTAGAATGAGCACGAGGACTTGAATCCTGCCCTGTCATGCCAGCTGGGCGACCTTGGCCAGTGAGCAGATTCCACTGAGAGTTGATCTCCTTCTCAGAAAGGAATAATACTGACCTCAAAGGGTCATGGGAAGGAGTGGATTAAATCAGGTAGCAAGTAAATGTCACTTAGTAACATGCAGGACACACAGCAGGTGCTCAGCAAGTGTGAACCAATGGTGGCTCTGAAGGGGAGACAGAGCAGTTCTATATTTTGTGCTTCTGGCTGTTGTCCCTCAAAAGTAGAGACATGTTTTGCTGTTCACCCCTGCATGGCAGTACTATGACATCATGTTCCCAGTCCTCTGAGCAGCACTCAGCAAACTACATGCAGCCCATGGGCCAATCCTGGCCCCCGGTCTGTTTTGCACATCAAGTTTTATTGGAACTCAGTTACGGATACTGTCTGTGGCTGCTTTGCATTATAACAGCAGAGTTGAGTAGTTGTGGCAGAGAGCATATGATTGCAGAAATGAAAATTTTTATTGTCTTCCCTTTACTGAAAATGTTTTGTCATCTTATGCTCTAGAAAATGGATCTTTAACACCCAGATCTTTTTCAAGATTAAAAGAATTTCGTTTAGCCTTGGCCAATGCAGCTCAGTTGGTTGAGCATCGTCCCATGCACCAAAAGGTCTCCGGTTGGACTTCAGCCTCCTGTGAGGAATTGTGAGGAAATAAATTTCTGTTCTTAAGCCACCAGTATAGAGTTTTGTTATAGTAGCCTGAGCAGACTTGTACAGAAACTCTTAGTTTTTAGATTTCCAGAAAGAACTGCTACATGTGCCTAATATCATGCCCAGGCCGTTTTTGTAGCTGTGTGACAGCGAGCACTGTGTGGTGTGTGCAGGACCTTCAGCAGAGAGATGCCATCCCATACCTGCCCTACCGCATTCCCAGTTCCAAACCAGCCGATACATTTAGAGGCAGCAGTGAGTTTAGAGACCAATGTTGGGCTGACCCAGATTACCTTTCTACCAAAAGCCAAAGTATATCACTGTGATTTCTCTCTGTCTAGCTGAAAATCAGAAGGGTATTTTCTTCTTGTTGTTTATCTCAATAACATGTGTTGGCTCATACCTGAAAGAGTACATAAGTATGGTGAGTGCATTTTTCAAATTAAAAGCTGGGATTCAAAATTAGGTAATTTTGTCTCCCTTATATATAAAAAAGCTGCTCAGTTCGCACCCGTTGGTGCCCTGCCTTCCAAGTGGGCTCCAGGAGGCCACTTACCTGCAGCCATTGCTGCGAGTTCTCCAGACGCCCACTGCACCGCTCTGTGCTTCCTAAATGGCACAGCTCAGGCTGCGACCAGATGGAGCTGGAGCACTGCATAACGAATTGTTCTGTATGTGAATAAGTGCCTAAGTGAGTTATTAGCGATCTGAAGTGACAACACACAACAGCCTTTTGGCACAGCTGTGTCAGTCTCCACTTTGCCTGCTAAGAAACCCTTAGCAAAACGCATTTCAACAGTCAGCTACCAGCAAAGGCCAACAGCTGTCTGCACATACCTCTTTAAAAATAAGAGAAACAACATAAACCTTACCCAGTCCTGAGATCAGGCATTAGAATATTTGATCTTTCCTAGACCCTCTGAGGTGGAACAAGCAACCCAGGCCATGTGACCAACTGAAAATGGAGACTGAACTCGGGTGTCCTGATTTGGAGGCTGGTGCTGAAGCCTGCAGACTGCAGGGGCCATTGACTGGGTGGGAGGGGGCGGTCAGTGGTGTGTGTGGGGGGAGGAGATGAGGTCTCTAGAAATGGCTCTGGAATCACACAGACCTGCATGAGCCCCCTGGCTGTAAGGTCTCCTAGCAATGTCACACGGGCAAGTTCCCCATTGGTCAAACAGCAGTGATACCCACAGCACCTACCTCAGAGGGCGGTTGTAAAGACTGAATCCAATAATGTGAGCAAACTGCCTAACACAGTGGGTGCTCAACAAAGTAGTCCCTCACCTTGTCCCCCTTCCCACCCTCCTGTGGACTCCTGTCCCTGTGCTCTGGCCCTTGGTAGGCTGACTTCTCCGTTTCCAAGTTTGCAGGAAGCAGACAGCTTATCAACCAGGTGTAAGTGGGACTCCTGCCTGAGCTGCCTTACTCATTTCCCAGCTGCTTTTCCCTGTGCTGATAAACTTATTGCTACACCTGGAACCCAACGCTCCCAATGAAGAGTCTGTTTCCTCCCTGCAACCTCTGGCATCAACGTGGTTGCTATTCCTCTCCTTTCCTTAAACCCCTCTTTCTCCTACTCACAAAGATCTCCCCATCTATTATCTCATGCCTGGCTTAAGTGACACCATTTGAGGAGGAGAGCACTCCAGATGAATGGCTTTCTTCAGATATCTGAAGCTTATTCCCTCAGATACTAAAGCTTTGAAAAAATATTACTCACTTCCAATGGAAAACTTTCTAAACTGCACAGCATACACTTCCCTACCTTGTGGAAGAGCACATGCTTTTCTGGGTGCCTGAGGTGGGTCACTATGAGGGATATTGTTGTTGTATCTGGGTGATGGGAGGTAGGCAGAGGTCTTGGGAAGTCCAGCCTGAGCAGGTAACAGGCTCCTTTGCCCAGGAGGCTGTAGGGAGCGGCTCTAGGGTCAAGCCTCGGGCTGACCTGTGGCAGGGCCACAGACAAGTCCCAGCCTGGAGGACAGAGCTCTCCTAGCATAATTAAGCCTGACTTTGTAGGACTCCCTAATTCAGGGGTGGGCAAACTTTTTGACTCAAGGGCCACAATGGGTTCTTAAACTGGACCGGAGGGCTGGAACAAAAGCATGGATGGAGTGTTTGTGTGAACTAATATAAATTCAAAGTAAACATCATTACATAAAAGGGTACAGTCTTTTTTTTTTTAATTTTATTCATTTCAAATGGGCCGGATCCGGCCCTTGGGCCATAGTTTGCCCACGGCTGCCCTAATTCCTTCCTAAGTAGCTAATGGGCTGTGGGAGGTGCAGCAAGTGTTGACAAAACAAGAATATTTCTATACATGTTAATCTTGTTATAATCAGACTAAAAAATAAAGCATCCATTTGTAGGCTGAGTATTTTGTGTCCTCATCCAGGCACAGGAGATCCACTGAGCCCCAGCTGAATTCTCTTGTCTGTCTTTTATTCAATCCTTCACCGCCCCTCCTCAGGTTCACCCTTGGCTGTGCTGGTATGGCACAGGAGGCCATGGGTAGGCAGCTGTGGCCCAGTGGCATTCCTCTGCCTGCTCACCCTCATTCAGGGTTTAGCAGTATCTTCTCCTCTTGCCCTAGACAGCCCACCCTGCTGTTTCCAGTCCCTTGAGCTGTCACCCAACAAAAAGTAAAAATTTCATGATGATACAGAAGAGCCAAACCTGCTAAGTCAGAAAGTTTGAGTTTATACATAATTGCAATTGAAAAGTTTTTTAGAAGTTTCCATACCTTTTCTGGATGCCAAGTGTAGATATTTGTGGCAATTATTTTCTTGCCAACAAAGAAGTCTTCTATTAAAACACACACACACACACAAACACTTTTTAATGGAATGTTTCACACGTATACAAAAGTAGAGAGAATTATGTATTGAAGCCCATGTATCCTTCACCCAAAATTAATATTTTCCTATCTTGTTTTGTTTCTCTGGTCCCCCCTACCCTTTTTCTGGTTTTGTTTTTTCTGGAATACCTTACAGCAAATCTCAGGTTTCCCTTAATTTTACTCATAAATATTTCAGCATGAATTTCTAGCTAAAGACATTTTAAGACATAATCATAATGCCCTGATTATATCCAACATAATTCATACTATTCCAAAGGCCCAGATCCAGCTCTGTCTCAGCTGGCTGTAGATAAATATGGTCTCATGGTCTTACTATATTCGATTTCCTAAGGTCTCTTCAGGACAATCCGCAAAAACATTTCACTTTGACAGAATTTCAGACTCACAGAAGGTTTGCAAGAATAATCCAAAGAATTCCCATATAGTTTTTTCAATATTCCCCAAATGTTAACATTTCACCATATTGGCTCTATCCTTCTCTCTATATCTACACCTATAATAAATACATTTTTTCTGAATTGGCAGTATGATACAGATATGATGTCTCTTTATGCCTAAAAATTCCCTTGCATAACTACTGTACAACTATCCAACTTGGGAAATAAACGTTGACATAGTGCCATTATGTCATCAGAGACTTTACTGAGATTTTCTAATTCTCCCAAAGATGTTCTTTAGAACAAAAGAAAGCCTGGAGCACGTCAGTTGTCACATTTCTTCAGCCTTCTGCAGTCTGGGACAGTCTCGGAGTCTTTCTTTGTGTCTTATAATTGTGATACTTTGGAAAGTTATGGTCAACTATTTTGTAGAATGCCCCTCAGTTCAGAATTACTTGACATTTCCTACTGATTCAATTCAGGTTATGCTTTCTTTTTCTTTTCTTTTTCCAAAAATAAATCTTTATTGTTCAGTTTATTACAGATGCTCCTCTTTTTTTCCCCCCATAGCTCCCCTCCACCTGGTTCCCACCCCACCCTCTGCCCTTACCCCCCACCACTGTCCTCATCCATAGGTATAAGATTTTTGTCCAATCTCTTTCCGCACCCCCCACACCCCCGTCCCCCTGAGAATTGTCAGTCCACTCCCTTTCTATGCCCCTGCTTCTATTATATTCACCAGTTTATTCTGTTCATCAGATTTTTTTATTGACTTAATTTTTAGATTCAATTGTTGATAGATATGTATTTGTTGTCACTTTGTTGTTCATAATTTTTATCTTTACCTTTTTCTTCTTCTTCCTCTTCTTAAAGAATACCCTTTAGCATTTCATATAATCCTGGTTTGGTGGTGATGAACTCCTTTAGCTTTTTCTTGTCTGTGAAGCTCTTTATCTGACCTTCAATTCTGAATGATAGCTTTTCTGGATAAAGTAATCTTGGTTGTAGGTTCTTACTATTCATCACTTTGAATATTTCTTGCCACTCCTTCTGACCTGCATCATTTCTGTTGAGAAATCAGCTGACAATCATATGGGTACTCCCTTGTAGGTAACTAACTGTTTTTCTCTTGATGCTTTTAAGATTCTCTCATTGTCTTTTGCCCTTGGCATTTTAATTATGATGTGTCTTGGTGTGGTCCTCTTTGGATTCCTTTTGTTTGGGGTTCTCTGTGCTTCCTGGACTTGTAAGTCTATTTCTTTCACCAGGTAGGGGAAGTTTTCTGGCATTATTTCTTCTAATAGGTTTTCAATATCTTGCTCTCTTTCTTCTTCTGGCACCCCCAGAATTCGGATGTTGGTATGCTTGAAGTTGTCCCAGAGGCTCCTTACACTATCTTCGTATTTTTGGATTCTTTTTTCTTTTTGCTTTTCTGGATGGGTGTTTTTTGCTTTCTTGTATTTCAAATCTTTGATTTGATTCTTGGGACCTCTAGTCTACTGTTGAATTTCTGTATATTAGTCTTTATTTCAGACAGTGTATGCTTAATTTCTGACTAGTCCTTTTCCATTTTTTTTGGCATTCTCATTAAGATCCTTGAAGGTCTCACTAAGTTCTTTGGAGGTCTCACTAAGTTTCTCAGAGGTTTGTAGGAGATTCTTGAGTAACCTTATAACTGTGGTTTTGAACTCTATATCCAGTAGTTTGCTTTCCTCCATTTATTTTATTTGTGACATGTTTCTTTGTCTTCGCATTTTGGCTGCTTCCCCGTGTTGATAGAGTGGCTGTCAGCCAGCCGTCTCCACGTCTCCAGGTCTCTGCATCTCTGCGTCCCTGAGTCCCACTCCCCCACAGTAACAATGATCCCTGTGAGCAGCTCTGCGAGAAAGCCATCCTCACTTTCTGACCCGATGCCAGACAGTCCAGTTTCTCCCTGTAGGAGTCTGGGTCCCAAGAGTCTTGCCAAAAACTGGAGTTTAAAGTAGTCAGGATCTTGTATCTCCCTTCCAATTGAAAAAAAAAAAACACAGTGCACCCATTTTCCAGCCTGTTTTGCCCGACTCTGTACCTCTGCTCTTGGTGCCTCCGCACCTCCTACCCAGTCTCAATGAACTTTTTTATTGTCTTCTAGTTGTAGAACTTCCACTCAGCCAGCTTTCCCGTAGCCATTTTGTCTTTTAGTTGTAGTTTTGGTGTGGTTGTGGGGGGCAGCACGTACAAGTATATACCTTATGCTGCCATCTTGGTTCTCCTCAGGTTACGCTTTCTTGACAGAAAGACCACAGATGTGATGTTTTTTCATTTCATTTCACATATCAGAGCATTTTATGTCATTATGCCCCATTATTGGCATTAAATTTGATAGCTTGGTTAGCATGGAATCTGCCAGGGTTCTCCACTGTAAAGTTACTCTTTTCCCCTTTGTAATTAGTGTCTTGTGAAAAGGTACTTTCAGACTATGTAAATATCTTGTTGCTTCTCAAGCTCCTCCTTCCCTAGTTTTATTATTCATTGGTGATTCTTGTCTGAATCAATGTGTCTGATGGTGTTCAAATGGGGATTTTCTAAGTATATCATTGCTTTTACATTTATTAGTTGAATTTCTTCTATAAGGAAGAATTTCCCCTCTTCTCCATTTCTTTACTAGTATTTGTATCAATGTGAACTATTCATTCTTATTTTTTAAATAGGTTGAAATCCTTTATTTATTTAGGTACTCAAGTTCTCCAGGATTTAGCTAGTGGGAGCCCCTCTAAGCTGGTTCTTGGGCCCTTTTAACATGTTCTCATTATTCTCTGGTCATTTTTTTTTTTTTAAACCTTCTGGAATGTTCTGACTGGTTTGGCTCAGCGGATAGAGTGTCGGCCTGTGGACTAAAAGGTCCCAGGTTCGATTCCGGTCAAGGGCATGTACCTTGGTTGTGGGCACAGTAGGGGGTGTGCAGGAGGCAGCTGATCGATGTTTCTCTCTCATTGATGTTTCTAGCTCTCTATTCCTCTCCCTTTCTCTCTGTCAAAAATCAATAAAATATATGTTTAAAAAAAACTTTCTGGAATGACAAGATGTTATCTTTCCCTGCCCCAATCCTGAAATTTGATATTTTCCCAAGGAACCTTGAAAACACACACACACAGGGAGAAACCAAGATGGCGGCATAGGTAAACACCGGAAATTGTTGCCTCGCACAACCACTTCAAAAATACAACTAAAAGACAAAACAGACATCATCCAGAACCACAGGAAGGCTGGCTGAGTGAAAATTCTATAACTAGAAGGAAAGAGAAAAGCACACTGAGACTCAGAGGAGGTGCAGAAGTAAAGTGCAGAGGTACGGAGGTGCACTCGGAAAGGGCTGGCAACTGAGGACGCTGTTGTCCTTTTCAATCGGGAGGGGGACACATGCTCTCGCTCTGACCTCCAGTTCCGGGCAAGTCTCTGCGGACTCAGATTCATACAGGGAGAAACTGGACTGTCTGGCACTGGGTGGAACTTGATGGCGACTTTCTCTCAGAGGTGCTTGCAGCAATTACCATGGGACACTGAGACTTGGGGCCTCTTAGGGCAGGGCTGAGGATCTGCCATAGCTGTTTGCTCCACCCTGTTGATTCCCTGAGACCCCGCCCCACCCATGCTGTGTGCAGAGGCTTTTGCATATGAATGACCTGGCCCTTTGTAATCTAAAATTACCTAACAAACTGCAGCTGGGTCAGAGAGGCCCAGGACATCCAAGAGAAGGCCCAAGGCCCCACAGCAGCTTGCATTGCTTCACAGCTGGGCCTCATCTGGGCACCTCCAAACCCGAAACAAAGAAGAGGAATCTGCAGATCTCTCCATAGCTCCTGCTGGGTAGCCTCAGGCAGAGGCTAAATTAGCACCTCCTTAGAGATCCAAGAGCTAGTGTACCCAGTGGTCAGAGTGGGACCATCCAGATTACAACTCCTCAGATCCATAAGGGACACACTCAGGGGGCAGACTCAGAGAGCACCAAAGCCCCACTGAAGCAAGTCTTGCCCCATAAGGGTGTCTCCAGCACTGAAGTTCTCCCACCGTAGACACAGCTGAATCTCACAACTAATTGGCCTGGAGGTCAATTCCTCCCACTGATACCAACAACAATCAAGGCTTAACTACAACAAGACTGTGCACAAAGCCCACAAAGGGGTTCACCAAGAGTGTCCACCTCAGGTAATGGGGGAGGCTTAGCCACTGGGCCCTATAGGACACCTAGCACAGAAAGCCACTCTATCAACATAGGAAAGCAGCCAAAATGTGGAGACAAAGAAACAGGTTACAAATGACAGAAATGGAGGAAAGCAAACTACTGGATATAGAAAGGAAAACCATGGTTATAAGGTTTTTCAAGCATTTTCTAGAAACCGCCAATAAATTTAGTGAGATCCTCGATAAATCTAGTGAGACCCTCGAGGATATGAAAAAGGACCAATGAGAAATTAAGCATACACTGACTGAAACAAAGAATATTATACAAATATCCAACAGCAGACTAGAGGATCCCAAGAATCAAGTCAAAGATTTGAAATACAAAGAAGCAAAAAACACCCATCCAGAAAAGCAAAAAGAAAAAAGAATCCAAAAATATGAAGATAGTGTAAGGAGCCTCTGGGACAACTTCAAGCATACCAACATCCGAATTCTGGGGGTGCCAGAAGAAGAAAGAGAGCAAGATATTGAAAACCTATTAGGAGAAATAATGCCAGAAAACTTCCCCTACCTGGTGAAAGAAATAGACTTACAAGTCCAGGAAGCACAGAGAACCCCAAACAAAAGGAATCCAAAGAGGACCACACCAAGACACATCATAATTAAAATGCCAAGGGCAAAAGACAATGAGAGAATCTTAAAAGCATCAAGAGAAAAACAGTTAGTTACCTACAAGGGAGTACCCATATGATTGTCAGCTGATTTCTCAACAGAAATGATGCAGGTCAGAAGGAGTGGCAAGAAATATTCAAAGTGATGAATAGTAAGAACCTACAACCAAGATTACTTTATCCAGAAAAGCTATCATTCAGAATTGAAGGTCAGATAAAGAGCTTCACAGACAAGAAAAAGCTAAAGGAGTTCATCACCACCAAACCAGGATTATATGAAATGCTAAAGGGTATTCTTTAAGAAGAGGAAGAAGAAGAAAAAGGTAAAGATAAAAATTATGAACAACAAATAAATATCTAACAACAAGTGAATCTAAAAATCAAGTGAATAAAAAATCTGATGAACAGAATAAACTGGTGAATATAATAGAATCAGGGGCATAGAAAGGGAGTGGACTGACAATTCTTGGGGGGACACGAGTGTGGGGAGTGAGGGAAGAGATTGGACAAAAATCTTACACCTATGGATGAGGACAGTGGTGGGGGGTAAGGGCAGAGGGTGGGGTGGGAACCAGGTGGAGGGGAGCTATGGGGGGAAAAAGAGGAGCATCTGTAATAATCTGAACAATAAAGATTTAATTAAAAAAACATACTTCACACACTCTTACTCCTTCCTTCCTTTATCTATCTATCTATCTATCTATCTATCTATCTATCTATCTATCATCTATCCATCCATTTATCTGTCTAAAACCAGATCAGTCTCTTGGTCCTACAAGGTAGATTTCCTAATCTACACCGCACCAAGTTTCATTCTGATTTTCTCTTTCCCATAACTAACTTTATTCTCACACAGTGAAAAACCTGGTTCCCATTATCTAATACTTGATTATCAGAAAGTCGTTTCAAAATCGCTAACCCACACCACATGAAAAGAAAGCCCGCTAACTACAGTTAAATATTTATTTAAAGTTCTTTTTGTCTTTAGCATGAGGACAAAGCAGTCAAAATACTGTGTTCAAATGTTACAGCGTTGATTTCATTCCTGAATAATTAGGTTATTCAAAACTGTTCTGTTGAAATATTGTTCTGTTAATCTGTTTCTATTCCATCTTAGGGTTTTCCCTATTCCTATTGATCTTATTTATTTTCTCTAAGTATATGAGTCATTAACACAATATACTAAACCAGAACTGTTCAAAAGCTGTGCTCAGAGTAATGTCAGTCCCCCCACCCAGTCCATGCTTTTTCTAACCTTTCCATCTCATCCCCATCAATGCCTTGTAGCTAGCCAATCTCAATAGTCCCTGGTTTATCCTTCTTGTGTTTCATTCTGTACAAATAAGCAGATAGATGCATATTTCTTTATTGCCCCTTATTTGTTGCACAAAAGATAGAACACTAAGAATGCAATAGATCCTCCTTTGCACTGTAAAGTATATGTAAAACACCTATGACTTGTGTTCAGTTCTCTTTTGCATTTTCTTGCCATTTCCTGTATATCCCTTATACCCCACGACTAGAGAGCTCATGGAATCCTAAGCTCACTGACGTAAAATGGTATAAACACAATACAGGTGTAGTTTTAGAAAGTGACTTCTGTCCTCTGCTAGACAAGCATTCTTGCCTAAGGATCCCAGAAGAAGCATCAAGTCAGTGCAGATGGAAAACACCACACCCAAACCCAAGATCCTCGTTCAAGGAACAGTCACTGTCAGCCAGATGTCCTTTCCTATTACTGGAGCTAGGCATCCAGAAGCAAAATAACCAGGGTCTAAAAGAAGCAACCTCATGGATTTGTGTAGGTTTACAGATTTAAAAGGAAAGTCAAGCAGGCACTCTCTACACAGGGCCACCACTGCCCCTTCCTACAACTTCGTTTGGCTTGCGGACGGCCCAGTGCTCTGGAGGGAGGTCCCTGGGAGAAGGGCCTATGGGGTCTGTGCTTTCCTGGCAGCTAGCAGGCTGCACCTGCTCAGAGCCTACAGGACACACAGTGCAGCTGTTTTTCCTCAGCTTGAATAAGTTAGATTTAGCAGGAAGAAGGAGGGGAAGGAGGAAACAGGAAGAAACAATTACACACCTGTCCATTTACTTCCCAGGAATTCTCCTTCCAAGAACTCATAAGCATTGGAAAAGACTTGAGTGGAGTTAATTTCAGTTCCCTTATTAACACAGGCCATTACCACCTCCCACCTTCTGTCCTGGCCTTTATCTAGATCCAGAAGACTTGGCTAATACATTATTGGGACATATGTATAACTCCTTTCTGACAAGACCAGACCAACTTAGTGGGGTCAGTCCTGTTCAGATACAGAATGACTGTTTTCCCATTTGTCTGGCTGTGGACAATGAACTATAGGGCTTCTGCTGCTCAGAATCTTTGGATGCAAGTAGAGGCTGGAAAGACCTCCTCTGACCCCCGGCCATCTCTGTAGGAATTGGTTATGGATAGTTCAAGAGGCCCGGAAAACCCTTGGCTGTGAATTCCAGACCTGGTCACAGCATCCTCGGGCCCTTCAGGGTTCAGCCAAGGAGCTGGTCAGTGTGAACGGCAGGTCTCCCATCAGCCTGAGCTTCTCGGACCTGCCCCAGCACCCAGTCCTCACCACTGTAAAGAAGAGCATGCTCTCGCACAGAGGCACCAGGGCACCAGGGCACCAGCGTGGATGGATGCCCTGTCTCCTGTGTCAAATGGTGAAAACCCACTAGCAGTCCCCACCTCAGGGGAGACCCCTTATTTCCCTGCCTGCTGCTCAGAGGCTGTGGGATATGGTACAAAAGGAGCCAAATTTAGGGTTAGAGTCCCTGCAACTCTGTTGATTTGGGTCAGTTCACAAAGATGACTCTCATCGTCAATGGCCTGGCCTGTACAACAGGGACCTGATAATAGAGGTTTCTCTCTTGGAAGGTTTTGGCAAACATTTAGTAAAATAACAGTGATTAATATGTGTTTTAGAAATTTAAAAATGTTCTTTAAAATCTCTGACTGCCTCTCCACAAAGCAAACGATGGCAGACGGTTTATTCCAAAAGTACAGGCAGGGGCAGCAGCCCCAAGAATGCTGCAAGCCCACCCCCAGGAGTTTATCTGACTGTGTGTCAGCACAGAAAGGGTTAGAAAGAGGTAACTGCCTTCCGAATTGCCATCCAAATGGGAAGGAAAGAAAAATGCAGCACTTAGGAAGAGAGAGTTCAGTGTGACCTGGGATATTGAGAGAAATCTTAATGAGGAAGTGGCGTGCAAACTGCACCTTGAAGGGAGACCAGGTGTGGACAGGAAGAGAGAGAAAAGGGAAGTCATTCCATGCATTTGGTATCATCTTTTAGGTAAATCAGGATACTATAAATTTGTCGGTATTTTTTAGTTGGAGTATTGACTATTTCTCAGAAGTAGCTTTTTATCATGGTGAAAGGCCATTGTGTTTAACGATGTCTAGAGGTGGTAGAGAAGTGGCAGAGGCCACACACTGCCCAGCCAGAGTGAACCTCATCCTGGATTCAGCCATCACAAGGCTGTGCAGCTCTGTAGCCCCTCTGGCCTGTAGAGAAATGTATGCTATGGGGCCATGGCAAAGATCCAAGTAGAGTTAGAGGGGGCTCGTGTTTCATGAGCACCTACTGGGTGCCAGCGATGCACTGAGCTCCTCCAGGCTTTGGTGTTATCATCGGCATTTTACTGGTGTGGAAAGTAAAGCCTTAGAGAGAAGTTCAGCAACATATCCCATAGCCAGGAGTTTAACTCTTTGGAAACAAATGAGAACAAACACTCGCAGGTGCTTTTATTTTGTGGGTCTGCTTTGCATTCCTCAGGTGTCTCCATGGAAGCCATTCTGAAACTCTTTGGAGAATACTTCTTTAAATTCTGTAAGAAGTCTGGCTATGACAGGATGTTACGAACACTGGGAGGCGATCTCACGGAGTTTATTGAAAATCTAGATGCCCTCCACAGTTACCTTGCACTTTCTTATCGGGTAAGGCGATCTGAGGCTGGTCTTGGTGGTCCAGAGAAGAAGTGCCTGTAGGCATTCTGGGTCATCTGGGGCCATCTCCCTGCCTCCCCCAAAAGCAGGCAGTTGCAAGGGGCCTGCAGAATCCTTGGTACCTGGTATCAGTGGGCTGAAGAGTTTTCTTGGGAAAGGAATGGAAAATGTGTACCTGCTGACCACTTTTATAAAATAGTCAACCCTAAAAGAAGGGCAAGCTAGAGAGGTCAGCTTTGTGGTGGAGGATGACCTGTTTAACGGGGCTGGTGTGGGTTTGGAATTAAGTCTAGAAGATTGATCACCATGGAACTAAGGCTGGGTAACAGCCAGGTTTCAGTAGATTTGCAAAATCTCTCCTCAGGTTTCCTGGCCTTGATGGAGCTGATAAAAAGCTTCTGTAGCCAGATTCATTTATTCATGTATCAGAAGGAAAGACTTGGCAGGGCCAAGAGCCAGAATCGGACACTGTCCAACTCCGATTAACCCATGGAGTGACTGCCTGAGGTTTTAGCAAACCAATTTCCCTATTGGGGAGTGTCCTTCTGGAGTTCATGCCTTGGTTTTCTTGTTTGTAGAGATCATTGAAAATTCAAACACTTAGACTCCCTTTTCTGTGTTAGAAAATAAAATGTTTTAATGAAAACACGAAGCAACACTTACACATATCATAATAATAGTTCATTATTTTATATTAGTTTATATTTATTTTAGGGCCCTTTATAGTTTACCATTTTTGTATTTAATGCTTATCACCACCTTTGAAGGACTGTCGTGAGGATGAAATGAGATAATGTATGCTAAAATGTCTCATGAATCATAGTGCACCCTTACAGATATTAAAAGGGAAAAGTATTATTTCCTCCAGTTTCCAGCGAGGGAATAAGAGGTTTAGAAACCTTAATTGACTTGAATAGCTGGGTCTGTCTTGTTGTTACAATGTGAACAACTCAAGAATGGAGACAGTGCCCAGCCGGTGTGGCTCAGTGGTTGAGCATTGACCTATGAACCAGGAGGTCATGGTTTGATTCCAGGCCAGGGCACATGCCTGGTTGCAGCCTCAATTCCCAGTGGGGTGCATGCAGGAGGCAGCTGATCAGTGATTCTCTCTCATCATTGATGTTTCTGTCTTTCTCCCTTCCTCTCCGAAATAAATAAATATCCTATATAATAAAAGCCCAGTGACCGAACGGTGGAACAACCGTTAACCAGTTGCTATGACATGCACTGACCACCAGGGGGGGCAGACGCTCAACGCAGGAGCTGCCCCCTGGTGATCAGTGCGCTACCACAATGGGAGTGCAGCTCAGCTGACTGGGATGAGCGGCTGCTCCCACTGCGAACCCCGGGCTCATGGGCAGGAACCCAGGCTGTGATCTTCCCTCCTCACCCCAGGCTCCTCCTCCTCGCTACCTGCCACCTCCTCCGGAAGCCCACAGGCCGCGCAGTGCTGCTGCAGGGCTGGCAGAGCTGACCCCAGAGGTTGGGGGGCAGGTTCGTGGCCTGGCCACCGTGGGACTGAGGCCTACTCTGCCGCCTCTCAGTGCTATTGTCCCTGGGCCTGGCCCTGACCAGGCCCCCTGGAGAGGCGAGTGCTCCGGCTCGATGGAAGATGCCGGACCAAGGAGCAGAGGGCAGGTCCACAGCTGCTCGGCTGACCTGGATGAGCAGTGCTCCCACAGCAGGCTGATCCCCGCAGGCCACGCCTCCCCCTCCAGTGCACGAATCCCATGCACCAGGCCTCTAGAATATACATATAGATTAGAGAGAGTGAAAGGATTCCTGGCTAGAAGGTCAGACACTGCCACTTCCTGGCTGGTGATTCCAGACAAGTTAGTTGCCCTCTCTGGACCTCAATTTTTTCACATATTTATTGAATAAATATGGATTCAGCACCTACTTTGTGCCAAGCACTTTCTTAGACATTACACACAGTGAAAAAATAGAATAAATAGTGGGGGGAGAATCCTACCTCATAGTGATGTCTTGACTAAAGAGATAACATGTGGAAGTCCCCAGCATTGTAATCAGGCCAGAAGGAGCATTCCATTTTTAATGACTTTTTTCCTTCCCCTTCCTTTTCTCTCCAGTCAATATGGCTAGTTTTAAAATTCTGATAATTTATATGGTAACTTACTGTCAAATTTCTTAGCTAAAACTCTACAATTAGAATATAAAAAAGTATAGTTAGACCTTTTCAATAATCTTTCATAATACTTTTTAATATCATATCTTTCATCTGAAAATTTGGCTAATATTTATGCCACAGTCCTGGAGAACATAGTAATATGTTCTTCCATTTATTCATTCTATCAAAAACATTATGGAATATATTTTATGTTCCATATATTGTTCTCAGCATGTTACTGTCACTAATATGATAAGAGGGAAAGGCATCGAGGTTCTGAAATCCCCAAGTCTACTGTTTCTATACCCATTTCTGCTACCTTTCCTCTGGTAGTTATTCCTTTATATGTCAAAATCAATGCTAAAGAAGCAGTTAATAGAACTTCTCTAGGGGTAAGTGAGGATATTTTGCATAAGATAAATAAAATACATAAATGTTGCCATATGCAAGCTGAAATAAAATACATGGCAATGATAACTGATAGCTATATAGTGCTGCTTTATACTCAGCAAAATATTATCGATTGTCGTTAGGTAAAAGTAAAATAATGTTAGCTTTTCTTTATGTTTGTCTCTAATAATTTGGCAGTCCCTTACAGGCATTCATTTCTGGTTATAACTGTAGTTAACTTTTACTGAGTGCTAATTATGAGGCAGGTATTGAGCTAATTTATAAACATTGAATTATCCTCTTAACTCCTAAGATTAGGTACCTTTACTTTTCCCACTACACAGATGAGAAAATTGATGTCCATAATGGTCAAGTAACTGTTCTAAATCACCCAGGTTGTGGTAGCTGAGCTAGTACCCAAATCCAGGTGTGCCTGACTCCAAAAACCATGCTCCGGTTTGCTTCTCATTACTTTCTCTTTGCTCTGATTCTCCACTTCCATAAAGCCCTATTTTAATAAAAAAAATAACAGTATAGTTATGTTATTCAGAGCATTGGAGCCACTGATCAGAAGAACTGAAAGCTCAAACTTTGAGAAGTATCTCTGGGAAGTGGCCTAGGCTGGGAACGAGACGTGAGTGGGGACATAGTCACAGAAGTTAGTCTATTTTTAATTTAGTCCTCCTATACTCCTTTATTTTTCCCACTATGCAGGGTTTGGATATAATTTTTTAAAAAAATAACTTTTAATTTCCTGTTTTATCACATAATTTTATATGTTATACTTCAAATCTTTTTTATATTCTGTCAAGATACAAACACACACACACATACATACATACATACATACATAAACACACTCTCTCTATGTATATACTTTTGGAAAGATAAAATAATTATTTTAACTGGCAACTCTCCCAACACACACACACACACACACACACACACACACACACACACACACACCTCCCACACATCCACTCCACCATGGGAGAGAGCAAAGATCTCAGAAAGAATGCACCTCAATCTGTTCCTTCACTCAGACAAAAGCTGTGAGCCAGGTGCTGAGCTGCCTGCTCATCAAGCAGGGACCCTCTCCCCTGACAGAGTCCTCACCCTCACTTCCTGACATTCCTCTAACGTGACATGGTGCGTTCCTGGAGAAAGATGATCTCTGCTGATGTATCCTTGATGTTTCAAATGTGAAAATTTTCGCTACACAGGACATTATTCTTCCAGAACAAGAAATAAACTCTTCTCCACTTGCAAATTCCTCTGAGCCCCTGACCTTTCTGAGAGTGCAGATATCCATGGTAACTTGGTCACAAACCAAGCATGGCAACCCTTGGAGTGAGGGGGAAAGCAGCACGATAGCTGGAAAGGCTTTGTGAGGTTCAAAATGTTGTGCCATTATGAATTTAGCTTTAGTTGCCCGAAGCCTCAGTTTCCTCCTCTTTAAAATGAAGGTCATACTTGCATATGTAGTTGGTTAGGGGTTAGTTATAATATATATTCCTGACATATAGGGACCATGGTAGATTTTGTTTTTGTATGAGTAGGGGGGTTGGAATATAGTTCTGTGTGCTGTAATGGATAAGTACTTTTGGTTCACAAAACCTTAAGAAGCATAATTTAAACAACTGGCATTCACTGGGAAAAACATGCTGTGTCTTTTAATTAGGAGATGAATGCACCATCGTTTCGTTTGGAGAAAGGAGCAGACGAGAAAATGCTTCTCCATTACTACTCTGACAGAAGTGGTCTGTGCCACATTGTACCAGGTATGGGGACAGCTTAACCTGTCGCATAGCTATGAGGTCTCGGTGGCTTTCCCCACAAATTCTCCAGGTGGCTCAGAGCCAGCTGTGGGCAGGAAGTTACACTCCATCTCTTCCAGTGTCTGACGCTTTACCACCTTGACCATTATTCCCAAAGTTCTGAGTCTTTAAAATAAGTTTTCAAAGTGCCAAAAAAAGGAATGATTTTCACTTTTATTTCAACATTGAAAATTAGGCTGGTTTTTACATAGTTGTAATAATTCTGCACATATTCTTTTGTATCAACTTTTTTTTTGTATTCAGCATTATAGAAAAATCATCCTCCCGTGTTCGAACGGTCTGCAAAACCACCATCTATGGATGGGGTTTGTGCATCTCCAATATTCAACATTGTAATTAACCAATCCCCTATTTTTGATATTTTAGTTGATATCATTGTTGCTATTGTGAACAGTACTGTGATGAACATCTTCAGGCATGCTTTTACCTTTTTTATATAACCCTGGGATAGATTCCCAGAGGAACACTTTAAAAACATGATCCTTAATGCTTTTACAATGAATTTTGATTACATTATTTCCAGAGTTCATTTAATAAGTTAAATACTTCCCTGAAATAAACCAGCACACAAAAGATGCTTAATTTAGAGTGGCAGGGATATACTTGTATAGTCATGTATAGTTTAAGCCATGTATAGCTTAAATCTCTGTAAAGTTATTTTATTTTTTAATTTTATTAATATCTCATATGCTGCTTGTCTTGAGGCAAGGCACGGACTTGGTGAACTCTGGAATATTCATTAGAAGTTGTATAACTTGATTTCTTTTTTTTTTTTTTTTGCTGACACACTGCCTTCTGCCATCCCTCACTAATAGGTGTTCTTCTGCTGGCTACAGGTATCATTGAAGCTGTGGCCAAAGACTTCTTCAACATTGAGGTGTCCATGGATATACTTGACATGAATAAGGAAGCGGAGAGGACAGGGAAGATGGAGCACGTTGTGTTTCTGATTGTGCAGAAGCCTCACAGACAGATAAGAAGAGCAAAGCCAAATAGGTTACAAGATGGTCAGGACATCCAGAGAGACCAAGAGGTACTGGGTTTGCTGTGTCCTCAGAAAGCATAGTCCCTCCTAGTGGGAGAGTCAACTGCACCTTCTACTAGTGGATTAAGGCAGGGTTTCTCATTCTTAGCTACTGACATTCTGGACTAAATAATTCTTTGTTGTGATGGACTCTCCTGTGCAGTATAGGATGTTTAGCATCACCTCAGGTCTCTACCAATTAGATGCTAGCAGCACCCTGACCCCCAATTGTGGCAATCAAAAATATCTTTAAGCATTGCCAAATGTCCCCAGCTAGGGGTATGGGACAAAATCACTCCTAGTTGACAGCCACTTGTTTAAGGTAACCTAAATATGTGTTGGGAAGTTTTCTGGGGTATACCTTAGCCTGGAAAATTTTCACCTATAGAAATACTAATATAAAGGTTTTGAAATCTGACCCTGTGGCTTATTTTGCAACCTTTCTGAAATAAACTGACCCTTCAAGTCCTTAGTGCCCATTTATGCAGCTGGGACCAGTCAGGGGTCTGGAGTGAACTCATGATCCTGTGGTTGGCTACCTCAGTTGTGACTTACAGATGTTCTATTATCTCTTTAGGCACCACATATATTAGATGCACAGCTCTGTATCCACATAGCTTGTACAAAAATCCAGATAAGCCTATGATTCCTGGAGCACACAGTGTTTATATCTTACAGCAAAGCCCACCTCAAGTCTGTTCGCTGCAGAATCTACAACCATGGGAAGAGAAGATGACCATGTGTGATTTCCTGCCAGCCCACTCTTATAAAAGGTTCTTGCTGCCTTTGAGAGAGAACCAGCCTGAGGATTAATTATATAAAAATATCAGGGCTTACAAAGTCTTGGTAGGATTGACCTTGCAGCTCTTGCTGTTCCTGTGGCCCCAATCACAGCAAATGGGGCTTGTGCATCTCCAGTTCCATGACCAGTCATGTGACCAGGCGCACATGCTTCTCTCCCTGTCACTGCAGGCCCTCCAGGCAGCTTTCCTAAGGATGAAGGAGAAATATTTGAGTATCTCTGTTTGCCCTGTGAAGAAATCTCGCTGGGAAGTTGTGAGAAGTATAGTCATGTTTGGAAAAGGTGAGTGGGCTATTCTTCCAACCTTGGCTCCCAAGAGTGATTGCACACAAAAGGGCAAAGTCCTCAATGATTGTTATGTCCCTGATTCTGCAGAATTTGGATTTGGCTGGTATGGTTTTTAAATTTAAAATGTCAGATTCTAACTTGCCTCCCTTTGCCCCCTTGATTTGTGCTGGGTGACATGGAGATACAGTTTCCCCTGTAGTCAGAGAGGCTTGGAATCAGCCCTACTAGGTGACTGTGCTGACGAGAAGGAAGATCAGTACTGACATATTATCAAGAACAATGAATTGCCCATGGCTCCTCAGGCCTTCTGCACTGGCATGCATTTCTGTCCTAGCAGTCTGTGATTAATAAGCATGGTGTCCAGTAATGCAAAGGACACTGAATCAAGAGGCAAGAGACCAGATTTCTGGCTCTGTCCCTGGGGAGCTGTGTAATCTTGAACAAGGTCCTTCATCTTCCATCTGAAAAGTGAAGGCAGTAGTCTCTCTGCTGGCTGGTCTCCGGATCAGCACCTAATGCCTGAATCAGAATAAGGGTTCTGACCCACCAGGAGAAGGGAGCTAGCGTGTCCTCATCAAGTCCCCCTGGATCATGATGACATGCATCTGGGAGAAGGTCTGCAGGGCTCAAAGGGCTGCATTTTAAGTCCCTCAAGCCATGGCAAGCTACTCAAACACACAATTGACATCCTTTGTCTAGGACATTTTCATATCAATAAGGCTCCATTTAGAATCTCTACCCTCTGCCAAATAGGGCTGTTGGTTAAATTTTAATGTGTCACCCAAAACTGTCAGTCTCAAAAGCTCCATGGCAAATGTCCCTGACGCTGGGCCCGGCACACACACTCTGCTCTGTGAGCTCATTGTCTGGCTGTCACTGTTTCAATGCAGACTCTGTTTTCATGGCGAGACATAATTGGCCTAGAAACTCTTCAGCGGCAGGCAGAAACTTGGCGGGGGCAGGGGCACTTCTCAACCTGGTAGCAAGTTTTCCGTTTGTTTTAATTTGGAAGAGGAATTGCCATGGCCATCTGGAGATGCGGAGGGAGCGTGCAGAAGAGTGGGGACTGCACTTTGCCTGGGAAACATTTAAGATCCTCTCCTGAGCGCCACTCTGTGCCAGGTTGGTGGCGCAAGTGGTCTGTGAACAGGACTCTTCTTCTGTTTGTACATCCAGGGCATCTCCTGAACACCTTTGTGCCGCTTTATCCCGAGCAGCTCTGGATTGAAGTGAAGACATTCTGCAATGCTTTTCCTTTCCACGTCGTATTTGATGAATCAGTAAGGGGCCCCTTTTCTCTGGAGCTTGGATTGGGGATACTCTGGGGACCTGAGCATGTTGTATAGTCATTCTGGCTGGCAGTAACTTTTAAGTTCTTGAAGAGTGCCCAGGGTTTGGGAGACCAGGACTTAGCTGCACAGGACCGTTGACTTCCTTTTTATTGTGGCAGTCTCCAGAAACCAGATGCAGAATCTTCTTGGTAAATATGGGAGGAAGCAGCGCCAAGAGGTCTGAACTAGTGAGTGCATAAGAAAGTTTGCCACTAGAGAAAAAGGAAGTGACACTAAAATTCACAATCCTAAGGAATAAGGGAACGTTGTCATTAGCAATGGCAGAGGAATTCTAAATGTGACCACTCATCAACCTTATGCCTCCATGGGTGTGCCAATCCGACTTTACTTTCTGCAACTTGAAGGTGGGACGAGGTCAGTGGCATAAGTTGGCCACTGTGGGTGTTGTGAGAATGACCATTAACAAGTAATGTTTGTTCATTTTCAATTTCCTTGGATAAAACATATGTCAACTAAATTGATTATGAACTCATTAAAAGGCCAATTAGGCAACTTAAATTTGACTCAAAAGATTAGTTAACATGCTATCAGCCATTGTGACTCTCTCTGTTATTTATTTGAATGCATAAATATGCTAAATCACCACTTATGAGTGAACTTCTGGTTACAGAGACTATGGCATTTAATCACTTGAGGATCATCTATGCTTGCAAAGAATTTATCTAATTGAGGAAATCAAACACCCCATAAGAACTAACTAGGAAATTATAACGCAATATACCTCGGTTTTCCCTAATGTCCCGAGGATATTATTATTGCTACTATTAATATTTTAAATTCTGATTTACTTTTAAAAATCCATTTATCTTTAAGTTTTGGGAATAGAATAACAGAAAATTTAATAATACTAATTCATAAGGTTAGGTTGATTTCTATAGCCTCCCAAAGTCCCCATGGTGATAAAGCTAAGTATGCTTGGACAGCTGGTACTAGCACTGGGCATTTCATGTAAAGGGTGCTCACCTTGCTCCTTCCTTCTGTGTGTTCCCTGGACCCAGCCTGCATATCAGGTCCAATGCAATATAATTTGCTAGTTTCTTTATTAATTAATTCTAAACAGAGGAAGAGAGAGAAGTCTCACAGAGCTAGGGAAGCACTATTAGCCCAATTGAGAGCTTTAACTTCTGTTTCTTGTTAGTCAGAGATATGCTTTTGAGCACTTTAATACTATTGTTTTCTCTTTCAGAGATTAGCTGCGGATTTGAGTTTTAAAATAACATTTGTTACTTCCCTGGTGTATATTCCATTACTGACCCCCCTCCCCCTCATTCCCCGCCCCCCCCCCCCCCCCCCCGGCCAGTGAGTCACACAGAATGGCCAGAAAGATATTTATAAGGGAACGTTAATGGTGCAGGTTGCTTTCCATTCCTTAGTCTTACATCTGTCCTCTGTGCATAGCTGAGGGTCAAGCAAATGGGAGTGAATATTCAGAAGTATGTCCCAGGACTCCAAACACAGAAGATTCGATTAGATGAATATTTCTCCATCATTCATCCTCAAGTTACCTTCAACATTTCCAGCATCTGCAAATTTATCAACAGTCAATTTGTCCTGAAGGCACGGAGAGAAATGATGCCTGAAGCATGGAAACGTCAACCCACGCTCAAACTCCGAGGTAGTAACTCCCTCCTCCCCCCTTGTTCTCCGCTGTTTGGGAGATTGGTTAGAAATGAAAGAGGCAGAGCCTTCCAATTTCCTGAAAAAAGTTGGATAAAAAGTGGGGCAGGGAATGCATTCAGAACAGTTACTTTTCTTACATTTCTATTTGGCTTGATCTGTAAGCAATATATTTTATTTCTTCAATCAATTCTGGTTTAGACACAAATGGACACTATATATCATCCTACTATAAAAATACAGACATTAAATTAGTACCAGTAGTACCATGTGCATTATATGGCATGTTTTATAAAATATTAAAATATATTTTATTTTATATAAAATGAAATTGTGGCCTCTGTTACCAAAATTTTTAGAGTGCACATGGTACTATTGGTACTAATTTAACATCTGTATTTTGTATAATAACCTGATCATTTGACCTATAGTTAATAGGGCACACATTTTGCTTTCATTTTAGTTTCTTTGTGATAAATTTTACATAACATAAATACAGCAAATCAGACATTTAAAAAGCTACTACAAAGATTAAAGAAAGTATCAAATTCAATTCAAACTATAGTAAATAAAGACACAAAAAACATAAAAGTTCTAAAATATGGCAACAATGACATGAAATCGGGGAGGAGGTGTAAAAATGTATCAATTGCTCTATGTAAATAAACTGCTATACGTAAAGAATGGAACACATAAACCTCATTGGAAGCCACAAACCAACAACTTATAAAAGATATACAAAAAAAAGATATGAACAAAAAGGCTCTATTGAAAATAAACAGACAAAAAGGACATAAAGGAAGAGGTTAAGTGGGGAGGGAAAGGAACAGAGGAGAACTATAAAAACAGCCAAGACAATTAACAAAACGGCAATAAGTACATGCTTGTCAATAATTACTTTAAATGTAAAGGGATTAAATGTTCCAATAAAATGGCAGGGTTAAGGTGGCTGAATGAATTAAGAAAAGTGACCCATTATATATTGCCTACAAGAGACTCACTTCAAATCAAAAGACACATACAGACTGAGAGTGAACAAATAGAAAAAGATATTCCATGCAAATATAAACAAAAAGAAAGCTGAAGTAGCAATACTTACAGCAGACAAAATAGACTTTAAAACAAAAGTGGAATCACTAGGTCTTATGATAATTCTGTTTCTAATTTATTGAGGAATTGCCATATTGTTTTCCAAAACTGCTGTACATTTTAAATTGCCATATGGAGTGCACAAGAATCCCAATTACTCCACATCCTCATGACCACTTGTTATCTCCTGCTTTTTTGTTTTCTGTTTGTTTGTTTTTTATAATTGCTATTCTAATGGATTTTAACTGGTATCTCATTATGGTTTTGATTTTCATTTCCCTAATGATTGAGCATGTTCTAAAATATTTTTTAATTGATTTCAGAGAGGAAGAAAGAAGGAGAGATAGAAACATCAATGATGAGAGAGAATCATTGATCAGCTGCCTCCTGCACACCCCATACTGGGGATTGAGTCCATAACCTAGGCATGTGCCTTGACCAGGAATTGAACTGTGACCTCCTGGTTCATAGGTCGATGCTCAACCACTGAGCTACACCACCCAGGCTGATTGAGCATTTTTAATGTGTGTATTGGCCATTTGTATATATATTTTTAGAGAAATGTCTATTCAAATCCTTTGCTCATTTTTCAATTATTTTGTCTTTCTGTTGTTGAGTTGTAGGAGTTCACTAAATATTCTGGATACTAACCCCTTATCAGAAATATGATTTGCAAGTATTTTCTTCTTTTCCATTGGGGGGGGGGCATTTCACTCTGTTGATTGAGTCCTTTGATGCTCAGATGTTTTACATTTTGATGTGATCCAACTTAACTAGTTTTTTCTTTTATTGACTGTGCTTTTGGTGTCACATAGAAGAAATCACTGCCAAATCCAATGTCACTCAGGTCTTCTGTGCTTTCTTCTAAGAGTTTTATCATTTTACCTCTTACATTAATTATTCTGAGTTAATTTTTATATATGGTGTGAGAGAGGACACATTTTGAGCTGTCTTTTTATTAAACTTGTAGTTAGGTGTTCTCGGTATAAACAGTAGAGATACCGGGGAGGAAAATGATGTGCTCTGGGAATCCCAAACGAGTTGTAGAGTAGAGTGATGGGTGATGAGGCTGCAAGATGAGGACCTGAGCTCTATTGTGCAGTTGGGAACATTTTTAAGTGTCTGCCATGTCCAGATTTGAGGTTTAGGATGAGCACTCAGGAGGCGTCTGATGGATGGCCCAGAGAGTAGGGAATTGGAGCACTGGAGGCCAGGTGGAGGCTGCCACTGGAGAACAGGTGGGAAGCTTTAAAGCACTGAGTGCACTCAGGCAGTGGCACTGGGTAGTGATCAGGGAACAGAGGCACAACATAATTAAGGCAGAAATTGGTGACTGGATGTAGGAGTTGAAAACGAGTACTTAGAATAATTATTAATTTTCTTGCTTGGGTAACTGGATGATGAAGGTGATTAACGGAGAAAAGATATGATGTAAACTCCTTGAGAGCAGAAACTTTCATCAGTTTGAGTCACTGCTACATTCTCAATGTCTAAGACCACGTGCTTGGCTCATAGCAGGGACTAAGTGCATATGTTATGAAAGAATTAATATCCCCTCTGCCCATCTTCTCTTTCTTTATTAATTCTTATTATATAGGATATGCATAACCCATGGACACAGATAATAGTGTGGTGAAGGTCTGGTTAGGGGGGTGAGGGGGTGGATGGGTAAGAGGTAGAGAGGGTCAATGGGAGAAAAAAAGGGGACATCTATAGTACCTTCAACAATAAAGAATCAAAATTTAAAGAATAAGAGCCCTTACCTGTTTGGCTCAGTGGTTATAGCTTCAGCCATTGAACCTGGGTTGCAGGCTCAATCCCTGGCCCTGGTTGGGGTGTATGTAGGAGGCAATCAATCAATGTGTCTCTCTCATATTGATGTTTCTCTCTGTGTCTCTCTCCCTCCCTTCCACTCTCTAAAAATCAATGGAAAAAAAGATCCTTGGGTGAGGATTAACAAAAAAAAATAATAATAATAAAAGTAAAAGTAAATAAATAATAATAAAATAAATAAAAGCAGACCTATACTGCAAAATATTAACAGTAATTATGTGGTGAAATTCTAAGCAAATTTTTGTCTTCCACATTTTCCTTTTTTGCAGTAGATGCACATTACTTTTGTACTAAAACAATAAGCATATATATTTTTAAAGAAATGTGCATATTGAGTCTGGGAAGCAAGGTTTCCTCTGGAAATACAGACTCATTGTCAGCATGGTGTACATGAAGTTGTGGAATGCTAAAAGAGAAGACTACCAAGACAGAACCCTGGGGAACACCAACATTTAACGAACGAGCAACAACAACAAGCCTAAAGGAATAATTGAAAGAAGAAGGGAAACCTCAGGGAGAAAGCAGTGTCAGGGAGGATGGCCTGCTTCACACCAGCAGACAGCATATTGGCTGAGGAAGGGAGAGACTGGCAGACTTGTGTAGGAGCAGGTGTTTGGGGGCCATGTAGACGGGGAGATGAATAAGTGGAGGCAGGAAGTATAGATAACTTCCACGAAATTTGACTAAAATGGAAGGAGTGAGACTGTGCCCTGGCTAGGAAGGCTCACTATGTGGTGATGGTCTGGGAGCCAGGTCCTCTCCTGTTGGTGACTGGCTTTCTTGTCACTTTCTCTCTGTGATGGCAAGGCCAGATGATCTGGATGGAGTCCGTGCGGTGCATGATATACCTGTGCTCCCCGAAGCTCCGCAGCCTGCAGGAGCTGGAGGAACGCCAGATGCATCTTTCTGACCTCGCCCCCCACGACACCACCAGGGATCTCATCCTGCTGAACCAGCAGCGACTGGCTGAGATGGAGCTGTCCACCCAGTTGGAGAGGAAGAAGGAAGAGCTGCGGGTCCTCTCTAAACACTTGGCCATAGAAAAGAAGAAAACAGAGACCTTGCTTTATGCCATGCTACCCGAACATGTGGCCAACCAGCTGAAGGAAGGCAAAAAGGTGGATGCAGGTAAGGCCCTCCCTTCCTGTCACAGGGCCTCCGCGTGTGAGGCAGTGTGCCTTAGTGGTTAAGGGTATAGAATCTGAAACCAGGCAGATCTGGATTTGAATTCTGGCTCCATCGCTTCTGAGCAATGTGATCTTGGGTTATATATCCTCCGTTTTCTCCTGTCTACTTTTGAGAATAATAAAAGTAATGCAGAAGTGAAATAAGGATTAAATAAAAATGCCTGTCAGCTACACCAGCATATATAATGTTCCCCAGAAATTTAAAGCTGCATCCGAAGACTGGCGTTTGCTCAGTGGCCATGAATAGAGTTCTTCACTATGACTGGAAATTAGACACCTAAACATTAAATCAAGGGGTGCCTCTTGGGGCCCTTCTGGGAGAGCAAGCTATTTCTGGAAGGAAGGATCTTATGTTCACTCCGAACTTTCCATTTGTAATGGGCATGTGTTCATTCACCATACATGCAAGGTGAACTTACTTAGTGCCAGGGTGCTATTCCAGGTCCTAGGAACATGAAATAGTTCATAGTTTTGTGGGTTTGAGAGATATACATGGAATAAATTAGTGGGGGAGAGCATGGGTATGGCCAAAGGAAAGGAAATGAACATTCATTTAGGAGCAAGAATTGTGCCAGAATCTTTTATTTTATGTTCGCTATTTCATTTAATTTTCTGAATATTTCTAGGAGGGGGGGGTGTTATTTATCCATACTGTACAGCTGAGCTAATTTACATTCACCCCAGCTTATGAGTAAACCAATAAGTTTATCAAATTCAAAAATTCATGCTCTTTCTACCACATAAGGTGCTGTGGAAACCCAGATAACAGGGAAATTAAGAATAAATAGGTGGTGTTGTGAAGGCTTATATAAAGTGTGTGGCACTTGAGTTGGGTCATGAGGCTGAATATCAGCAAAAAAGGAGGGGGCATTTGCGAGAGTGAGATGGTAAGAGGAAAGGTAAGGTCATGTAAAAATAAATACTGTAGTATTGTCCTTAGAACATGGGGGTACATGGCAAAGTGGTGCCTTATGAGGCTGGCAGATGGGATGAGGCTTAGGTGATAGAGTGATGAATCTGGATTACTATGGGAAAGAAAATTGTTTTATATTTTAAATGTGGGAATTCAATAAAGTATTTTTCCTATAATGGAAGTGATATGATTAGCTTTTTAAATATAATTTTGGTAACAGTGCGGAGAACACATGTGAGGGAGGCACACTGAGAGCCCATAAAAGTGCAGTTCAGTGATGAGAAAGGCCTGAATTAAGACAGAATGAGTAGGAGGAATCAGGAGGATTTCATAACTGATAAGATGGGGAAGGCAAAAGATAGGAGTCAGTGATGAGTGTAAGGGTTATAGCAGGGAAAGAAGTGATACTTTATCGTAAGACAGAACAGAGAGAGTAGTCTTTTTTTTAAAATTAAATCTTTATTGTTCAGATTATTACATTTATTCCTCTTTTTTCCCCCCACAACTTCCCTCCACCCAGTTCCCACCTCACCTTCCGCCCTTACTCCCCACCCACTGTCCTCATCCATAGGTGCGAGATTTTTGTCCAGTCTCTTCCCATATCCCCCTCACCCCTTTCCCACCGAGAATAGTCAGTCTATTCCCTTTCTATGCCCCTGATTCTATTATAATCACCAGTTCATTCTGTTCATCAGATTATGTATTCCCTTGATTTTTAGATTCACTTATTGAAAGATGTGTTTTTGTTGTTCATAATTTGTATCTTTACCTTTTTCTTCTTCTTCCTCTTCTTAAAGGATACCTTTCAGTAGTATTTCATATAATACTAGTTTGGTGGTGATGAACTCCTTTAGCTTTTTCTTATCTGTGAAGCTCTTTATCTGGCCTTCAATTTTGAATGATAGCTTTGCTGGATAAAGTAATCTTGGTTGTAAGTTCTTGGCATTCATCACTTTGAATATTTCTTGCCACTTCCTTCTGGCCTGCATAGTTTCTGTTGAGAAATCAGCTGACAGTCATATGGGTACTCCCTTGTACGTAACTGACTTTCTTTCTCTTGCTGCTTTTAAGAGTCTCTCTTTGTCTTTTGCTCTTGGCATTTTAATTATGATGTGTCTTGGTGTGGTCCTCTGGATTCCTTTTGTTTGGGGTTCTCTGCACTTCCTGGACTTATAAGTCTATTTCTTTCACCAGGTAGGGGAAGTTTTCTGTCATTATTTCTTCAAATAGGTTTTCAATATCTTGCTCACAGAAAGAGTAGTCTTGAGGGCAGCAAAGCCTGGCCAGATTTAGAGCTGTTGAGTATGAAATGCCCATGGGATGCTCTCTATAACATGACCAACAGGCGGTCAGGAATTGTAGGGAGAGCTCAACGTATGTTCTAGGACAAAGATCTGGGAGTTATCCCAAGGTGGATCGTAGTTCATCATAGACCCTATGAATGATGGAGAAGGTCACCTAGGGGGCATGAGGTGAAAAGAGAAGACAGTGTGTACTGAACTTTAGGGGACACCTATTATGTAAATAGGGGAGAAAGCCAGTGAAAAAAAAGGATATGATAAAAGTAAGAAGAATATAGAGAGAATGGTAGGCCAGAAGCCACAGGGAATAGAAAGTTAGATGAATGGGAGATTATTGCCATAGGTACAAATAATACAGAAGGCATCCAGCTCTGGTCAAAGAGATATCCATATAGTCATTCAACACATACGTATTGAGCATCTACTATGTGCCAGGCCCTGATCCAGGTGCCGGAGTTACAGCAGAGTTCAAAACAGTTTCTCACCTCATGAAGCTTGTTTCAATGGAGGAGATAGGCAATACCCTAATAAACAATCTCATCTAATAAAGAGGGAATATGCTAATTGACCCACATGCCATTGCAAAGATGGTGGCACCCATAGCCAATAAGGAGAGAATATGCTAATTGACTGCCATGCCCTCAAAGGTGGTGGCACCCACAGCCACAAGATGGCGGTGCCTAGTCCCCTCAGCCCCGCCAGGGCGGCAGGCGCGCAGCAAGGCCTTCAGAGTCCTCCAGTCTCCTCAGCCCCCCAGCCACCCAGGGATGGCCAGAGGTGATGGCAAGCCTTGGATGTCAGCTGCCCAGCCACCCAGGGCCGCCCGAGGGTCAGGTAACCAGGGCTGGCTGAGGTTTGCGCTGCCGGCAGTGGCAGCAGCAGAGGTGTGATGGGGCGTTGCCTTCCACTGATTGTCCGGTCGCCTCCAACCCCTGAGGACTCCTGGACTATGAGGGGGGCAGGCTGGGCTGAGAGATCCCCCTCCAGTGCATGCATTTTCATGCACCGGGCCTCTAGTCTTAAAACTAGGAGGCCAGCACACGATTTGAAATCACGTGGCGCCGCCCACCCTCGAGTTGCCAGTCTGACCCTGCCTTCCTCTCCAGCCCTTGAAGCAGCCAGGGCTGCTGCTGATCAGGCCCTCCCCCAGTGCAGGCACATGGAGGACCCTGCCACCCTGCCCCCAACACTGCAGGCACAACCTCCTCCTGTCTGGTTGACGCGTTAAGGCGTCCTGGTTAATTAGCATATTTCTTTATTTTATATATATATAGATATCGTGCTATATAAGTCTTATGGGGTGGAGGGCAGCATTCAGACTAAGAGGACTCAGATCTAGGAACTGTTATTTTTGATAGGGTTGTCGGGAAAGTTCTCACTGAGGTGGTTCCATTTGAAATGGTAAGACAGAGCCCTGTGGATATTTGAGAAAAGAGCGTGTCAGGCAGAGGAAACAGCAGGGGCAAGGGCCCAAGCAGGAGGCACTTGCTATGCTGGAGAAACCCCAAGCAGGCCAGCTGGGCTGGAGTGAGCTGGAGGGAGGGATGGAGACACGAGGCCGGAGAGGTGGTGGGGAAGAGCAGGTCCCCTTTTCGGCCATGGTAAGGATGTTGTGTTTTAGTTTAAGAGTGTGGAAGTCATGGAAAATTTGAGGCAGAAGAATCAGGGATGTGATTTAAACAGATCATCTGGCTGCTATATGTAATTAGCAAGCATGGCAAAGGAGTCGAAACAGCCAGATGAGTTAAGGACATGGTGAGGGTATGGGAGCTTCACCACTGTCCTTCATGGTGACCAGTCTCTACCAGCCCTGACTCTGGTCTCCTGTAGTTCAGGCTCTGCCTTGGACCTGGAGCTTCTCTTATGTCAGGGCCCACTCAACCCATTTCTGACATCCCCAGCACTTGGCACATCTTATTGAGTATCTGTTTACTCTTTTGTCTCCCTCTCTAGACTGGGGGCTTCTTAAAAGCAGGGTCTGTGCCTGCATCATGTTATATGATTTTCCCAGCATGATGACTAGATCATAGCGGGCACTCAATAAATGTCAGCTGGGTGAATGGTGAATGGTCAGTGGCATCTGGCTCATTTTCCTCAAGACATAGTCAGATTTGGTTCACAAGGGGCACTTGAATTTAGAATTCATAGAATTATTATTCCATATCCTTGGCTATTACTAATACCTGGTTTCTGTCGCAGGAGAATTTAAAACCTGCACAATCCTCTTTAGCGATGTGGTGACATTTACGAACATCTGTGCTGCCTGTGAACCTATCCAAATAGTGAATATGCTGAACTCAATGTACTCCAAGTTTGACAGATTAACTAGTGTCCACGAAGTCTACAAAGTAAGTGTCTGTGTCCTGCGGGGTTTTTGTCTGTGCTCTCGAGCAGGCAGGTCCTCAGTTGCTGGCCTTTCTCTTTACTGGTCTGGTGTTTGGTGTGGATGAGAGCAGGGTGAGGAGGAAGAGCTCAAAGGGAATTGGAAGTATTTTATAAATTTTAGTTTCTTACGAACCCCTCATAATACCCAATACTAAGATGCTTGGGGGGTGGGTGGGGGTGGGCACACTGTTTTCCCAGAGAGGGGTCCTCCTACTCCTTAAATTTAGCATCAAATCTAAACCCAAATAATGCATATTGAATACACGGCCTCTTACACCTACCCCAGCAGCTTCATCGTCCCTGTGATTTGTTTCTACCAGAAGCAGAGAGGTCTTTGGCTTTCTCTTGGTTGTTTTCTGAGTCATTTTTCTTCCCACCTCCTTCTTCACACTCCTCATAGCCCTAGCAAATAATTACCACCCCCGATATGGTCCTTCTACCAACATGTGAAAAATGACAAGAATATCTAATGATATGTTTGGTGCATCTAGGAAAACCTCTGAATATCCTCTTTTCCTTACAGGTGGAAACAATAGGAGATGCTTATATGGTGGTTGGGGGTGTTCCGGTACCTATTGGAAGCCATGCTCAAAGAGTGGCTAATTTTGCTTTGGGGATGAGAATTTCTGCAAAAGAAGTGATGAATCCTGTTACTGGGGAGTCCATCCAGGTAGAGAGCAAGTGGATGATTGCTTAATAGCAACCATCTCACACAAAAAAGTAGAATTCTTCTTATTTGTCTGCTTAAATGATTCCTGGGTATGTTACAGTAATGCAAGTGAATGATTTCTCCCAGCTCTTCTCTTGCATATGTTACTAAGTAATAGAGATATTAGTCAGGATATTATCATTCCAACTTCTCTAAAATTTCAGAAGAGCCTTTGGAGCTCAGGATTTTCACATGATTCACTGCAAGTTTCTATGCCCATAATGTAGGACAGTGCTGAGCACGCCTCGCCATTTACTTTGTTGGAGGCCAGCTCATTTACAATTCCTCCTTCTTGTCCACACATTTCAACAAGTGGCCAAGCTCACTCCCTAGCCAGCTTCTCCTGCTTAGAGAATTGTGAGTCCCTCTTGCTGTTTGACAGGTTCAGGACCCAGGCTGCGGTGCGGCACTGCCTCCCGCCAGCAGGCCAGACACGTGGTGCCATAAGATATTCACAATAGCTTCCCTTCCACCACGTGGCCATTAGGGAACATCTGCTCTCCTTTCTCACAGGAAGCTACTTGTGCAGCTAGTTCACTCTATAAAAGTTGGGCAATTTAGGAAATGAAAAGTACGTGTCCCCTTCTGTCTGCTCAGCAGATCCTAACTGTCCTGAGATGGCTTAGAACAGTGTTTCTGCCTTTTAAAAGGTAAGCACTTCCCTGTTCTAATCAGTCAGATCTTCAAGTAGCCAACTAAACAGAAATAAAGCCAATTGTAGGATGGAATAAACCCTTATGCAGGAGACTCTGAAAATGTGTTCTACTCACCCTCACCACACTAATTTCGAAGCTGAGAAATGCTGCAGATACTGGTCATTGTGTCCACTGTAGTCTTCTGAGTAAAAGTTGGCTTTAGGTAATTGCAAGAACATTATGTCTACAATACTTGGCCTGATGTATGCACACAGATAAACCTGTTAAATAAAACCTCCAATATAAGAAATAACAAATTAAGATGAATGGGAATGAGGGGAGTAGAGAAAAGAGATATGTTTAAAGGACTAATGGAAGCTATCAAAGAAAAAAATGATTGAAAATATACTATTGTGTAAATAGTGTGTGTGTGTGTGTGTGTGTGTGTGTGTGTGTGTGTGAAAGAAGCATAGCAGCAGAGGTATAAATCATGCTACAATGGTAAGAATGAAATTAAACAATAAATTACTGGAAACTCTCATGGTGGGTTTACCAAGAAAAACAAACAAACAGAAAAAGGTATTGTCATTTCTAAGATAAGAATAGGGACATAATTAGGAGCATTTTAAGTATCCATCAGAACAGCATGTCATGTGGGTTTATTTAAGGCAGTAGGAAAAGGATTAGAAACATTTTCTCTCTTAATATAATTGTGCTGCATTTCTTTTTTTTTTTTTACAAGATAAGGAAACAAAGACAATTTTATTCAAATTCTCAAAAACTATTACTCAATGCGCTGTTTCTAAAATGTATGTCATCCTTTATGTAATGGTTTTATTATTTTATCTCTCCTTTATTTGCTGTTTTTGTTGTTGTTTGTGGGGTGGTTTTTATTTTTATTTTTTTTGGCTTTTCTTTATAGTCTTTCAGTAGAAGCCAGAGTCTTAAGTTGACCAGTTAGCATACTCTGGCCTACTATTCTGACTAAATTTCTTCTCAATATTCATGGCCAATATCTGGCTTCTAAATGAAAGGCTTTTGGTCTTTTCAATCACTTGCTGATAGGGTAAGACTGCATTGTTATCATAACCACATGAATAATTTAGAATCAATCTTGGCATCCAGTTACAATCCACCTTTAGCTTCTTTTGTTGTCATATTCAGTTTATTTCATATTTCATTTCTACAATTTTAAAATTAGTACTCTTTGAGATCTATTATTTAATTAATATAGCCTTTAGTATACTTTTGCAGAGGTCGTACGATGCATGAGACAATATTACTAGGTGCTTTGAAGGAGTCAGAGAAATATATTAAAGGCTCATTTTCCTAGAGGAATTTATAATCATATTTCAGGAGAAAATCTATAATGAAAACAAAAAGAAAAGTAAAACTGGTTAAGATGTAGAAAGCTGCAAGAGCTATTTGCATACTAGAACTTAAAAAACAAAAACAACAACAACAACAACAACAACAACAAAAAGAGCAAAGAAATATAAATGAGCTAAATTCTAGAAAATGTCAAGCCCTTTCAAGGAGAAGACACCCATAATTACATTCACCACTAGTAGAGTGGCAGAAGTAATCCACCAGAATTGAGGGTAAGGAGAAACCAGTCTAAATTTTAGTGAACATGTTATGGCCACTCTGGGGCTGAAATGACAGGTTAGAATCTCCCAAATCTTGTCTTTGATATGTCCTGGCCACAGAGGCTGTACCCATCTACCAACTCTTTTCCATAGGCCTTCACCAAGTACATAGGGTTATTCAGCCAAAGGCGAGGGATCAGAAAGGAGAGTTGAGAGAGATCTCAGTCCTGAGGTATATAGGGCCTTCCCCAAATGCAAGGGAGTGGCCTATGGAAGGGTGGTGTTAGAGAAGAAGAACTAAGAGAAATCCCTCTGAGGTACTCTTGGAGTTCACCAAATATATTACAATGACCCTTTGAAGTCTGGAGGCAGAGAGAAATCTCCTCAGGTAGGGCGAGCCATGGTAGGACTGATGAGGTTCTCAGAACTTTGCTAGTGTTCAGATCCCAAGTTCTGCTGAGTGAAAGTCCCTATCC